>NW_026089542.1:668593-1337186 GCF_000143185.2 Schizophyllum commune H4-8
TCCGCGTCCTATGTACCTGGCTGACCATTTATTCCCCAGTTTCCTACGAATACACGTCAACCTTTTGACTTCCACCGTACGTCCTCCCTCTTCCTACGCGTCGACTGTGATCACTGATTCTGTCTACAGTTCGTTTTGTTCGATTGCTTCGCTCGCAGCGGGCTATTCGTGAGTTCTAGGCGAGCGGTATCGGAATCTAGGTGCATCGCATACCTCGCTCATTGACCTTTGACACTGACCGTGCTTTGCAGGCGATTCGGAAGCGCGGGCATCCTCTATCGTGCGGTCTATCCAACTCGGTCGGCCTTGTCACCCTCGTCCTCAAGCAGTCTTCCCCCTCGCCTTCAAGCGGCTTATCCTGTAGGCCTCAAGTGCACCACCATCCCTCACCACCCCGACCAGATGACGCTGCAGTCATAGTTCGGTGAGTTCTGATCCTCTACGCGTTGTATCTGCTTTCTTTCACTTCGTTATCTTTCCTCTCCTTCCATTAGTTACCTTTCTTTCTTTCTATTTATTCTGGTCTTTCTCTTCATTTTCGCGCTCTCCTCGCGCTCCCACCTATCCTTCCCTTCACCCCCGAGCGAGACCCCGCTGCCGTTCGGGCGTGGGTTCAGGTCAGGGCTGTTTACTGACTCGTTCAGTCACTGCGAGCTCACTGATTAGTGACTGCGAGCTCACCGTATAGCAACCGTGCTTTCGTAGTTTAGTGATCGCAATTTAGTGACCTTGGAGACCTGCGTCGTTTACTCCTTCTACTCATCAGTACCGATCGAGTTTACCGACCGCCTTCGTTCGTTTACTTCTACTTCTACATCTACTTCTACTTCTGCTCATCAGTACTGACCCTCTCGCCGAGTTTACTGATCCCTTCGACACCCTTACTGACTTGCATTGCAGGCTACTTACGAATACTACGCGCCCGACTCCGCCGACACGCCCGACGCCGTCGACGACGCGCGCTACCCCACCGACGCCTACGACGCGCGCGACCCCACCGACGCCGCCGACGATGCTCGCGCCACCTAGCTTACTGACTCTTACGACGCGCGGGAGTTCCTCGACAACATCGGCGAAGGTGGGGGGGAGGGCTTCGGGAAGGGTAGGGGAGCGTCGGCGAGGCTGGGGGGAGCATCGCCGACGACGCGGGAAGCATCGCCGACGACGCGGGAAGCACCGCCGACGACGCGGGAAGCATCGCCGACGACGCGGGAAGCATCGCGAAGGGCGCGGAGGGGGTCGTCGAGGGTGAGGGAAGCGTTGGCGGGGGTGGGGGAGGTGTTGGGGAGGGCGCTCGACGTCGTCGAACGC
Source organism: Schizophyllum commune H4-8 (assembly GCF_000143185.2). Taxonomy (NCBI): domain Eukaryota; kingdom Fungi; phylum Basidiomycota; class Agaricomycetes; order Agaricales; family Schizophyllaceae; genus Schizophyllum; species Schizophyllum commune. The sequence goes on from NW_026089542.1 coordinate 669,905, forward strand.
GTCGGGGAGGTCGCGGGAGACGTCGTCGAACGCGTCGCGGAGGTCGCGGGAGACGTCGGGGAGGGTGGGGGAGCCGTCGTCGATGGTGGGAAGGCGTCGCCGACGATGGCGGGAAGGTGTCGGGGACGACGCGGGAAGGCGTCGCCGACGACGCGGGAAGGTGTCGCCGACGACGCAGAGGGGGTCACCGATGGCGGGAAGGCGTCGTCGAGGGTGGGAAGGCGTCGTCGAGGGTGGGAAGGCGTCGCCGACAACGCGGGAGGTGTCGGCGAGGACGCGGGAGGTGTTGGTGAGGACGCCGGGGGCGTCGTCGAGAGTGGGCGAGGGTCGAGGGGGTGGGGGAGGAATACCTTTTGATTTCCTCAAAGAATACCTTTTCCATTTCCTCACAGAGTAGGGTAGGGTAGGGTAGGGTAGGGGGTCATTGTAGGTAGGGGGTCGTTGTAGGGGGGAGGGGGTAGGTAGAAGGGTCAGGTAGTCGATGGGTCACGACAGGTAGTCGATGGTGTAGATGACTAAAGAGGGGTAGGGGGGACGAACAAAGAGGGCGGGGTCGCGAGGGGGTGGGGGAGTAGTTAGATATCAAGGAATTGTCGTCAGAGGGAGAGGGATGGGTCGATGAAAGGGGGAGGTGGGGATGGGTAACGACACGAGGGGGGTGTGGACGACACGAGGGGAGGGGTGCTGATGAGGGGGGAGGGAGGGAAGGGTAGGGTAGGTACTCACAGTCAATTCACCCGCTTTTTGACCGTCATCAAGGGGGCGGGGGGAGATTGGAGGGGAGAGCAAAAGAGGGGGGGAGTAAAACAACGGGAGGGGTTCGAGGGAAAGGAGAAGGGGACCGGGGGAAAGGGAAGGAGAGTCAGTAAAGGCGAGTACATACCGAGCCAGATCGGAGAGCGCGCTAACGAGTCCTCCTAGGTGGTTAGCGCTGCGGCGGGGAGGTGGGGAAGGAGAGGGTTTGGGAGGAGGGGTGGGGGGCCGTGAGCGAAGGTTGGGGGCCGTGAGCGAAGGCGGGGGAAGACCTATGAGTGAAGGTGAGTACTTCCTCCCCTTCTTTTAGTACCCTGGTCGCGCCCCATCCCCCCTTCTCGCCCTCCCCTCCCCTCTCGCCTTCCCGCCCTCTCCTCGTGTGTCGTCATCTCTCCTTCTCTCCCCTTCGGCCCCTTTTGGCTCGCAGGTCTCCCTTCCCTTCGCCCCTTCGCCTCCTTCTCACCCTCCCTCTTCGCGCCTCACCCCCTTCGCATCTCGTCTCCCTCCACCCTTTCCCCTCGCCTCTCGCCCCCTCCCCCCTCCTTTTCTCGCCTTTTCGTGCCCTTTCCGTCCTTCTCCCCCTCCTCATCGCGCCCTTCCCGTCGTTCCACATTTCCCCTTCGCTCCACAACCTTCGCCCCTTCGCATCTGCCCTCCTTCTTCCACCCCTTCGCGCCTTTCTCTCTTCACTTTCCGCCGCTCGCACCCACCTGACGCATGTTTCTCTTACCAGAACTTGCCCAAAATTGAGAGTGGCTTGCGGACGACGCTAGACCTCAATGCTTTCCGACAGGTACCGTCAAGGTCGTCCGCAGGCCATGGATTATCGGAAATCGTGACGGTGACAGTGCGGCTAACATGAATCATCGATGGTGCTCGGAAAAGTGTAATCTCTACGCGGCAAGCCCGCAGAACTGATTCCAAAGCATGGCTTGTCCGAATCGGCGCTCGAGCAGCCAGGTTGGGTCATCGCCGAACTTACAAAGGCGAGCTGATCGAAGGACACCTTCCCTTCAGTCAGGCCTCCCACAGTGAATCCCCGTAAGTAGAAATGCGGCGAGATTACTCATTGTAGGGTGGCAAGCGGCAGTTCACATGATCAGTCGACGAGTCTGCTTGGTGCAGCTCAATCGGCACGGCAAGAGTGAAGAGACAACGAGCGGGCTCAGGCCGGACAGTTGGGCTATCGCTAGTGCCTACGATGGGCGTGGAAGGTGGGAGAGAGAGCGGGAGGAGACATGACGCGCCTCCGGATACGGGCCGCACTACCGGGGCATGCTCATGGATTGCTCAGCGGCGCCAGCCGGGTAAATAAGCATCGTCGTTGACGTCGCCGCACTTGTTCCTTCCTCCCACCCTCACCATCCCCCGCGCACAACCAACCTTCCGAAATGGCCCGCCCCCGCTCCGCGTCCGGAACGATCCCCTCGATGGAGGCCTCGCACGAAGAGCTCAAAGATAACACGATCATCATCGGTAGGCGCGTCCTGATCCCTGTCTAGGCGCGCGCGCTCACCCGCCGCCCCAGTCGCCGGCGCATCGGGTGACCTGGCGAAGAAGAAGGTACGTTATCGCCGCCGATGACCGCGCCGATCTCGCTCAGGCCGCCCCGTCTCGCAGACCTTCCCCGCCCTCTTCCGCCTCTTCCGCCAGAACTTCCTCCCCCGCGATGTCCACATCGTCGGCTATGCGCGCACCAAGATGGATCACGAGGAGTTCCTCAAGCGCGCGACGTCCTACCTCAAGGTCGCCGATGATGACCAGGACGGCCAGGCGCAGGTAGAGAAGTTCAAGGAAGTGCTGTCGTACGTCGCCGGCGACTACGAGGACGGCGCCGCGTTCGACAAGCTCGAGGAGCGCTTGCAGGAGATCGAGTCCAAGTACCAGTCCAAGGAGGCCAACCGCATCTTCTACCTCGCTCTCCCGCCCACCGTCTTCGTGCCAGTCGCGAAGAACCTTAGGGAGCACTGCTACGTCCAGAAGAACGGCGTGAACCGCATCATCGTCGAGAAGCCGTTTGGGAAGGACCTCGACTCTGCGCGGGAACTGCTCGGCTCGCTCAAGAAGTACTGGTCCGAGGATGAGACGTTCCGTATCGACCACTACCTCGGAAAGGAGATGGTCAAGAACATGCTGGTCCTGCGCTTCGCGAACGTCGCCCTGAACGCTGCCTGGGACAAGAACTCCATCAGCAACGTCCAGATCACCTTCAAGGAGCCTTTCGGCACCGAGGGTCGCGGTGGCTACTTTGACGACTTTGGCATCATCCGCGATGTTGAGCAGAACCGTGCGTGCGACGCGTCGTTGCGCGAGGACGTGTACTGACAATGTCTCAGATCTGCTCCAGGTGCTCAGTGTCATCGCGATGGAGCGTCCGGTCTCTTTTGCCGCCGAGGACATCCGTGACGAGAAGGTACAGCACAGCGCCTAACGCCGAACTAGATCGTAGCTAATCTTGCGCCGCAGGTCAAGGTCCTCAGGTGCATCCCGCCCATCGCCCGCGAAGATACCCTCCTCGGCCAGTATGTTGCCGCAAACGGCAAGCCCGGCTACCTCGATGACGACACGGTCCCGCACAACTCGGTCTGCCCCACGTTCGCCGCCTGCACCCTATGGGTCAACAACCCGAGATGGGAGGGCGTGCCCTTCATCCTCAAGGCCGGCAAGGGTGAGGCGCTCTCCCTGTCCCTAGTCCAGCCGTTCCTAACCCACTCCCCAGCCCTGAACGAAGCCAAGGTCGAGGTCCGCATCCAGTTCAAGGACGTCACGCAGGGCATCTTCAAGGACATCTCCCGCAACGAGCTCGTGATGCGCATCCAGCCCTCCGAGGCCGTCTACCTGAAGCTGAACGCGAAGACGCCGGGCCTGTACACGCGCGCGCTGCCGATCGAGATGGACCTGACGTACAAGCGCCGCTTTGCGGAGACGAACATTCCCGAAGCGTACGAGGCGCTCATCCTCGACTGCCTGAAGGGCGACCACAGCAACTTTGTGCGCCACGATGAGCTGGATGTGGCGTGGAAGGTGAGTAGGGGGGAGTAATTTTGGGCGTGAACTTGGGACGTGGTGAGAAGGAAAGGGCTGGTTTGACTGATTGGATACGATAGATCTTCACGCCGATCCTGCACTGGATAGATGGGCAGGCGGGTGCGCGCCCGAAGCCGGTGCCATACCCGTACGGCTCGCGCGGGCCGAAGGAGCTGAGCGCCTTCATCGAGAAGTACGGCTACAAGCGGAGCACGGACATGTAGTACGTGAAAATCTCCTTCGCTATGGGAAGATGTGTCGCTAATTCGCTTCTCCCTTGTTCCTCCCTACCTTTCCCCTTTTTCCTACCACCTTTCCTTCCCTTTTTTCCTCTCTTTCACCTTCCTTTTCCCCTATCCTCATCCTCCCTCCCGTCCCTTCAGCACATGGCCCGTGACAAACATGGCGCAGCTGTGACTAGATGCGCTGGAGCGCGAGGCAAACGACAAGAAAATGAAGTGTACGAGTAGTAGCGTATCGAGGCCCGGCAGCTGCATCATAGCATGAATGAGTGTTCATGTATACGACGGTGGCGCGGAGGCCTATATAGGATTTTACTGTACGATGTGTTCAGAGGAAAATGTACGATCTATGCATTGGCTGGATGGACTGAGATACGACCGTCGTGTAGGGCTCTCGGAGTGTGCACTAAAGATCAGTGAGTGAGAACAAGCGTCATGTTACTTGGTATGCTTGATGAGAGGTCATAAGGAGGGGGAGGGGGGAAAGGGACGAGGAGGTGAAAGGCCACACGCTGTGTCAGTGCGCTTGCTCCGTACTTATTGTCATCTAGCGTCGTCCGCAAGCCACTCCGAATAATCGTGAATGAACCACAATACGTCCTGGCAGCATGAAAAAGCACAGAAACAAATCTGCGAGTCCTGGCCGATATCTTTGGCGGGCATCCGACGCTAGACTGAAAGTTCAACATAGTGCACGGGACTCGGAACCGGCTATTCGGCATTTGCCGGGTGTCCGAGTATGTACATAGTAGCAGCAGCGTTGCTGGCTTATGACTGATTAGCTGGCTGCCTGTACTTGGGGACAGCAGAGTCGAGTTGCACGGAATCAAGGGGTTGATGAAGGCTTACCGGTCACTCTAAACGAAGGATGTGAGTCGAAAAAGCCAGGACGTACTGGGGATGCAAGCCATATTTTTCAGCTACAATTGCACAATGCAGATCTAAATCTATAAGCACCGTGTCCTTGTAAAGTACAGTAGTAGACTGGCAAACCAAGCGTGCTGTGTGTAAGGAGCAGTTCAGAACAACTCCAATGTGGCAACTCGACCTACGGGCCGAACACCGGCATTTACCGAACGGCGCGCGCAGCCGAGGTGCTTGTGCCACGCTCCGCCGCTCATCCGTCTCTAGCAGCTCTCTGCCTGCCTTCCACCACCACAACCTCCTCTCGCCTCCGTCCCTCTTGCCGCTATGATAAGTGCTTTCTCATCACGCGCACGTCCCATCTCACACCTCGTGCACAGTGCCACCAACAAGCGTCGTATCGAGACGGACATCATGAAGCTGTGCGTGTCCCCATCCCACCACCCCTCCTCAGCTCGCCGACCTCTCCCCCGCTAGAACGACCGCCGACTACGATCTCCAGCTCGTCAACGATAACCTGCAGGAGTTCCAGGTTCGCTTTACTGGCCCCGCCGACAGTGCGTGCCCTGCCTCCCATACCCTCCCACCCACTGACCCCGATTCCGCGCTCGATAAGCCCCCTTCGCGGGCGGCGTGTGGAAGATCCACGTCGAGCTCCCGGACCAGTACCCGTACAAGTCCCCCAGCATCGGCTTCATGAACAAGATCTTCCATCCCAATATCGACGAGCTGTGCGTGGGCGTGATCCGCGGTGTGGCGACAGAGGACTGAGGCGCTTTTTCAGGAGCGGTTCGGTGTGTCTGGATGTGATCAACACGACGTGGTCGCCGATGTTTGGTGCGTGGGCGTGGTCGGGCCGCAAAACGTCTGCTAATGCGCCATCGCCCCCAGACATGGTCAACGTCTTCGAGTCCTTCCTCCCACAATTGCTGCGGTACCCGAACCCGAACGACCCTCTGAACGGAGAGGCGGCATCTTTGCTTATGCGAAACCCGAAGGAGTACGATGCGAAGGTCAAGGGTGCGTGCTCAGGCCTTCGCTGGAAGTCTATACCCTAACCCCGCAACTCCAGAGTACGTCCAGCGATACGCAACGAAGGAGGCGCTGGACGCATCAGACGGCAAGAAGGCAGAGGAGGAAGACGAGGACGAGGAGATGAGCGACGTGGGCAGCATCAGCGACATGGACGAGTAAACGCCACCACCGCGGTCGCTAGCCTCCCGTCGATGGGCGTCCATAATCGGATCCCTTGGCCTTTCCCTTGCATTTCCCGCACACCTTTCATTTACCTCTCTCATCCTGATTCTGACTCTTCTGTTCGTCGCATATCTCAATTCCTTTAACTTGTAAAGTAGTTAGCCCGGGCTTATGTACAATAGATGGTTTACGCGTATCGTGGACTGGGGGAAGTTCAAGAAGGATGTCGATATGGCCGTGGAAGGTCCCTGGAAGGTCCTCAGCCATATAGTTAGTCCTGCGAGGTGGATAGGTACAAACATGGCTACAGAGCGATTCAAACTGGTTAGCAAAGGCTGGACTGTGGCGCGCACTCGGGAGGTACCCCGGAACCCCGGCCCGTCCTCCCGAAGCGCGTGTCGAAGCCGCACGTCGATCACCATCCTTGTTCCCCGCCCCCACCTCCCACCCTCCCAATGGACACCGACGCCTCCGCAAACGACGCCATCCGCGCGCTCGAGGACCTCGTCTCCTCCCCGCCTATCGCCGACCCCGCCCTCCTCCGCATCCGCTCCTCCGCGCTCATCGCGCGCTTGAAGAGCGTGCACCGCACCGCGAACGCGGTCTCGCAGGCGCGGCGCGCGCAGACGGCGGAGGCGCGGACGGAGATGGATGCGGCGCACTTGAGGCTGCAGAATTTGCTGTATGAGAAAAGGCATCTGGAGCGGGAGATTGATAAGTGCAGGCAGTTTGCGTGAGTACTCGTACCCGTTTTGGAAGGCGTTGTTCTTTGGAAGTATGACGACGGATGCTATTCGGCCTTGCGCAAGAGCCAAAGCCTTGGTACTATGGAGAGCTGACACCTTACAGTTCAATATACCAGGATATCTCGCTCTACCCAATCGACGAATTCCGGCGATTGGCGCCGCCAGAAGCACATTCGGATGACCCTCATCAATTGATGCTCAACCGCCTCAGCTTCGAATTGGTGGAGAGACAAAGGTGCGTGTCTTGTACGTGGCGCTACTTGCACCTTGCTGACTTCTGTACGTGTTTCTCTATCTATTGCCCTTGAACCGACTTCCGACCTCTACCTACCCAACTGCATACCTCACCCCTCGTGTCAACCACCTATGACAATGCGTCTATCAATGCTCGTCACTCCAAAGACTGGAAATGAGGCGCGCGGAGCTTGAGAAGCAGAAGGAAAAGCTTCTTGCTGAGAGCAAAGCAAAAGCAGACCGCATGAAGGACGTTAAGCAGGAGATCGAAGGGTTGTCGAAGGTATGTTCCTCCTTCGAACGTCGCTTTCAAAGCCCGCTCGCCTTATGACCGCACCCGCGTTGCTATTGAATGCCGCCAATGGGGTGGCGCGACGACATTCGTGGCGCGCTTTTAGCACCTAAAACCTCCGAAATTCGCTGTCTTCCCTTACGTGGGCGTAGACGCTGACTACTGTACCCACAGGCCGCCCATGCTGCACAGACGAAAGTTGCTGCGCATGTGTCTTCCGTGGTGGTCGACTCCGACGTCGTGATGGCCTCATGACCGCGCGGTCCTCTCTGGGAATAAACATTGTATGTATATGTATAATTGTCAGCATCAGCACCCTTTGGAAAACCGCCTTTGGACCGTCATCGTCGTCACCTGCGCTGGGAATCTCGAATGATGACGAAGAGTCAGGCTGGGACGCGTCCGTGCGAACAAGCTCAATTATTCTCAGAGGTACGGTGGCTATAGACCGTCGACGACATGCCTACCCTGCGTGCGCAGTGTTCTCCGACGTCAGAGGGACTCGAATGCCGTTAATTGGCAGGCGGCGCAGCAGGAGAGCATCAACTCAACATTTTCTTTGCCGGGTGCTCTCGCACCATCAGAATTCTGTGTTCCTGCCGAAAGAACAAAGTCAGGAGCTCCCGTGGACGTCAACAGGTGCGGCATGCGCAGGTCCAATACAGTCCGCTTACCTGCACTCGGCGGGTCTATGGCATCCTATTGAACACCCCGGGGTGACGCCTGCCCGCCTTCCGCGCCCATGCCTATTTTGCTCGCAGGCGGCCGCAAGATAGCAGGTGGTGGATAGGTAAGCGGACTCGCTTTCGACACTTCTAGGTCGCTTCTTTAGAGTGTATTCGCCCATTGAAAAATCAAGATCCAAAATCGGTACATACGAATTCAATTGAGCACCGAACATATTTATACTACAAATTTGTTTTGGTATGTTACGAAACCCATCGGTGGGCTCTACACTCGCAAGCGCAGGCAGCCCTCCAACCACCTTGTCTCTAAGCTGCTTTACGACGGCGGGCGGTGCTCAACAGCTGTCGGGGACTGTCTGCCAAGTCACGCCTGAGAAGTCAAAGCACGAGCGGTACAGGAAGGGTCGCCGCTGGCCGGCTCCCCGCGAGCCACTGCTAAGATCTCGAATCTGGTCAGTCTTGCTACGAAAATGCTTTGAAGATTCGGAAACGATTTATCATGCTCAAAATGAGATTATTAACGGGCGAATACACTCTTTTGCGATACGAGGACTCTAATACGGCGCCCCGCCGTGCCATGGGGCGGCCGAATCGCCCATCTGGCTTGCGTTGTTTATCCTATTTGCCCAGCGACTTACGGACCCTCATTTCGGCAGTTACTAGCCAATCAACAGTCTATGGATTGCCTGTACTCAATCTCCGAATTATTTCGGCCTCGACCTCGTCGGGCTGCTAGTTCGCGATATTTCACACCGGTCTGGCTCATACCGGGGTCCTCTCCGAGATTCCTGTCAAGGATCATAGCTTTAGGAAGGCTAGAACAGCTGGACGATGGTCGCAGATGAACACCCTGTCGTTTGGCTCTCGAAAAGCCCATCGACCGCCCTGTATTTCCATCCATCGGACCTTGAGACTTCCTCATGGTCAGCGCATTCTCTTTCGGACCTTCCTTGGGTGATTATCTGCATCAGCGTCCAATCGTAGGCACCCCGAGATGAAGGTCGCCTGCTTGGCTTCAATGGTACCAGGTCAAGCCAGGCTACAGCGTGTAAAAACAATTCAATCTACTCGCCTTCCGGAACTTCATAATAGGCGTCAGCTGCTCGCACAACGTGCGAGCCGCATTAGCGCCGCATCAGAAACCGGTAATCGACGCGCTCATCAGGTCTACTCCTCCCGAGCCCAGTGGGTATGTTCGCAGGCGCAGATGTCGAGAACCTTCTTCATATGGCCTCGAACATACGGAGATGCGCGCGAGGGAACGCTCACGGGAGCAAAACCCTAAGCACGCTCGATGCGATCCCATATGAAGGGCCCGGGAGGGGGATCGGTGAAGAAGTCGGTGATTACATCACCGCAACAAAGGGTAATCCCAAATGCGGACAATAGACACCCGGACCCGGTCCGGCCCCCTGGCATCAAAACCCGATACCCCAAAGAATCGCTGGGCGGGAGGAAAATTGCCTGCCTCCTCGAGCAAAACCGTTGAAAACCTATCGTGAGCCCCGCGTCCGTGTCGTACCTTGCATGCGATGGGCGCAAGCGAAAATTTACGCCGCCGGAAAAATGCAAAAGACGGCTAATTGAGTCTCGGCCCGTCAACTGTGCAAGGCTTCGGGGAGAGCCTAACACAACAAGAAGCACGGTCGCGTGCAAAGAAGTGATATGCCAGCGCTAGCAGTGTTTGACCTTGTGGCGATCCAATTCGCATATACAATACACACAACCGAGGTAGCCCGTCTGAAACCGGTGGGAAATGGGTGAGGAATGGTCTGCGACCGTAGAGTAAGTATACGTGCGTGGGGGAAGCAGAAGGGGAAGCGCATCGATGGGTAATATACATAGGTGCTGGACTCTTGATCGCTTGCGATCGATAGATGGGCAGTGGTAGTGTACAGCTGGGGGGGAATGGGAAGGGGCGAACACACAAAACCGCACGAGACCGAAAATGGGCGAACAGGGGATGATGAGGACAGCAGGAAGACAGACATACAGACACAGCGATGGATGAACGGAACGAGCGAGTGGCTTGGTGATGGGGTATAAGCGGCTGGTGCATGCGGCGGCAGCAGCGCGCTATGGGGCATAGATAGCTTCCCCCTTGTACGTTTTGCCGTTGTCGTCGAGGAGACGCTTCAACCGGGTGGCGATCTTGCGCACCCCCTCGCGACAGGGCGCGAGTTCCCGCCAAGAACCAGCGACGGACCAGCACTCCGAGCAGGCGCGCGAGGCGGCGCTCATCGTGGCGACCTCGAGCTGGCCGCGTCCGTGGAGGGCGACGACGACGTCCGCGAGGCGGTCAAAGCCGGTGAACCAGGTCTGCATACCACGCTCTGGTGCCGTCGTGGTGTCCGTCGTGAGGTAGGAGCTCGAGAGCTCGAGGCAGCGGCGGAGGGCGTCTTGATCGAGCACAGAGCCCTCGCGAGTCATGAGGGGGAGGCTCGCGAGGACATACTGGTAGTAGTCCGTGGGGGCGAGCGTCGACTGCGTAGCTTGAGGTGCCTGTGTCTCCTGCGCAGGCTGCGGCTGCTGGTGCTGTTGCTCCTGTTGCTGCTCCGGCTGGGGCGGCTGCTGTTGCTGAGCTCCCGACTCCGTTGACTGGGGCGAAGAGGGGGACATGTCAGCCGAGTAGCAGGCAGGGCGGGGTCTAGCACGCACCTCTTCTGGTTCTTGGGTGCCCTCCGGCTGATGGCTCATGCCGGGAGCGCCAGGGGAAGTTGGGTGCGCGGCGGAGCGGTGGACCCGCTTTTATACGCCTGCGCCACAGGCGGGCACCATTCTGGAGATGGACGATCGGATGATGAGATGGCGTGGGACCCCCGCGCGATCGTCCGGCCAGGCAGCGGCGTCGGTCGGTCGGCCAGGCCGGACGAGCCCGCCTCCGGTCCGGGACGCGTGCATCCCTTCCCCCTCCCCTTTCCCTCGCCGTCATGAGCGCGCTCAACTTCCTCGCGCCGCGTCCGTTCGTGCATCCAGAGACATGGGAGGGCGTCGAGTACAAGTGGAAGTTCTTGGTCTTCCGGCCGGGGTGTACGTGGCAGTCGCGTTCGTGTACGACCCCTGTGCTGACTCCAACAGACTTTAAGCTAGAGGGGTACATCCTCGCCGCGGTCGTGGTCTACCTCGTTTTGTTCTTTTATGGCAAGTCCGCGAATGCGCGGAAGGCCAACGCCTGGTTCTCCGCACACAGGCCGCTTCTCGAGGCCAACTTCTCCAAGCCTGCTGCGGGCGGACTCATTCAGGACGGCTATTCAGACTTCTTTGCATTCTCCACTGGGCGCCGGAATGTCGCGTCCCTTCACGCGATCTTCGCCCTGCGCCCGCGTCACGACCCCTTCCAAATCCTCGCGCAAACAGGATACGCGGCCTTCGACCTCCAGTACCGTCCGCTCGATGACCTCCAGCTGGACTTCCTCCTCCCGGCATCACTGCCCGTAGACTTCGTATGGGCGCTCGTGAACAAGGACGAACTTCGCGGGATCAAGAAGGGCCGCTGGGACTTGGTACGCGCTTGTCAGTTACCTGCCGTGTGGCTCGGCTGAGTGCATCCCCGAGACTTTGACACGTACGACGGAAAATGGGGCTCTCCCGGGTTATGTCTCTGTCATGTCCGGTGCGCGGGTGGCGTACTCAATTGCCACAATTTTTTGCTGACCTGTGCCCGCAGAGTTCGCGGACGTCACCGAAAATATACTCAAGCTCCCCGCGGGGCAGGCCCTGGTCAAGGTTTTGGAGGACCCTGCCATCAAGCCCTACTTCCGATCCCTATCGGTTGGCCCATCGCTCTTTTGTACCTTGGAGTCCTCTCACTGATCGACCGATAGATTACTGACCAGCCGCGCGACCGCCCCAGCAGTGTCGGCGAGTTCGAGGATCGCCAGAAACACGTAATTCTGAGCCTTGTAGCGCCACCGCCGTCCAGTGCATCTGGTATGTCAGATATCCGTCATTACTTTGTATGGGACTCCGTGAATTCTCCAAGTGGGGCGCATCATAGCGACCTCCTTCTTTCCATGCGATGTCACCTTCTTGCATCCACCTCCAACCGCATTCTCGCTGACATTGCAATCATCTGAGCAGTTGACGCTCCTCTCATTACCGCGGTTTTCGACCTCATCGACCAATTATCGCGCGTCTCTCTTCGCCCTGAGACCAAGAACAAGCTTCGGGCGGCGCGTGCTGAAGTCGTCAAGGAGCTCAAGAAGGAAGAGGAAGAGAGGAAAGCCGAAGTAGGGCAATCCCTAATTTTGTGTGATGATTGGCTGATTTCTTGTGCAGGAATCCGGTGTCGAAGATAAGAAGGCCGCCAAGCGCCGCGCAGAGCAGGAGCGCATCGCGAAGCTTCCTGCGGCAGAGCAACAGAAGGTAAGCCCACGATCTTTACTAGCGAGTCATGCTAACAACCGTATGTAGATTCTTGAGCGCGAGAGGAAGCGTCAGTACAAGAAGGCGAGCAAGGTCGTGCGCAAGTAAAAGCGTCTCCTTCATGCGGGGACTGCCGTGCACCGATGTCAAAGGGATGTACCACAATGCTGTATCTGCTGTACACTCTCGTAGGCGCTCAATGCACCGTCCTGGAAACAGGACGTCGAAATTGGTATATTTTGCGCCAAGAACACGGGGATACGGCCCGTTTGGGCCGCCATACCACGTGCCCGCTAACTCCGCTTGGCCATTCCTTTCTTGTCAACTCATTCGACATGTCCCTCGCGTTCATTACGCCCTGTCGATCTTCGGGCTTCCGGACTCCAGGATTACGACCCGCTGACAAGAAGGAACGGTCAAGAAGACACTAGATACCCCGAAATCAGTGCCCCTGCGGCTGCACAGACTGCGCGTACTGACGTCGTTTGTGACGGAGCACAGGTTATGAGCTCAAGTGAACAGTCCGAACATCAACCCCATCACGCGCTTGCTGGCTGGCCGCTACCAGCACTCCTGCACCATGCTCTGCTGGTAATCGCACTCACGGTATCTGGCCGGGGGAGTCGCATGTTCCCCGCATGCAGCTGCGTATAAGTCGTAGCACTGCACTTGACACGAACCTCCATCACGCTACACGCTACTGGGCATCTATCGCAAGGCCTGCTTAGCTTCACTCTGGCGAGCTTCATTCGAGATCCTCGGTACCACGCTCGGAGGTACGAAGGCAAGTTTACGACACCGTGCAAAGGTGAAGAGGAACGATGTCCACGAGAACATTCTACCCGATCGCGCACCATCTCTCGCACCGTGGGTCAGATGCAGAGTCTCATCCGTGCATAGCCGCGCTGTTGGGGCAGGGCCCGACGCGAGAGGCGAGCGAGACGAACCTCGTAGAGAAGAAACCGGTACACGTTGGCGAAATCCACCGACAGCTGAGTACGTGAACTTCTAACATGCATCGCCTTCGCTTGTTAGGCGCGCAACACTTCTGTTCTGACGTGATTCAAAGGTTATGCGCCGCTAGAAAACCCGAAGGTCAAGTATACGTTCAAGCAAGATGCGTTCGACGCGAGCGGCGAGATTATCGGACCAGGCGGACGCGCGGTATACCACCTAGAAGACGAGGGGCGCGAGCATAAGCTTCACGCGTTAAAACCCTACGTAAGTCTATCTTCCCGCTGGCATAACTCACAGAGGCGACCATCCGCAATAGACTCACCTTCGTTGGCATCCACGGCACGCAAATAGACAGTGCTGACGCCTCTCGCAGCCCCTCCACATCACGCGCGTGGATGGCTCGCGACTCGCGTCCGTGCACTGGGGATATGTGTCCGATGGTACACGGCTCGAACCACATGCTGTTTGGCAAACGGAAGGCAAGATCAAGTACAAAGGTGGCATCTTCGACGACAAGTGGGTATTCCCTCGATTCTGCTTCCTGAAATAGGTTACTGAATACCTTCGTCAGCCTCACCATGACGCTTCCGGATGGAAGACAATATCGCTGGGAAATGGACTTCACGGCCGACCCACCACGATGGCAATTGCGCGACATGCTCGACGTCGTCGTCGCCGTATACCGCATGCGCAGCAGGCGCACCCCAGCCGTGCTCGAGCTGCCCCCAGAGGAGCTTGGCCTCCTCGAGCCGTGCGTCATGACGTGCGTACTACGTCGCTTCTTCCGAGCATTCTTCCCTTCAAAACGACGGTCGGCTGACCTGTTTCGCAGTATCTTCTATCTCGAGTACATTTCGCATGGCGTGACGGCGAAACTACGGACGTCACCGGTGCACCAACCCCAACAGCAGGCGCCGAGGCGTAAACGCTCGATGTATGGCTTGAAGGGTGGGGAGTCGCAGAGCACTGTCGTTTCGGAGTTGTCGCTGTGATTAGTAGAGCGGAGGTAACGGACCAACTGAAGGTCCAAAGGACACCATGTATTAGAGTGTATTCGCCCATTAAAAATTCAAGATCCAAAATCGGTACATACGAATTCAATTGAGCACCGAGCGTCTTCATACTGCGAAATTGTTTTGGTATGTTACGGAAATCATTCGCGGGCTCTGCACTCACAAGCGCGGGCAACCCTCCATTTACCTTATGTTCACGTCGTTTCACGACGGCAGGCGGCGTTGGTCAGTTGCCGGAGACTGTCTTCCCAGTTTCGCCTCGAGTTGTTCGAGAAAATGTCGGTCCATGGAGGGTAGCGCTGGCCAGCTCGCCAACAGCCACTGTGAAGATCTCGAATCTGATCAGTCTTACTACGAGAACGCTCTCAAGATACAGAAATGAATCCGCATGTTCATAACGAAATTATTAATGGGCGAATACACTCTATTGACTACTAGAAAAAGCATCTGTAACAAAGACGAACCTAGCATGTGTCGTTCTTGCTGTCTGTATGTATTATTTAGCGCTCCTGTATTAATATCAACAATTGCTGTTGTCTTCGTAGAAATAGGAGCATACCTGAGTGTAAGCAGGTCGACCCACGCCACAAGTGAAGGCGAGCCGAATCGAAGATGAAGAAACCATGACCTGGGGAAGAGCTAGCAGCTATACAAGAGTGTGAGCTAGATGAGAATGAAGTAAACAACTCTGGAGATGTGTGATGTAGAGGGAACGAAGCCCTCAAACTGCAGCCATATGAATGTTCAAGTTGAACATGCTATCCACGTGGCTGCTAGCACGCCTCTGATGAGACTCAATGGCGATGACTAATCTGGAGGAGTGGCCTTGTGGCGTCCGCCCCTTTCTCTGGCGTTTCCACGACTGAGACCTTCGTTGCTCTGGAGCAGTTCCACCCCGACCCGTGCTTGACTCCGCTGCTCATGTTCTGCGAGGGACAGTGAACGTGCAGCTGCCCGGTCCAGCTACTCCCTGCTCGACGATGTTGCCCCCACAAGCTGTAGCGACCACCAGTCGCGAATCAGGGAGTCCGGAGACACCAAAGAGAATAGGGAGTAAACATGCACGGCCCCCATGGAATCGTGAGTGGTCTGCAGTGATACGCGACCCCTGACTTACGTGCTGTGGTAGCCACAACGTCGTGTTCGCCGTCCTTCAATCGCTATGCGCTGCGCATGCCTTCCATGGATGGGCAGTCGCGGGCTCGCAGGATATCCCTGGGACTATCCCCCCAGCGTGCACCGCGAACCCAGGGTCGATGGAGACTCCCTGTCGAGGTTCTGGAGCTAGTCCTGGACTTTGCACACGACGATCGCCCGACACTCGGACGCCTTGGCTTGACATGCCGCGCTCTCCTGATCGGCAGTCGCTTCGACCTGTTCGAGACCCTAGTCACGGCACCTCGAAGGGAAAGCACAGCTCAACGAATATCCTTGAGGGCCCTCCTTGCCAGTCGCTACTGCACATTCAAGCCCTTCGTGAAGCGGCTGCGATTCAAGAAGCTCGAGGACGTCCCCACCGTGTCCAGCCTCGCCACACTTTTCCCCTACCTTGACGACCTCACCGAGGTCCGTACGCTCATCTTCCCTCTCATGGACGTCACTTCGGAGCACCTGAAGTCCGCCGGCTGGCAGGCGCTCGTCAGGTCGCGCCTGGTCACGCGGATCACGAAGCTCATCGTCGTTCGAGCATCTACAATGACCTTCGACGAGTTCGCTGGCGTCGTTGCGCTATTCCCCAGCGTCCGCGAACTTGTGTGTGACCAGCTCGAGATCGACGAAACAGATGCTGCTCTGCCTGTGCCACCACCCAACCTGCGCACCGTGCAGCTCGGCGACCATATCCTTACGACGCCCGACCATGGGAAGGCGAAGGCCTTCCTTCGTTGGCTGGCCCTCCGCGAACGCGAGGCGCCTCTCACGCTTACGATTCACGCCGACATTGAGGACGTTGAGTTTCTCCAAGATTACACCTCCGCGGCACCTGCGGCGTTGCAGCGAGTGAAGGTTCATTTGCATGATGCACGCGCAGCGCCACCGCCGGATCTGCTTGGTGAGTCCGTCTCATGCATGCCTTGCGGCGCCGAGGCTCATGCTGTTTACAGAGATCATCCTCAGCAGCAACTACCTTGCCG
Source organism: Schizophyllum commune H4-8 (assembly GCF_000143185.2). Lineage (NCBI taxonomy): Eukaryota > Fungi > Basidiomycota > Agaricomycetes > Agaricales > Schizophyllaceae > Schizophyllum > Schizophyllum commune. The sequence continues at coordinate 686,413 of NW_026089542.1, forward strand.
GCTTCTCTACCCTCACGAACCTCACTGCAGTCGATGTAGGACTTGGTGCCCTCTGGTTCCAAAAACTCCGCGGTCAGCTTACATTCCACCCTGCCATACTCTACATGCCCCGCGTCTTGCGCGCCCTTCCGCCAAACCTCGAGCGCCTGTCCCTGGATGTGTTCTCCCGGCGCGAGATGGAGCTTCCGTTCTCTGTCAAGGACATGGAGTTCGACCGTACCTGGGCAGCTATCGACGCCATATTAGCTGGTGGGCACTTCCGCCGACTTCGTCATGTACAATTCGCCATATTCGTGGACGAGTACGACTTCAAGCTGAAGAACGACGCGCTGGAGGCGTTCTGCGTCGCTGTATGCGGCAAGCTGCCAGGGTTTGTCGCGCGGGGTACGCTATCATTCATCCGAAGACAATGGGACTCGTATAACGATGTCAATTGGCTCATTCGGGATTGAACTGGGTGCTATACATCTGTTGTTCATCTGCATCATCTCAAGTACATATTTCGCATATCTGGACCCTTCACATTATTCCTGTATCTATATTGCATCATCTGTACTAGTACTGCCAGTATCTGTGCCTCTAATTGTCTATTGCCTGGAGCTTTTATCCGTTGACTGAAGGACTGAGCACGAGAACAAAGACTTCCAAAAATGACAAGTCTGATTGACCTTGACGGAAGCTATTCGTGCACGTGAAGAGCTCTTACTTCTCCCCACCACCCCGCTCGATGCAGCGCGTTCCCAATGACCGGCTTAACTCATCGACGACGATAACTAGCAATGCAGCGGCAAAGCCGGCGATCCTGCTCATGCCGACCGTGCGCTGTGCAGCACCGGGCACCTGCGGCGAGTCGGTCGGGCTGGAGTGGTTCGGGCTCCCGGCGCAGTTCGAGATCGTCGCCCTCGACATCGAGCTCGAGGGCTACCAGATGTACGCGGTGGAGAAGTGGATCGTGGAGCGGGACCGGCCGGTGACGGTGCTGGTCGTGTACACCGGAGACGCGGCGCACAAGGTGCGTGTGGCGCGCATCTGAGCTGGAGATGGATCGCTGAGCCGAGATACGCAAGATCACCGTGACTGCGCTGCGTCCGTCGGAGAGGCTGTCCCCCTTCGACGCGCAGGCGCAGTGGACGGACGTCATCCACTACCTGCGCCGAGATGGCGCGCGCGCGAAGGAGACCCCGCGGGGCGTGCTCATGGCGACGTCGCTGGCACACTTCCGATCCGACTATACTATTGTGCACATTCCCAACGGCAACTTCCTAGAGGCCAAGCATCGCTTGTATGCAAACATCAATCTCCTGCGCACGGGGTGCGCTGGCAGGAGCACCCTCACTCTCGAAGAGCCTACGGACAGCACGAAGGAGCGGTTTATCAAGCTGTATGGCGTACCCGAGAAGAGCTGGATCTACGAGCCTAACAATGAAGACGCAGAAGAAGGAGGGCTTCGCGGGGACGACAGCTTCGTCGTGCTTACACCTCCACGAGGATCGGCAGCTTCCCCGTCCAAGCTCTCCAAAGAGAGGCACTCCCCATTGCAGACTCGCACGCCCCCTTCGCCCCCGGAACACAAACGGAGGAAATCTGTCTCGAATACGCCTGTCATCGGGTCGAGCAAGAGCCCTGCGCTATCCAGCAAAGCACCTACGCTCGCCAGCGTACCGAGCAAGGGGGATGGCAAGGTTCGACCCGTAACTACCACAAACTCGGCAGCATTCTTGGCTACTGTGCTGGAGCTCGTGCGGATCGTTCAAGCAGCGTTAGGCGCATTCGGCATGTACTCCCCGCAATGTAATGCAAGACGACGCACTAGGTCGGCTTCAGCCTCGATGACCATACCGTCCGATGGATTGCTCTGCGACGTCACCGTCGAGGGTATCAAGACATGGGTCACCGAAGTTGGTGAGCCTTGTGCTGACGTCGAGGTAAGTCGAGTGGACAGCATAGCACAGACCCAAACTAACTTTACTCAGCCTACGGAAAGGATCGTAGACCCAACAGTAGTCTCCTGTCTACTCAGCCTTGTGTTGGCAATGCGCAACAAGTTATGTGAACTCCTTGGTTCCGCAGATGTACGTTGGCGGGCGATGTGCGCTGGACCGTTCTGACAAGATCCAGTCGCCGCCCAAGGATCCTTTCCTCAACTATCCCGAATTTATTCGCTCCATCTCGATGTTCGCAGCGCGACTCTCATCGCCTCATACCTTGTCTTTACATACCTCGCTGTCATCCATCTCGCCCAACTCGGCCCACGCTTCCCATACGACGGTCGCTACCCACCAATCATCGATGACGATGGGACACCTGCCGGTGGTGCCCATCACGCTGTCCATAAACCGCGAAAGCGAAGCAAAGACTGTAGATATCAAGCCCGAGCCGCGCGAAGTGCCCGTCACGTATCTGTCTCGATCCCTCATCGACTCCATTAACACTGCCTGGCGGAATGCGGACGATGACAACAAGGACAAAGAGAAGGATCGCGAGAAGGAAAGGGAGAAGGACCGCAAGCATCTAGAGAAGGAAAAGGAGAAAGACCGTCGACTAATAGAGAAGTCATCCCGTTTGACGCACGACTACAGCGACGGGAGCGCGAGCGAAGGACACTCCGGCCACCACCTCAAACCCACGCATCTTATAGGCAACCTCGCGCGGAAGCATGTCACGGGCGGCAGCATCTCACTTGGGGCTGGGGCTGTGATGGGGCTGGGCACGAGCGGCGGCGGGGGCGAGGAGAGCGTCTACGACCCCGTGCGCGACCTCGAGCTCTTCGCCGCGATTGTGAGCGCGCCCGAGAGCAAGCGCAAGCGCCGGGAGCGCGGCGAGCGCCACAGGCGCGAGGACAAGGACCGCGAGCGCGACGAGTGGACGAACATGACCGCCCTGCGCGCGTTTTGGACGGGCAAGGCGCCGGCCTTCGCGACATGCGTGCGCGCCCGCGTCGAGTTGCAGCGCATGAAGTGGTCCAATGAGCCGCGGGAGGAGCGGGATGCCGAGCGGGATGGCGCGGAGAAGGAGAAGAGCGACGGGGGCGATGAGGTTTCAGGGCTTGAGCGCGTGCAGAAGAAGCTGGGGAGTTGGACTGGGTATGACGGGGATGAGCATCGCCTTTGTGCAGGGCTGATTCCCTGTCAGGAAGCTGGACCTTCGACAGGCTAAGAAGAGGCATCGGGACAACGACACGCCTTTGCTCAGCCCCTCCATTGGGCGCAAGGACTCGACGGAAAAGAAGGAAGAGGTATTGCCGAGTGCCTACCAATCGTGAGTCCGTGATATTATAGGGCGAGCGGGTGCTAAGCTGTCGCTTCAGGGATAAAGAGGAATACTACGACGACGACCTGCTGAGCAGCGGGCAGGCGTCCCCCGTCCTGGGTACCTTCTGACTTGGATAACTTCAATGGCGTGCTGATGGATCGATGCAGGCGAACACCAGAAGCCTATGGGTCTTTACCCCAGCTCCCAAGCTCGCGACTTCCTTCGCCCTTACGGCTCGCTCTCCAACCCAACATCCACCGCCGTCTCACCCTACTCCTCCGTCCTCAACGTCGGACACCCCGCCCTCTCCCGACGCGGGACCACACAATCCATCAACATCGCCGAAGTGTCAGAAGCGCTCCTTGGCGTGTCCCAGCGCCGAAAGTACCCCTGGGGCAACCGCCCTATAAGCCAGACCCGCGTTTCCAGCTGGAGCGACCCAGTCAGCGCGAAGGAGATCGCCTTCAGCGGGGACGAGTCGGCGGATGTGTTGGATGGGGCGGCGGCGATTGGGAGGCGGAGGAGGAAGCCGAAGACGAGGCTGTCGCAGATCGCGCTGGAGACCAGTCGAGAGAGCGCGGGGAGCTCGGAGGGGTCGGGCTTGGGGAGTGAGGATTCGGCTTCGCCTGAGATGGAGAATCGGGTGCCGATGAAGGGCGTGCATAGGTATGCGGGCTGGCTTGTGGCCGAGCGAGTGCGACGCTAATGATTTGAAGACGGCGGAGCTTCCATGACCTGGAATCATTCAGGAACATGCACGTCCTTACACCGGACCAAATGCGAATAGACGTCGAGCTGGGCGGCCACCTACTCATCATGCACCGACGACAGCAACATCTCCAGAACGTCATCGCATGTCTCGAAGTCCTCACCGCCAACCTCTCCGAAACCTCCGACAAGCTGCGCGCTGACTACCAGGACCACCTCAGCGCGCTCTCCGACGCCGAAGCCAAGATGCGCATCGTCGCCGAGATAGAGCAGGCGAACGCGGAGGCGGAGAAGATCGCGCAGGCGAAGAACACCATCCTCTACGAGTCCGCGCAGTTCCGCCTGCCCGACCTCTGGCACATCGCGTCGCCGCCGCGCGACAAGGTGTTCGAGTATCGAGAGAAGGTGTTTGGCACGGGTGGAAGGCGGTTCCCGCCTGGAGTACGAGGGGCGCATGGGAGGTTCAATCGGTTGCAGTGGACACTGGATGGCAAGGCGCGCGCGGTGGATCAGTATGGACGTACGGAGAGCGAAGATGAGGAAGAGGAGCGCATTGATCCGAACGGGCAGTTCATCATGCGCGACCGGGAGGAGGCGGAGGAGGACGTGGTCGAGCACCCGGCGATGAAGCCCATGTGGTTGCTCAGGCTGTTCACGAGCTGGGGAACGTGGCGGGGGAAGTCAGAAGGGAAGAAGGACAAGGAGAAAGAGGGTGCTGCTTCGTCGGGGGAGAGCGGCGAGAGGAAGGTGGCAAGTGGGAGTGGGGAGAGGAAGGAGGATGTGGTGTCTCCCGTGTCGCCTACGTCAGACTCGACGGATGCGCTCTCGCCAATGCCACCTTAATTTATGGCCTTCTAATTCATGAGTCTATGTATATTCATACCCGTGTAGATATGCAGTGCGACAGGCTAGGTCGTTGAGGAACATCGAGAAACTTGGATGTCACAAAAGCCTGCTTCTATGATTTGTTGCCAGAGTCGAGAGTAAAGTAATTCACACACTCGGCCATGGAAAGTGCGCACGCAAGGGGCGCAACAAGCACGATACAGCCACTCCTTCATCGTGTAGTTTCAAAGTAGAACAAGTCCTTTCCGGCTTCTTTGGCCACTAGAGGAAGCCCCGGCTTCGCCGGCTGCATACCTTACTTGCATCTCGCGCGTAAGTCTGAATCCTGTTGTCGTTGAGAAAGCTCGTCGTCTGTTGCCGTACAGGACTTGTGGACGAAGGTGTCTGCGCGTTGACCGATTTTGTCTTCAGAACGTACTACGCACATGGGGTCATTTTTGATGGGGTTAATATGGCATGGGGAAGACCTTGCAAGCAAGGTGATGGAGATACGTCGCCGGCAATCGCCGATCAAACCTTAGCGTTTCCTTTCAGGGTATGTCATGACTGTGGAGACACCTCTATGACGGTGATCGCTGGTTGCGGACCCAGCCGATTCGAACCCTTCAACGAGCACTGCTCCCAACAAAGGAAGACATAATTTTTGGGCATCCATCGCTCTGCTGCATCTTTCAGGCCGCAATCGCAAGAATACTGAATAGGGGATCACATCGCGTGCATTCGTCTTGAAGGGTTCGGGCCTAGTCGCTAGAGTTGAGGGCCGTAAAGACACTTCCATAGTGCTTCCATACGAGCAGAAGACATAGTCATGCCGGCCGTCAGCCTCACGTACTGGCCTACAGCACGACGCCGACTTGGGCTAATTTCGAGCCAAAGAGAAGATGAACAGGTGGCACCATCGCGCGCCCGGCGATGACGGGCGACATGGGCCCTTCCCGCACGTCTCAAACGCAGAAGGCCAGAAGCCCCTCCACCTCCTGAGACGCGACTGGAGTCGAGTAGAACAAGCCGCGCGCCGTCATTTGCCGGTGGACGAATGCGCGCTGCGACGACGAATTATGGGGCGCGAATTTGAGGCGCACGTATTTCCCGCCACCCGGGTTTACCAGAGAATTCGTCGACCGTGGTCGAAGCGCGCGCCTGTCGAAGGTCGTCTTTCCTCGGGCGTGCCGCGCTGGTGGACAGCTTCTCGGCTCAGGTGGACAAAGGTTGATGTTCGAGCAAGCTCTTGGAGGGTCGAAGTCGATGATGCGCTGCGTCGTGTGAATGCGTTGTCGGCTAAGCGCCCGAGTGACGCAGGTGCGAAATTGTGCGGGAGAACAGTCGCGAAAAGGCATGTCGTAGAAGGTCCGAGGAGCAAGGGCGCGCCATCGAGCCCGTCGGCGGCGCACATCCTTCGCGTCCGTCGCGGCAGAGACGAAGTCGAACTATAGAGCGGCCCAGGCACTGCGGGCCACGCGAGCCCAGCTTCGACGCTGACATGAGGAGGTGTCTTGTCTCTCCGAGAGGTAAACCGCCGCAGAGCCTAGTCCGTGTCGAATAAATGGCCGGGGCCCGGAGGAGAAAGCGCTGGCGAATGGGAGGGCGCGCTCGGCGTGTTCCGAGGTGATGGAGATCAGGGCCCGTGGAGGCGGGGCACGTGCCGATGTGAGCCCCTTGACCGCGCCCGATCGACCGAGCAGGATCGAGCGATTGGGCCCGGCGGCGACGGTGGCTATCGAATCCGTTATAACGAACGCTGGCGGCTGCCGTGCGCGACCGACCCACGACCATCATGGACTCCCTCCAAGACGTTCTCACCTGCCCCCTCTGCGCACATACCCTCGCCGCACCGCTCACCCTCCGCTGCGGCCACTCCCTCTGCGCCGAGCACATCGCGTCATCCGACCCCACCGTCTGCCCCGTCCCCGGCTGCCAGCCCACCCTCAGCGCACCCAGGTCAGGGCCCACGGTCCAGTTCCACCCCGCGCCCGCGCCCACGACCCATCCAGCGCCGCGAGCTCCCAGCCACCTCGGCGATGTGACCCTCAACAAGATCCTCGAGCTCATCGACCGGCACTCGCGCGACGCCCCCGCGGACGACGATGACATGGACGACTACCCGCCCCCCTACGCATCCCGGCACCGCGAGTCGCCGCCCACGAAGCGTGCGCGCACCGCCGACGCCGACGAGGAGGAGCCCGACCTCCTCAGTCATCTCTCGCACCTGTCCTCGGTCCAGCGTGCGACGAGGCCGGACGCCGTCATCCCGGACGCCTACGCACATCCCCCCTCCAGCACCCGAAATGACGACACGCCGGCGCCGCAGTGGGAGAAGGAGCTATTGTCCGAGCTTACTTGCGAGATATGCTTTCAGCTGTTCTACGAGCCGATCACGACACCCTGCCAGCATGTGCGTGATCCATACCTTTCCTGTGATTATCACTGACGTCTCCCTCAGACCTTCTGCACGAAGTGCTTGCAGCGCTCGCTCGACCACAGCGCGGCATGTCCGATATGTCGTCAGGAGCTGCCCGGGTACTCGTACTTCCAGGATCATCCCGTCAATCAGACTGTCTTGAGCATTAGTGAGTTCCCAACATCGGATTCAGGCAATCTGCTAAGTATCCTCGCAGTCCAACTCACCAACAAGGACCTTTACGACGCAAGAGCGGCCGCGATCGAACAGGAGGAGAAGGATGGTCGATTGGACACCCCAATCTTTGTCTGCCAGCTTGCATTCCCCGGAATGCCGACCTTGCTGCATTTCTTCGAACCCCGGTGCGTTGTTAGTAGCTTTAGCCTGGTTCGATCACTCACCCCCTCCAGATATCGACTGATGCTCCGCCGATGCCTGGCATCTCCCAACAAGTCCTTCGGCATGATTACGCCTCCGCGTCCTGGCGCAGGAACGCATGCCACCCTCCCCTCTTCCCCCTCTGGTGGTTCATCATCGGCCGCCGCATCTGATACCCCGTCATCCTCGACCGCATCCAATGCACCCTCCGCGTCATCTTCATCCTCTACGGCACCCTCCGCGTCTACATCAGCTTCAGGCTCAAGTGGCCCGCCCGCACGCCAGACCTCCGTCCCATACCCCACATCGCACGAATACGGCACCATGCTTGAGATCCGATCGGTGCAGATGCTGCCCGATGGACGGAGCATGGTCGAAACCTGGGGAACGCACCGCTTCCGCATCTTGGAGCGTGGCGTGCTTGACGGGTACATGGTCGGGCGCGTTGAGCGTATCGATGATGTGGAGGAGGACTTCAGCCGCGATGGCCTGGAGTTGATTGACGAAGACACGGAGGAATTCGCACTCTCATCCGGCATGGCGGTGGACGCGCCGGTGCCCACGCGCATAGGCGAGGGATCGTCTTCGCGCGCGTACACCCGCTCGCCCACCATTCCGACCATGCCATCCAGCACGCCACCCCTCTCCCAGCTTGTACACACTTGCCTCGAGTTCATCTCCACCCTCCGCAAAGGCACCGCGCCTTGGGTCGTCCAGGTGCGTTTCGTCTGCTTCATCGTCATCTTCATCCTTCCCCGCATCCATTTCCGTCCCCCCATCTATATACGCGTTGGCTGACCGCATACAGCGACTTTCCTCGACGTACGGCCCGATGCCGTCCCCGCGCACGCACATCTCCGAGTTCTCATTCTGGATGGGGCTCGTGCTGCCGATCGGGGACGAAGAGAAGGCGCGGTTGCTGCCCGTGCGCAGCGTGCGGATGCGGCTTGTGATGTGCTGCTGGTGGATTGAGGGCCTGCGCGCCAGCTGGTGAGTGCGCGACCCTTTGTGTCGATGGATCGGGGTATATGCGTGCGGTTGAGCAGAGGGTGGGGGATACACGGGACGAGGAACAAGGGCGGAGAGAAGGAGGAGGAAGAGACGGACGGACGACAGCCCACGTGGATGGGACTGGACTGATTGTTATGGGCTGTTTGGTCCGCGGCGTGCTGACGGTGCTTCTCCCGCAGGTGGTTCTCGAGTGGTTGCGTCGTACTTTGAAGCGTTGCATCGTTCATCTTTGAAGCTGCATCTGGAAGATCTCGATCACTGGGCGTCTGCCGGACGTCCGCACCATGGTCCTTCAACGGCTTCGTCTTTCCTTGCGACGGCTTCGTCGTTACTTTGGACGGTTCACCGGCTGGCCTTCTGGTCGGTCTTCTCCCCTTTTGAACCGTTTCCTCTTACCTATTCACCTATCCAGATTCGTTCGCCTAATAAATCATGTATTTCGTATTCATTCATCCTGTATCGCGTGTTCCGGTTTCCCTTCCATCTACCCTCCCACTCTCCACCCATCACCTTGCACTTGGGCATCGCGTTGCACATCTCATCATCATCAGTATCCATCCCTCATCTCCTCTGGAATACAAGTCCCCCATCACTCGCACATCATCACTTACTCTCACAAGCTTTCCCTCGCAATTATACCGATTCCCGGCGCTACGCCACAAATCATGCATATCCCCCTGCTCGCATATCCATGTTCTCTTGCTCTCCTCACTCCGCTTTTCTCGCTTCTCCCACTTCTCCATCTTGGGTTCACAGGATAGGGCCATCTGGCAGGTGCCTGTCTACCTATGTCTTTAGAATATGGCCGTCCAGGTCGTGTAGCATAGCGTACAATATCCTCTCTAATATGCAGGCCAGTGCTTTGGCTTGTTGAAACAGCGATGCGTCACAACAATGAGTACCAAGGTCGTGAATGTTCACCGGTGTGATTGACCGCAGTGGCTGGGCCGCTAGGTAAGTAGGAATGTAGGGTGGCACGCAATTGTGTGGTCGTGTTTGCATATGTTGACATTCAATCGAGCTCGAGGGAGCGCTGTTACGCGCTGGCTGAAAGTGGACATGGAGGAGACGGTTAGAGTAATCAACGACATTCGCTGCAAAGCCATTCATCCCTTTCAGTGTACAACAGCTGTGAGTAGGAGGTACGAAACGTAGGTCAATAACACGTGTCCAATGTGCAAATAGATAGACAAGATCGTATGTGGTGTATGAGCGAAAGCGTATATGGTGTATAGATAGATAGATGCGTATACGGCTTATAGATAGATGCGTAGCAGTTCGTCAGGAGCCTACGATATGCTCATTTCGAGTTGTTGAGGGTGTGCTTCAGTCGTGAGCGGAGCTTCGCGCAGGCGAAGACGGTGGTCTGGGGTAGCGGTAGTCAGCAACTTGAACTGGAGACAGCGGGAAAGGTAGCGTACACATAGTGAAATGATAATGACGTTGGGTAGGATGCCGACGAAGTCTGCGAGAGCGAATGGTTAGCTTCGCTTCAAATAGCACAGCATCGACAACATGATGCTCACCGATGACCGCGCCGAAATCTCCCGGTGCGCCAGGCAGGAGGGAGCGCACGGTCGGCAGGGCGAACAGCGCAGCAAAGCATACGCTGAGCATGTCGGTGCCCGCGAGGATGTGGCGGCGTTTGAGGAGGATGACCTCGCCCGTGACTAGGAAGATGGCGAGGGTGCAGATCCCTGCGAGGCGGGAGGAGAGAGTTAGGCTGAGGATGTGAGGGAGGAAGATGAAGACCTCACAGTTCACGACCACGACGATGATGACGCAGAAAATTACGATGCCTGGGCGGGAGGCTTCGAAGTCGATGTACTGCGTCAAAGGTCATGAGTTCATTGAGCGTATTAACGCATAGCGATACGCACGAGCTCGCAGCTAGTGGAGTTGACTTCGGTACATGGTGTCCAGGACCTAGGCATGATCTTCCAGTTGCTGCGAACAAGCGTAAGAGTCGATCTGTGGCGTATGACGCCAGCAGGACTCACAGCAAGCTATCCTCCATGGACACCGCGCTCAAGGAGAACACCCCGAGTCCCGTCGTGTTGTACAGGCGATCGAACTCCGCGACGGTCTGTTGTTGGACAGTGAGTATGACGGTCAACAGATTGATATGGATGAGAGGCCTACTGAGACGATGGTGAGACTGCCGTGCCAGACGTCCCAAGGGTACCCTGAGCGCCACGATGAGCGATTTTCGCATGCGGTACCTGATGCGAGGGATAACTCACCAAACATGGGCTGCTTCCATACATCATTGTCGACCGCTTGCGCCATGTCAATATCCGTGTTGAACGAGTCCCACGGGTGCACTGATCAAGTTATCAAGACTAGTTCCAGTATATCGCAAGGGAGCGAGACTTACTGCCGACGGTCGCTATCCGGTAGGCCGACGAGTTGTCTACTCTGTAGTAGGTGGTCTGGTCTTCGAAGAACTCGGTAGCTTCGTCGTCGGGGATTGCCTTGCTGGGTGCACCGTTAGCTACTTCTAAGATGACATGGGATGATCGAGGGACTCACACGTCACGATAGATGTTCAGCTCGTAGGTGTTGTCGTCGTCCGTACCCAGGTCGTGGAAGGTTGTCTTGTCGTCCTCATCGAGCTGGACCACCGACCATTGGACAGCTGGGAGAAATATTAGGAGGCCTTAATCGTGTCTGCCCACCCACGAGCACGTACTGAGCACTCGATGATCGACGTCAAACCCCCGTAAAGCACCCTTCAGTACCAACTGCGAATCAGTCATTAGTTTTACCCTCCTTCGCTCTTCCCATCTCACTCACCGCGTCCCCGATGTCCCCAATGACAATCGACTTCAAGCGCGCCACATCCTCAGTCAGGTTCTTCTCCTGCGTCCTCGTCTCATGCTGTGCAAACACTAGCACGGCCGCGACCCATAGCGCGATGACCGCGACGCCCGCGACCGTGTACACGATGCGCGGCCACCTCCCGCGACGCTTGACCTGGTTATTCCACGAGAGGGACATCCACTGGCGCGAGTAGCGCCGGACGTGCCGCAGGTCGGCTTCGTCGTCGTCTGCGGCGTCCTTGGAGTCTGAGTATGGCTTGGAATCTGGGTATGGGCGCTTCGAGTCGCGGTGGCCATGGGTCGCGCTCGAGTAAGCGTCAGCGCCATCGTGGGCGGAGCCGATATCCTCTCCGTCGGCAGTGGGGTTTGGGATGGAGTTTCGAGGGGACGCGGTGTAGGGGCGCGCTGCCTTCGTGAAGAGGTTGGGCGTCGCCGGAGGGTCCGATCGGTGCAGCTGAGGTAGATCGTCGAGCGCTTCGTAGCGCCCGCGGCCTCGCCAGTCAGAGGAGGACATCACGTCGGTCGTTGATCGTTAGCGGTCTCCCCAGTCGTCAGTGCGGCCTCCTCGTTGGTTGCCTAGCTTCCACCGTATGACTGCCTCTGGCCTTGGCTGTCGTTGACTTCTTCGTCCTTGCACGCAGCGCGACGACCACCAAGCTGGAGAACGAAAGCAAGAGGGAAGAGCGGCGCAGCGCCCATGTCGGTTTCAAGAGCGCGCGTTGATCATGATGTTTACCGACCTTGCCAAACTTCAGGGCAACCGTCTCAAACGCGCAGGGGAAGTCTATCGCGTGAGTCACTGCGTCAGGACCACTTTCTCACCATCAAGCGCCCATGCCATCTATCATAATTAGGCGCCCAAAGGCCACGTGCATGACCTTCACACGAATTCTTTTGAACCCGATTTGGACAAAACCGGTGCCCCACTATTGTGAGGTCTAGCGCGCAGCTGCACGTCAGCGGCTACTGACAGAAGCTCACTATGGTCTATGTGACAATACAAGCACATATTTCTGATTTGTCTTGACAGCGGTAGCGACCCATTAGCGCTCATTTGTACTGATTATCCCCCACTGCAGCGCAGTATAGGGTGATTGCACGATCAGTGATTCAAGTAGAGACAGAATTAGGGATACACTTCGAATGCACGAGTTCATACTAGTAGAAAAAGTCCGTCGAACAAGCCAAAGAAATTATCGCATGAAAGGACATAGTCGCGCTCAAATCGACCCCGTCAAACGCACGTCCTTGATCGACGCGCCGACATCAACAGTGAAGGTGCCCTGCGGACGGACCCAAGACTGCTTGACAACGTCCCAGATACTGTGCCAGACCCGTCAGTCGCGTTCTCGAGGTGTACGCTGAACGCAATGCATACCTCAAATCCCTCGCCGCCAGCTTCATCTCCACCTGCTTGCTCTCGCCCGCCTTCAGCGCCACCTCCTCAAACCCGCGCAGCACGCGCGGGGGCTCGCCGGAGCCCTCCGGGAAGCCGAGATAGAGCTGGGGGATCTCAGTGCCGTCGACGCTGCCCGAGTTCGCGACGGTGAAGGTAACGGTGGTGCCATCTCCCGAGGACGCAATGGACAGGTCGGAGTATTTGAAAGTGGTGTAGGAGAGACCGAAGCCGAACTCGAAGCGAGGAGTTATGTTGTTGGCGTCCATGTAGCGGTAATCGAGGAGGAGAGCTTCCTTGTACTCGAGCTGAAGGCGCATGAGTAAGATGGTGGGGAAGGGAGATACATCATGGGGTGAAGTATACCTCGGGGAAACCAGAAGCGCTATTGTAGACGATTTCCGTGCCATAGTCGTCTTCGCTCTGTTCGAACGATTTTAGCACAATAACTTCCTCAAAATTTGTGGCAACCCACGTCTGCAATACTGAACGGCAGCCGACCGCTCGGGTTGCGCGCGCCGAACAGGACGTCCGCGAGCCCTGGACCAGTTTGCTCGCCAGGCGCGCCCGCATAAATGATGCCAGTGATGTTCGGATGCTCGCTCCATGAGAAGGAGACCGGGCCAACGGAGTGGACGATGGCGATTGTGTTGCTGCAGACAGAGGCGACGGTTTCGATCTGCAAATACGACGATAACGGTCAGCAATCGGCACCTCAAGGTCGTCTTGCACCGCTTCACTTACCATGCTGCCACCCTTGTACCACAAGTCCAAGTCATTCCGGTCACCCTGGTTGCCCTCGACAAACTGGTAGAAGCCCATCTCGCCGCTCATCGCATTCGCCATTACAAAACACACATCCTGCCCTGCCGCCGCTTTCTTCGCGTCATTCAGATCGTTCGACAGCGACGTGGTGATGCTAGCCTTCGCCGTAGAGTTGATCACTTCGGTGATGGCGTCGACGGGCGGCACCAGATACTCCAGCGAGTTCGACCCCGAGCCCCAGCCAATTGATACGGTGCCCTCGTTGCACTGGTTCATGCCTGCGGAGGCGCCCGAGCCGCAGTCCTTCTTGGGCTCCTTCGCGTCGAGGCCGATGATAGCCACCTTGGAGAGCTTGGAGGCATCGATGGGGAGTGCGTAGCTGCCCGAAGCCGTGCGGTTGTTCTTGAGCAGCACCGCGCTCGCGCCAGCGATCTCCCTTACTAGAGCCTTCGTCGCATCTGTACGAACGTTGACGTGCTCGTTGAGGTCACCACTGCCGTCGGCATGTTGAACGTCGAAGTTCGGGGACGGGTAGTCGCTATTCTGGCCGAGGCGGTACCAGGGCGCAAGGACGTGGGAGACCATGCCGTTGAGGGTCTGGGGGTAAAAGGGTATCAGTGAGATTCGGCGAGGACGTGGTGAGTCGTACCTGTTCAGTGACCGAGCCATCGTTGACTGCAGACTTAAGCCCTGGGTTGTAAACGCCACCACCGATGAGAATCCAATCACCCGGTTGCTCCATGTCGAGACCGGCGTTCGCGTTGTCGGTTGCAGAGTCATGAGTGGCGCCCCAATCACTGACCACGAAGCCTAGTAAATCACTTTCAGTATGCCACCAGTCAAGGAGTTCGTAAGAAATAACCTTTGAAACCGTCCTTGCGCAAGAGCCCGTTGGACCCAATAAGCTCAGCATTGTGGCATGATGAGGTTCCGTTGAAGCGGTTGTACGCGCACATGACCGAGGAGACGTCGGCCTCAATAGCGCGCAGGAACGGGTAATGGTACATCTCATGGATCGTGCGGTCGTCAATGTTCGAGGTGTACCCATACCGCCAGTGCTCCTGGTTGTTCCCGAGGTAATGCTTCGCGCAGGCCATGACACCAACATCTTGTACACCAACAATGGTCTCGTAGGCGGCCTCGCCGCTTAGGTACTACATGGGCGTTAGCGGGAGTTGATGGTGAGGGAAAATCACAAGCTTACTGGGTCAGGCCCGAAGCTATCGAGGGCGGGGGTTATCAGTCGATGCCATGCGGCGAGAAGCAGTCGCCATACCTCTCCCAATTCCTTCCGCCCTTGGGATTACGGGACTGCGAAGTCCTCAGTAATTCATCTCGCTAACGCTTCGCAGTACATACCAGATCCATTGCAGGCCCGAGGTACATGCTATATTCAGTGAGTGAGTAGGGGGGGACGTATGGCGGGCTTTCGACGCACTTGACGCCCTTCCCGCGGAATTCCTGGGCAATGGCCTCCCCGCGGGCGCGCATGAGGCGCTTGGAGAAGGTGGAGGCGACTGCGATGCCGGGCGGGAAGCCGGTGACGCCGTCGGTGGCGCGGACGCCCGCGGGGCCGTCCTGCATGCAGAGGGCGGGGATGCCGAGGCGGTCGACGCCGGTGGTGTCGCCTACGCAACGGCCTGGGGAGGAGGTGAGATGTAGGGGAGTAGGGGAAGGGGGAAGGGGGAAGCGCACTGTTGAATTGACCGACGCCGTGGAGGATACCGATCTTCTCAGAGGTGGTGAGGTTGGCGACGGTCGTGTTGGCGAGGGTGTACGCCTGCTCCCACGATACTGCTACGCGTCAGTGGTGTCCAGAGACGAAGGGAATGCACTCACAAGCAGAAAACGCGTACACCTGTGCGGCAACGCACGAAAAGAAAAGTAGCGAGCGCATCTGCGAACGAACGACAACGAAACCGAAGGAGTGTTTTTAAACGAAGGACAGCAGACGGAGAGGCCCAAATGAAGCCGTCTTCACGAGGAAAGGGGCGAAGAAGACGGTCAGAGGCAAGTCCGTCGAAGAACCTTTTTCCCACTCGCATGAGATACGCCAAGTCGGCGATGTCGGGTGATCATGCGCGCACGCGTTGCGAGAAGCCGCATCTTTCGAGCCAGGGCGGCTGGGGAAGGGAGATGCGGACCAGTGGTTAGCATATGCATTCTGTATTTTGTCCACAAAGTAGAAATAAACGACGAGGAGATGGCGTTAGCGACAAGGCCGCGCTAGCCGCGGACGACTGAATTGGCGCGCATAACCAAAAGGGGAAATCGTTGTCACCCCGGCCCGATCTCCCCACGCGCCCTGCGGCGACCATGCTCACGCTGCAGTTGTTGTCTTCCCCTTCTTTGTCCAGAACCGAGTGGGTAGTTGGATGCCCTGAATAAAGGTGAAAGCAAGGAGACCGGCGTCGTAATTGGCCTGCGTATGTAACTTCCGCTCCGCGCCAATACATCTTGCCTGCCACGACCCTGGCCTGATCGGGCGACGCGTTTTCGGTGCTCTTCCTCGCTCTTCCGGCGCCCACCACGGCCCACGCACGGCGCACCTGACAGCGGATTGCACCGATAGCCGCACTGCGCCCCGCGCCGCTGCCATATCCAGCAGTCAACCGGCCACACACTCACAGCCAGCCTCGTGCTGCGGGCAGCGCTTACCGCACGCCGCCCCGTGCCGATCCTCCTTTTTGACCTCCTGCCCTCATCTCCGCCCGGATCCCGGCGTTTGTCTCCTGATCTTTACCATCACCTTTTGCTCTCTGACCACCACCATGCCTACCATGGCCGAGCCGCAAGCAAAGAGGCTGAAGCGATGCCACGACGAGCTCGATGACTCGGCGTCGTCGTCGACGGCGAGCAGCGTGCCGCGCGCTACCTACGCTCCGCGGAAGAGCACCGTCTCGCCGAGAGATACCAAGGCCACGCTCCTGCAGCACATCACCCATCGTCAGTCTTTTTCTCCTCGCTCGTCTTTCAGGGTCGCAGATCTGACTGGGAACGACAGTGGAAGAAGAGAAGACGGCTGCGCAGGCCAGGCTCGAACAAGAGAACCGCCTCCTGAAGAGCCTTCTCAACCAGCGTGCGGCTTTCACATGCCCGTCGCTATCGCTGTCTGATCACCGTCTGTTGCAGCCGAGAAGATACCTGCTGTGGAGGAGTACCTCGCACGATTTATGGCGGACAGGAACGCCACATCGTACCACGAGCTGTGGGAGGGTGCGTGCTTTGACCGCGGTTAACGACCCGCTGCCTCACGCTTGTCATCAGATATGGAGAAAGTCCGCGCGCAAAATTCGTGTCTCTTGCGAGGTGCGCTGTCCGTCGCGGTGGCGTATCTCGAGTCTAATCAGATCTCTCTCAGAGTGCGAACGCCTGCGCTTCGACAACTGGCGTCTCCAGAACCCAGCCCCGCCTCCGGTCTTCACCGCTCCATTACCGAACCCTGCGCTCATGTACCCGCATCAAGTCATCCCCCACCACCAGCCCATGCCGCACCAGCCGTTGCCTCACCTGGCCGTACCTCACCAATCCATACCGCATCAACCCATACCACACCAACCCATGCCTCACCAATCCATGCAATCCCTGTAGAACCACCCTGTCCGCCTAGGAATCTCCCCGACCTCTTGTCCCCGGTATCGGCCATCATCACGTCCAACCAGCGGCACCCCAGCATTCCTCTCATGACCGTTTCTGCGCCTCTGCACCCCTCATGATTGTTTCTCCGTTTCTTCACACATCATACTCATCTCCCTCATCGACCCTCATATAACGCTATACTAACATATTCATACATAATGCGAGCACCTATCCGCAGACTGTCTGTTCCATATTCACCGCTGGCTCCGTGACATGCATGCGTATCTTAATGTCCAATGTATCTTTTCTCGTCTAGACTCAACTTCGTATTGTGCCCCATGCTCCACTTATCGTGTCCTTTGCCCCGTTCACTGTGTTCACGATCTCGTTTGTGGTGCGTCCTACTCCGTTGCATGGCTTCGCGGTGTATGTCGTGTCGGCAGGTGCGTTCTTCGTTGGCAGTCTATACTCATTTGTCATATCGGACCTCGGAGAACGACCGTCATCGACATGTCACCGGCAGGTAAGACTGTCCTTCGATGCTCGGAGTGGATGCTGGATGACCCCTTCGCAGATCCATGGCTGAATGGAACCCACAGCACCTGCGGGTCCAGCAGGCAACGCGTGAGCAGGCGAATTGTCGATGATGAGCAGACGAACTGCCGATGTACGGCTATGGCCCGTATATGGCTAAGGACTTCACCCGCCCAATGACACCCCATCGACATCCTGTTCATCTCGCTCATCGATAGACAGATTGGCGTAGGGTCGAGGGCTCCACGACTACATGACCAAGCCCACTCCTTGGCTCATCGACAAGGACGCCGGCACGGACACCCAATAACCTCCGAGTGCTCTCGTGCAGTCGTTGCCTGCTGCCTCACAGCCTCTGCCTGCCTTGCAGGTTACCCCGATGCGCTCATCGACCGCGCCGGCGGGCCTCATCCTGACGGCCGACGTACAGATCCGACCACGTGTCTGTCTCGTCGTAGCCGGTCACGTCTCCTTGGACATCCGTTGTGCATATCCAGCGCGGCACGGCAACTTTTCGCTCCTGATGACACGTCTTCGCGCGCACTGACATTTTCTCGCGCGCACTGGCATGTTCTCGCGTCTATCTGCCCCCAGTGGCACGTCTTTGTCGCGGCTCCTCACGTCCTTCGTTCAGGCAGCTGACTCCCTCGTGCGCGGATTCCGCAAACTTCCACGTCAGGAGGAGCGTTCGAAAATGGCGACAGCACCGCTTGATTAGGAGATAGCGCGGAAGTCTTCAAATAATCTGTGCTCGACCGCGAAGGGCCTCTATACTAGCGCTAACAAAGTCTGCGTCAGGTATCGGCCTTCGCCGTAGCTGGGCGCCATCGCTTCGTCGCAATGTGTGCAATGTACACTCGGTGCCGCGCTCATCGCAAACTTCAACCAGATGAAACGATTTCGGTGAGCATGAGTTAGCTACTTGCATAGGGTGGCTGAAAATTGGCAGTGGCAGGAAGTAACGATGGCACCGGGCCAATGTCCAAATCGGGTACAATAGGCAGCGTGCCCTTACCGGTCCGAACCGCCGTGCAGGTTACTGAGCATGTATAGGCTACAACTCCTAGCTTCTTCGGCCGCGTCGCAACAGTCACCATCCTGCCAATTTTTCCCTTCACAATCAAGTTGTGACCACAACGAGGAAGAATGCTAATTACACCAGCTCGACCTCTATGAACGTCGTCTCCTCCGTGCCCACTTTCACCA
Organism: Schizophyllum commune H4-8; assembly: GCF_000143185.2. Lineage (NCBI taxonomy): Eukaryota > Fungi > Basidiomycota > Agaricomycetes > Agaricales > Schizophyllaceae > Schizophyllum > Schizophyllum commune. The sequence goes on from NW_026089542.1 coordinate 705,308, forward strand.
CTCGGGAGGCCCAGCGGTCACTCAAGATCTGCCAGGTGGTAAGAGGAGTATCGTGCGTTGGCGGGATCACTCACTTTCAGGTGTTTCTGGCCTAGGAATTGTGGATGAAGGACTAGTCTCTGCAAGGGGCGTCCGGCAAGCATCTGAGCGTCAACGAGGTCTTTGAGTTTTTTTGTGAATTCGCCCTGCAAATATTGGTTCAAGTTGTGTGTCCAATAAACCGTTCTCCCCTTTGGCGACTCTTGCTCCGGCAGTGCGTCGCAGACATCACGCATAATTAGTTGCCATGTAGCGCGCACCCGAACCCGATCTCCTGTGTTCTTGTAGCGCACGACCAGACTCTGCAGCCCAGGAAGCAGCCACAACAAATCGCGAACGTCATTGCGAGGCCACCTTTTCCATATTGGAGCGCACAATAGCAATTCGCACACCTGGACAGCCTTTGCCGGTACTGAGCGCAGGGCTTGCTGCAAGGGCCACCGCCCGTGCTGCCCGCCGAACGCTGGCATCCGCAAAGAGAAGCTGGCTACCTCGTCTCCCGCGCTGGGCTCAGCAGAGGGCTCGAGGTGATCCAGTGTGACATCGGTGAACCATCGGTGCCACTGGTAGCAGCATGAATCGGTTGCCCCCGAATCCTGGTGAATAATCTGTAGGACTCGCAGCGTCGGCGCGCCAGGCTGCGCAAAGTTCATCTGGAGTACTTCCAGCAGCACCTGAACCGCATGCTCGTCCCAGTCGCTCTCGGTGACCGTTACATGTATGCGTGCTGAAGGAGGTCTGCGAGTGGCAGCCAGGATCGTGGCGCAAACGGAGCCTGAGGCGGACAGATTACAGATCCGTAAGACAGGAAGGTGGACTGGAGGGGATGTGCTGGTGAAGTCGATTTCCAAGGGACTATGTTTGAAACAGTTCTGAAGTACGAGCTCCTCCAGCGCCGGGGAGAAGCGCAGCATAATTATGGCCGTAGTGCAGCTCATCTTATGCGCGTACGCGTCTCGCGATCTCGATGGATCTAGTTGTACGCGTAGTATCGTTAGGTTTCGCAAGTCGGTCCAGAAGACGACGGCATCGGTGAGCGTGACCACCTCTGCGCGAGCAATCAGGTTCTGTGTGACGGATAGCTCGAAAGCAAGCGGTAAGAATGTCGTGCACGCTTCTTCGAAGTCAAAGGCAACTCTCAAGCACCGCAGGTTGGGACGTTTCGTTCGGCCAAGATGGAAGAGAAACTGCGAAAGCTCCTCACGTGCCGCCGTGATATCCAGCGCCCTCACGCGATCAAAGTGAGGTTTGAGAATAGACAGCGTGAACTTGAGGAGGGTGGCGGGCGTCGTCACATAATCTGCATAGGGGCCGATGAAGTGATTGGCGCTGAGGTCGATGTGCACCGTCAGCGGACGCATGCCGGACCGTTGCATGTGCAAAGGGGAAGGCTTGACAAGGCGCTTTCCTCCTACGATGACGGAGCTCCAGAGGACGGAATTACAGACGCCGATGGCGCGCCACCGCCGGCAGACTAGCATGAGGCTCGTCCAGCTTCGAGAGCGCGATGTATCGGAGGGGTGGGTCAGCGCGACACATTGAAAGATCTCCGAGAGAAGGTCGTCGTCGAGACATGCGATGGGCATGAAGCGGTTTCGCCAGGCTCTGATGGCAGCATACTGGGCGCTTAGCGCCTCGAGTTGCCGTTCCAGCACAGCGGCCTTGGCCAAGGGGTTAGTGGATTCCGTCGGCAACTCAGGCAGTAGAACGAGGGGATGGCTGAGGTCTTTGACAGTGCCCCAATCCACACCGAGGAATGATCTGGCCACGATGTAAGTGGGATAGAATCAGCAGAATGGATCAGTGCGTTGGCTTACTCTGGTCTGTATTTGACCGACATCAATTTTTCATTTTCCCTTGAGCCCTCCGAGGGCATATTTGCCTCCATCTGAAGTCAGTGTAGTGTCGCTGATCGAGCTGTCGTTGAGCGTGAGGCAGACGCACCCGGTCCTCGTGCATCTGGACACATGCAAACAACCACCCATCCGGTCATACAAGTGTGTACTTCTGAGTCGAAGAAGGTTAGCATGATGCAGAGTAGGACTTCTGCAATTCGCCGGGGAGGAATATAAGGAGGGGGGTCGTGGCTGAGATAGTCTCTACCATACAGCTCGCGCCCGTATCCCAGGATGCCGCCGAGGTGGTGTCCAGCAGCGAGCGAAGCCGGAGAGCGAGGTCGTCAAAGTCCGGAAGTATATATCCCGCGTATTCAAGAGCTTCCTCCATCCCCTCTTCAAGGCTTCACAACGATTTTTCGCATGTTCGAATAATTTACAAGTACAAAGGGTCCATACTTCACATCAAGCCATCGGATTCGTCCTCGCCCTTGGCCTCAGATGGGGTCTCAACTGCAGAATAATGTTAGCCAAGCGACAGACGACATTCAAAAAGGCACTGACCATCTCGATGAACACCGGCACGAGCTTCGGAATATGTTGCAGCTCTGGCGGCTTCAGGCTCGGTGCCGCATTCTTCTTCGGCGTTTGCCCCCTCGACGGCCCGCGTCGATGGGTCTGGTTCGCTGCGGCTGCTGGCGCCGACCTAGGGGGCTCCATAACGGAGGACGCGGCTGACGATAATGATGAAGAAGGCCTCGACTGTGACGACAGGGAGGCTTGGGACGAGCGCATAGGCGACCGTGCGGGCGATAACGGCGATTGCATGCGCTTCTTCAGCTTGCCCTTCGACGGCGAGCTCGGCGGACGCGACGAGGAGGTCGACCCTATCGAGCTCTGCGAGGGGCTCGGTGGCAAGGGCTTCATCACCGCCGTTTGGAACGAAGAAGCTGCCGACATCGGTGTCCGCGACTCGTACGATGGTCGCGTAGGCGTGCGCGATATGCCCTGCGGGAGTGGTGGCACTGGCGGAAGGTTGTCGTGCTTCTTGCTCGACAGTGCATCCTTGAGGTCCTGCATGGAGCGCGAGAGCTTGAGCGACAGCGAGCGTGGCCGTGGCGTGCGCTCCTTGTCCTCTCGCCGATCAGGGTGAGGGGAGCGTACAGGCGTATGCATCGACGCGCGCGACCTCGGCTGAGGGGACCGCACCGCATACGGCACCGATTGCTGGCTCGGCAGCGCATGCACCGTGCTCGAGCGCGTGATCGTCCCGCGCCGCTCCGCCGCGCTCTCCTGCGTGCTGGCCTCGTCCGTCTCCGTGTCTTCCTCGCTGCTTGTATCCTCCTCTTCCGAATCATACTCATCGCTGCTCCCCGAATCCCAATCGCTGTCCTCCGCGTCAGCCGCCGCAAGCTCGTCCGCGTCGCCCTGGATGACTTCCCCGAAGCTGATCTCCGAGAGGACTCCATCGACCATAGCTTGCGTCTGTTCCTCGGCCTCTTCGCCTGAGCGCCCGGCCTGCGCACGCCCGAAGCGTCGGCGGAGCTTGTCCTCGTATACGACCTTCGTCTTGTAGTGGTACGCCGCCATCGCATCGACTTCGGACAAGATATCCACGCGATCCTTCTCCGAAGCAGGCAACAAGAATTCGAGGCTGATCGGTGGACCCATGCCCTCGCGGACAAGCGTGAGGAATAGCTCAATCCAGCGGATGAGACTATCGAACAACCCCTCGCCCTTCGAGTGCACTTTGTGTACGAAGTTATAGAAGGATTGCTCGTGTCGCTGGATAAGGTCGATGAAAGCTTGCACCGTCGTATGAGGATCTTCCTGGCTCACTGCGGAACGATCAACAATGGTCTCGAAAGCTTGGCGCTAGCACTCACATTCTTCGACTGATTCAACCGTCCGTATCAAGTCATTAATGAAGTTTTGCAGGTCGCTCAACGAGTCCCCTATACTCGCCGCGCGATAGACTTGGGCTAGCGGCGAGTAGAAGATCGTGATGATGTCCTTCAGCAGCTCGGAGGTGAAGCCCTCGAAGATCAGCCCAATGAGCTCTTCGCGATCTTGCAATCGAGTGTAGAGGAAGGCCAGAATCTTCAGATCCTCGTATAGCCAGCCGTCTTCGTCTTGCGGGCCATCGTCGTCGTCTGAGTCATCGAGGTTCTCTCTGTACTTCTGGTACGCAGCGTACGCACGGCTCGCTTTCGCCACGCGGTGCATTTGCATGCGATTCAGTACCGGCTCCTCACCGGAGCGAAGGACGACGGTCATGAGTTCTTGCTTCTCCTCAGCTGCGAAGCACATCAGTCAGCGTGGCAATAAAGGACGAGTATCTTACCTGCATCCTGCCTATGGATATCCTGGATCTCCTTCGGCGCATATACGAAACGGCGAACCTTCTCGCAGATGACGGGGTCATCGACCTTGGCTTTCACAGCTTCGATCTCCTCCTCGATTTGACGTGCCTCTTCGGACAAGGAGCTGGAGAACATCCTGAAGAACGGATTGTTAGCGGCGTCGGACGCCAGCCTTCATAAAGTGGTTACCGTTGCAGTAGACTTCGTCCGCCGAAAGGCTGAGCGAGGAACAGGTCCATGATACCTATTGACGATGAGCGGGCATTCTTACAACGGTCAAACACGGCTCACTTCTGATCATGCTGACTGGGTTACTGATCTTCAGCGCGGTCTTCATCATGAAATATGGCATCAAGCCATGTAAGCGCTTCAAGTTGGCGAACTTCTCCGACGCGTCATCCGATGCAACAAACTGATGGAACACAGTCGACGCTAGACTGAACTCTGCATCAGGTCAATCCCGCCAATAGGCACTCGGGTACGAAACTGACTGACGATATGCGGGCCCACTCTATCACAGCACGGTACTCGGACGGCAGCTCGCGCACATCGGACGTGACCTTGATGGTCGAGAATATCCTCGTAAGCCCGTCACGGCCCATAATGTCGCCCTTGACGCCCTTCACTGCGCCGCGGAGGCCGTCGACGCGGTCCGCGATCTCCTTGGCAAACTTCTTGCGGCCATCGTCGCGCGTGCGGTCCGCGTCCTCGCGCCGCCGGGCGTCCTCGAGCTCCGCAGGCGTCAGCCGTATTGGGCCCGACAGCAGGAAGGACTTGATGACGGGCGAGGAGGCGATGACGGATGATGCCATGAGCGAATGCAAGTACGCGCGGAGGGTCAGCCGATTCTTCTCCCGCGCAAGCCGCGATGGGTTGCGAGGGGACGCGGGAGGGGAGGAGAGATCGTAGTCGGAATCACCAGGTTGGACCGCCGACTGGGTGGGCGCGCTGACAGTGGTGCGGTCCTTAGCGGGAGGGGATCGCACGTCCTGGTCGGGATGTGCCTTTCGTAACTATAGACCATGAGTGCCTGGCTCAGGCGGGTGCGCAGGGACCGGACTCACCTCATCAGCCAACGTCTTGAAGTCGCCATATCGTCGGGAGACAAAGACGTCCTCGTATCGTGATCTCCGCGTCCGTATGATGAACTCCTGCACGAAGATTATGAGCCAGATCCACCGCGCCACACAATAAGCGCCCACCTCATGAGCCCTGCTACGGACACGACCGCGATCCTGCACTGTGCGCACGCCAACGATGTTGACCTCAAAAATATCTCGCTTGCGCATGTTCCGTGCTTGTCGTTTGCGGGAAAGCGCTTCCAGTCGGTCGAGATCAGCCTGAGTAAGCCGAACGACTTCCTCACGCTCGGCAAGCTTGAGCGCGGAGGTGACGAACAGTGAGAGGTTGCGCTCGAGCTTCGCGAGTAGCTTCTGCCTGGTTGCCTGTTCATTGTTCTCTGCCCCATCATCGAACGGTGAGACGGGTGACAGATTGCGGGAAAGAACGGATGCCATAAATGGCTGCAACTTGTCGGAGTAGAAGTCCTTGGGGGCGGCAGCCATGAAGGGGAAGGTGAGCACGAATTGGCGGAACATGTAGCGGAGGAGGGGTAGGTCGAGAGAGGGTGCACCCTTGGGTGGCGGGGAGAAGGGAGGGCCCAAGTAGGAGAAGGTGGAAGTACTGATGTTGGGTGACTGAGCTGTGATCGCTTGGAGTTCGCTGTGGAACGCGACGGACACAAGGGTCTTCTTCAGATAGTGTGCTCGGAGGGGCGTCAGATCGGCGGGACCGGGCGTTGCGGGCTTGTCGTCGTCGCCATCGGGGGCTACCGCCGTCGTTGCTTGAGGTGTCTCCGATGTAGGGGATGCATTGACGACGGTAGTGTCGAGTATGGGGGAGTCATCGAGTGACAAGGGTGCAGGTGGCAAGGATCGCGTCGGTCGCCGTGGAGGTGGGCTCGTCGTCGTCGAGGACGACGCGCTCGCTGTTCTCTGCATCGTCGCAGCTGATGAGAGGGCTTACGTCATTTCATTCACAGCTTGATTCACAGGTCCCATCACTGATCCGGACTTCAACATGGGTCCCTGTGGGTCCAGTTCAGAGAGCATCTCACCTCGTAGGCGCTGTTCCCTTTCAAGTCTCAGGTGGGACGTATATATACCACATTGAAACCGCCATTCGGAGCATGGCTCAGCAAGGAATTGTTGACAATAATAACTCGTAGCGCCCGCCCAATTTCAACATGCCACATATTATGGCGGAACTCACAACGCTCGAACTTCCTCTGCGTCTGAGGCAGGTCTGAGCTGCCAGCCATCGGCTCATTCCAAGCGAGATACTCAACCAAAACGGAGCTCATCATCATTACACGAAATCCTGAACACAGAAAAATACAAAAAATTCGGCCTGTCCGCGGATCTACGTGGGGAACCTGAGCGAGATACTGTACTGTACGCGACACACAGTGTTCATGTGGTATAAGCCAAAATATTAAGGAGCATGTCGGTCATATACGGGGCAGAACATGAAAGCAATGAATGCACAGCGAGGGGGGCGAGCGAAGGATCGTCCGAGGAGGGAAGGTGGTAAATGTAGACGAGATGGGTGCAGGAGTGAAAAGACTGGGATGAAAGCAGACAGACAGCAAGAGCTGCAACTACTTACGATGGGTTCGCGACCCACAGCCGTCGTTTCGGCACGGTCACGATGGACACGTCTCGCCGGTCCAGTTCCTCTTCCATCCGCCGTTGCTGCACGTCTTCGTCCTCGTCCTCGTCATCATCGTAATGTCCGTCCGCACTGAGCGGGTGCGACGACGTTCCGTCATCGTTAGTGGCGCGATACGCCGTCGGTGTATGCACGTACGGACTGCGTCCCGCGACACTGCCGACGTTCGTCGGGAACGGGTACTGCCCGCTCTCTCCTATCGGTGCACTCGCGATCGTTGATGTGTCCCGCGGGGGGATGGGCTTGCCTCGTAAGCGGTACACGACGGCAGTGAGCGTCGACCGCGGCGGCGTCCCGCGCCACGCGAGGACGAGCATTGCCGCGTAGAACCCAACCACCCACACCAGGAACACCGCAAACGACCACACAGGGGCGCGCAGGTACAGCGCGACCAGGCATAGAGCAGAGACCGCAAGCAGCGCTGCATGGAGTAGCACACGCGTGGCAATCTCACCCGGCGCTGGATATTCTGGTATAGACGGCTGCGAAACCTCTGGCGAGGGCCCCATGAGAGCGTCGGTGGTATTTGGGGTCGCGGGCTGCGTATGTTGGCGCAGGACCTGCGTGATCGCATAGTCGAGTTCTCCCTGGAAGTTTCTCAGTGGGCGCCCCATACGAGGGTTTGGCTAAGTTGTACGTACGACAGTGTTCAGGCTCCGGCGGCGCTGGAGCCAATCCAGCTCGCCCAGCGATCGTGAGAGAACGTGTGGCGAGCTATACGACATACTTGTCGCTGGGCGCGAGGGGCCGCGTCCTCGGTTGAGGACCTCGAAGGACCGTTTGCCACCCTCGCCGCTGCTTTCTGTAGATGCAGCAGTGGGTCCGGATAGGGGCAGCGACATTGTCCGTGGGCGTGGCTCCGTTGACGAGGTGAGGCTTTGCGTGGGACTACGCGCTCGCGGTTGTGGTGGCGTTGACGGCGAGCCCTTCATCTCCAACGCGCTGCCCTTGGGCTCTTGTTGTCCTGATTCGGAGCCTGGATTTTCCGAGCGATTTCGGAATTTTTGGCTGCCGAGCCGGGCCAGCAAAAGTAGAGGCAGAACCGCATAGAGTAGAATGAATAGTACAAGCCCGGCTCGCCCGTGAGGGGTATCCAGATGCGTCCGTGCGGGCGAGTCGCGCCTACTGAGAGTTGCCGAGGAAGAAGTGGAAGTAAGGGAAGTGAAGGACGTCGCGAGGCCGGCGATACCCAGAGCATATGCGGCGAGCGCCAACAGCATGGCACTATAGACGCCCAGTACATGTCGCGCGGGCTGCGCGAAGGCGGTGAATGATGAAGAAGATAGGCGGAAGATGAGAGCAGCGGGGTAAAGGAGGACGACGGACACAGCAGATAAAACCTTGTGATTTACTGAGGTGTTGTATGGGTACGGCGCTACTGCGGCTGAGGGCGCGCTCGATTGTGTGGGCGATGAGCTATGCGTCGCGGATGAGCCTACAGAGGTGGACGTCCCGGAACTGGTAGCCGTCAATGCAGAAGCGCACTTGTCCATATAATTGACGGTCACGCCGGCACCTGACGCGTCCGCGCCAGACTCCAGGTCACCGCTTCCTCCGGACCACGACCCAGAAGAGGAAACTGAGCCATCGTACGCCCTTAACAGCCACACTTCGTTGAGGTACTTGCCGGAAGCGTCACGCCCACCGAACACCTGAATAGAGAATAGATAAGCTTTGTTCAGAAATAATTCGCCGTGGGAAGGGTTGCACTCACAATAGTGTCGACAGATTGACTGCGATGGCTTCCAACGAGCCCTCTGTTGTAGGTTATTGCAGCGGCCCCTTCTCGGGGAGTGGGCGTAGCATCGTCCGAGTCAGGGTCACCAGACGGGATGACACGGGCCCATGTTCCCGTGTTTGTATCGAGGACGGACTGCCACAATTCAGTAAAGATATAGCGATGCCCCGCATGGTACTTACCACCTCGCCTTTGTCTAGCCCGCCGCCGTCATCCCAGCGTGACGAGTCGAATGTTCCCAAGATATAGAATACTTGGGAGGAAAAGCTGTTGGAGTACGAGTTCATGTTGGGAACGAGCGACGCTCCTCGTCGTCCAGCTGGACAAGCACCGGGTGAGATGACCTGGCCGTCCGAAGTGCTGATGACGTAGGAATCGCCCACGGCGCATGAGTCGCCGTCTGTCGAGGTGCTGTTGCACCCACCCACAGCGACGATGGTCTGCCCAATGACCGTGCCAGCTTGACCGATCTTGCGCGGCAGGTCGTCGACGGAGACTTGCGACCAGCTCCCTGACACTTCGTTTGGAAGGTTGGGTGAAAGGACGCCGGAGATGTGCAACTCCCAAACTTCCGACAGCCGGCTGATCTGCGAACCATCGTACCCGCCAGCCACATAGAAGGTGTTGTTCAAGCTGTCACTGGCCGTGCGAGAGTCGATCCCGCCGGAGGCACCCCAGCGCCCTGAGGGTCCGCCTTCGGAGACGCTGACTTGGGCCCAAAATTGGTTGTTAAAGTCGAATTCCTGTGAGAGTGGGTGGAGCACGCGTGAACGAGAGCCTCTCTTGATAGCGATGCCACGTACCCAAACGTCCGAGAGGCCTTGTCCGTCTCTTGACTTGCCCCCGATCACAACGAAGCCGCTACGGCTGCAAAACGTGTGAGATCATGTTTGTGAAAGAGAGTTGGGGACGCACTAGCTACTAGCTGCGTCGTAGCCTGTGATAGCAGCACTCCGTGCATCCGGGCTATCGTTCAAGTTGTCTGGAGGCGAGGGCTTTGACCAAGTTAGCGAGTCCAGATTGAGACTATCAACGAGGTTAGGAAAGAGACGCGTCAGAGAGCAGATTCACGCACAGGTAAGTTGTAGACTGAGGGAAGCCATTCTCTGACTCTCCACCGAAGATGATGATATTCCGGGTCGTTTCGTCGTAGCCGATCGCGGCGTCCTTTAGCGGTGGCGGGGCATTGTCGCTACCCTGCAGTCGGCTGCTCAGATTGATCCATTGCAGTGGTGGTACAGGCGTCGAGGTAGATATAGTCTGGGTTGCGGCGCGTGGGAGCAGGGACGCGAGAAGGACAGAGTAAAGGACAGAAGACGCAGGGAAACGCGCCATTCGAGTTCGTCAACGTCACGTGTAGGGGAGCGGTCTTGAGAGCGTCTGCAGCTGCGAACGCAGCGCAGGGGAAGGGGTGGTCCCGAGAACGGCGAGATGGACGTTGGAATCGAGGAGCAGGTGCTTTCCCGGTCACACGCTTGGGCAACCCACGCGGACCGCGTTCCGAACATCACGATTATATTCTCACGACTTGATTGGAACGTTCTCGTTTTCGCCTTTTTGGGTGGCCAAGGGCCGGTCGAAAGGCACGAAGTATGAAAAACATCTTTCTACAACCACGCTGAGGTCCAGAGAGAGCGTAATTCACGTTCATTTTTTGCAGGCGCAACGGCGGTGGCAAATCGTACCCACGTGACACGGCTATTCAACCGCCCTCAAATAGAAGAATTCAGGATCAAGTCTCCCTGGCGGAGTCGGAGGCATAGCAGACGGTGAAGGCTCCAGCAAAATGAGGTTAGTTGCTCGTTCGAGCATAACGAGCTGACATCTGTACACGATGGGTAGAAATAAACGGAGAGAATATGGTCTTCTCGTCTATGAGACTAAGCAATATTGGCCAGACCAGTCTCACCGTCGAAGGCGTGCTGTAAGTGTACTTGATGGTCGGTGCAGACTATCAACCAGACTCGCATCTGCCTCTGCCGTCGATCTCGATGAACAGCATGACGAGCCTACCCTGACCGTTTGTGGCGTGCTCGTTCCACTTCTCGGTGTTTGTCCCAATTTACTGCGAGGCCAGGAAAAATTCCGACGCAGTAAATCAAAGGGGAAATTTGTTTTCTAGAGAGAGAAAAATGTTAGAAGGGGGTGCAGTGTGTATTGTCGGTCTGGATATAGGCAGGACAAACAAGTCCATTGTTCGAAGCACAGGAAGGAACGGCAGGAACTCAGCCCGCAGGGATGAAGCGTAGGCCGTCTCGCGCTTCTCTGCCCATACTTGGAAGGTAAGGGTGTGGCGTATGTGGCCTGCAGTGTCAAGGGCTGCTATCAAAGTTGGAGCGTTGCTATCGATGAGCTCCGTGTGTGCCAAGGCCGTGCGCGAGCCAGTTTCATAGAAGGCGAGGACCCACGGCCATCAGCTATGGACCCACAGAGAAGTTGAGGAGCCAACATCACCCGTGTTCAGGTCATTCCAAGGGCGGGAGGGTATTTCGGTGAGCGGAGACACCCGACAATAGAACGGAGGAATCAGTTCATAGACGGAGCAGCTGTCAAGGGCTCAAAGCGGTGTGTACAATGAGTCAGCTATGTGGGCGACTCGGCCGCCCGAACGGAGTGTCACCAGGTTGTCGTTTGTATAGTTGGCAAATGGCCAATCCAAGCATAGCACCTTAGAATCCCGAGCGTGATTCCTCAGCAGATGCATGTCTTTGGTTGATGCAAGGTAATCAGCAAGCAAAGTGCAGACTTGGAGAGTGTCGTCGACGACCTTGGAGAGAGCCACGTAGAACATGGTGGTAGGAGGCAAGCCCGTTGTTCTGAAATTCACGGGCAAGCCGGCTCAAGCGGACCGCTTCGCCGCGTGCGGCGCTGTTGAGATTTCCTTTCTCGGCCTCATCACTTCTGTCTTCGCAACGTCGACTTCCTTCCGCTCATTTATACCTGAACTCAGACCTGTACATATTCAAAGAGAATGGCAGAATTGCCAGCGAAACGCCCACTGACCGACACGCATCACTCGGCCAGTGTTGCTTCAAATGTACCTCCACCGACTGGGTGAGGTCTGTACTAGCAACGCGTCTGCACGCGTCGACTGACGCGTTCGCAGCGCGACAGAGGACTTGGCAGCGGCTCTACGAAACATAGGCTCTCGCGTTAGAAAGCGTGAGCTAATCCCTCACCTGCGTCGACGCGTCCGCTAATCATCACTTCCCTCAGATGTGACCGAGGGTTATAGGTCCGCGCCATCGCCCAACGCGTCTCCTACGAAGGCCAACATATTTCGCACCGCCAACGATGCACTGCAAGACGCGCTGCACTCTCTAAGTAAGGCGGGAGAAATATCCCCTCGAAAGCGCGGTCGCGTTAGAGCGAGTTCCGTCTCTGAAGAGGAGGACGTCCCTCGGGCGAAAGACGGCGAGGATACCGTAATGGCGGACCCGTTCATTGACACCAGTGGCGCGCCACTTCCTCCTCAGTCTATCTTCAACCGTCCAATGAAGCCATTGCGGAAGGCTCGAGCTGCCGCTCATAGCCCTGGAGAGGGCAACCCGCATCAAAATCTCGCATCCAACGTCGCTCTCGACGAATTCAAGTCAATCCCAACTCCCATGGAAGGCTAAACCGAGACGGTCCGTAGATTTGTATGATTTTCTGCATGATGAGCTCACGCCGCGTCTTGGCAGGAGGATTCGCCTGTCACTGTAACTTATCGCTATGTGCTGTGCCCACAGTCGCTGTCGACTGGGCACATTGTTGTGTACCCTGTTTTTCTGTATCTGTGTCACACTCGTTGTACAAGACGACATGTTGTCAGACCGCGCCAGGTGACGGACCGTCAGGTACCCACGCTCGTGGCAGCCATGTCGCCTACAATATCCAACGCTAAGCCCGGTGTGGGTGTTCATCAGGATGGGTGGACGCCGAAAGAAGCGCGGTTCTCCGGCACGTGACGCCCGCAGACCTGGGTCGCGTTGGACAGATCTGACCACGATCTTCTCTCTTGTATTTATGTTGTATCACATAGACCCCCCATTCCCAGCAGTATGCCGCGCCGCCTCGATCTGTATCTGGCGCGGGGGATACTTAAGGGCCTGCGGACGCGCGGGGCTTCTCAAGCCCTGCCGCCCTTCCCCTGCCTTGAGCGCCCCGCCCCCAAGAGCGCCTTACGACCCGCACGAATACGAACATGTCCTCCGATCCCCGCCAGCGCGCTCACCCTCAAGCCTTGGGCTCCCGGTACGTCCCCAATTTTCCATTAAATCTCTTTCCGTCCACTGCGTGGATCGCTACGCCTCGTGCAGGTCCTGCGCCTCGTGCGGTCGCTTGCTGGACGTTGCACGCGCATAAGTCCCTTGATGGATATTCGCACTCCGCACAGCCGAACGCTGACGGCTCATTGTAGCACCTCGAACTCGCTTGGGGCATTGCCCGGACCCCGCCGCCCTGCGCCCGTTCGCGGTCATTCCTCTGCTGGAGAGCTCACGAGCCAGTCAACCATCTCGAACGCCGCCGCCCCGTGGCTTGTATCTCATCGTCCTGAACACCAAGTTGCCCCATACGCGCATTCCAGGTGCGCGCCGCGGTCACTTGCCTCATTGTCTTCACTCATTTGAGTCTAGTTTCGACCGCAACCCGCTCCGCTTGCCACACTTCGGTGAACTTGTCCGGTACGTGGTATGCTTATGACCTCGCGTGCAGTTCGGCTAACGACCTCCCTGCAGAGGCATCCAGAACGTCAGCGTAGAGGACGGTCCGCGCGATCAATACGCGGACGCGAGGCAGCTCCCACCTCTGCGCACGCTCACGTCTTCCCCCGCCGCCTATGCAGCACCATCAAGGGTCACGCAGCCGGCCTACGGGGGCAATTATGCGTTCGTGCCGCGCGTCCTCTGATCAATTTATCTGACTGACGCACGATGTAGTAGTCGTCGCGAGGCCTCTACGTCTCCCTATCTGTCACGGTCAGCCACCAACGCTACTAGCGCTGGGCACGAACTTACCTCACATCGCAACAGGCCTGGTTTACCTACTCCGCCGGTCGAGCGCGGATCGCCTGCGCAGGTTTTCAGCCCCGAGACGCCTTGGGAGAGTCAGAGCGTCAGCAGCGAGCAATCGTACGGCTCGGGCTCGAGCGACGGCATCGATAGCCCAACGGACGGTCGTAACTGGGAGGATTACGCTCAGAGACACACTCCGCGTAACGGCCCAGTGTCGTACAGCTGCATTTGGCGCGGTGATGACGGCATGTGCGAGTACAACGGCAAGAAGCAGCTCGTCAAGCGGCACGTCGAGAACGTTCACTTGAAGATCAGGTCCGTGCCCGAGCTCAAGGCATGTATCGTGCGCTAATACTAGTCACAGACGCCATGTCTGTCCTATATGCCAGAGGACCTTCGCGCAGGTAAGCAAGATCCATCGTCTTTGGGGTCGCGGGCTAACGTATGGCTGCCCAGCGAACCGGTCTCGACATGCACGTCAGTGGACAGTATGTTTAGAATTTATTCTTCTTGCCGCGCGCACTGACCATTGTTGAAGCACCGGGGAGAATCCCCTCAAGTGTCGCTACGAAGGCTGCCCCGAGGCTTTCAGAGACCCTGCTCGTCGTCACCGCCACTATTGCAGCGTACACGGCCACCAGCCGCGGTCGATGAGGCGCAACCAACAGAATGCCCTGAGCGAATCAGCATCTTACGAGTCCATCCAGCCCTGGAGTTCTGATGATGGGCGCCATTAGGCGCGCCCACACACCGCTGTCGAAACTCACGACGAAATTCACGCTTAATTCTCACGCCCACGGACTTACTTCGCTCCTCTGACTGTCGCGCTCTCGTGATATGGCTATCGTGCTGATTTTGTATTTAATTACCTACTGTTTTCTGCAAAGACCTATATACCATCCGGCTTGTTCGCACTATGGCTTTCTACTATGTACTATCGGCGCATCTGTACTATGTGTAGCTTCAGGGATTTAAACTTCAATCGATATGTCGGCCAGTTACGTGACGGAACTTAATGCATGCCATTCCTCCTCTCGCAGAACTTCTGGTGTGAACATCTGAACCCTCAAACGCACCCTAAAGCACGGCCCGGCGCAGTGTATGTGCCCTCCCCGAGGGCTGGCAGCCCTTCCAGCGAGCGCCAGACCCCCTCCAGCAGCCCGCCATCAATACTTACCATATGTGGTGTGGGTCCACTGATGGCGCGCACCACGAGGATCGTGGGATCGGATTTAGGGCTGTATCGGGAAGGAAGCGTGCTCCCGCCATCAGATCTGTCCAAATGTGGTGTGGGTCCACTGATGGCGGGTGCCAATCAACGGATCAGCATCCCCGATACTCCCGTCGAAGGCGGGAGGTAATTCAACGGCAACTCGCGGCAGTGCTTAACAGTCACGATAGAAGCGTCGACTTCAACGCACGAGGCGTGTAGCTCCAGTAGGGAGGCAGTCTATCCTGCTCATACTCGACCTCTGGAGGTCTCTACCGTGGCGGGATACGTTCCAAAGGGTCGATAGCGGTAAGAAATCACCCAGCGGAGGCCCCTCGTTGCGCGGAAGGGGGGTTTTTACAGAAAAAAGTCTATAGTTGTCCGAAACCAGCAATTACCTCCGGAGCCACCCAAAGAAGCAGCGTGAAAGACGAGGGGGACGAGATCCACCTGTTCCTGGGACCGCCCGCACGACTTCGCTGCGCCGCTACAAGCTCTAGCCGCCACCCTGTGCCCTGTACCATCGGGATTCTGTGCCACTCCGCCGATGGGCAAAGCTGACTCGCAGACGAGCACTTTGCACCCGTACCGATGGGGAAAACGGAGTGGCGTAAGTATTTCATTGCGAGATCATCTACGCGATAGCCGCTTGAGCAATGAATGGGCCCCGAAGGCCACGGGCTGGCCAGAGGACACTGACGCGAGGTCCCCATGAGGTGGCTTCGACTTCATACAGAGCTGACACTGCCGGGGTAGCACGGGAAGTCTAATTTGTGTATTGCGAAAGATGTGTGGCTACCCAAGGATACGGTTTGCAGACTTTAACCAGCGCATCCCCTTCCCACGATGTACGAGCTGGGCGCGTCGCCAGTCTCGTGAAGACCCCGTCCCTTAACAGCGCCGCAAGACCCACTTGCAGTGTCTGTGGGCGCACGTCAGCTTCCAAAGATGCGTCGTACTGGGCCCGGGAAGTATGGAATTCCGCAGAACAATTGGGTAGGATGACAATGCGCGATCAACTGACCATTGTATTGCAGGCTAATGAATGCAGCGTCATGCCGGGTTGTGGGCGCCTCGACACAGTACGCAGACGGCAAAGACTCTCTTCTCCGGTCAGGCCCTTCGTCACGATGAAAGACGATAAGTGATGCTCGGGAGATGATGAAGGAGCAAAGTGCCTCATCGGCCTTGTGGCGCATGGCACTAGCAAGCCGTCCGGAGGTCTGCGCGAGCCAAGCTCACATGTCTGAGTGGGCGAGTTCTTCCGAGGGATGACCAGCGTAATTTCGGCGGGTGGCCGGGAAGCGAAAGTAGGGGAGCAGACCTGGGAACGCGCGCGCCCACAAAGCATGGCACAAAACTCTCTCCGACGCGCGGTAGCTGTCCGCTCAGGACGGCCGGCGCGTCGCGCGAGGCTGAGCGCGGCGGACAGAAGCGCGGAGTCTCAGGAAGCACGGGGGGTGAGAGGACGGGAACTGGCCTGGGTATTGACGCGGTCACGCACCATCAGAGGGCGGGAGAAGCATCGATAAGAACAGCGCGCGCTGCGCTGACAGAGGTAAGCAAGTCGAGAGTGACCTTCGGATAAACCTAGCCCTTTTCCGACCATAAGGATTGTTTGCCGATAAGTAGACGAGCAGTATGCGCGCGTTCCTATTTGGGGGCATGGCGAATCCGGGTGGTGAGGCGCATGGCGAACTGTGTCGCAGATCGATATGAGGTGTACGAAGCAAAGAAATCGCACGCGAGCCTAGGCGACGAGGCAAAAGGTCAAGGAGGAAGCTATCTGCTAAGTGCGACCGACGTGCGATGGGCAATGCACACGCCTCGTTGTACATACAAATCAGCGGTGAGCTCCATCATGTCCGCGAGCCCTTTTGTTTCCGACCATGCTGGCACTTCATAAAGCGGTCGCCCTGAGCCCGCGGCCGTCCAGACGTTGCGGGAGGGGGATCCCCGAGTAATTCGGAAGTACAGATGATGGTGGGAGGGATCAGGATGGTTTGCCTGTGTTTGATGTGCCGGCGACTGCCGGCCCGGGTAGCCGGCTGCTGACGGTTCGCCACCTCCTTGAATGGCTCCTCAACAACCTCAACTTGGAAGTCTTGCCGTGCAGGCGAGTCTTCTTCATATTCCACGCAAAACATTGCTTACGGAGTCGCAGGCCCCCAGTCTGAATCCGAAGGTCGTTCATGTCTCGAAGTCGACGTGCACGGACATCTCGCTGTTCAAGGGTTCGTTCGCGCGCATTCTTCGCTCTCATCGGACGCTTATGTGCTGCACAATACAGACCTTTTGAGGGAGTACAGGAAGCTCGATGACTCCATAAACGTGCGCTGTCTTCTCAGAAGCAGCTGAATCGTACACTCATGCACCCCAGATGCGACTGAACCGGGCGACCGCGGCTGCACGCGACCAGGCGAGGGAATCGTCCGGACGAAAGGCGGCTGACGATCAGGCCTGCGAGAATATATGGGCAGAGCTTGTAGGTGCGTACATGGTTCACTCGCCGCGGAAGTGTCTTGCTAAGCGTGCACGTATAGCGAACTGGAAGCGGCGCACGACTCTCATCGGCTACTGTGTCTCTGTGGTCGACGAGAGCATCGACAGCAAACGCTCACAGATATCCGAGAAGCAAGCGGACCCCGCTGCGCAACGACGCATCAAAGGGGAGATGTATTCGGATGAAGTTTTGGTATTTGAAGGCTCATCTCCACTGTCCCATCTCGCTCACCCTATATACAGCGTAACCAAGTCCACAACGAGCTCTCGGTGGAAGCTATCATTCGCAAACGGTCATTGGATGGTGCGCAAATAGGCGAACTCTGCTCATTCAATGCTCATGAGACGCAGTCTTCAAGTCAAGATGCAAGTACTTCACCCCGCCATTGACCGACGCGCAAGCTCGAGAGTACTGGGAGGGAGCTCAGCGATAATCTGCAGCTGTATAGCTCCCCCTGAGAACCACCGACACTCTCGACCTCGGTCCCTTCGCTGGCATTTCCCGCACGCACTCTGTATCATACGTCTCAAACATCACGAACAATGTGAAGTACATCCCAACTCAAGTACCTGCGCAAATCGTCGCCCATCCTCCCCGTGTACTTGAACCTTGGTCTTTGCGCCCACAGTCGCTGTTAGGGCGTGCCAAGTGACTACCATAATCCGTGAAGGAATTCACTGGATAGGCTGCGGGGTGGCGTGTATGCCTTCTTCGCCATTTGAGTGGCCCTATCAGCTTCGAACCTATTGTTGTGCATGTTTAGCTTGCGCAAGTAGAGGTATACAAGGTGCTACTTGGTCTGAGGAGACCCTGGAAGGACGACTTCATTGAAGTTGATTCAAGATAGCGCAGCGGGGAGGCATACAGTATGACGACATGCGGAGGATCGCGTGCTCGCCTGTCTTGATTCCGAACTGTGCTCATAGTTTGCCGCGGTCCCCTCGCCCTCTTCCTTTCCCTTACACCCTCTTGTTGCCCCTTCCCGCTGTTCGTCGCCTACGAAATGCATAAGTTATTGATCCCCCTCGCTGCCGCTGCCGCCAGCCTCGTCGCCGCGGCGTGGAGTGAGCAGACGCCCCTAGTCGTGGATGACGACGTCAAGGTGCCCGTCGAGCTTGGTGTAATGTCAAAGTGCCCGGACGCGCTCGCCTGCGAGAGCATCTTTGACCAGGTCATCCCGAAGGTGGGGACGAAGATGGACCTAGAGCTGCTCTACATCGGACAGTGCGTGTGCTGCGTGGAGTGGAGCGTGCGGGCTGACGAGGGCACTATAGGATAGACGACTCTGACGAGGAGTTTGGTGTGACCTGCAAGCACGGCCCTGAGGAATGTGCGTATGGGGACTTTGCTCGCGCAATCCAGTAATTGACGAACGAATAATCCTTCAGGCGCGGGCAATGTCCAGCAGCTTTGCGTGAAGAAGTACGCGCCAGACCAGTGGTGGAGCTTCGTGCACTGCCAGGACTACCAGGGCAAGGCCAAGATTGGCCAGCCCGACATCGCGCTCAAGTGCGCGAAGATCGCCAAGATCGACTGGGAGGAGAGCGGCGTGGGCGAGTGCGCCGGCCTCGACGGCAGCGGCAGGGGCCAGGAGGGCGTTGAGCTGCTGAAGGAGAGCGTTAAGGTGTCTAAGACGCTTGGCATCGAGTGCGTATTGCTGCTACGTCCTCTCTGCGGAGTATAGACCCCTAACATCCGTTGCAGGAAGAGCTGCACCGTCAGGATCAATGGAGAGGCCGTCTGCATCCGTGACGGCACCTGGAAGGAGTGCGAGGTGCGTGATATACTTGGCCGTCCCCCTTCCTAGGCGCTAACTTGGTCCCAGAACGGTCATAGCGTCAACGACTTTGTGCGCCAGATCAACAGCGCCTACGACCAGCTCAACCGGCTTGCCTAAATTCCCGGCGTGACGATACCCACCACTGACTAGCCTCTTGATGCCCACATGCCTACGACTACTGCCTCTTATCCCACTCCGGGACGATGGATCACGGAATGCCTCTGACGAAAACACACGCGGCCTACACCTTGTACACTACCACCCCATTTCTACGCCTGCCTATACACGCCGCATGATACCTCTACTCTTGTTTGTTGTTCCACGATGTTGACCTTTGTTACAGTCGTCTTCCCTGCAATATATGTTTGTAATCTTCATCTGGGTCGGTATTTTCGCTATGCTCTTGAGCTTGATTTGCCGGGCGTGGCTATGGCAGAGATGACTAGACGTGCCCTTTGTCCCATTATCCACAGCACGCTGCATTATACGGCCTTCGAAGCCATCGAGCTGTGACACGTCGCCGGCAAATGGAACTTTCCTAGTTCGTACGTTCGTCAAGCTCATGCTGGTGACAACGAGCTAACCCACCGCCACAGGACCCGCGAGAGGCGTAGCTCAGAGCGTCCTTCTATGGTGTAAGGAAGGTCTGCTGGACTGACATGGTGTTCTCTATGTCCGTCGGTGTACTCATTTTGCGGGTCTCGTCCTCCGTCATACGCTGTATGCGCAACTACCGTTTGTCTGCTAAGGATACAGGAGGAATGCTATCGCAGCTCACTTGTCCATCCCGACCAACCTCACGGCCGCTCCTGCTGCTCAAGACCTGCTCAACGCCACCCTATCCTCGACGTCCATTCTGCACATGGCACACAACGCTCACAAGCACTTCTTTCCTGACATCTCCAGAGCATCGCTAGCTTCTTTCCCGGGCGCACTACAGTATGGTACGTGTCACCGACTTCCGCGAGAAGCACGCCCTCCAGCTGACATGGCTTCTTCGGCTCGCGCTACTCAGTTCTGATACGCTAGCCAATGCTGATACGTGGTACCCACCCATGCATACGCCTTATATCCTTCTCTCGCACGACGGTGTGGGAGCCGACGTTCTTTGGTTTGTGCCACCGTCGTGAAGTGCTGCGATAACGTCGGCGAACACGACGATGACGGTCTTTACTGGGTTCTCGTACCTGCAGTCTTGCGCGCGGTTGGCGGTGCGTGAACAAACTATTCGGGACAGTTTCATAACGCTGACCCTTCCCCTCCTTCATCTACAGCACGCCCACATCTCCCTCAACCGTACCACGCGAGCCTTCTTTGCCTTCAGCCTCGCCTACTGCCTCGCGCAGAGCGTTTTGCAAGGCTTCACCTACGCCCTCGATGCCGAGTACGCTTCGTTCGCCAAGGGAGTCACCTCCGCCGCGGGCATGCCGGCGCGAAATGTGACGGACCTGCACGGTGTGCCCGGACAATTGCGCCTGGAGATGTGCAGCGATCTACCGGGGCCATGCGAGGATATCTTCCGATCAGGAGAGGAGTCGGAGGACATGGTAGAATCAGTGAGCTCCAACGGCATCGACGAGTAGAACAGTTGCTAACCATGATCAGCATTCTAACGGATTCACCTCGGGACTGGACTTGGTACGAGCGAAGCATCAGCCAGAGTCTCCCACACTGACCTGCCCTTCGTAGCCACGACATCAGCCACTCACTTTCGTGCCCATGTTTGGCGTGGGGATAGGGAACGGAACGACGACCGGCGTACAGATTATGGCCCTCAATGAGCCCGGAATCGAGCTCTTCCTCAATGAACGCTGTGCACAGATGGTTGTGTATCTGAAGCAACAGTGCGTCTTCTCCCTTGGATTGGTGGTGAATGGCCGGTTCTCATGTTCATTTACATTAGCATGGAACACGCACAAGCCGAAGACCTTGCCCTCGTTTTCTTGCAGCTTTGGTTGCTTGCTATCTCGCTCTTTGCCCTCCTCAAGGACTCGGTGCCACATACGTGCGTTACGACCTTCACTTCGCATACTATTCGCTCACCTTGCTTGACCGCAGACTTGGTGTTCTCTCCGCCCGCGCTCTGGTCGCATCCTGGTCCGCCTATGCCGTCTGGCGCACGCAACACCAGCGAGACATCTTTCGCGAGCTCCTTGTCGCCCCTGGTACGCCGTGCGCGATCGATTTCTTCCCGTCGTATTTCACTACGCGGATCGGCTATGAGGTAGGTGGTCTTCTTTAATGATACAATACTGCGCTGAGCAAAATTCGAGTGCAGATTGGCGATCTCGTCCTCACCATCAGTGCTTTGGTCATTGCAGCGTGCCTTTCCTGGCGGTTGCTGAAGGTACTGCCTACGCGCACGGCTGCTAGGAGGGTAACACTGACGCACGAGCAGCTCTACAATGAACAAACCTTCAAGTGCCTCGGGGCACCGAAGCCCATCATGCGAATTAATAAGGTGCGTTCTTCTCCGACTCTTGCATTGGAACCAGGGAGCTTACTCTCTGCTAGCTATTCATGGCCGTCCTCGCCTCCCTACAGCTCGAGGTCTTTGTCCAGGTGACGGGGATGGGGCTGTGGGCCGACCAGCTCTTCAACACCGGTATCAAAGAAATCTCGGAGCATACGGCGTTGTATGAAGCGCTGATAGTATTGAGCTCGGCTGTGAGTTTGCCGTTACGTTGTTTTCGCGATAATCGATATTAAAGCGTCGATAGCTTCTCATTCCATGGATCATGCTGGTGAGCTTCCGACCGCGTCTGTGATATAACTTGTTCGAAGTCTCATGTTCCTTCAGGGTTGGTACGCCATCCGCCGCGAGATGAAGTATGCCGTTCTTCTCTTCCTCTTCCTCGGCTTTGTCTACTTGTTCGCCTGGACGTTTATGTTCTACTCCTCGACGTATCGCTGGTCAGTGCTCACTTTACAACGATCTGTGATCTATGGCTGAACTTCCGCAGGCTCTTCATCACTTGGCCCTTCCTCGGCGCATTTACTATCGCATCTATTCTCCTCATCGTCGCCAGCATCATCCTTGCCATTGTCTGTCGTGTACACTTTGACCGGGGGCTGAAGCATTATCGTGCGTGTCCGTTTCGTCTTATATTCTCCTCTCAGTCTCCTAACGAGCATCTTCGAACAGTCCAAGCCGAAAGCGCGCTCGCCCGCACTGAATTTGCGCCAGACAACTTTGCCGTCGAGACTACTCAACGTGGCGACAAGCAAAGCTCATGGGTGTCTGTCAGGACCGTGGGCAGGGTTTCCACGCGGCTGGGGCGGAAGCTGTCATCTTTGACGAGTAGGACAGCATCGACATTGACGGGACGGGCATCCACGCAAACGGGCAGGTCAATGGCCACCCGACACTCGACCGCCTCCGACGAGTCGTTCAAAGGGACGTCAGAGAGACACCTGTCCGAAACCTCCACCAACTGGGCCTTCGGCGACTCCATCGAGTCCGACGGCTCAAGCAAATGGGCGTACGAATCCTCACGAGAGTGGTCGTACGAAGACGCGGACAAGGCCGCGTACGAGCTCGAGGTATACGGTGCGGGTGACGCGCAGGTGTTCCACGTACCAACGCTGCCGTTTAGCGCGGGGAGGGTGGATCTGGTGGGTGCGGGAGCGGAGATGGTGGGCGAGGTGACGCCGGCGCATGCGATTCGGGCGGTGAGGACGTATGCGCGGACGGTGACGCCGGTGGAGGTGGAGGGGTATCGAGGGACACCGACGCCGGTGGAGGGGCAGAGAGCGACGCCTGTGGAGGGTTATAGGGTTCCGCATGGAAACTACATATGATGGTAGGCTGGACTGCACCAGATGACGGGTGGATGGATGGATGGATGGATAGGATAGGATACTAGATAGGATTAGGATAGAGCTGTGCTAATTTGTACTTACCTTCGTTGTGTTATGCAGTCTTTGCGCTCGCACAGTATCCTCTTCGAGATAGACAGATACAGCTTTGAGGCGGCGCATTGGGTCTCATTTGATATCGTTGTCGTGCAGGACTGCTTGACAAGATTATAGGCTTGCAGGCTGACGTGGTCACACGGTGGCGCGAGGGAATAAGATACAGTTGGTATATTGAGGAGATCGCATCGCCTAGCCAATCCAGAGCAGCTCGTACAGAATGATAACCGTGTTGATGCCAATGAGTGGTACTGGAGAGGGAAATAAGCGCACGCGCATGGAAGTAGGGATGGAGACGCACTTCTCAACAATGTGCGAACTGCTGCTATCAAGTCGATGATCCTAGCCTTGATGCCAGGATCTGGGGGGCCGTACCCTGTTGCGTCGTATGTTTGTGCATACGCAGCAGCAGTCTGGCTCGAGGATGTCCAACCGACTGTGCGATAGTCAGTACAGGTTGAAGCACAGGAACCGCGACGCACTTCTCGCCAAGAATCTATCTTCGCTGAGTACGGCGACGGCGTTGACGAGGAGGATGACAACGTAGAGGAAATTCCAGATGATGCCGAACGCCATGGTCGGCGCGTGCAAGGAGCTGAATGTGCGCTTGGCCCGCCCCGCGGACGTGGTGGTGACTGTCGTCACAGATCATTCGCGGTGTGATCCGTCACGGCGTTTATTGTTTCTCTCCTCGATGGCGACGATGCAGCGGGGCTTACAGAATGGTGAGCGGGCCGTGAAGGGCATCGAGCAAGGCTGACGCGACCTAGTGAGTCGCGCGTCCCGCTTGGTGACTGCCGGACAGCGCGCCACCGCCCCGGCACACGTCTCGAGGGTGACATTGGCGTATGAGAGCAGGAGACAGTGAGTGAACATTATACATGCTGGCAAGGACGGGAATACTGATGTTCGTCAAGTGCCTCCCGCTTTCAAAAGTTTCAGCACTGGTTTGCCAAGCAGTTCACGCCTGACGTGAAGGAATCGGAGAAGACCGACGTCCAGGAAGCAAAGCGTCAAGCCGTGCAGGAGGGTCGCCAGAACATCTTCCAGGCGCCTACACAAGAGGTTGCGGAGGCTCAGAAGGCTGCCCTGACGAAGGGGGCCGAGGTGCCGGAAGTCGGCGCAGGCGCGGTCCTCGAGAAGCCGAAGCGCGGGCAGAAGACGTACCATGAGGTGCGTGCTCCACTTTCTGAACTCCCCTCCGGGTATTAATGCGATACTATAGCACCGCTACTCGACTGGCGTCTTCAAAATCTCGCACCGCAAGCTCAATCTGCTGAGCCGGCAGATCGCGGGCAAGCCGATCGACTACGCCATCCTCCAGATGCAGTTCAGCGAGAAGCGTGCTAGCAGCCGTGTCAAGAACATGCTCATGACTGCGAGGGACCACGCTGTGCGCTACAAGAACCTTGACGCTGCCAAGCTCATCGTTTGTACGTGTTGCATCTCATCCGTCTACCTTTTTTTCTTGCTCACTTTCCGTTTGCGTAGCCGAGAGCTGGGTGAACAAGGGCGAAACCGAGCCTGCACGCGTCGAGCCCCGTGGTCGTGCTCACTTCGGTATCCGGCGACACAAGAAGTCGCGGATGTGCGTCGTCCTGAAGCAGGGCAAGACCCTCGAGGAGGAGAAGGCTGCGGAGAGGAAGCGCAAGCTGAAGAGGATAGTCTCCGCCGCTGCGACCCGCGAGGACGTCCCTATACGGAATCCGGGCGCTGCCTGGGCCTGGTAATCTATTGCGCATATAATCACATCTCCCTTCAGCATCTTTCGCTGGTCGTTCACGAAATCCGGACATAGGGGTGCATTCTGCACATTTCCATATATATGCTCGAAGTCTACTCTTCCTTCCAAGGTAGGTTGTCTACATGTATCCGATTCAATTCGACGCACAGGGGCAACAACTCGTAAAGCACGCTCTTGGTAATGTTGCGCGCGTCCCTTACCACAACGAACCTGACCTGCTCAAGTGCTGGAAATGTTGCCCCAGCGAGGAACATGTCAAGCTCTGACCAAAAGCTGCGGTCATCTTCCATCAATTGCCAACCCTCAGCCATGTAGTCGGCGAAGTAGACGTCGAGGGTTATCTTCACCAGTCGGTCTGCCGGGATGTTGGCCAGGACGCTCATGCATGCGCGGACTTGGGCAAAGAACCGTCTTTTCTCTCTGAAAAGGTAGAAGAGGCCAGCTATGCGCACTTGACGGAGAGAAGTACGATGCAGGATACCCGAGCAAATAGCATCTAAGATCACAGGTCAGTCAGTTCGTCCTTCAAACGAACACTATCACTCACCCAGAACCGCAGCGCTCGAAACATGGAATTCCAGCTCCTCGAGCGTGCGGGAGATAAGGTCTATCGTGTCCCATAGCTCGTAAGTATCGAAATCGACGGTAGCAGCCAGCTTGAGGACCCGCAGCTTTGGCACCGGCGCTGTATTCGCCAGCATAATCCACGCCGGCACCTGCAAATCCATGATGTCCAGCTCGCGCAGCGACTCGGGCACCGGCGTCTCCCTCGCCCACGCCGGCTCCATAATCGGTATCTGATATGCCTTCAGATCGCGCACGAACTTTAAGCGCTCAAGGTTCGGGCACTGGAACACCCGCTGCATCACGAACACAAAGCACATGAACGACACGCGCACGAAGGTGAGGTCGAGGATGCCCTCCAGCCACGCCTTGTTCTTGCTGGGCTTCCAGAACGCGTCCCAGCCGTCGGACGTCTTGGCCGCGACGTCGATGTCGAGGAACTCGAGCGCGCGCACGCCGGTGAAGCGCGATTGAAGGCGGGCGAACGGCCACATCCACTCGTCGTCGGGCGGGGCGATGCCGAGGCGCGCGGGGGTGCCGTCGAAGATGACCTTGCGGACGGTGGGGAAGAGGGTGCAGAGCGGGGAGTCGAGGAGGTTGAAGAGCTCGATTTCGCGCGGGGTGATGTGGCAAGGGATGCGGAGGGTGTGATGGGTGAAGCGGCGAGCGCCAGGGACCCAGGCGCGACAGACAAGGGCGCAGCTGTAGAGGGTGAGGAGGTCGTTGTCGCGGTCGAGGTAGGCCATCGCATCGTCGTAGAGCTCCTGAGGAAGGGTGATCGATGTATGCTGGGCCTTTGTGTCAGTACAGGTTCGCTCTGCTCGAGTATGAGTATGGCTTGCCTCCTCCATAATGAGCGCAGCTGATTTAGTAGGTGGCAAAGGAAGGATGGAGACCGCAAGGATCTCGCAACGAGCTCGTAACCTTTTATAAGCAGGCGAAATCCCAAGATGCTGATTCCATTGTTCCGGAAATAGGCCTCATGTTGCACACGAGGCAGACCAGTCCCAGTGCGCCGAGAAGACAATTGTGGCATCGGCTTCTGCTATTGAGTTGAGGAAGCGCCGAGTGGACGCTTGAGTCAGCCGCAATGGACTGCATATGAGAGACAATGGGCAGTGGGTAGCTATGCGTATTGCACAGGATAGATGTGGCACGCCCTCTCGCGTACGGTACATGAACTGGTCCTCGTTGGACCTTACAGGTCACCAAACTCGGCATCGAAAGCCTTCTGGCTGACCGCGCCCCTCTTGACCTTCTTCGCCATGCGCTCCTCGCGCGCCAACTCTGCCCAATCGTCCGCTCCCTCATCGTCCGGCGACGCGCCCCTTTTCGCCGGCACTGTCGCCGTCTCCCCTTCCTTCCCCTCCCCATCCACGTCCATCGCACATGCCGTGCCCTTCCCTCCCACTCCATCCTTCTCTGCATCGCCACCCTTCCCCTCCTTGGCCGCTGCCTCCTTCCTCTCCCACTTTCTCTTGCTAACTTTCTTCTCCTTCCTTCGTTGCCGCTCTTCCTGCCGGTCCTTCTGCGCGCTCCACGCCGTATTTGTCTTCTTGCGCTCGCGACGCTGTGCGGCGGCGTCCGCGCGGGAAGCGGCTTGGACCTGGCGCGCGGCGAGCTCGGTGAGGCGTTTGGTTTCCTGGGCTTTGTCGGCGTAGGCGTAGGTGGCGAACTAAAGAAAGAGTACGCTGTTAATACGGCGTGGCAAGCCAAATTCGATTTGTAGGCTACGCACATCCACATCCGCATCCTCCCACCCCCTCGCCGCCGGGTCGATGCCCTTCAACTCTGGCATACGCGGTAATCTCAACAACCCGAACGACTTTGCCATGCCGACGATATCGAGATCCTTCAGTCGGAAGATGTACGACGCCTGGTGCTTCGAGTACGCTTGTACGGCGGAGACGAGTGCTTTTGCGCCGAGGTCATGTAGTGTGCGGTCGGTGCGGACGAAGGTGCGAATGGCGGACTGGACGATGGCGACGTCGGGGTCCTCCGGGCGGTCATCTTCCTCTTCGTCTGTTTCCATGTTGGCAGATGCATCGGAGCGGATGTAAGGATGAGGTTTCAAGGGAATCTTGCGGACAGCCATAAAGTCTGCAAAGAGATATCAGGGATGATTGTCGTGAGCACTGAACACTGACCAGACTTACCGACATATTCGACCTCCCTCCCGCAAAGCAGAACATACGCGCGACCACTCCGCCCTGCGCGCGCCGTCCGCCCACACCGATGGCTGAACGCCTTGGGGTCCGTCGGCGGCTCGACCTGCACCACCACATCCACATGCGGAATATCCAGCCCCCTCGCCGCCACATCCGTCGCCAACAGCACCGCCGGCGCCTGCGGCGTCGCCAGCGCGCTCGAGAACGCATGCAGCGTCCGTGATCTCGCAGCCGGAGGCAGGTTACCGTGCAGGGAGTGGAAGACCGGGACTATGGGATTAGAGGAGGTGGAGGGGAAGACGCGCGGCAGGATGCGGTAGAAGTAGTCGACGCAGGCGCCGGTGGAGAGGTAGACGATAAGGTGGGAGGCAGCGCGGGTGGCGGCCTCGGTCTGGATGATGCGCGCGAGCTGGACGAGCTTCTCGGAGGTGCGGCAGGGGATATAAAGATTTTCGAGGCTGATGGATGTTAGTACAAAAACTGTGGATGCGATGAACCTTACTTGGCGGGTATTCGACGCTCCTCAATGACTTCACCTGCATTCGCACCTTTGCGGGTCTGCTTGGACTGGACTTTGACTACCGCTCGTGCGGGATTTCGCAGGCCCGCGCGGATGAGTTCTCCGAGGGCGTCCGTCATGGTGGCGCTGAACAGCCCAGTGCGACGCTGCTTGGGCAGATGGGTCAGAATGCGTGTAAGCGACAATTGGAAGCCAAGATCGAGTAGTCTGAGGTAATGCATCAGTAAGTAGGTTCAGCAAAGGCACAAGGGGGCACACATACCTGTCTGCTTCGTCGAGGACAAGAACCTCAAGCTCCTTTACGCTGACAGTGCCCTGTCCGCGACCGAGAAGAAACTCCTCGACTCGTCCCGGGGTTCCGATGACAATGTCAGCGCCGGTCTCTAGAAGGCGCTGGACATCTTGCGCAGGAGAAGATTGATCGGAGGATATGAGGAGGAGGGGATCGGGGTACTCTCGTTCGGGCTCTTTCCCCTCCTCATACTCGGATACTTCTTCTACTGGCTGAGCCTGGAGAAAGAGAGAGAAAACAGAGTGGATCTGAGTAGCAAGTTCCCTACCTGATATCAGCACGATTAACTGTCGAAGGACGAAGGGGGGACGCACCGTGTTGGACTGATGATCAGCGCGCCGACTTCGTTCCGCTTCAGTTTCGCTTCTCGCCTGATAAGACGCTCGAGGATGGGAATAACAAAGGCCAAGGTTTTCCCGGATCCAGTAACGGCTTCCACTACGACGTCCTTATTCTTCATGAAGAGTGGGATAGTCGCCGCCTGCACAGGCGTCATCTGAGTATAGCCGAGGGATGCGACGACGTCTGCGCTAGTATCATGGTTTCTTCAGTAGGTAGTCAATCAAATATGAGTTCGCTCACATCCATGGTGTCAAAGGTGTCGAGAGGGAGGACCAGGATCCAGCATACGCGGTGGAGGATGCCATGATTGGCGAGGGAGGGGATGTGATCGGGACTTCGCGCCAAAATCACGACGCCGCAAATGTTTAAATTAGGCAGTTCAATGGTTGACCTTGCACGCCTTCGCTTCTGGAAGTTTGGGAATTCAGGCAAACCAGACGAGAAACAGTAGCAACGCATCACCCCAGGTTGTTAGAGCCGCGGTGAAAAGCGTGCGTGGTATTATGTAGGATAGATAGACTTTATACGACAGATCCAACAGCCCCCCATTGTTCACCACAACTGCCTGAGGTGCTCAAGCACCCGCTTATTTTTTATGAGGACGCAGTGCCCTCAGCCTCCGCCACGGCCTCAAGCTCCTGATCCACCGCCTCGCTTGGCACGGGCAACGATTTGATGTCGTCGACCTGCGGCGTCGGCGGGAGTTCTGGCGGGCGCTCGCCGCCACCGTTGGGCGGGAGGACGGTGTTCGGGTCTTCCTCGAGGTCAGCGTCGGCCTTGGCCTCCTCCGCCTTGCCCGTAAGGCGCTTGATCTCCGCCTCCGCGCGCGCGACGTTCTCAGCCGTCACGCGCTTCTGGTTCGCCTCAAACCACGCCTTCTTCGTGCCGAGGTCCTCGATGACGCGCGGGACATCGCCGTGGTTCGCGGGCGGCGGGATCGAGAGGGCGAGCAGCGCAGAGAGCGTCGCGAAGGGCACATGCAGTTTGTCGGTGTCGGCAGGCGGCGCCTTCTCCTTGGGCTGCTCGCGCGGCTGCTTCTTGCCCTTCTTCTTGCCGGCGACGAAGTAGTCCGCCTCCTCCTCGCCCTTCTTCTTCCGCACGATCGCGCCCTCGGGTGCGCTCTCGACCTTCCGAATCTCGAGCTTGGGCACGCCCGCGACCTCCGGTGCATCCTTCGGTTGGGCGGTCTTGAGCTCGGGTGCCGCGCTGCCGCTCTTGCCAGAGAAGTAGTCGATGAGCGTCTGGCAGTCCTCGATCTCGGCCTGGAACGCAGGGATCTCAGCCTCCTCGCGCAACCGGCGCGCGGTCTCCTGCTTCTTGGCGAGCTCGTCTGCTGCACGTTGTGCGCGTGCCCTCTCGGCGCGACGAGCACGGTCCTCGTTAACCTTGGTCCAGTAGCGGTCGTTCGCCTCGCGATAGAGACGCGAGGACTCGCGCTTCTGGTTGTAGAGCGCGTTGATCTGGGCCTGCAGCTCGTCGCGCTCAGCGAAGAGCTTGGACCGATTCGCATACGCCTCGTCGTCGACCTTCTTGATCTCGTCGAGCTCGGCCTTGATAGTGTCGTACCGGTCGGAGATTGCCTTGAATTCGGGGTCGTCGAGCTGCTTACGGAGCTCGTCGAGTTTGGCACGGTCGGCTTCGATGGATTCTTGGTCGGCCTGGAAGCTCTCGACCGTGCGGCGGCTGCGCTTCAGTTGCTGGATCTCCTGCAGCGCACGCTTCTCGTCGACGACGCGCATGTTACCAGACTCGACTTGCTTCTCGAGGTTCCTGCGCGCGTGTGAGGCGAATGGAGCATGGCGAGGGCGGGAACACATACCGGACATGCGTGTCGACTTCGGCGACGGTCTTGAAGGGCGCCTTTTGCTTAGCAGCGTTGAGGTCCTTGATCTAGGGAAGGAATGAGAGGGCGTGTATAGAAAACGTCGAACCGAGGGCGCACCTTCTTCTGAATACCGTCCTGGATGGTCTTCACCTGGTCGAGAATCTTGCCGCGCGAAGCCTTGTTGTCGCTTTGCTGCCCGCGGATCTCGTCCAGCTCATCGCGCAGCACTTTCCTGCGTTCATTCAACGTCCCCTTTCCCGATGCGCCCCCAATCTTGTCGCGCACAACGTTCTGCAAACAGCGACGTGAGCTGTCCGGCCCCGTCCCCCCCTCCGAGTCACATACCAGCTTCAGCTGCAGCGCATCAATCTCCTTCTTGATGTTCTCCTGCTCCGCATCGTACGCCGCCTTGTCCGGCTTGCCCGCGGGCGTTTTCGCGTCCGCCGACGTGTCGTGGGGCACGGGCGTCGACGTGCCGTTCGTCGACGCGGGCGTGGAGGTCTTTCCCTTCGCGCTGCCGTTGGCGGCGCCGGTTTTCGTTTTGGGGGCGGGCATTTTGGCGGGATAGGTGGCCCGGACGGGGGAAGCTAGAGGGCTGGGAGGCTGGTAATGAAGGCGACGGCGGGAGGCAAGCCAGAAATTACGCCACGTGTACGCTTTATGGTGATATGTTCCTGGGCTAACTCCATTCACTGAAGTCAAGCTGCCGGTCTTGCTCCAAGCGAATCCATCATGCAATGAGCACCGCGCCGAGCGGAGGGGATAGCAGAGAGATGGAAGATACGACGATACAGACAAGGAGATGAAGACACAATAAATACGGGCTAAAATACAATCTGCTGATCCAACTTGGCAACCTCCTTCATGCACTCGTCGTACGTCTCGCGGTAGTCCTCCTTCACCTCGCCCTCCTTCTTCTTGCGCTTCTGGTCTGGGCAGACCATCACACAGCTTGTTGGGCGTTTTGTTGAGCTGGCGTGTCCGAGCTCCTCCTTCGAGGCGACGAATATGTAGGGGATGCCGGCCTCTTCGGCCATGACAGGGAGATGGGAGATGATGTCTATGGGGTTGATGTCGGCGGCGAGGATGAGCAGGCTGTAATATTCTGATTAGACATGGTATGCATGGAGTAGAGATCAATGCGCACCCCTTCTCCCCCTTCCGGATCCCCTTCACGACTTCCTTTACCCCACGCTTTACTTGCCGTGATTTTGATGCTGGGGAATGTCAGCATGTACGTGAAAGGTCCTCGATCATGGCACGCACCCTTCTTCACGGTCTTATGCAGCTTCTTCAAGAGCTTTTTCTGCGCTAATGGTTGCGCGATCGGTGACAAGTCCTCTACAGGGATCACAATCTCTTTCTCCTCTTTCTTTGACGACTTCTCCTTCTTGGGGGACTATAGGAGGGGGGAGGGTCAAGTGGTCAGTCCAACCCTCCGATCAGGAAGTACTGCCGACGTACTGTGGTGGCGTCGTCCATCTCTACGTCCTCAGCATCTTCTGCGACGACCTTCTTCTCTTTCTTCTCCTTCTTGGACGCGTCCTTGGCCATTTTGTATGAGATTAGGAGGGGGGACGCAAGGAGGAGGGGTTTGTGGGGTTTATGCTTGACGGGAAGGACAAGACGCGAAAAATACTTGACGGTCACGAGCGTGACTTCCGTCACATATGATCACAGCAGCCTTCTGAAGTCAAGACTCAGGCGATTCCAATACAATAGAAAGTAAGCTAGACTATGAGGCACATGCGTAGTAGAATGCGCTGTTGAATAGTCGAAGAACATGTGTGGAGAGAGAGGCAGGAATAATTCCCATCAATATGAACCGTGAGTGCGTGACCGGAACAGCGGTCCGATGGAATGAGCTCGTCCTCATCGTGTTCGCCGACGTCAACGACCTTCCATCATGTCCGCCCAACCCTTGCCACCCCTCCCACCCAACTGGACCGAGCACATCGGCCCCGGAGGCGTGAAGTACTACTACAATGGCATCACGCAGGAGTCCACCTACATTCGCCCGCTCCCCGCGTTCCCGATCCCCCAAGCTCCCCAGGCCGCGCCGCAGAAGGACAAACCTCTGACGAAGACCCCGATCCCGGGGACGGACTGGATACGCGTGAAGACGGTGCAGGGGAAGACGTTCTATACGAACAAGGCCAAGAAGGCCAGCGTATGGACGGTGCCCGAGGAAATCAAGGACGCGGTCGCGGCGCTTGATGCTGAAGAGGCGCAAGCAGCAGCGGGGAAGGCCGCCAGCAAGCAGGCGAGAACGGATGAGGAGAAGCGCGAGGTGGCGCGCGTCAAAGCGGAGGCTCAAGAGGCAGCAAAGCGCAAGGCCGTAGATGAACCCGTTGGCGAGCTGGTCGTGACCAAGAAAGCGAAGGTCGATGAAGAAGAAGAAGAAGAGGAAGAAGGAAGTGACAGCGACGAGGAAGAGGAGGAAGAGGAAGAGTGGCAGCGCGAAGCAGCCGCACAGTTGGCCAAGGAGGCAGAGGAGGAACACAAGCGAAGGGAGGAGGAGGAGCGGAAGGTGAAGGAGGCGGAGGAGGCAGAGGTACGCAAGAAGCAGGATGCGCAGCTCAAGATGCCCGAGCACGTCGACCTATCTGTCGAGGAGGCGAAAGCACTGTTCAAGGTGGGTCTCGTTCTGCCTCATATTCATCCAGTGCACTGACAAACTATAGACACTCCTCCGAGAGAAAGACGTAAACCCCCTCCACCCATGGGACTTGAGCTTGCCACTCTTCGTCAACGATCCTCGCTACGTTCTACTATCATCCGTCTCCGCACGCAAAGACGCGTTCGACGAATACTGTCGAGAACGCGCACGAGAGCTCCGGCAACCCCAAGTTAAGAAAGAGAAGGTCGCCGCCAACCCGAAGGAGGAGTTCGAACGGTTACTCAAAGACGAGGTCAAGAGCACGCGCACCAGCTGGACTGACTTCCGACGTACATGGAAGAAGGACCGTCGGTTCTATGGCTGGGGCCGCGACGACAGGGAACGCGAGAAACGGTTCCGTGACTATCTGAAAGAACTGGGCGAACGTATGTGCAGCTTGTATACGAGGAAGCGTGTGATACTGATGAAGGAACAGAGAAGCGTGCTGCCGCGCAGAAGGCTGAAGCTGATTTCATTGCCCTGCTGCGCGAGAAAGCCAATGTGCAGCCTGATTCGAACTGGAAAGATGTAAGCATACCGTATTCCTTTGCACGGTCATGGCTGACAGCTCTACAGATCAAGCGCAAGTTGTACGACGACCCTCGCTACGATGCGGTCGGCTCCTCATCACTACGCGAAGAACTGTTCAACACCTTTAAGAAGGCTGTCGGGACCGGCACTGTCGACAAGAAAGAGCAGAGCTCAAAAGATAAGGATGGCGATGTAGACATGAACGAGCAGGTAGATGAGGCCGAGCTCGAGCGTCGGAAGAAGGAGAAGCAGGAGCGCGCGGTTCGCGAACGTGAAGAAAAGGTCCGAGCGGAGCGTCAGCGCATGGAGGCCAACATCGCTCGTTCACGGCAGGGCCTGACCCACGAAGAGGGAGAAACTCAGTTCAAGTGCGCCTTTCTAGGTTTCTTTTCATTGTGGCTCTTTTGGCGCTCAACATGATTTTTTGTATCATAATAGGGTTCTACTCGTCGACGCTATACGCGACCCTCAGGTAAGGCACTAAGCATCCCCGCACACATCACTGACGTCCTTGACAGGCCACCTGGGAAAGCTCGCAACCCGAACTTCAAAAAGACCCGCGCTTCACCTCCTCGCCCCTCACACTCAACCAGCAACTCCACCTCTTCCACGCCCACATGAAACATCTCCGCGACAAGCACTACGCCAGCCTGCACGCCCTCTTTACCGCGCACGCCCCTTCGCTCGCCACCACCTTCGCCGACCTCCCGCTCGACACGCTGACCAACTCCCAGCCCGTCACGAAGCTCGGCCTGAGCTTAGATGCACTCCAGGATGAGTTCGAGCGCTGGCAGCGCGAGCGGACGACTGCTGCGCGGGCGGCGTTCGACGAGATGATGGGCGAGAACGCATTCGTGGAGTTCTGGGGTCGTTTGGGCAAGATTGGCGGGGAGGGCGTAGATGGGTTCGTGAAGGCGGACGAGATGCCGGAAGGGGAGGGCGAGTTTGGCGGCGGCACGGTCGACATGAAGAATCTGGCGCGAAACGTGGATGTGAGGGAGATCGTGAAGGTTATCAAGGTAAGTTCAAGTACACGTCAGTGCGCGCTGGTTGCTAATATCATTTGTAGAACGACAAGAGGTATCTTGACTTCGACCATGTGCCCGAGCAAAGGGAAAAGTGGATTAGAGTACGTCCTTCTCTAAATTTTCCGTGCTCTATTGCCCATGTAGGCGCTCTTTCTGACCGTGCTCTAGGATTATCTAGCGAACCTATCCGCTCCACAGCTATCTGTGCACCTTCAGAAGCGATGATGTATCGTTCGCAATGTTAGGCTGATCGGAACTGTGCAGTGTGGTCTCGGTTGGGGCGGTGCGAAATGTGGTCAACCAATGCGAAAGTAAGTTATCCTGCAAGGCTGTACGAAGTGCAACGCCTCGTATACAGTCCGCTCTACCGGATGAGATGGCGCGAACCGTCCGCTTCGGTCGGCGATGGGTCAATTGCACTATGGGGCGCGCATGCATGTCGTTGGTGGGTTTGAATGTTGGCGCTGGCTGTGCTTCCACTATCGCGAGCGCATCTTTCGATGTTATGGTTCTTCAGTATGACAGGTCGGCGCCGTCATTGTCCGCGCTGGGGTGATATATACGAGCGTGATATCAGTTTGCGACCTCCCTCCTTTCCTACATCCCCATCTTTTCATCGGGCGATATGTCCAGCGCGCCAGCGGCGATGCAGCCGGAGCCCAGCGTTGCTGACATTGTTGTATACCAACTCATGCTTATCTTGTTTGGTGAGTACTGTGGCCTATCGTGCAGAAGAGCGCAACGCTGATTATCTATGTCTCAGGCATCCAGCTTGCTATTTATTGCGTGGCCGCATATCTTCTTGCGTTCGTTCGCAGGCCGCGGCACACCCAATGGCTTTTGACTTGCCCCCCAGGTCGCAAGGTCTGAAGCAAAGCAGGCCACGTCAGTACCTCCTACTGGCCCTAACGACTCTCGTTGCATCATGTACAATAATCATGATATTTTCCATGCGAACTGCATCACAGGACTTCTCCTCTCCGCCAGTCGACTCGACAGCCAGCGAAAGGATCACGCTTTTACTCGTCTCCAACATCGCGGGCACGGTCAATGTACGTCGACCTTCAAGGCCCAGCGCCAGCGATGACTTGGCTTACAATGCATGCAGTTCATCATCAGTGATGCTATCGTCGTATGGAGGGCTTGGGTTATGTGGCACGAGGAGCGTGTAGCGAAAACCATCCTCGCCTCATGCACGGTAGCTGTAGTAGGTGCGATACTCGATAGCGGAAGCTTTCTGGATTCTGAAGCCCCCCAGTCCTCGGTGTATCAAGCTTAGCATTGTCGTGCCTATCGGTCTTGAACCCAGGATATTCGCCCGTCAACAACAACTACATGTTGTGCATCCCACTGCTCGTAATGAACGTGGTTGCTACATGTGCTATAGGCATACGGACTTGGTGATTTCCTCACACTCTCTTCGCGTGCGTCATCTGACCACGGATGCACAGGCAGCATCGACGAGAAATGAGAGCATTGCTTGGCAGCAGAAGACGGCGAACGCCTGTCGAGCGCATCATGCTGCTCCTCTTTGAGTCAGGCATCCTGTACTGCAGCCTTTGGGTACGTAGGCGCATACTTCTGTTTGTTTGTCTCGTTGGCTCATAACGGGGCAGATCGTCATAATACTCTCCGGTCAAGGCACACTGAAACCGACTGTAGAAAAATCAATTCTCGAGCTTGCCATCGTTATTTCTGTAAGTGATGGTCTTGGTTCATCTCACTCCCTCTTCACAAGTTCCAAGCAGGCGTTGTATCCCACTTTAGTCGTAATCCTAGTCTCCTTGGGCAAGTCGCAGACGGAAACTTCCGTTGATTTGCGCTCAGGGATGGTTACGGCGCAGGGGATGAATGACATGGAAAGAGGGCTAGCGCTAGATCCTATCCGTTTTCGTGTCTCCCATGCACATACCACCTCCTTTCACGTATCCGGAGGCGACGACGTCAACGACTACTGCTCATCCCCAATTCTGCCTGTATCTTCTTCCACTGCTTCCATAGACCTGGAAAAACACGGATAAAGAAGAGCCCGAAGACGCTAGCAGCTATTGGTTCTGAGTTGATTATATTCCTGTGTATTCCTGCTTGACTGGTATATAGGTAAAGAGCGACCGTCAGTGAAGCCTATATACTATACCGACCAATGTCCCACATTGCGACATTACTCAAGCTAACCGATAACAATGGAGAAAGCTGTATGCTACAAAAGCCCTTGCAAAAATGCTCGACAACGCGAGCGTAGTAGACGAAGAAGGAACAGTCCGAAGAAGGCTATAATTACGGCTCACCCTCCACCGCGACATCGCGCCGCCACCTATCCACAAGACCGAACTTCGCGGGGTTGGGCACTGGCGGGGGCGATGGCGGCGCCTGCGGAGGTGGCATCATCGGCATCATACCAGTGCCCATCGGGGGCGCAAAGAAGCCTGAGCCGACCATGGAGGGGTTGAAGTACATGCTCGCCATCGGGTTCATCATCATTTGCTGCTGCTGCTGGAACATCATCTGCTGCGCAGCGAGATTCTGTTGCTGCGCCGCGATAAACTGCGACTTGCGCTGCTGGTCCGGGTGAAGCGCCAGAGGTTTGTCGTCATCGTCCTCGCCGCCTGCTATGGAAGGTATGGCGCGAGACGCACGCAGGCCGAGCGGCTGATTGTCCTCGTCATCCTCGTCGTCGCCACCCTTCTTGGATGACAATAAGTTGTCAAATTCCTTAGACAACAGGCCTCCTTCAGACCCAAGGGTTGGCAGCACGGAGCCGGCCGTGGACGTGGTGCGCTTCTTGTTCATGACCGCCGCAAGAG
Organism: Schizophyllum commune H4-8; assembly: GCF_000143185.2. Taxonomy (NCBI): domain Eukaryota; kingdom Fungi; phylum Basidiomycota; class Agaricomycetes; order Agaricales; family Schizophyllaceae; genus Schizophyllum; species Schizophyllum commune. The sequence continues at coordinate 742,895 of NW_026089542.1, forward strand.
GCTTATCCTCGTCCTCGGAATCATCAAGAGCCTGGGCGATAGTCTGCCTAGCCATAGCACGGTTGAGCGTCGCCGTCAGCGGCAGGTCCTCCTCGCTGTCGTCATCCTGCGGTGGTGGCTTCGGCTGGCTTGCGGCCTTCTTGGGGTAACGAGGTCCAGTGCCCGTCGTACGCCGAGGGCCAGCTTCACCCTCATCGTCCGACGCACCAGCGAACCAGTTGCCAGTATCCTCGCTTTTGCGAGGAGTAGGCTGGGCCTCCTCGTCATCGTCGCTCTCGGAAGACTCGTCATCGTCGTCCGCAGGCCGCGGCGGCCCACGCGCGAGCACCTTGGGTACATCTGGCAACGTCGGCGGCTCGGCAGACACCCGCGGAACGTCCGGCACAGGCGGCGTATCCGCCACAGAAGACGCCGAAGGAGACACCTCGTTGACCGTGAGCGACGACTCGCCAGGCGCCTGCTCCTTTTTCCCCTTCTTGCTCTTCTTTTTCTTCTTCGGGTTGCGTGCCTCCTCCTCAGCCTCCTTCCTTCGCCTTTCTTCCTCTTCGGCGGCCTCCTGCGCCTCGATTTCCTTGACCTTCGCCATCTCGCGCTCCCAGAGCGTGTCTACGCCGAAGACGGAGCGCACAGCCGAAGGCTGGCCGAGAGCGCGCGACGGAGTTAGGCCTTCCGCGGTCATGTCGACAAGAGGCTTTCCCTGAGATTGGCGGCGCATGATATCAGGTGCAGACTGGTAGGACGACATTCGCTGGGTTTGTGGGCGTATGTTGAGCGTATTCGGGTCAATGAGCGTTGTCTGTCGTTGCAGTTGTCCGCGAGCCATCATAGTCGGGCGGTTATCGCCCGTGAAGACCCTATGAACCAATTCAATCTTGAGACTGTCAAGGTAGCAGGACCGAAATACCTCTGCTTGCTACGCATCTCCGCCTTGCGTTGCTCGAGATGGTCAATGAGACTGACACCAAACAGCTTGCCCGGACCACGCGCAGGAAGCTGCGAGGCCGCCACTGATGCCGGCCGTGTCACGTCCGGCTGCACAGGAGGATCCTCCAGCTCGATCTGCTCTCCGTCATGGGTAGCACGCGGTAGGCTGGCGTCGATGTCTGCATATGCGACATCGCGCTGACCGTCGACGGCCAGATTGTTACGGAAAGTCAACTGCGACAGCGTGAGGTTGGCACGGGGGTTCGGCGTGAAGGAGTTGGAGGCGACGGGGATCGCGCTGGGGTCGATGCCAAACGCATGCAGAGCGGATGCTCGGCGGGACGCGCGAGCCCCCGGAGGCAGAGGTGTCCCGTCAGAAGAGAGAATGAAGCCGTCGCGAGTGATTGGAGGCGCAGGCGGTGGCTGCATCGCCGTGGACTGCAGCGGGCTCGGCATAACGAGCACCTTCGGACGGAGCAATTCCAAAGTAGAAAGAGGGCGACTCCGCTCACGCTCGAACCTCGCATTCGTATGGACGGACTGCATATCAGCATCATTGAGTGGCAGCCGCGAGCCCATCGACGCAAAGGACGTCGTGCGAGCGTGCGCAGCCATCTTCGGGTCGAAGCGCGACGAGCGGGTCGGCGGGCGGATGTTAAACGGGTTGTTCTCATCGAGAAGCGCCTGCGTCGCGTTCGAGGATACACGTCGACGCTCGGCCTCTGCTAGTAGATTCCCACTCGCAGCGGAGTGAGTGCGCTGGTGGCCGAAGTAATCGCTAGCCCGGTCCTGGACCATCGGTGACGCGGAGCGCTCCGATTGCGCGGGGAAGGGTATGCGCATAGGAGGGTCGTCCTCGATGGGGTCTTCGTCGAGATAAGCCAGACCCGAGGACGGCTCAGCGGCAGCCGCAGACGTCGAGGGCTCCAGCGGATTAGATACGGCGCGTCGTCGCATAGGCACTATCTGCTCGTAGTCCAGGGCTGCTGCGATAGTCCGTCGACGGTCATCGCCGGTAGCTCCAACCAGCTCATCGAGGTTGCCAGCACTCTGCGAGCGCTCCGTACGCCTAGGAATGGTGGGGAGATCAGCGTGGGGAAAGACCTGCTGGGCTTGGGGAGACAGCAGTGGCTGCACACTCTTTTGCACGGGCAGGGTGTCACTCTTCGCCTTCGCCTTGCCCTTTCCCTTCTTGTCCTTCGGGAATAGCGCGTCGAGGCCCCACGAGGAGAGGTCCATCTCCTCCTCGGGCTCCCTCTCGGGCTCGTGCATGCTGCTCTCTTCAGGCACGTCCTCCTGCGCGAACGGGTTGCGCAGCATATCCAGCGACGTCCCGCGCGAGCGGCGGTACTCCGCGATAGACTGGCGCAGCTCCGCGGCCTTCGAGTCGCGCGCGGGCGCCCCGCCAGCCTCGCTGGGCAGCGCCACGCCGAGGTAGTCGCTCTGCCGCGGGACGTGCTGGGGGCGCGGATTGCGGCGGAAGTGCGCGAAGATGGCGCTCTCCTGCGCGGAGCGGTTGGGCGCGTCAGGGTCCTCCGGGTCGTTGTCGTACTCTGTGCGATGCCGTCGTCAGTCCGTCGCCGGTCACCCCTGCCCGCGGGCACGTCGTCACGCACCGATCAGCGCCGCCGCCAGCTGCAGGCGCGAGAACAGGGCCGGCGCCATCGACGGCGTCGCCATTGCGGGTGGTATTAGATGTAGGGGCGCAGGAGGGTATGCGGGTGATGGTGGTTTGGGACAAGAGGATCGGGCGTTCGGAACTTGCTTTCCGCCATCATCTCCGCCGACGAGCTTGCTTGACCTGACCCACGACGCGCGCGATGGACCCCTTCGAGGCGCGCATGCAGTTCCTCGGTATGCTGAGGCGTCTCAACGCGTCAGCCCACGTCCCCTCTGTCGAGCGAGCTGAGTCCGACCCCAGGCTCGCAGCTCGCAGCAATCTATCCAGAAAGTGGTTAACTATGCCATGAAGTACTTCGCCATCGCCGGTGAGGATATGTGGGAGGTGATTGTGGACGAGTGTCGCAAGGTATGTTTCATAGGTTTTGCAGGACACAGATACTAAGGAGGACGTATGCGCAGGCAACCATCAACTCCCGAATAAACATCCTATATTTCCTGGACACCCTATGCGAGACATGTTACCTTGTCAAGTCGCACGCGAACTCGGTCGGCGTGTCCTCTTCGTCAGGGGCTACAAGCGGCACCCAATACGTCGACTTTCTGTCCCGGGACCTCAACAAGTTGGTTGAAACAGTAGTCCCAGAAGGCAGGGAAGGTCTCATCAACTACAACAGCGCAAAGCAGGTGCGTGGACGCAGGTTTGTGCTCTGCTCATGCTGACGGTGTTCCAGATCCTCGAAAGTTGGAGAACCCGGCGCCTCGTCGACCCTCACATCGTCGACACCGCGCTAGCGTCGCTGCAATCACGCACATCCTCTACACCTGATGCCGAAAAGTCTGCAACCGCCTCAAAACGCTCGTCACGTACCCTCTCGCGCAACGAGATTTTCAAGCGAATAGAGGAAGACCGCGAGCGCCACAAACGCCTACGAGAGCGACGATGGGTCCAGCCCGTTTCCTATGACGCGGTACCAACACTCGCGACCTTCCTCCCGCTGACGGACGAAGCGGACGGAGAGCGGGAACTGCCGCTGGATGTCGAGTTCGAGAATGCTTGGGAGACGACAAGTGATTGGAATGAGGATGACGAGGAGGCGATGAGGGAAGAGAACGAGTTGTGTTTTCCGAAAGCAGCTCCTCCAGCTAGCGAAGATTCAATGGACATGGACACTGACTAGCATGGATTTTTTTGTGATTCCTGTCGTCATCAACCGCGTCCCGCCAACTGTGGCAACATCCCCACGACGCCCCTTCCCCGCACGATAGACGATGCCCCTCCTCGGCCGGCTTTCAAGTCCTTCCGACTTCGCCACAATCTTATGGACTTCCCCCACCGACTCTGCCCAACGCTGTCGTCTCGTTGATGCGCCCTCGATGACGTCCGTCGCTTGACCCCCCGACCCTCGATCGGCCTGCGCCATTATGTCCGTGCCCGCAGAACTAACCAGAAGATGATTGCGTACTTGTCAGGGACCATAATGAACGGACGGAAGTCCGCGTCTCGATGCCAGTGTGTCCGAGGCGCCAACTGCCAACTGCATCTATCGTGGTGGAGCCCGCGTACCTCAGTATCTCGCTCTTCGGCGAACATCAACAGTGTCCGGCCCCTCTCGCCCTCGATGATCACGCTGCAGCTGGTGCTGGATTGGCGCAAGCCTATGCAAGCTTTTCCGCCCTCCACAAGGCTCCATAACCTGGAAAGAATAGAGGGGATGTCCAAGTCGAACTTGCCCATTCACGTGACTGTGAGAGTTACCAGCAGACTGATCGGAGGATGCCACCTAGCGCATCAATTGAACTTCGACGCTCTGCGTTCTCGTCTGCCTTCTCTGATGACCCCAACGAACGACAGCCTGCTCAGCGAAGAGCCATCTAGCGGTCGCTGGCTTTAACATCCCGAGACGGTCACGGTGGCAAGATTGATACCGAGGATCAGACTTGCGCTCGTCTCTTTCTAGACCAATGCCCGAAGGACAACCGACCCCAAGTCCAGTCGAGACCTTGTATTCGTATACCGCACGGGCTCCCGCCAATCACACAGGACCGTAAATGGATTCTGCCGCGAGCGGGGAAGAGAAGACGTCATCCAGGCCCGCCCGCCGCCGCCGCACGCATATGTCATCGGGCGTATGATGTAGTTGCCCTCTGCTCACTTTCTCTCTTTTCCCCTTCTTCTTCTTCCCATCCGATCGCCTATTATATTCGCTCCCTCCGCGCCCTGCCCCGCAGCAGGTGCACTTTGCACTCCATCGCCGCCCATCCACCCCCACCCGGACGCCTCTAAACTGCTGCTCTCCCCAGGCTAGTTCACCCCCCTCGCTGGCACCCAGTCCTATCCATACACGACGATAGTACCGCGCTGCCCACACAGGGACCCTATCCACCACACCCCCAATGGCCGACCCGTACTCGTACAACGAAGCCGCGATCCGCGCGTACTCGATCAGCATCGCCGAGCACACGCTCAAGCAGTACCGCGCGCTGCTCAAGCACCACGACGCGCTCCTGAAGCAGCAGGAGGTCGCGCTGCAGCGCCAGAAGACGCGCTCCGCGTCCGGCCGCGGCACGCCGACCGTGCACGCGCGCGCGCAGCTCGAGAAGAGCGTGCACGACGTCGAGCAGCTCGAGGCGCGCCTGAAGATGCTCAGAGTAGACGACCGCGAAGCCTCGCCGCCACCTGTCGCGCGCAAAGCGCCCGCTCCGAAGAAGAGTGAGTACAACAGATTGATGTCATTCGACGCGACTGACGACCCCATCAGACCTGGACGCGGACAAACACGAAGAGTGGCACGAGGAGACGACCGCGGTCTCGCAGACGCCCCCAAGCGCGAAGCCGTCGACATCGTCGAAGCCTTGATGGCCCACCTCGGCGCGGCCTTGATGGCCGACGAGCCTGCCCGTGCGTGTCCAGCAAGATCATGCGTGTCGCGGTGACGAAAACTGACGAGCAGCAGACCGCGTGACGGGTTGACGATATCAGCCTGACTTCCTGGCACTCGGGCTAGTCAGTGACGTTACGCGCGCACTGCCCGTCGTCGCGCATATTTTCGGGCGCTATCCTCCTCCCCTCTAGCGCTCGGGCCATACCTTGTTTATATATCCTCACCTGTAGATGCACTGTTCCGAGATGGACCTAAGCTGGTTCCGAGGCGTACCTTCTGCTCACCCTCGATGGACCTCCCGCCGGCCCCTTTTCGCGGACTGCATGCTTTACCATACACATCTACATTCTCCTTCTCGCCGTATATCTTTTTGCTATTTAACTCCTTACCTTTTGGGCATTGGGTGTCTTTGTTGGCAAGCAACTGTACAGCTGGCATCTTGGTATATTCTTCATATTCTGACCTTCTTTGCTGACTGTACCGCCGTTGATATTGTACGTGTCTGAAGGGCGTGCTGAACATGATCGTGCAATCTTCCTTCAATGCCTTAGGAGACTGTCACTACGCCTCCTGCATAGGCCCGGCAGCAGCGAGACGGGACTTCGGACTCTGCGGAGGATGGGAACGATATTCTCGCCATCCTGCAACCCCAGGATATCACCGCTTTGCTGCGTCCTTCCAAAAGAACTTTCCTGAGCGTAACATAGTTCCATTTTACCACGATGGCAATCTCTTCTGCGCCATCAGCTCCATGAATGAGGGAGACTATCGGCCGAATACTCAGGCTAGCGCTCAGTACAGTAGCTGACGACCTTCAGCTGCGTCGCTGCATGCAGGTTTGTAGCCCTAGACGGTACACCGATACGCAACATATTTACTGACACCTCGCGAGTAGCAGCACCTACCGCCCGCCTCCCATGACTGGTCTCTTGCACATCTCAGACCATATCAGAGCCTGCTAGTGGTGGAAGCTGGACGCAACACGCTGGACGCACGCGCAAAGTTCCAAATGCGGACCCGAGGAAGATCAACTTCGGCAATTACCGTGCACCAGGTGGGCATCATTCAGATATCTCGCAGATGTCATTCCATACTGCGCTCTGCTGAATGGCACACATCGTAACACTCTGTAGCAGCCAATCAGACTGGCGGAGAGGTGTAATATGAAGTGGTGGCCAGCGGTATGGCAGATAATCGTGCCAATGACTTGGGAATGACTTCGGCTTTCGCGAAGAAATTGGTAGTCCTGGACTACGGTATTGGGAGGTCCGAATCGTCAAGCAGAGAGAACCATGTCCAGGCATAAGGGCTGTTCTTAGGGCTTCAGACATCCGCATATTTGACAGGTCAGATATAGGCGCATCGCATTATCACGAGCCAAGTCATGAGCTCGAGGCTGTTCACCGCGACAACCCCCTGCAACACCAGGCAATGCATCGATATGCATCTGCGTAGGCGAGTCATCCTCACAGTAGCGGATATAGCAGCCAAGTCGACCGTAGATTAGGCTCAGGACGGCCACACTTAGTCGCTGAGCGCTGAGCGTTGAGAAATAATAAACTAGGCACGCCGCTAGCAAGAACGTGATTCTCGGCATCCGCCGCGCGTGCACGACGCATCACAGAAGTCGAACACATCTGTCACACCGAACGGTCTGGCAGCTGCAATGCAAGGCCGCCGTCCTGATAATCGTGTCTTGGGCGCGAGTCAGACGGTACTCCACCTGTAGAGCATTCTCGCCAGAGATACGTGCCGCATATCGAGTGCAGGATGCTGGAGGATAGGAGCTGCTCAGAGACTGCGTGACACGGAAATGTCCGAATCAGGCGGCGCATCACCGCGCAGCAAAGGTCCATCACTCGTGGGGCGGACAAAAGCGCTTCGAGAAGCCGAGTTGATTTTCTCTCAACGCTCAGCGCTCAGCGATTTAGTGTGGCCGTCCAGACCCTTATATATCGGCCTCACCGGTCAGTGACTACATATCTCGCCTTCAAGTCGACCCGGGTGCGGTGCCCGGAAGGAGGTGAGGTCGAGGTAGCAGCACGCCATCGGCCAATGCCACCCCACTGTCAAGTAGGCGAACTCGGGAGAGGAGGGAGGACGCGGGGATCGAACCCCGAAGGACTCGGCTTCAGCGTCCTTCCTCCCTTCGCGGCGAAGACGAAGGCTGCGCACACGCACCTCATTCGTGGCCGCTGTAGCCTGGTCCAGGGCGATTATCTGACATGAAGACGAGCGAGCAGGTCTAACGGAGCTGAATATAGGGTCCCTCGCCTCTTCCTGACGAACGCAGATGAAAGGCGACTGGCTGTCAAGTTACAGACCCCGTCAGTTCGAAGCACCATCGTGATTATCGCGATGACAAGGGCAGACCGCCACGCGATGGGCAGGCCCAGGCCCTGAACATGACTCGAGAGGCCCACAACATGACACGACATGACCTGAACATGAAGAAGTACGGCCCCATGAATAGGACCGCCACGCTGCTGGCAAGAAGGCGGTCGCTGAATGAAGGCCGCTATAAGAAGGCGGTGCGATGCATTCCAGCTTGATTTCAGGTGCATTCGTTCACACCGACCCCTGGCAGGCCTCGTTCTCCCGGCGTGGTCATGTACGTTTCGGTATCACGTTCGCTTGCTGGGGAGGTCAGGAGGGTCAGGAGGGCGCCTATCCTTGTTATCGCCGCTTCCCCTGCTCCTAGAGGGCGGGTGCGAGAGTTTCTAGAGTGGCGAGCGGCGAGGGCGGCGTGCGGAGGGAAGTGTCTGAGCCCGTCGTTGCCGAGCACGATGAGGGGGAGCGGTTGAGGCGACGCGCGAGAAGAAAGAGCACGACGCGCAGAGATGAGGCGATCGTTTCTGCGCAGCGAGAAGTAGGTGAATAAGAGATATCAGACAAGGTCGATTGAGTAGGCGATCAGCGCCTTGTCTTCGCCGGAAGTCTATCTCGTCCGTTGTATTGCCCCCGCTGGTTCCGTGCAGGTTCCGCGGGGCCAACTGTCGGCATACCCCGCGGGGGAGCATATGGCCATGAGTACACCCTGAGATAGAAGATGAAGGCAAAGCAAGCGGGAGGCGCCTGGCGAGGGCGCGGTAAGCGCCAGACCCAAGTCGCCCGCGAACAATGGCCAGCGGGCAAACTGCGGCGCACGGAGCTGATAAAGGGTCCGATAATCGGAATCAAGCTTTGATCGGGTGATCGAGCCGGCAACTGATTTGTTTGTATCCGGGCGGCGCTTCTTGTGTTCGCGGTTGCCAGCGACGGCGAGGGCAGCACACAGCGGCAGCGGCACGGGCACCTCCTCCTCATCAACTCTGCTTTTTCCGCGTTCGAGGCAAGGACTCTGCGCCTGTGTTAAATTTCGCTCCTTCAAAAATTGCCGCCACCCGCCGCCCCACCCTCGTTGCACCTTCACTCCGCCCAGCTGCCTCGTGCCCGGCTCATTTAAAACCTCGCGATCAGGGCACTGACTCCCTTTGCGACCCGCCACTTCTTCCCCTCTCGCGACACCCTCCCCATCTTTGCCTGTGATGTCTTTCAAGACCGCAAGGGCATGTCTCTATGGTGCGTCCCCTGTTCGACGGTTAGCCACAGACGCTGACGGGCGCCTCCCAGCCGCTGTCATCGTACTGACGATCATCTGCACCGGGATGGCGGGGTACTTTGCGAGTGTTCTCATGCATTCATCTCTCAGTGAGCACCTAAGCGCCTGGCGCCTGCGCAGTGATTGACAGATTTCGCCAGCTACTTTTGTTCCATTTGCGCTCTTCGTCTGCGCGTCGAGCATCCTCATCTTCTTCTGTCTGTGCGTGCACGTCCACCGTCTTCCCTCAACCCAATCTCACCCTCCACCAGCCTGGGCTTCAGCGCCATATTGGCGCACCGTAACCCCATCTCCACGAGGATCGAGCTCGGGTCCCTTGGACTGTCGGGCATCTTCTGGCTCAGTGCGTCGAACAAGCCCCGATCATGGCCCCGCAATACTCACATGCATCCAGGTCTCGGTGCGCTCATGGCCTCTTCCGCCGCTCAAGATGCGGACGTCGAGTGCTTCTCGTCGGAGGACTCCACGACCCCCCTGAGCGAGGACCTTGCATCTTGTGCGTGTGCCGCCCAAATTTGCCCGTGAAGGCAGTGCTGACGCCCTCCCAGTGAAGACCGACCAGTTCCACGCCATGTACCGGGTCTTGGAGGCGTTCTCGTTACTGAACGCCATCCTTGGTGCGTCTTTGGACCTTACGTGGCCTGCTCCGCTCCCTAACCGCCTGTCACCCACTAGTCCTTGGGTTCTTCCTCATGCTCTTCGGCTTGGCGATTCGTCGGCATAGAGTACGTCCTCCGCCCTCCTGTAGGCCACCGATGACTGACAGCCGAGCAGCTTGGCGATACGCACATGTGGGTGGGCCCGGTCACGTCCTGCGCGTGGTTCAACAACTACGGCGGCGGGAACAACGTCCAGCGCAACAACTCTTCCTCGTCCATCCTGCCGTTCTTCCAAGCGAAGGACCGCCCGGAGGGCTCGAAGAAGCGCACCGAGGGGTCAAAGGCCCAGACTGGGACCGGTGCGCACCTCCCGACGCCCATCGCTGCGGCGCACAGGCGGTACGGGTCCAACGCCCGCGAGACACCGGCGATGGAGGAGCGTGCCACGACCTCCCGCACCCCCGTGAGCGTATCCCGCGCCGCCCGGCAACATGCGCGCCAGGAGTCCGCCTCGCGCACCGCCGCCGCCCCGCCGCGCAGACAAGACTCCGGCTCGCGCAACCCGCAGCGCCAGAACTCGTCCTCGCGGGCGCAGCCGACGCGACAGGACTCCAGCCGCTCGCGCGCGCCACCTGTGTCGCGCGACAACTCGTCCCGGAGACAGAACTCGGTCTCGCGGCAGAACTCGTCGTCGCGGCGGGACGTGTACCGCTCGGACAGCCGGCGCGCGCGCAATCGCGACCCGTCCCCGGTGCCGTCCTACATCGAGTCGTCGCTCGAGGATTACGATGCGGGCTACATCGCGAATCCGTACGACAGACGCTGAGCGCGGGGCCACGGCGCTGGCGCTGGCCCCTATATATAATGGAATGAATGACGAGCAAACAGGATGAACTCTGCTCTGCGGAGGAAGAAGCCTTGTACGTATGTATTCACGACTGCACGACTACTATCTACATAGAATAAGATTATTTCCTTGGCGGGATGTATTAACGGATCACCACTTACCTTTTGGGTATATATACGTGTTGTGAGAAGGAGGGGAGGGCTGGCATGAGTGTTCAGGACAAGGTATGGCTGCGAACGACGGGCTGTTCTGGTCGCTCATGGCGACGTCATCAGTATTACGATCACGTGGAAGTTCTATTGTTTTGATAAAAACGAACACGGTGATACGGCGCAGTTGGCGCTTGCTTCCTGCTCTGATCGACGATTGCACGACACGCAAATATCTGATATACGACCGCGATGACCGTACGCTTTGCGAACTGGAGACTCGCATTCTTCGGTGCGCACCGCAATCTCAGCTCGAGGCCTAGACTTGACCGACCCTTCCCCGCTCTGTGCCGCTGACGCAACCGACGCTGTCCCCCGCTTCATCCCGGTCGACGCATCTCCCTTCCTCTTCCCGGACTTTCCAACAATAGTGACAATACTGTGCTTCTCAGGTGCGTATTCTCGTGTCCGATCATCAACTGCCACTCACGCGCTTCCCTCAGCAACTGTCCTGGGTATCACAGCCTACTTTGCCTCGATATTCCTCCCAAACCTCCATCGTGCGTTCCCCTCTCGCGCTTCCTCGTTCTGCCCTACTTGACCTCCCCTCTCAGATGACTTTACGATCTTCGGAATCGTCGTCTCGACGTTAACGATACTCGCGTTCTTAATCATGTGTGTTGCTGCGGGCCCTCATTTCCCCTCCCTCTTATACGGTGCCGTAGATTGCAGTGGGCTCAACCTAGGATCGAAGTCCCGGTACTGTTTGTTCTCGGCGTCCTATGGCTCGGTGCGTTCCCCCTCGGTCCTCGCATCATACGCGATGTCTAATCTCCCCCCTCAGCCCTCGCCTCATGGGCAACGTAAGCACGCTGCTAAAGTCTTTCGGGGGACCGGTGGTCTGACGCACCCTCCAGAGACTCGATCGGGAACACGCAGTGCGATGGGCTGGCAGGACAGGTCACGGCCACGAAGAACGGCAGCAGTGCGTCTTAGTTCTTCGGGTTAGGGTGGTGGGGGAGTACTAACGGATGTTCGTGTAGTGAGCGCCGCGGCTTATTGCCGCGAGATGCGGGTCGTGCAGGCGTTCTCGTGGATGAACTTCTGCCTTTTCGTCATCGCGTTCTTCATCATCCTCAGCCTCATCTCGCAGGCGCAACGCTTCGGCCGCCCCGACATCTGGGCCGCGCCTATCCGAGGTGCGTTCGCTTACCTTTCTCCCCCATCCCTGCAAACCCTCCGTCCCTAGCACTGCAAACTCATCAGCGCTGCATCCCCACCTCCCCGTTCTTTTCCTACCCTCACTCCCCTGCCTCCCACCGCCCCCACTAACCCACCCCATCCAGAACTCGGCTGGTTCGGCGAGTACCCCGGCTACTACAACTATGGCAACGGCGTGCACAACCCCGCCGCGCAGGGGATGCCCCCCGCGGGCTACCCGCAGTACCCCTACCCCTACATGCCCGGCTATCCCCAGATGCAGCAGCCGAGCCCTGGCACGGCCATCGTCATCCAGCCTGGCATCAACGGCGCGCCGCCGACGATCACGCAGGTGCCGGCGAGCACGGTGTAGTGCGTGAGGGTGGGCGCGGTTGGACGTTGGCCGCTGTTTACCGACGACCGATCTACAACCTCAAGGGCTCAGGCTGCGCCTGCGTCTGACTGGTGTGATCAATGGACTGGGACATCCTACCCTATACTGCGCTACCTACTTACCGCCTGCCGTGCCGAGGACACACCGCTCACCACATCGAAGACCCCGACAAGCGAGGGCGGAGCATAGGACAAAAAGGCGGACACTGTACAACTACTGACCCGGGTCTGCGACCGCTTCTATTTTAACTGGTTATTCTCCGAGTTACTTACAGGTTGTCGGCTATCTGGCATCTCTGGCATCTTTATGTAGAACATATCGCTTCCAGCTCGAATGAAAAAATATAGATTGCTTCTGCGCTTCTGGTACTTTGCTTGCCCTCGACGCTGCTCGCAGGTGGGTTTCGTTACGTCCTTCCAGCGCACGGATGCAAGCCCTTCAGGTTCACTTCTGCATAGCTATCTCGCGCCATCTATTCATATTGCAGAGCGTGCCCTTGACACTGGTGTCAGCAGCGTACGGAGACCACAGGGAGGGCAGGGTGGACATGTCGCGGACATCAATGAATTCGTCGCCGTGCCTCGAGGCCGCCTCGCCCGCGCCTCGTGCCCGCCGTCATAAGATATCGAGGGTGCTTCCTGGCTCTCGCGCTGTCTGTGGTCGTCCAGCTGATCTCTATCTCGCCTCAGTCTACTCTCGGTTTAGTTTTGCCGTCTCTCCTCTAGTGTATTTCTAGCCTCATCCGACGTCGACTGACTGATTCCGACGCGCTGCGCGACCTCAAGCGTCCCATCTACATCGAGCATTCCAATCACCTCGAGCTTTCCATCCATCTACCTCGTTCATATCCAACATGCCGCTTTTCCGTGACCATCCTGTGCGCTCGACTGCGGGCGGTGCGTAGCTGAGTGTGTTCGGGGTCTGCGTATGCTCATCATCGTTACCTGCATTCTGCCCTCCTCTTTGCCCCATCGCTCGACCACTTGCCCCATCACTCGACCACTCCCCCCTTCACTCGCCCGCTATCCCTCGACCTCGACCTCATTCGCCGATGCTCGACTCTCGTGGTCGCCGCACGATGCAGTCGTGATCGCACTGGCGATCGCCCATACGGTGGCGCGTGTCCTATCTGCACCAGCCGCATTCCACTACACCCAAGCGACGCTCGCCGTGCTCTCTATCCTGGCGATGATGGTCTTGTGAGTAGACATCCCCGAGCATTATCGACCCATCACTCACGGCGTACATCCATCGCAGGGTTACTCTACATCACAGACGAGAGGGGCACCTCCTCACGCAGACGCAAGAGGAGATGATGCTGATCGGCGGATTCGGGCTCTTCTGGCTGGGTACGTCTCGCATATACCTTCGACTTGGCTCCGAGCACTGAGCCATTATTCGCAGCGGCATACATGGGCTGGAGAGCCGTCCGCCAACGCAGTACTGGCGATGCAGTCGCGCCTTCTACCGGCACCGGCGGTGGAGGGGCCGTCGGCAGCAGGGGTGGCTGGCCGTCACCATGCTCCGGCAACGACTATTACTGCATCATGGAGGAGTACACCTACTATTAGGTGGGCACCCGAGTCAGGCGCTGGGCGCGGACATGGAATATCACGAATTTTTGTGAAGGCTGCGGGGATTTTCGGCCAAACTGGGATGCTTGACGACTACTCACTAGCCTGTATTATACAAAGTTCCGCAAGTGCTTCTATTGACTTGTGTGCGAAGAGGACTCCAACTGTATTCAGAAAAGGTGAATATGTTTGATGGACTTCAGAAAAGGATACAATGCTGCTGTCTCCGGGAGGCTTGTCCGCTATATCTTGCCAACTGCCCGTCATGCATGTTCGATGGGATTGGAAGCTGGATCATGAGGACGACGACGGGTAACGACCACCATGCATCGTTATAAACGTTGGAACCCTGGGAAAGTATGTAACACTGGGCGCTTGTTGAGTCGTGACGCGCCTTTCACTGACACCCACCATCATCTTGACCTCAACTATGCCTCCCCGGACCACCTTCTCGCGAGCCTGCGATGAAATCACGACACTGTTTCTCAATCTAGGTGTACCACACAGGTTTCCTAGCCCAAGATCTGCGAGCGAGACCCAAGGTCGACTCAAGCAGGCCTTGCGCTGTATGCCCTTGGAAAGCCTGGATGTGAACCCCTTCTCAATCGATAACCTAGCGGAGACGCTCGAATCACGCAATGACTCGAAGGTCGCCCTGTTCTGGATCCCCATTCAGGTACTCGACAAGCTGGGTGACCCGATCATCCTCGAAGGAGACAACGCAGCCGCGCTGCGACAGTGCGCGGTCGATTGCATCCTGCCTAGATGCACCCTAATCATCGACTGGCTGGACTTCCTCGCACCGCCAAATGCATATGTTTGCTGTAGCGCGGATAACATGCACCTCCTTGTCTCGAAGCTGCTCGCTGTCCTTCACAGACTCGAGGATAGCCTTGCACTCAGCGCTACACTGTCTATGCGGATGCACGCATTGGCCTTTAAGCTATGGTTCGGTGCGCCGACAGTCGGTTCGGGTCTATCGCCCAAGGACCTGGCTTTATACCATGAGTTCGTACTGAAAAGCCTTGCCCCTATGTTGGACATGACAAAGCTACAACGCTCTGGTGTTCCGAGCAACATCACCAAATGGAGGGACACCATCGCGGAGGCTGCTCTTGTCGTTGCCAAGCGCCCCCGTGCATTCTTTCGTCTTGCTGTTCGACGCATCGAAGAGCTCTTCATCCTGCCCCACAACCTAAGCTGCTTTGCATATTCTTACCTGTACTTCCTGAACTACTGCGCTGGCGACTACCTTGCTATACCGAATCACGCGAACGATGTCGTCCTGTCTCTCGTCCAGTTCGCCCGTGTATTCGGTGAACTTAAGTTCGGTCACCAGGGTGCCTGCGAGGCGTGCGGAGTCCTGTACCAGATCTGGAACACAGAGAAGGACGTCGGCAGCCGCGCGCTGTGCTGGGCGCTTCGCGCTGGCATCCTGCCGATCATGCTATCCCTACACCGCAAGGAAGGACACGGTCACTTGACGGACGGGCTCAACTTCATCGCCGAACGTTCAATCAGCGTACCCGTCGCTCGCGCGCTCAGACTGGGTGGCCCTGGGATATCCTGCAGAGCTGCGGGCATACCAAAGCATCTGGCAACTGCTATGACAGAATGCCTCATCGACAGGCCGAAGTGGCAGCTGGAGTATTGGCACCAGCCCTGCGGCTATGAGAAGGTAACGTGGCCCGACCTGCGCTGCGATGCACGTAGACTTACCTTTGTGCAGTGTTCTGCTGGGGGAGACACTGTGCACCCTTCGCGTCGTCTATACCATTGCTCGTGTTTGAGGAATTACTGTTCCGCCGAATGCCAACGAGCGCACTGGCCGGAGCACAAGAAGAAGCACACTCCCAATAGGTTGTCGGGCCCTCAGGAGACGATATTGCAGGGTGAGTCGATGCTGCATTCTCCTCAAGCCGTCGTTCTAATGATTATATACTAGGCGAACTCCCTTCCTCCGATGCCTTGTTTGTCTCCATCTGCGCTGATAAATATGTCTGCAAGAGCGCTCCTCGGCTCGTATCGGAGGCCCTTCGACTTTTCGTGCCGAAGATTTGGACGCGCCCGCCTCTTTACACGGTTGACATCGACTTTGCGAGGGTGCCTATGGGACACAAGGTAGTCGTCTCTCAGGGCGAGCCACATCAGACGGAGCCGATGGTCCGCGTCCGGGCTTCGGTCAACTCGTCAGTAGGCAAATGGCACGTAGCAATCGTCGACGTTTGCACCCAGTCACTGTCGTCTCTTCAGGACTCGTATAGCTCGGTCGCAGCGACGTAGTACTTACTCTCAACACAACAATGTCATACCCCAGGCGCATACCTCAGGCCAAATCTCCCTAAACCGATCGTCAAACTTGGTGAAATCGAGTCAATTCTGCGGTATACGTATCTACGCATTCCCCTATGTACAAGTGAAGATTTCTGTTGCATTAGGTCCCGGAGTAAAAAGGATATACGGTAAGGAGCGTTGGTGGCGCGCGCCAAGCGACCAAGCGCCAGGTATCATAGAGCCCATCCTACTACTACTCCGACACGCGCCACCTGTACATGTTCTTCACGGCTAGATTGCTGTACACGTAGTATATACGACGCGGGGGAGAATATATAGCGCATAACACAGAGACGGACTGAGACGGCGAGAGACGAGAGGAGAGATATGTAGAGAGAAAATGAAGACCAGTATGAACGACTTGGGCGTGGCGTAGCGACGCGCTGCAAATAATAAAAAGACCAATGTATACTACCAGCGAAAGTGAGCGAGCGACAACGATATGATAGGGAAAAGCAAGAGGAGGAGGATAATAATTAACTACGCGAAGGGGAGGAGAGGAGGGCGGGTGGACTGGAGCGTGGTCATGATGCGGGAGCGGCGTTCGACGAGGGCGAGCCAGCGACGGCGGGCGACGCGGACGAGTGCGCGGAACCCGCCTCATCGGCGCTGCCTACGGATCCAGGCGTCGTCGCGGCAGCGGCGGGGTGCGCCATGAGGTCCTGCGCGCCAAAGTTCGACACGTCGAAGGCGCCGCCGGTCGCGCCGAACTCGGCGAACGACAGGCCGTGGTCAGACATGTGCTCCGCCGCGGAGAGCTGCTCGGCCTGCATGGCCGCGTGCTCAGCGCCAGCGGCGGCGGACATGGGCTCGCCACCGCCAAGGTGCTCGACGTTCGGCGTCATGCCGGCGTCTGTGGTTGCGGGGGCATCCATGTACGAGAACGCGGCATAAGCGTCGGCGCTGAGGCCTGCTTGCGCATCGAGCGGGCCTCCCGTGAAGGTTTCACTCTGAAGCGCGGCGAGCATGCTTGACGTCGTCGGCGTGTGCGCCATCATGCCCGGGGCGCCGAAGGACTCCTGACCAGGCATGGGCGACATCGAGAAGAACTGCTGCTGCATGACGGGCTCGACGGACGCGGCAACGGAGTTCGTCGACAACGCAACCGTGCGGAGGACGTTCACAGAGATCCAGTCGCTACAGGTCACATTAGTCGTGATCGTATTCACCAAGGAAACAAGCTCACTCAAGGAACAGCTTCAGGATCTGAAAGGCACCGAAGGCAGGGTCGCTCCGGATCGTCTGGCACTTCGTTAGCGTCGAACACCCGCAACAGTACAAGTAAGCCCACCAGATCGCGCATGACCTGACTCGTCACATATCCCCAACGAATCAACACACTCCTCGAGCTCATCGACCCACGGTCGTCGCCAGCACCGCGACCGCCCATCAGGCGCTCACAGCACTTGTCCGCCCACGACATGACTTCCTTCACAGGCTCGGGCGTCTTCGCGAGCGTGTCCATGAGCGCGACGAAGTCCACCTCCAGGAGCTGCACCAGATCCTCGTGCCTGCAGTTGCACACCAGCGCGGACTGGTTCCGCACGGAGTCAAAGTCAACCTTTTGCCAGGACCGACGCATCTCGCCCAGCTGCTTTGGGTTCGTGAGTACCGTGTTGAGAGCTTGTATGACCTGGTAGATGTCCAGGAAGCGGACTGTCGGGTGTTTGTGAGCCAAACGCTCTACTATTGAACGAGGGACCACTCACGTATCAGGTGTCCAAACCTTGCTCCGAGCTCGACCTTGGGCTCGACGAATGTGTTGCCGTAGCTATCCAGTGCCGACACGAGTATCTTCTCCATTTTGATCGCAAGCTGACGCAGGCTCGCAAGCGCCTGCGACGGTATCGGCGTCAGCATCTGCGATCGTAGTATCTCCAATATCTCCTGCAGAGACGGTCAGACACGTTCGCCTTCACCAGAGACGAAACACGCACATCATATACAATAGCATCCGCCTTGGCCATCAAGCCCGCGATGGCTGGCGCATGCACAACTTCGCGATGGTTCCCCGTCAAGTTCATCCAGAAGTTGCGGAGGGTCATCTCGAACTGGTCGAAGCGGAAGTGGCGCACACTGTCGAGGATTGCATCCAGGTGATCCAAGAACCAGCCCCAGACCTCGCGCGCGGCGATGCCGTGCGGGGACGTCGAGTTCGCGCCGACGGCCTCCTCGATCTGCGGGAAGTTGGGGAACTGCCGCACCGAGAGGGTCGGTTGGGGGACCGGGTAGGGCAGCGGCCCGGACGGCGGCGGTACAGCCGCGGCTGAGGTCGACGCGAAAGCGAGCGACTGGGCGTCTGCGCCCGGGTGCCGTCGTATGGACGCTTGCGTCGCGGAGAAGTTTGGGCGCTGGGCCTGCGCCTGCGAGAGCGCAGTGTTTGCCGTCGGGGTCTTGTCAGCTAGATCACGGGGGAACGCGGCGGCCTTGTCTGTGGGTAGGTGCAGCGAATTACGCTTCGAGCCCATGCCAGAGTTGGCGCCATCCGACTCGTCCTCCTCTTCCTCGTCCGAGCCATCCGCACGGCCAGAACCACCCTCCTGCTCCTGCACCGCGAGTCTCGCGGCGTTCACCGACTGCTGCCCGGCGGTGTTGTTTGACTTGTGGATGTAGTCCTGCAGGAACTCTGCCTCCGTCGAGGTCGCGGGGCGGATGCCGCAGTCTGCCGAGTACGTCAGTTCGCCTCGCCTCGAATAAACAATGCACGTGACACGCACAGTGGTACTTGCTGTTCCCACGAACGCCCAGACGGCGCGTCTTAATGGTCGGGAAGCAGAGGCGGATCGCCTTGCCCAGCGTCGCGGTGTTGATGTGAGGGATCCCATACTGGTCGCACACCCGCCGGTACGAAAAGTAGAGGCCCTGCCGGGGCACGTTGCCATCCGGGTACGGCGCGTAGTTCGCCGTCAGCCTACGTACGATGATAAGGGTCAGGGGCCGCGGCGCTACAGGGGCAGGGCACGCACCATGCCTGCACGAAGATCTGCTTTGCGCGGTCCGACGCGCTCGTCGTCGTTGCCGCGCGCACATTTGCGGCGAGCTTCTCGAGCGCCTGGTCGTTGCTAACCGCGTGCGCGGCGATGGACATCCGGCCCATGGCGCTCGTCGTGTGCATCGTCTCCTGCGACTGGCCCAGGTGCATGTGGGGGCCAGTGGCATACATGGGGTGATAATCGGGCGGCTGCTGGCCGAGATACATGCCTATATCGTCCGTCTCCGATGAAGATGAGTGCACCGAGTCGGTATCGCGCGGGTAGGGGGATGCGGCGGCGCGAGCGCGCAGGTGGCTTGGTCGGCGATGCGGCTGGAGCGGACCGTGGCCGGGGTTCTAGCGAAGGGGGAAGACAGTGAGCGAGCAGCTAGCGGTGCGAGGGTTAGGGGACGTACGTGGTCGATGGGCATATGATAGCCCGCCCTGTACATATCTTCTGCTGCTGGCATGCCAGACATGTGGCCGTAGGCGCCCTGTGAAGACTGGGGACGCGACGCCGAGTGGGAGGACGCGGAGGAGAAGGAGTTGGAGCGGGAGTGGACGGGCATAAAGTCAAGCGGCATGTTGGCGGGCATGACAGACATGTTTACCGCTGCCATATTTGTTCGTTCGGGCGGATCGGTGCGATCTCAGGAGGTGAGCGGGTGGGGGAGGAGCAGAGGGGTGCGCGTATACGGTCAATTGACGGGCCAGCCGGCGGTGGAGAACAAAAATGAGGGACGCGGTTCAAAAAGGCACCCTGGGAAGAAAGCAGAATGGGATCAGGGCCCGGCTATAGGATATTGTAACGATTGTGGACGGCCAGCTGGTGGGCGGCGATGATGATGGTAAAGGGAGAAAGTAAAAAAGACCGAGCGGCGAATTGGACGGAACGACGGCGGACTCGCGTTGTCGAGCGGGTCGGAATCAAGGAGAACTTGGGCGACCGTTGCCAGATCACCTTTTATCGTCAAGGCGACTCCCTCCGCAAAAGTTTCAAATTGCCCTCGTGCGCCCCAGCCGCATTCAGCCGCATCAACCAACTCTATCCCGACTACACGTGTAGCAGTGGCAGCGCACTCCCAAATCAGCTACAGGTTGTCTGTGTCGACGATAGTCTACGCCATCACCCTTGTCGTCCCCGGCCCTGATACATGAACTTTCTGAACCGCTTGCGCAGCTTAGCATGGCCCTCGTCCCCCAGCTTCCGCGCCAACTTGACCCACGACCCCACAGTCAGGTCGCGCATCCCATACGGCACGAGCCCACCCCGCCCAGCCTTCCCTGCATGCGCAGTCCCATTCCCCTCGCGCAGTTCTTTGGGAAGATGCCGTCGCGGGACGGGGAGCATGCCGTCCGCCTCCCCTTGAAGCTGTTCGCGCGCGTACGTTACGTACTCGAGCGCGAACTTGGGCTTCCGGCGCTTGCTCGCCTTGCCCAGCTTCGGAATGTAGTACTGCGGAAGATGGGTCAGCATGCGCACTAGCGATGATCAGGAGGATGGGGTGAGAAACGACGAAAAGAAGGTCGGGCCGGGCACGCGCCACCTCGAGGGAAGCTACCTGCGCAGAAATTCGCCAACTCACCTGCGCGTAGCCCAACGGCGTCCACAGCGTATTCCGCCGACTCGGCGCTGACGGGTCCGAATGCCAAGGTTGTTGAAGGTGGCACGTCCACAATTTCTGGTATTTTTCCTCCTTGCACAACTGCTTGCGCTTGCCGTGGGCTCCGCGACGGTGCCCATGCTTCCTCTTGCTCGTACGGAAGACCGCGTCTTCTTCAGCAGTCTCGTTCGTATCGTCGTCATATGGTGCGATGTCGGAAGAGACACCGTCCGAGGCGTTCTCTTCGTCGAAAAGTTCCTCGAGTTCCGCGTCCTCCTCCTCGGCCCAAAGTTCCTCTTCCGGAGGTCCTTCTTGCAGCTCATCGTCCTGGCTGACTGCCTGAACGGGCGCAACCCCATAACCCTCGGCCCCAGTGACATTATACGCGTACACTCTGAAGGTAGGCACGTATGGGTTCGGTACCACGGACGGCCCCACATTGACCACCGCGTACTCGTCGAGGTCCAGCTTGTCCTTCGTCATCTCGCCAAAGTCGTTCACCAAAGTTTCCCAGAGGTCGCTGTTCCATAGGGGACCCGCCTGGTCTTCTTGGGAGTGCGGACCCGCAGATAGCACTGAAAGGCCGTCCGACGGCAAAGGTAGGTCTTCCGTCGGTGCAAGCGGTCCTTGCGTCATGTCGAACAAGCTCATTGACTCTATACCCTATTAGCCACTGCTTCAATACAGGCGTCGAGGTCTAGACACTCACCTTCCGTCATCTCTCCCTCGGCGTTCATTTCCCTCACCCCGTCCTCCAGGATGGGGTCCAAATCTCCCTCCTCGATGAAGAAAAACTGTCCTTCGTCGGAGGAGAAGCGAAGATGGCGCAAGACCCACACGTCAAAAGCGTCCGAGGGCAGCGTCGAGGCAGGAAAGGAAGGAAGCGTCGGGTGGACCGCAAAGCCATCGGCCATCCGAGAGGATTGACGCGAAGTCGAACCGTGGGTACGCGCGTAGACCAGAGTGTCCCGACGGTCAATGTCCGCATGTGATAGTATCCAGCGCGAGCATCATAGTGACATCCGAAAGACCATCGCATGGCAACATCCGTCGTGTCCACCGCGGTCGATGCACGAGGCGTAGCCGAGCGATTGCGGAGGGCGCGCACGGCATCCATGGACGTACAAAACATCCGAGGACGTACGGAGGGTGGTGATAGGCGTTCAATAGCATCCGTTGGTTATCAGGATGCCCCGGTCACATCGCGAGAAGCACGTACGTGATCTGCGTTCATGTGCTGGGAAGAGGGAATCGTCAGCATATCTCGCAAAGCAGAGGCCAAAGCACAAGAGTTTGTCGAAAAAGATCGATATAAGCAAACGGGCAAACAGCACAAGAGGTCAACAAAGTCACGGAAAGGCCATAATTGAAACAGGGACAAGGAAAGAAAGAATGTGATGAGGACGTGATGTAAGGTAAGCGGAAAGATAGAAAGGGTCGCTAATCAAAGATGAACGGGTCGTAGTAGCCTACGGATGAGCCTAGAAGGCTGCGCTTGTGAGAGAGCGGAGAGATCTGGGAGGCGGGATTGATGATGAGAGGACCATCGAGGCGGTTGGCTGCTTGCTCGTCAAGCAAGCCATCTTCCATCACGCTTTACAGGCAAGGACCGCGGACAGCGACGCCAGACCGTCGGCGCCACCATCGTCGCAGATATGGCTTCACCGCAGATATAGAACAAGGACCGCGACGCATCGGCCACGGCGATGAAGACGGACCGAGGATAACGGCGACGACACAGCACCGACGGCGGCGCCGTTGATGATCGCATAGACAGTAAAAAGGTCAAACAGCGAAGAAGGGAAATAAAGCAAGAGAAGGGGAGGCGAAGAAGAGGGAGTAATTAGGAACACTCACTCCATAGAGATGGCCCAGGATCGTGTCCTGGTATCGTAGACTCAACTCCGTGTAGCGCACGTGCTGGGGCGATGGTATTCGAGAGGCGCGTGAAGGGTAAGGTCAGGATAAGAGACCATCGAGGCGTTGAGGACGTTTTCACTGATTAGCAAAGCATGTCGCTGGCGAGCAGACCCACTTACGCATTCCGGGAAGAAATTGCCAGGCGAAGGCGGGACGTGGCCTGTGCAACGCATCAGCTACTTCTGAACGCCAAAGGTCGATTGGAACGGCATACCGCTGAGATACACCTAGCACAGTAGCGGTCAGCCTGTGTCAGAAAGAGCAGGGCAACGCAACACACATGCATGCCCCGATCGCGAAAGCCCTGTAGTTGCACAGCGAGCCAGTCCAGTTCGAGATTGCCTGGGTCAGAGTGGTCGCCGAATTCGCAGCCGCCAACCGCTGAAGGAGGGCGTCAGCAAGCATTTACATGATGCGTTCAAGCAGGAGTGACGTGTAGGCATTGATGCATAGCACGACGCGGTAAGGCTGGCAGTACGTAGGGACGGAGACGGGCGCACTCACCGTGATTTGAATCGTAGAAGTACATGGTATTGAGGGCGATGACAGCAATTTGGTTGGGTATCACCTCGGTCGCGTAATACGCGCCTCGCTGGAAGACCTGGAGGTAGTGAAATGGTATGAAGGACTTCCATATCCTGCGAACGATGAAGTCAGCCAAGACAGGCTTGTATGGAGGAGGGCACCCCCTACGCGGGGAAACGCAAAACTCACGACGCGAACTCGTTCGTAATGGCATTCGGTCCTGCAAACCTGGTGAGCCGGCCGACGAACGTGCAAGGGGATAGACACCTGAGCCTACCTGGCATCAAGATGTTCTTCACGTTGATTCATCAGTACTCAAACGATAACGGGACTAGGGAGACGGCCACATACATGGGCTGAAGCAGTATCATGTCAGCGGTTAGTTCAGTGAGCAATGATAGACCATGCTACTCACGCCAGACATCGTTATTCCCTATGTTTAGGGAAGCGGCGTCGTCAGCTGGGCGACTGGCATCTGCACTATCACGCACCTAGGCTGGGGACGACGGGAATGCCTTTGCGCAGGAATACTCTCTCCATCTTTGCCGCGACAGCGCGGTTGAGCGCATAGATTTCGTCGAGAGTTCGTGGAGTCTTCCTATCGTTGTCGTGCCTGCGCTGCCGTCAGCCAAGGGTCATCTGCGCATCGTTCTGGGCACGTACCGCGCGTTGTCTCCCGTCCCTATGAGCATATATGCGGGTCAGTTCACTCGGACGCATTACGGGTGCACACGACGCACATATGACAAAGTCTATATCGTCCGTCCACTCCTTGTTCAGGTAGTCCAGGGTGTAATTCGCCAGCCTGAGAGGCGAATCGCAGTCGCTGTATACCGATCGCATCAGCCGACCGCGTCGCGGCGCTGTGAGTGCGCCCACGCACGAGTACGCCGTCCCATAATAGCCCGAGCGATTCTTCTTCTTCCTGGGCTTCTTGCGGTGGCAGTCTCTCTTCACGGACGTGCCAGGCTTGTAATACGGGTCTGGATGGATGTCGGTGATGTGCAGGAACCGGCCAGTCAGTCTCCGCTGCACGGCTGGGAGATATGGATCGGCGTGAGCTTCCGCATAGACTGGGGAGCACGGTCATGGGCGCACCTGACGTCGAGGGGGCGCTCAGCGGCTGCTGGGCAGGCGCGGCGAGCGCATTCGAAAGCGCGGCAATGAAGACCGCCAGCGAGAAGGGCCGCATCATGCTCGCAGATGAGCGCACGAGACAAGAAAGAGCACTTGGCCCGGGTAGCACTGAGCGTCTGGGGCTGCCCCGGATGGGTTTCTGTGTGGCGGTAGGTCAACGACCGCGGCGGTCGCCTGCAGCGTCCTGCGCACGTTCGTCGAATGTGACGTTCATTGTGGAGAAATTTACTAAATGGGGCTCTGCTCGCGTGGCGCGGACTTGAACTTTCTCGAAGTTGAACTTGCCTGCACCTGGTGAGCTCTGCTGAGCTGCTAGCAAAACGCTTTCAGGGCTATCGCTGGCGGCAAACAGGTCAAGATACAGCCGGACCTTCATTGGGCTGCCGACGCGCTACGGTAGCGGGTGGCGCATCAGCTGATCCTAGCTCGCTTGCAACCCTGGTCGCTGTGCGACTCCGGCATCTTCTCAGAACAAGGCTCACCTCGCTATCGCCGCCAACAGCGCGCCAAGACGTCCATCGCTGGATACCAGCGCTTCTCAAACCTCTTGGCACTCAATAGAAAGCTTCCCGGATATGCGACCACGTGAGGAAACGCGGGGCTCGGACATGAAGTTCGTGAAGGGATCTCTGTCAAAGTGGTCTAATAAACAAGGGATGCGTGGTTCGATGGTACAAATGGTATGTCTAGGACGTTACGACGGTATTGGTTGTACAAGTGCGGCGTGAGGAAGGTGTGCAAGCGATTAACAGAGCGGATGACGACGACGACTGGAGAAACGGAGGGCGCGACGAGCGATCAATTGGAGACGATGGAACGCGAGTGGTGCTCCTCTGGATGGTCCTGGCCACCCGTTCGCTTCTGTTGATTGTGCAGGCCCAAGAGGACAGCGACGTTGTCATCCTTATTGAGCACAGACCGGATCGACTCCTCAGCCTGATGGCAGATCTATGGTCGAGTCAGAAAGAGGTTGGGAAAATTGTAGGGGGCGACGCACCCTGCTGTATCCCCCAGGCTGAAGGTGTGCACGATTTGCCGAAATGGCGTTGTGAACAGCGTCTGCTGCATAGCGACGTCTGCGGGGTATGAGTCAGCGCGAAAGCTATGAGTGGAAGCGCGCCACATACAGCATATGTTCGAGAGACGCGCGAGAGTTGGGCAAGATGAAGATGTCGTTGCCCCTCAAGTAACGATCGAACGCGGCGTAGGCAGCGTAGCCGGCGATGGAGGCTTCGTCAACGAAGTCACTGCCAGCATCAAACGTCGTCCGATCCCGCCTGCAGCGCGTCAGCAAAGGGGCGCCAGAGAGACAAGCAAGGTGACGCACATGAAGGATCGTGCCTCGAAGGACTGGGGCGACAGAAACTTGTCCATCATGGTTGGGCGCAGGGTATGAGGGTGTACGGTGGAGGTGATGAGCGCGGGAGTCAAGAGATGTTGTGATGCAAGCAGGCGCGGAGCACCGATGATTTATAGATCTGCCAAGCGGGTGACGGCTGCGGAGAACCGAAAGGGCTGTAGCGGCAAAGAGGAAGGGGCGGCTTTGATGTGAATGAGTGTGTTCGTGTCTTTTATAGCTTTCCGGCTAGCGTGCGGGCGTCGTGAAAGGCAAAGATGCGCCTCGGACTGTCGAGCCACAATTTATCTCCTTCCGGTTGCCCCTATTCATTTCGATCGACAAACGTGCAAGCGCCGACCATTATTCCCGGCTTCGCTCCGGCGCCGAGCCATGTCTCGGCCGGAGAGCGGACATATGCGAGGGGGCCCAGAGCTTCCTCGAATTTGCCAAGACCCCCTCGACAGGTTGACTTTCTCTTTTCCGAGGTCCCCCCAGCCGCCCATTGTTCTCGTCCATTGTTCTCCGTTTCTACGCAAGAACTCGGGAAAATACAGATAGCGAGCTCCAGCTTTTCATCGACGGACACACTCAGCGTGGCGGCCGCTCCTCTGCAGCGTTCTATCTGCTCCCATCTGCTCCCATCTGCCGTCTGAGAATCGCCCGCAATCGCGTCAAGCCTGGGCCAGCCTTCTTCAGCCCCGTACCAGCTCATCGCCGCTTCCGATGGCCGAACCAAAGGCTCTCTTTGTGCCCGACGATGCTGAATCATCGCCGACCCATCGCTTCATGCGCACGGTCAACGAGCGGTACAGCACGTCCCTCTCTTCGTACCGCGAACTCTACAAGTGGTCGACTGAGAATATTGACAAGTTCTGGGGCCTCGTTTGGGACGAAACGCACGTCCGAGGTGTCAAAGGCAGCCACGTCGTGGACGCGTCCGCACGCCCGCCGGACAACCCAACGTGGTTTAGGGACGCCAAGCTCAACTGGGCGGAGAACATGCTCGTGCACCGCTCGCCGGATAAGGTAGCCCTTGTCCAGGCCAGTAAGCAGCAATCCGTCCGCAAGCGCCGCTCTATTGCCTCACGAATTCTCCGCCTCTGCAGCTGAGCCTACGCCCGACCTCCCGCAGCCGCCGCTACGGAGGGCCACATACGCGGAACTATACAGTATGGTTGCAGACATCGTCTCGGCGTTGCTCTCGCGCGGATTCAAGCCGGGAGACCGCGTTGCGTCGTATGCCTCCAACTGCATCGTGGGTAGGCTTTCTCGGGTCCTGCCTGAGCTGACCTTGGCGTCAGGAAAACGTGGCGGCGTGTCTGGCAACTACCGCCCTCGGTGGCATCTGGCTCAGCGCCTCCGCGGATTTTGGCCCCGTTGGCGTCCTCGAAAGGTGGCGTGGCTGACGTGGCGCTAGGCACCGTCTGACATCTACTAGATTCGAGCAAGTGCAGCCCAAATTCGTCTTCGCTGTCGACGCGGTCGTGTACAACGCCAAGGTGCACCCCCACCTGACCAAGCTGAAGGCGCTGCTCGACGGACTCGCGGACCTGAACCTCGAAATTCCGACGGTTATCGTCGCTCATGTCATTCCGAACATTGTGGATACCTCCGACGCGTGGAACTCCGAATGGATGAAATGGGACGATTTCCTCGCTGAGGGTCGAGAGAAGAAATTAGGACGCGACCCGGATGGCGAGATACAATGGAGCCGACAGCCGTTCGACTACCCTCTCTGGATTCTCTTTTCGTCTGGTACTACGGGTATGCTTTCTTTTACCGCCCTGTTTACATCCTCGTTTCTGACAGCTTTACGCCAAGCCAGGCCTTCCCAAGTACGTTGACTTGCTATGGTTGCGACAGGACCCTGACCGAGACGCGCGGTAGACCCATCGTCCACCGCGCCGGCGGCATGCTCCTGCAGGCCAACAAGGAATTCGCGATCCACGGTGATCTACGCGCCGAGGACGTATTTTTCTACTATACAACCACGTACGTAACCGTCCGCGGCAACCGTATCTCTGTTCGCTGATTATGTACACGCGCAGGGGATGGATGATGTGGAACTTCCTGGTGAGCGGCCTGGCCGCCGGTTGCACGCTCGTGCTTTATGATGGCAGCCCGCTGCGCGACCCTGCTTACCTCTGGCGCTTGGTCGATGACCTTGGAATCACGTTGTTTGGCACCAGCGCGAAGTATATCGATCAGCTCTCAGTACGTCTGTCTCTATATCAAGCTCATCGGTAAACACCTTACCGCGTCACAGAAATCATACAAGCCTCGCGAACATCACTCACTAAGCACCCTGCGCCACATCTATTCAACGGGCTCGCCTCTCGCCCCTGCGCTCTTCGACTATGTGTACGAGCACATCCACCCGCGCGTGCTGTTGGGGTCCATCACAGGTACGCTCACCCTCTTCGTATGACGTTTTGGCTCACAGAAGTGCCCAGGTGGCACGGATATTTGCTCCCTCTTCGCCGGCATGTGTACCGCGCTTCCTGTCTTTCGAGGGGAGATTCAGTGCCGCATGCTCGGCATGGCTATCGAGGCTTTCACGCCGGACGGGAAGATCTCTCCGCCAGACGAGCCTGGCGAACTCGTCTGCCTGAAGCCCTTCCCATGCCAGCCCGTGGGATTCTGGCCCCTAGAAGGATTTGGTTCCGCGGAAGCAGTTGAGAAAGCCAAAGCGCGGTACCAACAGTCGTATTTCTCTGAATTCCCTGGCGTTTGGTGTCAGTTCTGATTTCGCTCCTTCACGGAAGACACTGACTTTTGTTTTGTAGACCATGGCGACCATATCATCGTGACCTGTTCTCGTGCTGAGAATGGTGGCGGAGTCATAATGCTGGGACGATCTGACGGCGTCCTGTGAGTCAGTGCGAACTTCCTGGTCATAACTCGCTAACGGCTCTGTAGAAACCCTGGCGGCATACGCTTCGGCTCGGCAGAGATATATGAGGTCGTCGATCACTGCTTTCACGGGCAGATCCTTGACTGCCTTGCCGTCGGACAGTCCATCGCGGACGGCACGGACGAGCGTGTTGTTCTCTTCGTCAAGCTTGCCGAAGACAAGATGCTGGATAAATCACTCGAGGAAGCAATCAAGCGAGAGATTCGCGCGCGGCGGACGCCGAGACATGTGCCGTCGCGTATCGTGCAGACCGACGCCGTACCGTACACCTTGAACGGCAAGCGCGTCGAAGTGTCCGTGAAGAAGGTATGCAAGTCGAGCTTCGTCTGCCCTCAGCACTGACTCGTTGTCAGATAATTAATGGGGCCTCGGTCGCAAGCGTCAATCCGGCGACGCTTGCCAACCCGGAATGCTTGGAATACTACAAGGAAATTGGGAAGAAACTCAGGGCTGAGGTGGCGTAGAATAAACTAGGTCAAGGACGAAGGGCCTGTACTGTATACTGTACACTAGCGACATACTGGAAATAGGTGGTGCGCCGTGTGCCACAAACTTGAAAATCGCATGGCTTTCCACCTCCGACTAGAAGAGCGTGCCTGCAAAGTAGCCTGAGCGCAACAACATGCTCGAGCGCGACTGCCCTTAGGGTGTCGGGGCCATAATCACGACCTTCTTCAGCTCAGGCAAGGGTCAGCGAACTTCATAGGGCAGGACGGCGCTGAGCAGCAGCCACTCAGAGTAGAAGTAACGTCGGGATGACCAGTGTGGTACCACGTTGACGCGTCTCTGGATTGACGCAACTCGACATGATAGAAAACAGAACTCTCATTCCTGACAATCTGCCTAGCTCACTGCCTGCCAACGATATCATAAAACTGAATTTGTGCCCGACGTCTGAGACGATAAACGTGTGATGGGTCACTGGTGAGCAGTGAAGTTCTCTTCTGACTGAGGCCATGATAACGACTTACCTGGTCGATGCCCTTGACCGAGATCAACCCATCAGAACATGTGGCTGATCCAAGGGTGACGCCGATGGCACGCGCGAGCGTGTTGATACAGTGTGCGCTGCAGACGACTGAGCTCCTCGTCGGAGGGTCGCGTGCCCAGTCGATAAACCGGGATATTCTCCATCTTCTCGATGTAGCTATTAAGCTTCTCGAGGTTGATGGCATCCTTCCTTACGTTCCGCCTCGCGTGGTCCCACTCAGGTATCTCGTCGCGAGTCAATACAGCCCAGCGCCAGAACTGACCTGACGTAGACCGTACGATGACTACTTGCGTCTCGAGGTCGTCGATGAAGTAGGCAGATAGATATTCAACGATTTCGCTCTCTGCATGCTTGAGCTGTCTTTTTGCAAGCGCGTAGACGTTGGCTCCGAAGGCGCGGCGACTTGGGTTTGGTTTGTCCTCCTCAAGTAGCAAGATGCAGCGATGATGAGTGACACGGCCACAGTTCCGTAGATAGCGTTCAACATGGAGGCCACGCGCGCCTTTGTGAGGTC
Source organism: Schizophyllum commune H4-8 (assembly GCF_000143185.2). Taxonomy (NCBI): domain Eukaryota; kingdom Fungi; phylum Basidiomycota; class Agaricomycetes; order Agaricales; family Schizophyllaceae; genus Schizophyllum; species Schizophyllum commune. The sequence goes on from NW_026089542.1 coordinate 772,937, forward strand.
GCTTCATGCGCCGACTCAGCGTGTGCATGATGACAAAGTCGGGCCTGCGTTCCAAAGCGTTCTTGTCTGGCTCAGTGACGCCGGATTCTGAGTGTGAACTTGCGCTATGCACTGGTCCTAGATGGATCATTGAGCACCATTATGGACTGCGAGTAAAACATCGATTACTGACGCGACTGCTTCGTTGCACGGCTAGCAATAACTGCAGCCGCCACATCGTCTTCGCCACCAACCTCTGTGAAATATGTCAATCTCGATCCCAGAGTCTACGGCGATGCTACGAACCAGGACCGCCAAGATACCCCCCTTCGCTCCCTCCACCGCTATCATTTGATGTCACCGAATGACCAGACGACGTGAACTTATCTTCCGACTCGGAGAGATGTATGCGCTCCTCCCGGCCAGCGCCTATTGGTCGGCCTCCGCGGCGATGTCCAACTTGATCACTCGCAGGCAGTACAAAGGTAGCTGCTAGTAGGCCTGTTATCGAGGAATTTGGCGACGCATGCGATAATTCTGACCTTGCTCCTCGTCTGCCCATCCAGGATCCCCGTCATCTTCCACCACATCCTCAGGCTGTACTGCGTGTAAGTAATGAGCGATATTCCGATAAGATGACTATACCTGCGCCTGCAAAGAACTTTGCTGACTCGATTGACGAGCAGCCTGTCGAGTCCAACGTGATGAACGCGTAAGTGCTGTCAATGATGCTGAATATGATCTGTTCTGAGCCATCCACGCTCTGGACCTGACATTCAGGTCGTGTTGAGGGATTGGGAACGCCGATGGACAGTTCCTTATGAGATCGCTCAGCACTACGTTCTGCATCCCATACGTGGGAGCCTCCAAATTGTTGTGGTTGTATTCGAGCGACGTCGCGTAACTGATCGCAGCCCTTGTGGTAAACGATGTTACGTAGGGGCGCGGGTGCAGGGGTATGCGTGTTCGGTGTCGACGGCTACTAGGATCGTGCATGATGGCGGCGCTGGTCAAGTTGAGACTGACAGAGATGGTGGCTTGTGATATCTCGCGGTCGGACCGATATCGATCCCATCGCAGCGCTGGAAGAAGTAGGTGATACGTACAGATGCCATGTCACGTACGCTTCATTGCCCGTGAGAGATTCAACAATCGAACCGAACAATGCCTGACGATTATAGCCCTGGCCTTCGCCTTGTGTAATTCATACCGTCACTTCGCACACCGTACGGGCGCAGCGTTCGTCTGCCACCTCGAGCACTAGCCCCGATGGAGCTGGCATCGCTCCTCTCTGGCGCAACTGCGAGCACTAGATCAGCACATTGTTCAGAAGATGGAAGATGGGAGCCACGGCCAGGTACGAGACGTGCCTTATAAAATCCTTGTCATATCACAGGCGGCAGCATCATGATATCCCTTCCACCGATGCGTCTGTGTCTTGAGCCGACGCCCACAGTAAAAATGCCCGCGAGCTCCTGCGAGGTTCAGGCAGAATATTCGCTTTGCTAAGGTAAGCACTGCCTTGGGGAGGCCCCGGCCGCGGCGGCGAAGGGTGGCTGCCGGCCCCCTCACCGAATCGGTCCGAAGCGCTGGTAGTTGTGAACGGTCCGTGGTGTTGTTTAAACAATGTCTGTCAATGTTTGTCCTGATGGCTGCGTCGACCCACGTGGCGAACAGTGGCTATGTAATCAGACGCACTTAGACGCTTGCTCTCGCCTTCACCGAGCGGAAACCGCATTAGTTCTGTCGCCCGACTACAACCCGACTATGTCAAGTGCATCAGCAGCGGCTGCGAGCAACAACGATAAAAAGCACGTAGCTTTCGCTCCCGAGGATATATCTGCTCAGCGTAGCACGAGAAAGTCGACAGGCGCCAAACGGTCTTCCCCCGCCTCGTCTTACCGTCCCAATGCGCCGCGTAAGGTCTTCGGGTTTCTGGTGACGGAAGACTGCATGAGAGCATACTATCGCCTCCATCCCGAGGACGTCTACCTCCCCAACTGGCATCCCGACCCGAAGAAACGTGCCTCCCAGATAGTCGCAGTCAAAGACATGCTCGAGTGGGATATTCCTCAGGCTTGCCGGGAACGCTTTCCTTCTCTGCCCCAATTCAAGGAGATTAGGATCGGCGTGACGGACGGGCGCCGGTACGGCAGTGCGGTCATTTTGGCGGACACAATCTCGAAAGACACCGCATCTCCTCCTCCACCTCACGTCATCGAAGAGGTGGCGAAGTTCATAGGTCAGGAGGGTATTGAGCCGGAGTGGTTTGTGGTAGATGTCACTGCCGGTTGGTCAGTGCAACTCCTCCTATACAGGCTCTCTGACTGACGGTCTTGTAGAATTGTGGCGTGTTTGGGTTGCAACTTCGAGAGCACTTCTGCAGGTGCCATAATCTCGGGGTTTAGTACGCATGAAGGGTTCGCAATTGCTCTGTACTTGTATTTGTCGAGACGAAAATGTCCAAAGCTCGTTTCCTTGGTCCACTGTTTTTCCTATCCCAAGCCCAATAGATATTGCATAAAAGTACATCTCGCAGCGAGCCACGACCTCTACAGCTCATCATGCTGCGCCTTTTCCACCACGTTCCCCTCTTCGTCCACCTCCTCCATCTCGATATGCACCTTGTCCTTCAACTCATCAGGCAACTGGATCCCCGGCACCCCATCCTCCTCCCCCATCACCTTCGGCGTCCCGAACATGCTCATATCGAACTCGGGCTCCTCCTCGACAGGCAGCTCCGGGTCCACCGGCGGCGCGCTCTTCACGCTATCGTCCGTCGGCGCGCTCTCCGACACCCCCAGCGAGCGCCTCAGCACCCGGTCCACGCGGCTGAAGAACTCGTTCGAGTCGGGCACGTCGAAGCCGGAGCGCACGAGCGCGCCGTCGATGAGGATGGACGCGACCTCCCGCAGCTCCTCCTCCTCCTCGGGGTCAGGCTCGTCCCCGAGCGCCTCGACGCGCCGGAGGAGGCCCTCGATGAGGGGCGAGCGCGGGTTGATCTCAAGCGTTTTCGCCTTCATGGCGAGCTCGAGCATGGGGTCTTTGTCCTTCGCGTGCGAGGCCTGGGCGCTCATGAGGCGCTGGATGTTGGCGGTGTAGCCGAAGCTGTCGGCGACGACGGCGCAGGGGCTGGTGACGAGGCGGTTCGTGATGACAACTGCGAATGTGTCAGCGATGGTGGGCAAAGGATGAGGGCATTGAACGGACCATCACGGACAGCATCCCTGGCTTCGCGGCGCAGGTAGTCAGTCAGCGGCTTGAAGCGCTCCTTGAGTTCCTGGAGCTTCGCCTTCTCCTCCTCCTCGTCCTCCTCGTCGCCAAACTTGAGCCCGCTCTTCGCCACGTCCTGGAAGCGGAGCTTGCTGCGCAGCGGTCAGTATCACCTTCGTCAAGAAGAGAGATCGAAACGTACTTGTAGGTCCGCATGTTCTGCACAAGAATCTCGTCCAGCGGCTCCACCATCAACAACACCTCATATCCACGCGCATGCAGCTTCTCAACGAAGACGCTCTTCGCCAGGTCCTCCGTGCGCCGACCCATCTCCGCGAGGTAGAAGATCTGCTTCTGGCCCTGCCGCTTGTTCTCGATGTACTGTCACGCACCCGTCAGCTCTCTCACACTCAACCCGGACCCGCCCACTCACATCGTCCAGGCTCACAAACTCCCTCTGATTCGTCGTAAACCGCACCAGCGCGGCCAGCTTCTCCCGATTCTTCGCATCCTCCACCGCCCCCAACTTCAAGATCGACCCGTACGTATCGTAGAACTTCCTGAACTCTTCATTATCGTGATCCTCGATCGCCGCGCGCTTCGCGAACAGGCCGATGATGTGCTTGAGGATGATCGACCGCAGTTGGCGCAGGAACACCGAGTGCTGGAGCGTCTCGCGGGAGACGTTCAGGGGGAGGTCCTCCGCGTCGACGACGACCTTGACCCAGGAGGCCCATTTGGGGAGGGCGTGTTCACCGAAGTCGGAGGTGATGAAGGTGCGCTTGACGAGGAGCTTGGTGTCCTTGCCGCGGGCTTCGAGGGGCTGTTGCCAGAATTCTTCGGTGCTGAGGGTGAATTAGTGAGTTATTTCAGGAAGGGGAAAGGAAATGGGGAGCGGGACGAGAGGGGAGAATAAAGCAAAGGGAGAGAAGGGTGCTGCGTACATTTTGCTTGGGAGGTAGACGATGGCTTTGAAGTTGACGCCGGAGCCTGCCTCGCCGGAAAAGTGATCCCAGGCCATGGGTTCCTCGGAGTCCTTAAAGAAGGCCTTGTAGAACTCTTTGTACTCCTCTGCGCAGAAAGTTAGTCGACGTTTTAATCGACTGAGCGTCAAGCGTACCATCGCTGATTTCCTTGGGGTCCCTGAGAAAGGATGAGTTCGGTGTCAACACGTGAGACGTAGTTGACGCACCTCTGCCAGATCGGCTGTTGAGAGTTGAGGTGGATCCACTCCTCGACGGAGACCATCTTCGTCTCGGGGGTCTTGGGCTCCTTCACCTCCTCATCCTCCAAGATAGCCTCATCCTCGTCCTCCGGCGTCGTCTGGTCCTTCAGCACCGGCTCATCCTCCTCCTCGACCGGCACCTCCTCCACGCGCACCCGATGCAAAAAAATCGGGAAGCTAGACGAATACGAAGAGTGCTTCTGCACCAGATCCACAATCTTATCATGCTTCAGATACTCCAGCGCGTCGTCCTTCAGATGCAGCGTGATCTCCGTGCCGTGCGCCAGAGTGACATCGCGCGGGTCGGGGTAGATTTCGAAGGATGAGTCGTCGGCGGCGGAGGCGAAGACGTGCTGCTTGGGGTTAGGGTTCTTCGCAGAGGGCGGGGGGCGAGAGGCGACCTCGACCTTGTCGGCGACGAGGAAGCTAGAGTAGAAGCCGAGACCGAAGGCGCCGATGAGGTTGCCGCGGCCGGTGGTGTCGGTGCTCTCTGCTTTGGCGAGGAACTCGGAGGTGCCGGACTTGGCGAGCGTGCCCTGCGAGGGGACGTCAGAGATGAGAGGACGAAACGAGATGTAGCGCGCACCAGGTTATCCCTGAGTTCATCGGCAGTCATACCGATACCGGTATCTAGCGACAGTATGAGTGGGCTTGTCCTGATCAGCGCGAGCGTACTCTACACACCAGTGATGGTCAGCGTCTTCTTCTCAAGGTCGGGAACGATGGTGATGTTCAGAGGTTCGGTAACTTGAAGGTCCTTGTTGGTGAGTGCGGTCAACCGCAGCTTCTCTATAGCGTCGTTCGCGTTGGAGATCAGCTCTCGCAAGAAGATCTCACTGCGAGGGGCTTAGTGGGTGATCGACGCGGTGGGGGAACAACCTACTTGTGGGAGTAAAGGCTAGGGAATGTGCGTCAGAGTTGGGAGCGTAGCGGTGCAAGCTGTTGGCTCACCTGTTGATGACGATCTTGCGCATACGGGCGACATCGCTCTGCACATTGCGTTAGATGCGTTCCCCCAGCGGTCAATGCTGCCCACCTGATAGTTGTACTTCTCGGCGCCAGTGTCTGCCCAGACACTGGACACCACCGCAGCGGCGGACAGCAGGAAGGGGAGAATCCTCATGGGTGCTCGGCCCAGCAGCAACAGTTGACCCTCCTCGTCGTTCTCCGTTAAATAGCCGCCCGCGCTGACGTGTCAGTCTGATTAGGTCCGCGGACAGAGCGGCCGTCGCGTCGATCACGGTCACGGGGCCGCTTCCCCTCACGCGTCGCCCACGCGTCGGTTGAATTTCGAACTTCCATCACCGTCGATCACAACCATCACCTCCTGGTCCGTGCGTCCCTCCCGCCCTATAAGAGGCAATTTATGACACCCTGATTCCTTACCACTCTGGCCTTTTGGCTTAGATCAAGTGTAGTATCTGTTCTTAAAAGTTTAACCACTTTTACCGAAGCACTGCTTCGTGTTATGGTTATCCAATTTTTGTCGCCCCTGTTCCCTGGGCTCTGCTTGCAACCTGGGGACGCGATGACCTTGCCACTGCAGTACCGGCTTGTGTCGTCGGGGGAATCCTTCACCTCTCCCTTTGAGCTCCACTGCATCCCTCGTCTTTCGACGAAGTGGACGGTGTGCGCAAATGGATTGGTCCTTTCTTTTTGTATTCTTCTATATACGTGGTGTGTTTTGAAATAGAAACTTCGTTGTGGCTGAAAATGTTGTTCTGGATTGGTTTCGGACGAGGTGGAAGTTCGGTGTGAGTCACCCAGGTTTTCCAGTTGGGAGCCCTTGGTGTGGAAGGAACCTGGCCATCATCATTTCGCCCGAGTAGTGGCGAGAGCAGGCCGAGACTTCAAATTCAAGGCCAGGCATGGTACTAAGTGCATCTGGATTAGAGCGCGTCTGCCTAGGATTTTTAGGCGCTATTTCAAATTCAACGCTGAGTAGGATTGTTCATAAATTCTATGAGAACGCGTGAAATCTTTCGAAGGCCCCGAAGAATTTCCACCTCGAAATGACATCAAGACCCACGGTGGATCTCTTTCGCTCGCGCCCCGCAACGAGAAATGCGCTCTTGTCCTCCAGATCACCCAGGGAGGTGAGCAGCCTCTGAGTGGACCCATCCCACCACGCTTCGGGGGCGCATAAGGGATGCGAGACGCTATAAAGCACGTTCAGCGCTGACCTCGCCGCTAAGATATTCTCCGAATATGAGATCATTGTGGATATCATTGTGCTTCTTACAGGATTTTCGTGAAAATACATTGCTTTTTCTGTAACTTTCGTGTAAAATCCTAGGCAGACGCGCTCTATTAGCCTCGATACCAATGCAGATCGAAGTGAAGCAGCGGATGCTGAAGGAGATCGTTGACAGGGTTTTACACTCTCATTTGCATTGAGACGCTGTGTAAGCTCTACACAAATTACTGTTTGCGCTGCTTGTGTATAGACAAATCTATCCGGCGAGCGTAGACAGCGAAGGTGAACAATCCCAACAACGCGGTCGCCACCGTGATGGGCTTTTTCAGATGGGCTGCAGTGGAGACCTTGTACGAGACCTGTACAAAACAATCAGTCGAGCGATAGGAGTGGAGCACGCAACATCACATACATAGATCGCCTGCGCGTGCTTCTCCGTGAGATCCTTGTACTTGAAGATCAGTTCGGGCCTTCCAGTGGTGTCGAGGTAGGTGATGTGCGTGTCGCTGGACTGCGAGATCGCAGGGAACGGCAGGACGTAGTCCACATCCGTCGCACCCTCAGGCAGCACGATCTTCACCGTCAACTCATCCACCACCGCCGCCGGCAACCCCAGCATAATCGGCACCTCCGCAATATACGTCCCCGTCTTTGCATCATAGCTTGCCGAGTCGCCCAGCGGCGCGTCCCACCCGAGCGTGAACGAGTACTTCCACCCGCCGAGGATCGGGTAGCGCGGGCGCATCTCGAGGAGGGAGAACTGGTTGGCGGCGCGCTTAGCGGAGGCGGACTTGGGCGGCGTGCGCAGGGCGGAGGTGGAGACGTTGCCGATTTGGTCGTAGTAGTAGACGTCGCGGACGCCCGCGGGGAGGTGGAGGGCAAGACCGGGGATGATGAGCGGGTTCGAGCGCTTGAAGTAGGCCTGGCCCTGGTAGTCGAGGCGGGAGAATTGGCCCTTCAGTCTATGGGGTACCTATTAGTCCAAGCATGCGCGTAAGGGAGGTGGCAGGCATACTTCGGACCGGCGTTGTAGAGCGTGACCTCGTCCTGGATGTTGAGGTTCGCGCCCCAGTGGCTGATCTCGGCGGCGCGGGTGTACTCGGTCACCTCGTAGACGGGGTAGTCGTACTTGTAGTGCACGACGACGCTCTGCTGCGTGCTCTCCGCGAAGTCCTTCGTGGCCGAGGGGGGGATCGTCTCGTAGGGCCCATACGTGATCGTCGCGCCGGACTTGGTCACCGGGACATCCTTCGTGAACGCGTCCAAGTTCTCTGGGGTCGTGTACGACAGGACGTCCGGCGAGGCGAGCCTGCGCGCGGGTGAGCGGAGTCAAGTAACATCCCCCACTACCACGCACCTCAGCTTCGTCCGCTGGACATGGGTCTCGTACGGGCTCACCACGAACAGGCCGGTCTTGTACTTGAGCGCCTGATCGTCCGTCTGCTTCGCGTGGTCGGGCCACGGCCACGTCGCATGCGTCTGCACGGTGTCCAGCACAAGCGTCAGCGCCGCGCCAGCCTCCACGCGCTCCGGCAGCACCACGTCGACCAGATGGACATCGCTGGCAGACCGCATTCAGCCTCCGCAGCACCCCGCCCTCATTCGCAGCACACATACCTCTCGGGATCCACGGGATGCTCCTTCAGCTCCAGGGCGGCACTCTCACCCTTCAGCTTCGCCTCGATCCAGCTCGTGTGCCCGCGATCTTCAGGGGTGAGCGCGATGGTGTAGGTGTCGGCGGCCTCGAGGGCCTTCGCGGCGTAGGTGGTCGTCACTTGGGTGACGGAGCCGCCAAGGTCGACGATGCGCACGACGGCAGTGTTAACAAAGGAGGGGGCGGAGAGACATGGCAGCGCAAGGGCCAGGAAGACGGCCGGCAGCGACTGCCAGAACATGGTGGTGTCGGTCAAGGGAGTATGGGTACGTGTAACGTGGCCATCAGACGCGTCGCTAATTTTGGAAGGCTTTGTTTTCGGACGCTCAAACGCACTCCCGGCGAACTATGGTACATTTTACGGCGTAAAACAGCTTTGCAACTATACACTATCCTCCTCCGCTTTCTGCACCTCGTGAATGACCTGAAATACCGCGCATCCCTTCGGTGGATTGCCTCTGCAAAGAGCCACGTCAGTCTTTCTTAATCGTTCCGCTTCACCCCTCATCTGAACCGACTCACGGCTGCATATTCATGAACACGCCACTGCCCCCACCCTCCGTCGCGCACGCGTAGTACGTCCCGCGATTCGTTCGCCCGTAGTGGTCGTAGATGAGTCGCGTGCCCGCCCAGCGCCAGGTTCCTCCCGTTAACGCGCGCGCGTCCGAGTCCGCTGCAACGAGCTGCAGCGGCTCGTTCGGCATGCCGGTAACATTCGCGGCTTGGATGGGTAGGATGCTGGAGTCGTTTGTGTATTGATATAGCTGATGCCGGTAGATGTAGAAGAGTGGTGGCTCGGCGACGAGGGTGAGGTTCCCAGGTGCGCCTGCGAGGTCCACGATGAATTCAGATACGTCGGGACGTACAGTGAATGTGCCACACACCTGGTTGCGCCGTCCCCAGATAGTCAGACCACCCCTTCTCGCCCTGAGACCGAGGAAATCTTGCACGCGCATAGCTCAACGAGTCCGCGAGCGAATACATCACAGACTGGCTGGAGCCATATGCTGGTTCCCAGAATGGCATCGCTTGTGAGACTATGGATAAGGCTAGCGCTGTGAGCAATGCGATGAGCATCTTGGGGACTCAAGGGCGTATACTGGAAGCTCGAGCGGGTGATCTGGAGGCCGTAGCAGGTTGCCGTCGTCGTCGACCATCGCGTATATGTATGTCGGAGAAGAGTCGGAACGAGAGTCGAGTCCCGAGAAGAAGCCAGGTATGCCCACGATGGGCTCAGGCAAGGTTACCCGAGCATTTTGCGGTAGGATGAAGGTCATGTGGGCGAGCTTTGCCGGTACCGCTGGTGATGACGGATGCTAGGCCAAGGGCACGCTCGCAAAAACGAGAAGAAAGGGGACAAGCCGGCCGACACCTGGTCGGTCGAAAAGGTACCGGCAGCGAAAGACGTGTCTGCGACTTGCTTCGGTCTCACGAATACTGAGTAGCAATGAGTGGTGTATATTACTTTCATAGATCCTAAAGTAGATACCGTACCTCTAGTCGAACAGCCATCGTTCAGGTGTAGGTCGTGTCGAGGGCATCGTCCGCCTCCCTACGCAGTCGGCAAAAACTTCTCGTCGTACTGAAGTTTCTGCGCGACCGTCTTTGCCTGCTTGCGCAGCTTCGTCCACCTCTCCTTCTCGTGCGGCCGTGGAGGCGCCTTGGCAAACAAGGTATCGAGCACCTCGACGAGCGCGCCCGCGAGCTTGCCGACGAAGAAGACGCGCCCCTTCTGCAAGCGCTTCGTCTCCTCTGCCGACCGTCGATGTGTCGAGAGGTACCCCTCCCCACCGCACGCCTCAACTAAACGTATCGCATGTCGCATGGTCGCTGGGTCACCGGTCGCCTGCGCGGTGCGCACCATCGTTGACAGTACTTCAGCGGTAGGCTCGAGGTTGCGCCCCCGCGGCCGCTGCTCGCGCGGCATCTGTCCTGACCGCCCGTCAGCGAGATCGTCCGCCATGTACCCGGTCATGAGCTGGAAGGTCTGCAGCGCGGCGGGCCAGTCGGCGGCGTTCCAGCACGCGATGAGGGCGAGGTTGTAGGTGCGCTGCGCGGGGCGGAGCTTCAGACCGTCCGCACCACCCGCGGCTTCCTTTCTGAGCGTCCACTCGAGGAGGCGTAGAGCGGCGGGCGGTGCGCCAGGCGAGGCGAGAGCCGCATGCGCCTTGAGCGCCTCCTCGACGTGCCCGCGGTCGATTATGTCCTCCCCACCTAACGCGCGCGGACGCATGCGCGCCTCGTCGAAGAAGTGTATCGTCATCTGCGGCTTCTGCATGGCGTTGGCGAGGGAGAGCGCAGAGAAGAGAGCGGAAGGTGGGAGCGCCAGTTGGATCTTCTCCGCAGGCTTCTCGTACGGCGCGGTCAGGCCGTAGTACTCTGCGAGGAGCTTGAGGGCGAGCGCCTTGTCCGGTGTCCGGCCCTTGGCAAGCGCGGCAATGGCAGCGCTGACAAGATGGGAGTCGATGGGGATGCCGGCCTTCAGCGCCTGCTGCCAGAGGTACTTGGCCTCGCCACCCTCGCTGGGTCCGGCAGCTGCTAATGCGTCGAACATGGCGGTGTAAATGAGTACGTTGGCTGCCAGTGGGCCTTCGGAGTCGAGGCCATTGTACACGTCCCACATCTCGCGGTGGTTGCCCGACTCGGCCAGGATGCGTATATACATGGCTAGCGGGTCGACGCTGAGCTGCTCGCTCGTGGGATCGTGCTTTTGTACGGAGCGGATGAATTTCATGAATGCGTCGTAGAGGGAGCGGGCGTTGTCGAGCTGCTTGGAATGTGTGGGCCAGTGTTCGATACGTGAGAGGCCAGTGAACATGGTCTTGAAGGTGCGTACAGAAGGGCTATAGCCTCTGCGCTTCATCTGCACAGAGTGAGTCTCAATAACAGAAGTGAAGGGTATGCTGCGTACCTCGACATAAAGCTGGTACGCCGTCTTGTACTTCTTCGCCTTCATGCACTCCCAGATGATCATGTTCCACACCGGCGTGCTCGACGCGTCCCGCGGCATCGTCTGCAGAGTCTCGATAGCCTCCTCTAGCTTCCCCTCGCTGCACATCTTCTGTAACCGCTTTGAGAGCACGTAAGGATCGAGCATCTTCTTCTCTCCCTTTCCCTCGTCCTTCGTGGGGTCCCAGTGCTTCGAGCGGTACACAGCCGGCTCCTTTGCCTTCTTTCCCTCAGCGCCAGAGGACGACGCGCCTGATCTGTCGACCTTGGGTGGTTGGCCGAACTGCATAGAACGTCGCACGCTGCGAGGGAGCTTGTCGAACTGTGCTGGCGTCAAGCCGCGCTTCTGGAGCTCCCCTTGTAGAGCAGGAGACGTGCGCGACGCTGTAGCGTAGCATCTTGTGGATGGCGCGAGCAGACGACTCAGGAGGGAGGCTTCAGCAGACCTCAGCATGACGGCGGGACGATATGCACTCCAGCCAGCAGTGCTGCAAATTAGCGCCCGGAATATCGGGCCGTCTAAAGTGCAGTGGACCCACAACTCCAAAGCACCCATAAATGAGTGGTACTCGGAGTAGGCAGTCTTCACGACGCCCTTACCGGTGGTAATTTCGAGGGTGTGGTTGCGATGATTGACGGCTTGGATGAGCTCCAGGGTGGTTCGCGGGATGATAAGACACTCGAATGCATGCAAACCATTACACTCGGGCAAAATTATGCGACACGGCTAGGGTAGCCTGCGGATGCCTCAGTCGATCCCATCTCGCAAGAGTAACTAACGCTAGCCTCATGTTAGAAAAAGAAGGGGCAATGGAGGTCTCTTGAAAGCCAGATACTATACAATTGATCACCTTGAACAACATTAACACAACGGTCATTACTTGAGGTACAACTCTACGCGGTCTGATGTATAAATGGCTCACGCAAGACCGGGAGGAGTATAGAAGATCTCCCGAACCAGCTCTGCGCAAACGCGTTGGTGTTCAGCGATCAGGTCAGTCACTACAATCGATATGTCGAAGAAGCTGTGGCCAGCCGTAGGAATTAGGGTGCTCAGCTTGCTCTCTGCGCGTACAATCAGCGCAAACAGAGACAGCTTCTCCGCGTCGTTCCGCAAGGTAGGAGGATAGGGGATCTCGCAAAGCAGGCCCGAGGGATTATACGCGTAGTGCGTGCCTGGGGTGTTTTTGCCTCCAGGCTCGAGGTAGCGGCTTTCGTTGCCCAAGATGACCAAAGTCGAGCCTTGGGGCAGAAATTGAGGCGAGAAATTGAGAATGGCTAGAGTCTTGATATCGTAGGAGTGCAGGCGGGCGTTGGAGCTCTGGAATAGGTAGACGCGGATGAATGAGAGAAAGAGTGAATACTGCATGGGTGCTTACGCCTAGGATCCGCTCTGCCGAGGAATCTTGTTCCGCGCGCTGGGCCCATTCTGCGTTGTCGCGTTCGAGCTGTCCCTTCAGCGCAATCAAGTCGGCAAGGGGCACTGTGATGCAGTATACGTTGAACTCTTCGAGCGTTCGGGCCAATGTCGCATTCACTAAGCACGTCGTATCAGCAATCATGGAGCCGTGTGACAGGATGGAAGCTCACAAAAAATCGCATTCGTGGGGCTTTTGAGCTTGAAGGTTTGCTGATTGCCGGCGAATTTCTGACGAGTGGCGAGTGTTTCCTGATTGGCATGGTTCATCAGTATAGCATAGCATGAGCATTGCGAATAACACCCACGAATGCCTGATACTGCTCCACTTCTCTTGCATTCCTGCGCCGGGGAGGAGGGATGAGGTATACCACGCAAAGATCAGCAACGGGGAAGCCCGTCACAAAGCATCGCTTGTCCAGCTTCAAGAGCTGCCTCCCCTCACCCGTCGACGAGGGTGGCACATACTGCCATGGTTCCGGGCACTCAATATAGTCCAGGATTGTTTCTGTATGCGTGTCAGTGACTTGACCAAGGTGGTTGACGTACGTGGAGCGTTGGCAAGCCTCAAGGACCTCACCTTCATGATCCGTTTCGGCCATTGCAGCGATGAAGGTAGACGCTCGACTCTGGGCTTCCGAAGGTACGGTGGGGTCTCTGTTGTGGTAGGAGACGCAGACTGGGGGTAAGAGGCAAGATAGGCGCCGTTAGCGAGGCGTGACAGCGAAGTTCGAATTCTACGGCTCATCGGCCCGATTGCTAGCAGTGCCGAGCTCGCTCACCGCAAAACGCGATGAGCGTGTAGGCAACAGCTAGCGTGATATTCGGTCGCGCCTTCATTATACACTGTCGCGCACGGGAGACATTGCGGTAGGATTGTTGATTGTAGCCAAGAGCTAGCGTCAGCAGGACTTTCTTAGCCTGTCGCACTTCCGGGCGTGGCGAACGACTTGACTGATGTTCTTCTCTCGGCCTGACGGCAGCTCGCGAGGTCATGCAAGCGCGTCAAGCTAATCACCGAGCATGAGCCTGCTCAGTTCCCCAAACGGCCAAGTCTTTCATGTCCGTTCGGAGAACGTGCATAGCCTCTACCCTTCATGGTGTTGCCGGCATGAAGACTCCGTTTACGTCCTGTAAGGACGCTGAGAAGCTGCATCTCAATCACGGCTCTTCCCCTACCTACACCAAGCACCGTAGATTGCTCCTCCGCCTGCTCATCGAGGTGGGCGTCCGCAAGCAACGCTGGAAGGCGGCAACGACGGCGCCGGCAATTGCCGAGTCGTCCTCTGGAAGCGAATTCTCGGACGTTGCCTGATCCCAGGTTGAGACGAGCGCTCACCGTCCCTCCGTTCGTTTCCCCTCCCCACTTTCCTTCTTTCTGGTCATGGTCACTCGTTTCTATCTTTTGGCTGTCGCCGCCTCTTCCCTCCTGGTTTCCGCAGTCAAGGTTCCGCTCAAGCAAACGAAGCGAACGGATCGGCTCGACCGGCGCAATGGCAACTCCAACTTTAAGGTCCTCGCGGCAGCTGCAGGCGACGGCGATGACAGTGGCCTGCTTGACCTCGAGTGCGTGAGGGTGGGGATGTTTGGGGGCCTGGCTGAACGAGCGATAGCACTGTTCACGACTTGATTTACATGTCCGACGTGAGTAGTCGTGCTGAATCTGTGTAGGCGTTTCTGACCTCTCGCAGATCAATGTCGGGGGGAATGGTCAGTAGAGAAGAAGTATAGGAAAAGAAGATGATGTTGATATGCTGCGCAGACTATGTCGTCCAACTCGACACTGGCTCCTCGGACTTGTGGATCAAGGGCGACACCTATCCCCTCCCCAACTCGGACATCTCTGTGCGTACAGTCACAAGTTCTCTTGCTACCTCACTGACCCCCCTCTAGGCTTTGTCCGTCAATGTTACCGTGAGCATACTTCACTTGATACACCCACGCCTCCTCACTATCTGTAGTACGGTATCGGCTGGTGCAACGGCTCTATCGCCTTTGCAGACGTGGAATTCGCAAAGTACGTGCCACATCAAACCTCCCCTGTCCTCGCTCACCGTTCATGCAGTATATCCGTCTCCAAACAAGCATTCCTCGACGTCTCCACCGCGCAGAGCCCCGCACTCTCCTACCAAGCCGACGGCATCCTCGGCCTCGGCTTCACCTCCCTCTCTACCATCGACTACGCGCTCAACTCCACCGGCTCTGACAAGGGCCGCAGCCTCCTTTACAACCTCTTCGAGGACAACCCCAACGAACCCAACTTCATCTCCTTCCTGATGCAGCGCAGCACCGACGACTCGGACGACATCGAGGGCACATTCACCATTGGCGAATACGTCGACGAGTATAAGGACGTGCAGAAGCAGACGGCGATCCCTACGTTCCCTGAGACGGCACCCACGCGCTGGACCGTGCTCGTTGACTATCTGTTCGTCGGTGACGATACGATTTCGCCAACGACTTCGGTTCCGGGCGTGCAGGTCAACCAGGCGGTTGCCCTTCTTGACAGCGGCACGTCTTATACGTGAGTTTCTACCGCTCACCGAAGTCTATATATACCTAACAAGAACAGGTATGCACCGGACGACATCGTTGACGCTATCTACAAGGGCGTGGATGGCGCGCGCTTCGACTCAAGCTTGGGTCAGTGGGTCGTGCCGTGTGATGCTGAAATCGACATGGCTCTTCAGATTGGGTGCGTGCACAGTAGCGAGTATACTGAACTCCCATTGAAGTTCCTACAGCGGCCAGGTCTTCCCTCTGCACCCGCTCGATGTGACTCCTACTGGCTTGACTGACCAGAACCAATGTGTCGGTTCCTTCGTACCCGGCTCGCTCGCTGTCGCCGAAGGAAACTTGTATGTATCCTCCTTGTTGATGCAGCACTTGCTGACTGCTTTCTAGCGACTGGCTCATCGGCGACAACTTCCTTCGCTCCGTTTACTCGGTCTACGACTTCGGTGACTTCGACAAGGACGGCAAGATGAGCGATCCCTACGTCAAGATGCTTTCAATCGTTGACCCGAACGAGGCCTCGAAAGAATTTGCCTCTCAGCGCAATACCAGCCCTCGCAGCGGCATCTCTTACTCAGCTCAAAGCGTTGAGCAGGCGTCCATGTCAGTCACCGTGTCTGGCGATGTCGCCAGCACGCTCGACAAACTCACCACCTACCTCCCCGCCATGCTTGCCATCATGGCGCTCAACGCGGTCGTTCTTCTCGCTCTTGGCGTCTCTGGCATGGTCTATCTCTGCCGCCAAAAACGCAGGAGATCCGTCATGGGTCGTACCGGACGTCGTATGAGCCCTATGCCCATGAACCCGCGTCACAGCTACATCGCTGGCGTCCCCGCGCACGAACAGCCACACTCGTACGAGCCAGTCAGCATGGCCATCACCGAGGACACCTTCGTCGCCCCATCCCCGCGCTACATGGAATTCGAGGGCGGGCGGCCCAAGAGCGTGCGCAGCGCGAGCATGAGCATGGACAAGGGCCGCATCGGCGACATCCCGGAGGAGCCGGAGAGCCCGACGGAGGCGACGCCGGCGCTCGCTGAGGAACGGCAGCGCACTGCGCCGACGCGCGCGCCGCCACCGCCGCCGATCACGCCACCTAGCCCGGGCTTCATCCAGCACGAGGAGCATCAGCAGGAGGAGGATATCGGGGGCGAGACGCACGAGGCGCCGCCCTCGTCGCCGATCTCGATGCGCCCGCCCTCGGGTCTGCAGGCGCCCATGACCCCGCGCACGCCGAGCTTCTTGCAGAGGCAGATGCAACAGCCGCAGGGTGCGCAGGACGATGGTGAACTCCTGCCGCCTCCGCGTCGTAGGTTTATGCCTGGGGGAGGTTCCCTTCAGCCGGGCGACCGGCCGCGCAGCGTCGCGGTCCCCCACTTGAGGGCGCAAGCCTCTCAGCAGGACAGGCCTATGTCCTATGCCGCGTAGGCGTGCAGTACGGCCTATGCCTCCCACCTTCTTGACTTCCATCCCATCTTGACTCGTCCCGCCTTTCGCCTCTTGCTCCCGCGTCACGCTCCTCATGCTCTCTTCGGCCACAGGCCTCGACCCGTGTTTTCGTTTTGGTTGTGTACTCAGATGTCTCTGATCTACGATGGCCCACTGATTCCGCACGGACGTGCATCTCCCCTGTTGTGCCCTAATACCGCCGTACGATAGCCTTGCCATTGGGACGTTCGGACTATAGTTTCTTTACTACGGATCTCTTACCATGCCAATGAGCATTCACTGGATTGTTCACCGAGATACTAACTTGTGAGATTTGAAGGAGTAGATAGCATACTCTATAGCAATGTCAAGTAGGTATCTTCCACTGCCTTTGACCATCGCTCGAACTCGAACTTCAACCGTCCGGCTACCAGATCGGGTGAATATGTGGCGTCTGGGGATCCCCGCACTCCGGGAAGTCGGCAATCCAATGCCGAGCCGGCAAGCTGGCTGCCCCAACATACCGCCGCCTATACGTCTTCCGCCTCCCATTCGGATTCCGCGTCCTGGCCGCTTCCTTCTTCCTTCACCCTCTCACCGTCAGCCATGGCCTCCCGCTCGACGATCTTCCGTCTCATCAACGCGTCGCAGCATAGCGCGTCTTGCCCCTGTCATGGTGGGAAGCCCCACGTACACCTCCCTCAACAGGTCGCGGCGGTTGGCCAACTGAGGAAGCTGGCGACTCCTGTGCAGAACGTGGAGAAAGAGTACGCTTTCGAGGTGCGTAGTAGCGTGTAACTACGCGCTCGGATGATTTATCTAGGTCTCTTCGTGCAGGTCGCGGCGTCGAACTTGCGATTTGGAGACGGAGTGACGGCGGAGGTCGGTATGGACCTGAAGAACCTGAAGGCGACCAAGGCGCGTGCTGAGACCGTGTCTGCTGAAGGGTAGCTGAACCGCTTACAGGTCGGCGTCTTCACGGATCCCAACATCGGTACGTCCTTACCCCGCCTTACGTGCTCGTCCGTCATCTGACGCACCCCTAGCGAAGCTTCGCCCCATGCAAGCGGTATTCTAGACTTCCCCATCCCATGCGACCTTTCTCACCTCGCTGCAGACCTTGCAATCGCTCGAGTCGCAGACCGACTTGCCGTTTGAGGTGTACGACAGTGTCGTAGCCGAACCGACGGAGGACAGCTGGCGCAAGGCCATTGAGTGGTCTCGCAAGCATGACTTCAGTCACTTCCTCGCGTGCGTATGCATTGCTCGGTCTCAGGTCGGGCATAGCTCACGCTACTCACAGTGTGGGAGGCGGAAGTGTCATCGACACGGCAAAGGTAGGGAGTTCCCAGTCGTCGTGTCCTTTCCTTCGTACTAATTGTGTAACCTCAGGCAGCGAATCTGTAGGGCTTCTCGCAGCAAGTCCGCGATTTTAGACGCTGACTACTCCTCTCATGCTTCAGTTTCAGCGTCTACAAAGACGCGGACCTTTTCGACTTCATCAACGCACCTGTAGGGAAGGGTACACCGGTGTCGGAGAAGCTGCGACCACTCATCGCGATCCCTACGACTGCTGGAACCGGCTCAGAAACGACTGGCGCGGCCATTGTTGACATCACCAGCCGCGCGTTTAAGACCGGAATCGCAAGCCGGGCTTTGAAGCCTTTGCTCGGGATAGTGGTGAGTGCGCATATATTTCACGGATGAGGAAGTTGCTCACTAGGATCAGGACACGCAAAATACCGAGTCGTGCCCTACGCAGGTGCACATCAGCTCAGGACTGGACGTGCTTTTCCACAGTTTGGAGAGTTATACTGCCATTCCGTGCGTACCTGCTTCTATCTCCTGTGCCGCACAGTGATTCTGACACCTGCCAGGTACTACGAGCGCACGCCGCGTCCGTCAAACCCCATCAACCGACCTGCATACCAGGGCAGCAACCCTGTTGCGGATATCTTCTCCTTCTGGGCGCTCCAGACATGCGTGAACAACCTGCCGAGAGTCGCGAAGAACAGGGACGATGAGGAGGCAAGGCGGGCGATGCTGTCAGTATCCAAGTTCTGCTCATCGCAAAGAAGGAGAACTAACGCGCGCTAGGCTCGCCTCTTCGTTTGCCGGTATCGGCTTCGGGAACGCTGGCGTGCACTTGTGCCATGGGATGAGCTATCCGGTGCGTTGAGACGATACCAGCACGCACCACCGGCAAAGGTGCTAACCGCACGCAGATCTCCGGCCTGAATAAGAAGGGCCCCAAGTACAAGCACCCAGGGTACCAAGTCGACTGGCCCATCGTGCCACACGGCGTTAGCGTCGCGCTTACTGGGCCTGCTGGTGCGTAATGCGGGTGGATGCGTCCGTTGTCCGTGCTGATCGTTTACTTTTCAGTCTTCCAGTTCACCGCGCCGTCAAACCCGCAGCGGCATCGACAGGTGCTCTCTGTCTTCCACAAGGTACCGGAGAACGATCCCTCGATCGCGCGCATCCCGGATGAGGACGTGGGGCTGCATCTGTATGAGGCGATTGCGCGGTTCTTGGACGGGCTGGGGGTGCCGCGGGGGTTGAAGGCGATTGGGTAGGTGCTGCTTGTTGCGGCTCCGGTGATCTTGCTGACGCGTGCATAGGTACACGAATGCAGATGTGGAGGCGCTGGTCGAGGGCGCGATCCCGCAGCGGCGTGTGCTGGACCTTGCGCCTGGTATCGGCGATTTTGTTGGCGAGGATGGGCGGATTCATTTGACGAAGATAATCGAGCAGAGCATGGAGTACTGAGGGGATATATGGACACGCTCAATTTACCAATGTATCTACGCGTACGCATGAATGCAAGAACCAACGCAGGACCTCAGAACGATCAGGACGCTTGAAAGCTTTGCTGGAAAAGCGTGGAGACGAACCCTGGTGTTACCGGAAACCCCCGCTATGCGTGCACAACCTGCGCCTCGCGTGCCCAAGCCATGGTCCGTGCGCGTATGTTCCTCCTCATAAGCACTCCCCCTGCACCCCGACTCCTCACCACTCTGGCCTTTTGGCTTAGATCAAGTGTAGTATCTGTTCTTAAAAGTTTAACCACTTTTACCGAAGCACCGCTTCGTGTTATGGTTATCCAATTTTTGTCGCCCCTGTTCCCTGGGCTCTGCTTGCAACCTGGGGACGCGATGACCTTGCCGCTGCAGTACAGGCTTGTGTTGTCGGGGGAAACCTCTCATACCCTCTCCCTTTGAGCTTCGTTCGATCCGCTTGTCTCTAGGCGAGCGGAGGGCGGGCGCAAATGGATTGGTTACAGCTATATGTCGCGGTATCGTACATGCATTCAATCCTGGAATAGGCAGCCTATATGTCTATGGCTCCTACACATGTATCGCTTCCTTTGGTTGACTCCCATATTGATTTCGGCCTTCCAAGTTCGTGTCCTTGAAGTACCAATTAAGCGGGAGTGTCCGAAGAAGCATACATATATAGAGCACGTCGAAGGGACAAGAGCTCGCTGTAACATGGCATAGCTGGAGGTCTGCTGTACCGTGCATGCGCTGAGCCAGTTTGTTGCACCAAGTCAACGAAGTTGAACTGTGACGGGACCGTGATCATGGCACGTGTTTCACGTGGACCGGTGGCGCGCCCTTCCTGGTTTTCACCGCCATCAGGCTTGTATGGCTCGATTCGTTTTGTCTATTAAATACAGCACGCTCTTCCCTCTCAAGTGTCATGATGCATCGGGTTGCATTGTCAAATGTCTGCGCTTTTGGGTGCCTATCGCCGAGGCTACTTCGCCCTAGATGGTGCAGAAAGCCGTACTCCTTCCTGAGATGCGCTACACGCCCAGCATCCTTCCGCCACCCACGGTAGGGAACTGGACAGCTGCATGCGTAGCAATACTGACAGCCCGAGGCACTTTGCGGTACTGAGGTGCACCAATCGGTCCCTCGATCACCTGCTGCCCTCTCATGCCTTCTGAAGAATACGTCCAAGGCCGGCCTTACCGACCTCGTATCTGCCGCTAGCATTCGCAGCATGCTGTGCTATCTTTGACCTGCAGAGACTACGGTCGATCTCGATGATCAATCGTGGAGGATCGCCTTCGCCGGTCAATTGCAGAGGCCCGTTGGCCTAATCCGTAGTGCCTCCTTACTCACGCCTAGTAGGTCTAGCTCGACACGAGGTCTCTATCTAATACTCTCTGTTCTCCCTCGGCGTTTATACCATCAGCAGGTGTGTTGTCGCTTCATGAAGATGCTTGCTGATCCCAGAAGCCATTCATTCAGCAATGGACGTCGGCCAGGGCAACTTCCTCCAGATAGTAGGCCCGATGGAAGCCATTGTCCCCTCATATATAAGTTCGTAGGCGGTTCATACCATCGTCCTCGTCACTCAGCCATGCTCCCACAGATTCTCGTTGATATTCCGAACACGGCCTACCTGGTTGGCGCGCTCGTGGTAGTTGCCTACCTGGCCTTCCTCGCCATCTACCGCTTGTATCTTTCCCCTCTCAGTAATATTCCCGGGCCTTGGTACGCGGCCGTAACGGACCTCTGGCTAACTTCGCACATCGCACGACTGCAACAATGCATGACGGTACACAAGCTCTTCGAGGCGTATGGTCCCATCGTTCGTATTGGCCCGAACCGTATAGCATTCAAGGATATGGCCGGCGTCAAAGCAGTCTACTCGGTGCTCAAATTCGACAAGGGCCCGTCATACCTCAAGCTGAAGACTGCGTAAGTGGCGATCCTATAACAATGCGCGTAGCTAAACCTGATTTTGGGTAGGGATGATGCAGACCAGGCGTGAGCGCCCTTATCAAGCGTCTGATTTTCCGTGTCTAACTGAATGCGATAGAATGACGATTTTGGAGCACGGACCTCATAGCGCTCGCCGAAGAGCTTGGGCGTCGCACTATACAATGACCAGCTTACTCAAATTCCAACCCATCATGGGCAATGCCGCGCGAGGTTTGATTTTGGTGAGGATACCACAAAGATCCTGTGCGCATTGCTGATTTTCGTCGCCCAGGCCGTCGACTCTGTAGGTGGCAGACGCTCTGTCGATTGCCTCATCTTGTTCCGGCACTTTACCATTGAAGTCATCATGTCTGTTCTTTTCGGCTGTCATCTCGACGTGCTCAAGGACTGGAGCGAGGGGAAGGAAGTTGCCATCTGCGAGGCGATAGGCGACTTCCCTCTGCAGGTCACTTTGGTGAGCGAGCCGTTCATCTAAACAATACCTTTGACTCATCTATTTTTAAAGCGCGGAGCTGTACCATCCTGGGTATGGTATCTGGCGTGCAGGATTCCGCAACAGAAGTGGCAGAAGGTCATAAGAGCGGACATGACCGTGGTCGAAGTACGTGCAGAACATGTCATGGTGGACTAGGAGATCTGAACCCAGCGTACCAGTTCGCACAGGAGAACCTCAATAAGTTGCGCCACCTGGCCGATGCGACTAAGGATGACGGAGGACAATTACCTCTCATCCTGCGCCTATTGCAGTATCGCGACCCGGTCACGGGCTTGTCGACGTTGCAAGAGAAGGAGATCATCGCTGAGGCCGTCGGTCACACGTGCGTCCATCGAGCGAGAGGCGCGAGGAGCGGCTCAATGACATGCATTACACAGGATCGCAGGTACTGACACGACAGCGACGACGCTCTCTTACTTGTGCTGGGAGCTTGGGCGTCGACCGGATATCGCGGCAAGGCTGACCGCCGAGCTCGACGATGCCATGAACGACCCGACGAGTGTGCCGGACATGTCGGTGCTGCAGTCTCTGCCATATCTTAACGCCTTCGTGAAGGAAGGTAGACTGCAGAACCGCGAGATGCACCATTCTTTTTTTAACGGTGATCCTGCAGGCCTCCGCATCTACGGAGCAGGACCAAGCCTACTAGAACGCGTCGTGCCTCCCGCAGCTGAGCCGTTCAGCATCGCAGGCCACACAATCCCCGCCGGCAC
Source organism: Schizophyllum commune H4-8 (assembly GCF_000143185.2). Lineage (NCBI taxonomy): Eukaryota > Fungi > Basidiomycota > Agaricomycetes > Agaricales > Schizophyllaceae > Schizophyllum > Schizophyllum commune. Next base: position 795,459 of record NW_026089542.1, read on the forward strand.
GCGCGTAGCCACTCAGGTGGGCTCGACCGTCTTCAGATTCACCGGCAACCAGCTGAAGATGCCCTTACAGTCCTGGAGCCTCCACCGCGATCCTGCCGTCTTCCCTTCTCCCGAGAGGTTCAACCCCGAGCGCTGGCTCGCCAAAGACATCGGCGCCATGATCGCCAACCTCAACCCTTTTGGCTTCGGCACGCGCGTCTGTGGCGGGCAGAACCTGGCGCAGATCATGTTGCGCATCGGTGTGGCGGTGATTGCGAGGAACTTCCGCATCGAGGTGCCCGCAGAGACGACGGAGAAGTCGATGGCGATTCGGGATGCTTTCGTGAGCTCTTTGTCGGCTGAGAAGACGGGACGGGAGGTTGAATGGCTACGTTACAGGTCATATTCCCGGCGGCCATGGAATGCAAGGTATGTCGGCGTCTTAATTGATGGAATCGTTCCCTGACGATCCCTTACAGCTTATATTCCATCCTCGTACACATACATGAGATCACTGTGGGTCATAAAGACGCTAAACAATACATGTTTCATCTCCCAGCGGAGGCCGAGTCGTATGTTCGTCTCTCGATAACAGCCCTTCCCAAGCCGGCCAAGACCAGTCAACATAATCCTATCGTTTTCCCCGAGATACAACTTGGCCGGATGACTACTCAGCTTTCGCAACCCTCGCGCGCACTATTCAGAACGCTTTCTTCATGGGGCGCGAACCCGATCAGTCCTATTGATGACCCACTTGAGCGTACCTCCCACGCCGCAAGCATCTGAGAGAACACGTTGCGTCTCGACACTCGCTATAAGAGTAAGCCATGGCACGCCTGACCACATCTCTACGTGCGATCTAACTCTACTTCTCATGGAGCTGACCGGCCTTCCACAGACCTTGACTGCGTCATCATATATTGTTGCATCGGTCGTGACCCTATTAGCGGGCTATCTAGCCTCTGTGGCGACCTATCGCCTCTTCTTCTCACCCCTCAGCAACATTCCTGGGCCATGGTTCGCAGCTGTCTCCGACTTCTCGCTCACCACCCACGTCGCGCGACTGCAACAATGCATGGTCGTGGACACGCTCTTCAAGAAGTACGGTCCCATCGTGCGTATTGGGCCGAACCGTGTTGCTTTCAAGGACATGGCCGGCGTGAAGAACGTTTATTCTGTATATAAGTTCGATAAGGCACCGTCCTACCTCAAGATGAGGAGCACGTATGTGTTCAGACGAGGTTGAGGCTAGCGATTGGCTGATGGAAGTTTACAGAGACGATGCGGATCAAGCGTGAGCTGTGAGCCTTCGCGAAACGAGGGTACTTGTGTTGACCCGCGCAGAATGACCTTCCTCGACGCAGCTGCTCACGGTGCACGACGCAAGACATGGGGGTCTCACTATACTGTGGGACATCTGGCCAAATTCCAACCCGACATGCAGGATGCCGCGCATCAACTTATCGAGGCTACTGCTTCCTTCGGCGGCAAACGCCCAATCGACTGCTTGGTACTATTCCGCCACTTCACTATCGAGATCATCATGGCGACCATGTATGGTTGCCGTCTCAATGCACTTAAGAGCTGGAGTGCAGGAGTAGAGGTTCCGATATGCGAGGCTATAGGGCATTTTCCGCTAGCAATCACTTTGGTACGTCCGTGTCTTTATCGCTACTGGGTTGCATTCATACAACCCGTGCAGCGCGGCGCCGTCCCTGATTGGTTATGGAAACTGGCCTGTCGCATCCCTCATCGCGGGTGGCAGAAAATATGCAGTTCGGGTAACGCAAATCTTGAGGTGCGACCAAAACCGCCCCAGACTGGTCTCAGTCTTCCGGGTGTACTCACGGCAATATACAGTTCACTCGCAAGCACCTGAAGGATCTCCGTCAGGTCGTAGATTCGGGGAAGGATGTAGACGATGAGAAGATCCCCATGGTCCTCCGTCTGCTGCGATACCGCGATCCTGCCACGGGATTACCGGCTTTGCAAGACAAGGACATTGTCGCTGAAGTCCTTGGGCACACGTACGTCTCTTCCCTCAGCCTTGATGAGAGATATCCAAAGTGATAATTTCAGGATTGCGGGCACAGACACTACGGCAATTACCTTGTCGTACTTCTGCTGGGAGCTCGGTCGGCAACCAGACATCGTCAAGAAGCTTCGCGCGGAGCTTGACGGTGTCATGCACGACTCGATGGATGTGCCAGATATTGCCACCCTGCAAACGTTGCCCTACCTGAATGCATTCTTGAAGGAAGGTGAGAGGAGCGACACCGGTACTGCAATTGAACTGCCCTTAATCGACGCAACTCCAGGTCTCCGCATCTACGGCGCTGCTCCCAGTCTGCTAGAGCGGGAGACGCCGTCCGAGAAGGAGCCATTCAGCATTGCTGGGTACACGATACCGGCGCACACAATTGTGGCCGCGCAGGTCAGTCGTCGCCACATGTGCCCTCGTCGACTTGCTGACAATAATGTCTTCGCAGGCATGGAGCCTCGGTCGTGATCTCGCTGTCTTTCACGAGCCAGAAAGTTCGACCCAGAGCGCTGGTTAGAGGGCGACTCCACCGCGATGAACGCGCAGCTCTTCCCCTTTGGCTTCGGCACCCGCGTCTGCGCTGGCCAGCATCTCGCGCAAATTATGATGCGGATGGGTTTGGCTGCAATCGTCCGGAACTATGACATTGAGATTCCTCCCGAGACGACGGAGAGGTCGATGGCGATATGTGATGCATTTGTACGTCGTCCGAGCGTGCATCGAGGTAGAGCGCCATACCAGACTGACTGGTCGCGTCGTAGGTCATCTTTCCAGCGAGTATGGCTTGCAAGGTGATCATATCTTGTGCTCTACAAGAACATCTCCTGACCAATGACCCAGCTTGTATTTCGTCCACGCACCCCGGCGTGAACATTTAGAGAGGGAAGGTGGATAGCTGACTGCCAGTCTGAATATCACTGAATTGGCTTCTGCGATGTCCGCTATTTCGAGAGTACTATAAGCTGCACAATTGAAGCCGAATTTCTAGCAGTGATTTCTCCAACGGCGCGGAAAGGGAGGTCAGGCAAGTTGTGGGTCCAGCCTAGCATCTAAACCGGAGTTTGCCGAACGCTGTACAGTTTGTCTCATCACGTGCACGGTATCGAGATTTGTGCTCGCCCTCGTCGTCGCCAGGTCAGTCGTCCATCAAGGTGGGTACCGAATTGCTGCTCGTCGTCGGCGTTGTCAGGGACCTGCACATCACACTCCCCATTCTTCCTCAACTCTCGCAAGACTGAAGTCCATGCGCTTTCCCTGTCTTGAACGATGAGGAAGCCATGATCGGGCTTATATGCCTACCCCAATCCCCTCGATCCTGCGCATTGCTCGCCCAAAATACACCTTGGAACCTTTGGTCTGACTGCTGTACCTCAGATCCCCCTCGTCCGCCTTCAAAATGTCTGGTCGCGTCAAGGCGTACGAGCTTCAGTCCAAGTGCGTATCCAGTTGCATCTGCATCGTACTTGTATGCTAATCGCCAGCCCAGGTCCAAAAATGATCTGTCGAAGCAGCTGCTGGAGTTGAAGAACGAGCTCCTGACGCTCCGCGTGCAGAAGATCGCTGGTGGCTCCGCGTCGAAGCTCACCAAGATGTGCGTCTGCAGTGTTATTCCATGAATGAACTTTGGATGCTAATATGGGCTTGCAGCAACACTGTCCGCAAGTCGATCGCGCGGGTGATGACGGTCATGAACCACAAGGCGCGTCAGAACACGCGCGAGTTCTACAAGGGCAAGAAGTACCTCCCCCTCGACCTCCGGCCAAAGCGGACACGCGCCATCCGCCGGCGCATGACGAAGGTGCGTCAGCCAGCATTTCTTTCGAATTGCAGTCTCAGCTAACGTTCTGCCTTTCCTCAGCACGAGTTGTCATTGAAGACGCTGAAGCAGACGAAGCGCGAGCAGAACTTCCCCCGGCGGAAGTACGCGCTCAAGGCCGAGTAGATGCACTATCTGCGCTGAGCGTTTCTGCATTGAGGGGAGCCCACTGGGAGGATGGGAAGCTGTATGCCGCGTTAGCGACCGACCACTATGACTTTGTATGCTATGATATGCTATACGTTCGCCGCCCGCCGCACCCACCCTGCGATCGTCCTCATCGTGCGTCTTGTCTGCTCTGCATTGCAGTATGCAGCTGGAATGTATCACCGGTAGGGTAGGAATATGTTGTATCGCCGGCCTGAGCGTCGTCAGGCGTTGCGCAATAGGGGATGCAGATGCAATCTGACCAAAACTGTTGAGACAGCTCGCGAGGCGCCGCCGAAGTCGGCAGTCGATTGGCGTCATGCTGACCCGCGTGTCGCGCGTCTTTTTTGCGCGCTCTTCGCCGTCTCGCCACCGCCACGGACCGTCGAGGACAAACAAGGCGACACGCCACACGGCAGACGCGTTCTTGACCTAAATTATCGCGCGTACTTCATCTCGAGATATCTATCGGCGCATTCCTTGCCTCCTGCTCCCATCCTCTCATTCGTGCAAAGTGCACGGCAGATCAGGTCACTCTGAGGTTCTCGTTCTTTGAACTTCTATCGACGTTTTCCCGGCGGCGGGCGCACGGCAGCAGTCTCCTTACGACCACGGACCATACGACGACTCGTTCACGCTTTCTGACGTACCTTCATGGTGAGTTTTCGCTGGTTCCCCGCCCCGTGTCTGTGCTTTCCCAGCCCATTCAAAGGCAGCTGTACCAAGTGGTCGTCCGAGGCATGAGATGATGGAGCGCGGTCTGGTGGCTCATCAGCAGCCGCACGTGTGCTAGGCTGCTTTCTCGCCTTTCGGTTGGCTATCAGCGTGAGGTTGCTGATGACGCGCCGCTGATATACGCTTGACTTCCCCTTCCATGGCGCCGGGATCGAAACTCAGACGGCGCTCAGATGCTAACGTTGTCGTCCCCCAGTCCCGCGCTCAACAGCAGCAGCCGCGGTCCCCCGCGTCCCCGACGCCAGAGCGCATGCGCGAGCCGTACCCGATACCCAGCAGCAACCCTGCCAGCCAGTATACCCTGCTAGAGAAGCTCGGCACGGGCAGCTTCGGCACGGTCTACAAGGCCATCCACAATGAGACGAAGCAGGTGGTGGCTATCAAGCAGATAGGTGCGTGGCCACGCTATGCGACGAGCCCAGACCCTGACATGGCGACAGATCTCGAGGACTCGGACGACGACATTTCTGAGATCCAACAAGAGATTGCGAGTCTGGCGCAGTGCGAGTCCGAATATGTGACGCGCTACTATGGCTCCTTCGTCGTCGCATACAAGCTCTGGATCGTCATGGAGTACCTCGCCGGTGGTTCTTGCCTCGACCTTCTCAAGGGCGGTGTATTCTCCGAGGCGCACATCGCTGTCATTTGTCGTGAACTCCTCCTCGGTCTCGACTACCTGCACTCTGAGGGAACGATCCACCGTGATATCAAGGCCGCCAATGTCCTCCTCTCATCCTCTGGCAAGGTCAAGCTGGCCGACTTTGGTGTCGCAGCACAGCTCACAACAACCCTGCGCCACACTTTCGTGGGTACACCTTTCTGGATGGCGCCCGAGGTCATTCGACAAGCGGGCTACGACTCGAAGGCCGACATGTGGAGTTTGGGCATCACGGCTATCGAGATGGCGAAGGGGGAGCCCCCGTTAGCCGAGTACCACCCCATGCGGGTACTGTTTCTCATCCCGAAGGCGAAGCCGCCAGTACTCGAGGGTCCTTTCTCCGTCGCCTTCAAAGACTTTGTCAGTCAGTGCTTGACGAAGGACCCCAGTTTGGTAAGTCTTTGACCACTAGTGCTTCTTAGCGTACGCATGCTGATGAAATGCCGTTCCAGCGTCCGAGTGCGAACGAGCTCCTGCAGCACCGTTTCATTAAGAGCGCGCGCAAGACGTCGTACTTGACGGAGCTTATTGAGCGGTACACGGACTACCGGGCGCGCTCGCCCAAGGGACAGCAGATGTACCAGCCCACTGTGCGGAACAGTATGGCCTGGAACGGCTCGATGCGCAGCGAGTGGGACTTCGATACCATTCGGAGCAGCACGAGTGCGATGGGCACGTACCGGACTATGGCCAAGGACCTCGAGATGCCCCCTGGTATGGTCCCCGAGGAGGACGAGGACACCATCTCGATAGGCTCGGAGGCTGCGACGAAGGGCAGCGGCCCGATGTCGTTAGGCATGAACGCGGACGCGCTGCATTCGACCGTGGTAATCAAGGGCACACCGACGGAGAGGGATGTGCCGCAACTGTCGAGCGACGATGGCTCGTCCGCCGACACGCACGCGCCGTCGACACCAACGGACGACTCCACCCCTCCACCGGCCTACAACTCCGGCTCGATGCGCTCGTCGCAGCGGAGGTCATCATATGCTGAGCGAAGTGCGAAGGACGGCATGGGTCATGCTTTACGGGAAGCGGACCTGGGTTCGGGCGTGGACACGATCCGCCCGGTGAAGAAGGTGGACGCGGCGGGCTCTCTGAGACTGTCGACGGAGTTCGTGGGCAGCTTGAGGAAGGAGGCAAGCGCAGGCTCGTCGCCCAAGTCGCCGCCGACCACGCATAAGCGGATGGCGAGCGAGGCAGGAAAGGCGGGATCGGCTATTGTCGATGAGGTCGTCTTGCCGATTATCCAGAGGGTGAGTGTAGACGTCTCGGCTTCCAATGCGTAAGCTCACAGCGGTTGTATAGTCCATCCGGGATGATATGGATGCGAGGGAAATTGAGTCGTTGAGCATGCTTTCGCGCGGCTTCACGGAGCTGAAGGACGCGAACCCGGAATTGGCGTACAGGGTCATCCTCGATATCCTCTCGGGTATCAATGAGTGCGTCTTTTCTGTCTAGTATACCTTCCTCCCCGTGCTGATTCACCCTCTCCAGCAACGCGGCCGTCCGAAATCACGTCCAAACCGCGCGCGAGCTCTTCCCGCACAAGCGTGTCCTGCGCAAGAGCGTCATGACCGCCAAAGGCCTTGTCGTAACCGAGGAAGAAGAGCCTGTCGTCGCAGGCTTGCCCACGTCAAGTGAGGCGCCTGTCATCGAGGTCAAGGAGGACGCGCCGAAGAGTCGGTCCCCGATCGCGGAGCTGCTATATATGCGCTGGCTTGAGGGCCTCAAACTGAAGTGGCCGAGCTTGACGTAGACGACGACGATATCATCATCCACATACAACCCCATCGGCGTGTATGTATCTCCTGACGACGCTCTTGTATCCCCCCTCTTGTTGTTGCGATCATTTTTGGGAACTCCGCTGCTTGCTTCATCCTCCTTCCGCTGCTTCATCCTCTTCCATCGCTTCACTTACACCCGTCTACTCGTCTACTGACCAGTTGACTGACTTGCACGGACAGAGTATTTAACACACCTAAGCTATATACGTACCGCTTCACGTCCCTTTCACGCACGATCTTCACGACGCCCCGGTTCGCCTCCACATCTTCCATCGGCTTCGATTTACCTATAAACATACGGCAAAATGCCCACTGACGACTAGCTACAACATAATATGGAGACGTACCCATGATCTCTCGGTTCAGACTCTGTTCGAATCGCTCAAGAGCCCGCTTGCTTGCCATTTCTCAGTACTGTCACGGTTGATAAATGTGACGCCGAACAAAGCCTTCGTTTTCGGGAGCTCCGATCAGTGTTCTTGAATCTCATCATCATCAACTCCAAGTTCAACTTACAACAGTCAGAACGCCAAACTGTCTCCAAACTTCCTAGATATCACTTTGAACTGTCGAATCAATGCCTGGTACATCAAGAAGGCACAGTCTCTTCCGACCGTGCATCGACCTGCATGATGGCCAAGTCAAGCAGATCGTCGGAGGTACCCTCTCAGACAGCGACCCCGAGTCTCTGAAGACCAATTTCGTAGCAAGGTAGATAAAATCTACTCTGTTGCATGTGAAAGACATAATGACTCTGAGATAGCCAGTCTCCCGCAGACTTCGCTCGCATGTACCGCGAGCACGGCTTGGAAGGAGCACATGTAATAAAGCTCGGAAAGGGCAATGACGATGCGGCACGACAAGCACTACAAGCCTGGCCAGGTATGCATTCTCAGTGTTTTCTCGCTATGACTTGCAAGCTCATATCGTAATTCGCTCGCCTTCAGGTGGCCTCCAAATCGGCGGTGGCATTACAGACGAAAATGCATGCGAGTGGCTAGAGGCAGGCGCCAGCAAAGTCAGGTTCGCCCTACATTCTGGTGGTACATATTTGACGTTTTGGATTTGCTCAGGTCATCGTAACCTCTTTCCTCTTTCCTGGAGCGAAATTCTCGCTTGAGAGGTTGCAGAAATTGACCTCTTTGGTGGAGAAGGAACGGTTAGTCGTGGATGTCAGGTAAGAAAACAATCGATACCGGTAGTCTGCGAGGGAGTATACTGAAGTTGTCTCTGACAGTTGCCGAAGACGAGGCGACTCCTGGTTTGTCGCCATGAATAAGTGGCAGGATATCACGGATATGGAGGTTACGAAAGGCAAGTCTCATGAATTGAACCCTTAGAGTGTCAATATGACTGACTTAGTCGTGTAGAGTCGCTAGACATGCTATCTGAATACTGCAGGTACGTCGTCGAGCTCGGCCTATCGTTTGAAAGCCTCATATTCATTCGCTCCAGCGAATTCCTTGTTCATGCCGCCGATGTAGAAGGCTTGTGTCAAGGCATCGATCAGGCGCTCGTTCGAAGTGAGTGACGATATACGTGTCGCTGGAGACGATATAGGACTGATCCGAACGCAGAACTTGGCGAATGGGTGACGATTCCCACTACGTACGCCGGTGGCGCGAAAGGTCTGTCTTCATAGTCCCTCCCACAAGCAAAGCCATTGAGCAGCCTCTACGACCAGACATCAGCGACCTTGATCTCGTCGACTCGTTGTCACAAGGCAAAGTAGATCTGACATACGGGAGGTAAGCACCATCTCAGCCATCTCAGTTGAAGACCTTTCTTGCTGATGCTGTCGGCCTAGCGCGCTGGACATATTCGGTGGCTCGCTTGTACGGTTCCAAGATTTGGTGGACAACAACAACGCCGCGAAGGCTGCCGGTGCTGGCTTATGAAGTGCATGGAACCCTGCGTATATAAATATTGTGTAAAATAGAGAAGATACATGATGGAGTGTTGTATAAGTGCTAGCGAAGCAGGTGGCAAAACGTCCGTACTCTCAAAGTCCCAATGATGATGTAGTTCAACCGATAGAAAAAACCAGCAATACCGTTCAGCTCTGTACCATCAGAGGCGTATCCACTGAATAGTGAAGGGAGAAGACTGAACAATCCTGGGGTGGCTTGGTCCTGACATGGGTTAGTTAGATAAGAACGCAAATCACGAAGAGATTTTCACGTACTCCTGCATGTTCATATACACGCTACCGTCCGGGCACGAATAATACAGCCCTCGATTCGTCCGCTCGCCGAGGTCGTACATGAGTCGCGTGCCCGCCCAGCGCCAGCGGCCGCCCGAGACCGCGTTCGATGGCTCGCCCGCGACGAGTTGCAGTGGCTCATCGGGGCTGGTGGTGCTTGCGTTCACGGTGGCGACGGGGTAGATGAAGGTCTCGTTCACGTAGTTGTACAATTGGTGGCGGTAGATGTAGAAAAGGCCGGGCTGGTCTGTTCCCGGCACGAGGGTGATGTTGCCGGGATAGCCTGCAGGATAGTGAGTGAGTCTACGTCAGGGTCGAGATGGGCGAATGATTCCGCACCTGGCTGAATCGTAGTGAGATGCTTGGAGTGCGCAAGTTGTGGCTGGTACCGGGGGACGTTGGCGATGAGATAGCTGAGTTGACCGGCGAGCGAGGAGTCCGTCGATTGCCGGACGCCAGGTTCCCAAAATGGTATGGCCTGCGCAGGAAGCAAGGCAGAGAGCATGAGAAGGAGAGCGAGAGACAGCGAATACAGCGACATAATTTAGTGGAAAAGCAGATATTCCTGGGACGTCGAAGGCGGATGCGGGGAAACGCGTCAGGCATGCTTCATTGCGCCCTTATATACTCGGTGCTATGGCGTGGGGCTATAGCCGTAGTATGTCGTGGACCATCGTGGAAGGGGGCGGCTAGACGAGGACGGGTCAGGGCCTGGCGATCTTGTATGCGGGCGCAAGGCCGTCCATCCAGCGGGCACGCACCTGGCTGTACCTGAGCGTCGAGATCAGGGATCATGGCTTTCAAGTTGTTGCATGTTCAGCGTGACTCGGAGAGCTGGGGTAAGTACCTTGTAAGAGCGCAGCAGAGCAAGGCATGTCCTCAATATGAATCAAGTCAAGAGCACAACATCAGTGAAGAGAGCAGCGATAGGCCCACACAAGACGATTAGGGTGAAGAATAAGTACGGCAGGAATCAGCGTCCTGTCCTCCGAAAGTTGCAATAGTACACAATATAGAATACAAACGCGGGATATCATGCAGAGAAGGGGTAAGGGTCCGGAAGGAGAGACGAGACGAGCAGCCACCGTCACGACGACGCGCCAAGGTCATGACTTCGCAGACGGCTGCTTCGGCGGCTCGACCATGAACGCCGCAATCTCATCCTCCATATCCGCGAAGACGCTCTCCTGCGGGATCCCGTGTATTCGCCCCGGCTGCTCCGCGTCCTTCTCCTCGAAGATCGCCCCGACTTGGTCGACCCACTCCCGCCGCGTGCGCACCAGCTCCGCGAGCTGCTTGTTCACGAAGAGCGTGTTGTTCTCGTCGGGGCCCAAGCCCAGCGCGGCGGGGCACTGGCTCGGCTCCTCGGGCTCCTCGTCCTTGGGCACGGACTTGCGCTTGTGGTCCTTCTTGCGCTTCTCGCTGGTGCGGTTGATGTCCCGGCGCTGGTAGCGGGTGTAGAGGCCGTTGATGCTGCGGTCGAGGGAGTCGCGGACGTCGAGGTATTCTTGGTAGGCAAGGCGATCGCGGGCGATGGCGGCGAGGCGCGCTTTGCGAGCTTTGTTCGTGGCGGACACGACGCGAAGCTCGGCCTGGGCGTGTCGTAGGGCCGTGGCGATGGGGTCATCGGTGCGGTCGGCGTAGTTTGGCTGGATTCGTGTGAGCATACATATAACCCGAGAAACGATATGAGATACTTACAGTATCCTCCAATAGCCCATGCCATCGCATGGTATCCTTCACCCTTCCTTCCAGATCCTTCACGTTCATCTTCTCCTTCCGCGCCGCTGCTGCCGCACTCCCTCCTGGCCGCCCCTCCATCGCATCCTCCGCAGCTTTCACCCCCTTCCACACCGTCGAGTCGTCCGAAATCAACGCGCTGATGACGCGCTCCGTCAGCGGCCCATGCCCATGGTCGTCCCTCGTCAAGTCCGCGTCCGTCATCGTCGACGGATCCCACGTCGGCACCGGCGCGGTCACCACCGCCGTCGCCGCGTTCGCCTCCTCCGTCGCTGGGTCGACAATGATGCCCTTGTCCTGGTCCGCCCACTGCTCCGTGTACCGTCGCCCCAGATGCGGGATGATGTACGGCTCGATGTCGTCGCCGGGGTACTCCAGATACCCGATATCCTCTTCTCGTATCGGCCGGGTGTAGGGCTCGATGGCGGCGTAGAAGGTCTGGTACGGTATTTGGTTCGAGGGCGTCTTGAGCTTGCTGAAGTCCTCCTTGACATCAGTAGCCTTCAGTGGTAGAGCGCGCAGTTGTGAGCTATTCGCAGGCATGGACTGATCTGGCGGTAATGGTGGCGGTCCAGCTTCTGGTCGTATTGGGAGAAGCGCCTGATAATTAGTGGTATTGGCAGGTAAAGAGAAGTCGACGCCGTTGATAATAGTGCCCTGCTTGGGTTGTGCTGTGGCGGACATGACGGGAAGTACAGTGCGAGGAATGCTTGAAGTGGAGGAGGTAGAAACGAGCTTGGAGGGGGAGGCATGTAAAGCGGGCGAGCCTTTGCGTGGCCGTTGGGAGTCTGCAAAGCAGTGTCAGCAACACATAAAGGGTTGTGCAGGTACAGTATAGCTAACCTGGTGGCTCCAAATCATCGTCCTCAAGGTCTCGTTTCCTCTTCTTTTTCTTCTTCTTTTCCTCGGATCTGCACATGTCACGTGAGGAGAGGAGGCGACGAGACAAGGACCGCCGACGACATACAATCGAGGGTCCACAGATGCACGCGCGGATGAGGAGCTAGCAGCGAGGGGGGTAGATCCTTGACGTGGCTTTGAGGGATGTGATGGTTTTGCGTATTCACTGTCGCGAGGTGAAGCTGAGCCTGTTCCGAAAGTGTAGATGGTAAGCGCGCAGGTTCTAGAGATATGAGAAGATGTACCACATACCATAGTCATGTTCCCTCTTGATCTTATCCACCGAGCGGTTGGCCTCCTTCTCCTTCATCCGGCGGAGAGAATCCTCTACGATCCGCAGGTCGTTCTCGGCCTTGTGCGAGCGCTCAATCACTTTCTGCTTGAGGAGGCGGAGCTCCATGTTCAGCTGCTCCAGCTCGCTTGTGGGAGGGATTACGTCGGGGGGATGGTGCTTGAAGAGCGTTGACCGGACCTCCGGTGGCGGAGCGTAGACAGTAAGTTTGGACATCCTGGACTGAAGTGCAGGCGAAATGGGGAAGGGGGAGTAGCGGAGGGTCCAGCGCGGTACTTCCTGGGCGCGTCTGAGCCCCAGGCCGCGGTCCAAGTCGGTATATCGGTGCGGGGACGCGACGAGTGATATCGGTTACTGTGGCGTCAGACGCGCCAAATTCGCCGCGGAAAGGACTGCAAGAGTCGGGTATATGGTCGCGGAGACGAGTGCAGAGGTCTGACGCGCCGTAGAGGACACGCGTACGGAGGCCGATGATGGTTCAGTACAAGAGAGTCACGGTTTATTGACGCCTATTACCGCGCACCTGATTTCCAATTCACAAGGCGGGGCTACGGGCCGATCGTCCGGAAGTCGAACCATGCACGTGGACGTCGTGGAGGAAGCTTGCACTCGACATGTACTCGATTTAGCGGAACCTTGCCCTCCGGCGGGTCCGATGCCTGAGAGCGAAGGAGGACAACAGCGACGCCGATGAAGCTGAAGGAGAGGGAAATTACCTGAGCAAAGTGAGAAAGGCTTTTGCACCGGCGCCTCTCGTGCTTCTTTGACTCAAGGTATGGATTGCAGAGGCGTTGGCGCTTGTCAATGTCGTGAGTGTTTACAATGATTCTGCTGCAGACCGGCGTCTCCTGATAACCCATATATTCCCAGCGTCCTGTGTTGCTTCCCCTCGCTATCGCATACTTCACCTACTATGTCCAGACGCTGCCCGTCTACCAAAGGCTTTCCGCTGGAAACCCCCAACGTCTTGCTCGCAATCTCACAACGAATGCATTCGCGTCGCCGCATTCGAAATATAACCCCAAATCCTTGCTCATCCCAAAATCTTCTGTCGCTTTCCTTTCACACCCACAAAGGGGCGGCATACCAGTGCCTCCTCTTTCTCTTTTCTGCGCGAACTCCCTCCCCTTCGCGCATGCGAGCGCCCCCGCCCTGTCCGCGTTTTCCAAAATCCCACAACGCTTCCGCGAAGGGGGAGGCACGACGTGCGCCGACGCGAAGTGGAAGGTAGCCCACCTTCCCCCGCAGGGCAAGTCGAGAACGCCTGTCCCGACAAGGAGAAGTGTCTGCCCCAGCCATTTATCCAGACCATGTCTTCTGCATCCTAAGTTTGCTATTCTTCCCTTCCTCCCTCTATTTTCCTTCACCTCGCCTCTCTTTGTCACCCCACACCACTACGAAGGGCGGAATGACCGTGCCCGAGGGAGGAGTATGGGCGGGGTACACAGACACTCAAAGTTTCTTTGTAGGAATGAAATAAGTCGTCATGTATGTGTGGAGAATCGCGTTTTATATGAGAGATCCGCTTCAAATTGAGGATAAATACTTATCTTGCCCAGCGTTTGCTAGCCAATGGGTTGCCCTCCTACGCTATGCAATAATGATCAAAGGGAAGCACGAAAGCAGATCGTATACGAGACGTCGACATGTAAATTACATGTAAAAGTGAGTGGATCATTCCACTACTGTAATCAGTTGATCTCTGCTGGAAGGCTCTTGTTTCTTGTATGTCAGCTTACACCTCAAGTCCGACCACATAGGAGAGAGCACATAGCACAGGGCTGCGGCGTCTTCGAGCGCACCATCTCACACGTCACAGTCCATATGCCAATGCTCTCCCAGGAGAGGGCGCCTAAAATGGTATAAGCATTGTAACTTCCCGTCCATCCATCCATCCATCCGTGTAAGCAACGTCACCAGGGAAAAAAACAAAATTGAAAAGGGATCCTAGGGATCTGTAGCGACTGCACGTACATACCCAACTTTGTAGCGCTGGAATATTCTCAAGACGAAAGCAAACGCAACGGTGGATTGGAAACCAAGCGCTTGGCCTACTTTCGGCAGATGCCGAATTCTGATGTCGGCGGGCAGGTTGCACCCATCGTTGACTTCGACGGCGACGACAACGACGGCAAGCTCTTTCAGCACGCACACACATGTTTCCGGGGTAGCATGGAGCCCTCCAACTCCTCAGGCTCCAGTGGATCCGGCAAGGTTTCCGGTCCCTTCGCATACCAGACGCGTCTCCTCGAGCGAACTTCTTCGACGCGCGGCGGCGCCGGGACACTCGCGCGAAGCAACTCGCAATCCACGGGCCTGCTGAGCCCAAACGGTACGGGGACACCAACTGGGACACGTCGATGGGCCCCATCACATCGGATCGGCGCGAGTTTGGACGCCGTTCGCAGCAAGTGGGAGGACCGCGCGAGGGAGAACGCGGTCGAGGAGCAGTCTACCTCGTCATCGACAGCGTCTTCCACAAGGGAATGGACGCGCCCGAGACCACGCAGCTTGTATGGAAGTGCACCGGACGCGAATTCCCTGCCGCGCGCGACGACGGAGCAGCCATCGTTCCCCGCACGCCCTCCAAGCCCCGACAGATACGCCGCACCGAGCTTTGCGCGCTCGCGGACCGTGCCAGAACCGATCATCGCGTCCCCTCTCTCCCCGAACTCGACAGGTCTGACGGTAGAGGCGGATTCCCCCATCGACTTTGCGACGTCCTCCCGTATCCATCTACCCTCATCCTCCTACGACCCACCATATCGCAGCCACTCCCACTCAGTCTCCGCGGCCGATCTCCCCAGCTCCTTAGCGCGCACGACGCCCAGGCGGACGAATACGATCGACTCCGTGAAGGCCAAGTACGAGGACGCGATTAATGCCGCGTCCCAGGGTTCTGCTTCCCCCTCCCGCGAGACGTTCCTCCCCCAACAACCGCAACACACCGGGAGCATTTTGTCACGACGACCGACATCTATGTACGGTTCAAGCAGCTCTGGCCAGACGTCGTTCGACAGACAGCTGAGTCAGGTCACGTCCCCGACGATCTCACGACGGCCAGTATCGCAGTATGGCGCCCCAAGCACCATCGGTCGTTCCGCGCCCTCGCCAACCACAGGCCGCTTCTTTGATCGGCCACGGGAGGACGTACCGTCGCTTTCGCGCGACCGCACCCTCTCCCAGACTCGCGATGACGTAGGTTCACTGTCGCGCGACCGGTCACAATCGCGCACTCGCGACGAGCTACCGACACGAGGTCGTGGCGACTCTGTTGGGAGACTAAGAGACGATTACATATCGTCCGCCTCTCTAACCTCTGCAGAGCCCGCTGCGCCTTCACCAACATCGCTCTCCTCCCCGCCTTCATCCGCTATGAACCCGCCTGTCTACCGCAGTTCGCACATGATGAAGAAATACGGCAGCCAACTTAGTGCAGGCGGACGCAGGCTTGGTCGTCATTTACCGCGCATAGCCAGCGGTGACCAAGAGGACGAGCCTGGCCCCGATAGGCCCGCCGACGAACCTTCACCCCCGGTTCCACCTCTGCCGCCTAGCGTGCAACAACAGCAACCGCCACCACAATGGCGACAACCACAACCACTATCACAACCAGTTCACCCTCAACCCCAACCTCAACATCTCCAAGATCCTCCCAAACCACGTCGTGCATACCAGGAGCGCCGCGAACAGCGCCTCCGCGGCATCCGCGACCCCGACAGACCTTCCAACGCCGAGGATGTTGCCGGTGTGTCCGGTCGCCTGAAACTGTCCAAGGACAACCCCATCAACAACTTCGCCTCGCCCTTACCCTCTAAAGCGCTTGCTGGCGGTGCGCGGTGGGGCTTGTGGGCAGATGTGCAGCGACATCTACTGCAGGCGTACGAATACCTGTGTCACGTCGGAGAGGCGCAGCAGTGGATGGAGGGGTGCTTGGGGCAGGAGCTGGGATGGGGTGTGGTGGAGATGGATGAGCGGTTGAGGGACGGCGTGGTGTTAGCAAAGCTTGTACGAGTCTTCCAGGGAGAGCATGCTGTGAGGAAGATATACGAGGTGAGCTCTAGGTCTCTCGACTATTCGTTGACAGCAGCTCAATAACTTCTTTACAGGCGCCCAAACTCGACTTCCGCCATTCCGACAACATCAACGCGTTTTTCAACTTCGTGCGCGAAGTGGGACTACCAGAGGGCTTCATCTTCGAGTTGACGGACCTGTACAACAAGAAGAATATTCCCAAGGTCATCTACTGCATTCATGCCCTCAGGTTCGTGATGAGTTTACCCCACCTCGTCCTCGCTAATGGTCATCCAGTCATTTGCTTGCGCGGCGTGGCCTTGCAGAGCGTATCGGCAACCTCCTGGGCCAGCTGCAATTCTCCGACGAACAGCTTCAGCAGACGCACAAGGGTCTGAAGGACTCTGGTGTTCCCATGCCGAACTTCGGAAACCTTGGACGTGATTTGGCGAAGGAGTTCAATGAGGAGCCAGAGGAGGAGCCTGAGACTGAGGAAGAACGTAAGGCATTTTATCTTGATGCTGCCAAGATTTGCATGCTCATGACGGTCCACAGGTCGTGATCGCATGCTGCTTGAGTGCGAAGCCGACATCGTGAAGTTGCAGGCGCAAGCTCGTGCCGCTCTTGCCAGGCGAGCAGTTCACGACACGGAGCGTCGTACGGCTCTGGCCCAGCGCTACGTCGCCAAGACCCAGGCCATCTGCCGAGGGTACCTGGCCCGCCGAGAAGCATCGCAGCAGCGCCAGTCCCGCGCCTCACTGCAGCCGTGGGCAAGAGCTTTGCAAGCCGTCGTCCGCGGTCGTCTCACGCGTGAACGCGTAGGCCAGCGCGTGCAACGCATCTTCAGCGGCGAGGCTTACGCTGTCAAGATTCAGGCCCAGATACGGGGGGTACTCCAGCGCAGGCGCATGGCGAAGCTGAGGGCCGCGCTGAAGAACCACTTCAAGGTGGTCACGAAGATTCAGGCCGTCGCCCGTGCCAACCGAGTCCGCCAACACCACGACAGCCTCGCTATCACCTTCGAGGACCCCATCGTCGAAGCGTCCATCGCTTCGGTGCAAGCGCTCGGACGAGGTGTACTTGCGCGCCGGAAGGCCGTTCGCAGGCAGTCGATGCTCCGGCGCTTTGAGCCCAACTTTGTCGGGTTGCAGGCTCAGTGCCGCGGAGTGCTGATGCGGCGGCGGGTCCGGAAGCAGATGGCCAAGCTCGAGGACGTCTCGCAGACAGTGGTACGCATCCAGGCTGCCGTGCGCACGTACCTTGCGCGTAAGCGGTTGCTTATCCTCATTCGTGGTCTGCGCCGAGCGACGCCGGTCATAGTGGGCTTGCAGGCGAAGGCGCGAGCTATGCTTGCACGTCAGCAGCATCAAGACATGACGCGGTATCTCGGAGAGGCAAAGACGATCAAGTCGGTCGGCGGCTTGCAAGCCTTCGCTCGCGCTGCGTTGGCCCGCAAGCGGCACACAGAGCTGCATCGCACTCTTGAGTTTGTGGCACCTGACGTCGTGGGTCTTCAAGCGCAGATCCGGGGCGCAATGGTGCGATTGGAGTACTATGCCTGGCGTGACCATCTCTGGCACAATGAAACCGTCGCGACGATCCTTCAGGCTATGCTGCGCGGCGCCATGCAGCGGCGCGCCTTCAGTCGAAAGATGGCGTACTACCGCGAGAACTTGGCGAAGGTCATCAAGATACAGTCCCTCGTCCGCGCGAAGGAGACGCGCGAGCAGTATCGGCAGCTCACGATGGGCACGAATGTCACCGTTGGCACTATCAAGAACTTCGTGCACTTGCTCGACGACTCGGAGGCGGATTTCCAGGAGGAGCTCAAGGTCGAGCGCCTGCGGAAGCAGGTCGTTGAGGCCATCCGGGAGAACCAGGCGTTGGAGTACGATGTCGGGGAGCTGGATACGCGGATCGGGCTTCTGGTGGAGAACGCGAAGACCTTTGAGGATGCGATGAAGACGCGAAGGGGTCGAGGTGATTCAGCTGCATCGCACGCTGCGCGGACATCTCTGCTGGCGGCGCACGGTGACCCGTTCGCGGGCCCCAGCACGTTGACGCACGACGCGCGCAAGAAGCTAGAGCTGTATCAGCAGCTTTTCTACCTCCTCCAGACTCATGGCGAGTACCTCAGCCGGTTATTCATCCGGGTGTCGATGTCCGACTCTGAAGACCACAAGCGCTTTATCGAGCGCGCGGTGCTCAACATGTTCGGCTATGGCCACGATCGCAGGGAAGACTATCTTTTGCTGAAGCTGTTCTCGGTATGTCATCTTCTCTAGGCGTATGTTCCGCATGTGCTGAAAAATTTATCAGGTCGCCATCCGCGAACACATCATGGAGGCCAGCTCTCTTGAGGATATCATCCACGACCATCCCATGTATCTCAGCGTGGCTGTGCAGTATGTGCGGCCTAAGCACGCGGTCTATATTCGGGACACCTTCCAGGGCGTTGTCCGTGATGTGGTCGAGTCCGACGACCTCGATCTGGAGGTTGATCCTAGCAAGGTTGGTCCGGTCAATGCTATGAGCACCGACCAAACTCTTACTGTCGCGTCAGATCCATCGGCAACGCATCACCATGGAGGAAGAGAAGACCGGAATAGCAAGTTCTCAGCAGAAGGACCTGCCCTTCCATGCTGCCCTTGCGGACCCGAAGACCAGAGCGGAGTACATTCGTCGTAAGTTGATGAGCATATCGACTTCTTCATAGACGTTGAATCCTTTGGTAGATTTGCAACAGCTGAACTGGAAGACCGGTGCCTTCGTCAAGGCAATGTTGGACTCCACGAACAAGATGCCGTACAGCATGCGCTATATCATCAGGGAAACCCTTGCCGCCGTTCGCGTACGCGATATACCTCTGTTTTGCCGAAGTCTGAAGCTGACTTGTAGTAGGAGCGCTTCCCGGATGCGACTGACCAAGAATGTGTGTCCTGCATCGCCAGAGTGATCTTCTACCGCTTCATCAACCCAGCAATCATGTAAGAATTTCGTACATCCTGTACAGTCTATCATACTCACACATTGCAGGGCTCCCGAGACTTTCAATCTCGTTGAAGACACTCTCGACCTGACATCACGTCGGAACCTAGGACAAATCTCTGCGGTCATTCAGCAGATCGCGTCCGGCGTGGAGTTCAACGAAGAGTCAGCCAGTTATGTGGCCATCAACGGCTATGTTAGCACGGCCATCCAACCACTCTCAGCTTGGTTCTTCGAGTGTACGCATCGTGATGTCGTGTATCATCGTCGCACGCTGATGGGATTCCAGTGGCCAATGTCCCCGATCCTGAGGTGCAATATCATGCGCATGAGTTCCTTGATGCTACGGTTCAACCCAAGCCTATCTATATCTCGCCAAACGAGATCTACAAGATACACAAGCTCCTCTCTGACCATCGCACGCATCTGGTACGCTGACAAATGCCAAAACTGGACACTCCTTACTCATTGACATAGATCAACGCGCCAGCGGAGAAGGACCGCCTCGCAATTATTTTGGAGGAGCTCAACGGTGTTCCGTACTCCAGCAATGCAGCGCTTGACGAGGCGCGCGACATCGTCATCACCTTGGAGTTGTCCAATCGATGGGCGACTGTTGACGGCAAGTCTCCATTCGATCCTGATTGTCAGAAGGTGCTGACTTACCACAGATACGAAGGCTATGGAGAAAGCCGAGTGGGTGAAGGCCAAGCGCGCTGTACTCGCCGTGCTCCGTGTGCAGCCCGCTCAAGACCTCATTACTTCCCTCATGAAGCCTGTCACCGAGGCGGATGAGGAGATGTGGGAGGATATCCTCGAGGCTGAGGAGTTGAACGAGCGCCAGACGGCTGCTCATCCTCGCCAAGCCTCGCAAGCTGCGCAGGAGTACAAGCTTCAAGACATTCGCCGGTATGTCACCCTCTTCAATCGACTGCACATCCGACGCTAATTCCCATCAGGCTCGACTTCAAGTCGGTCAAGGCTATGGCGATCCAGAGTCTTATCGAGCTAGAGAAGCAAGATAAGATCACTCGCTCGAATGGCTTTCAGGAGATCTTGAACGACATCGCCTACGACGTCCGTAGCAAGCACAGGCGAAGGTTGCAGCGCCAGCAGGAGATGGAGAACATGCAGGAGGCCCTCACCCAGCTCGCCGAGCGCAAGGTGCACTTCCAGAAGCAGATCGACGCCTACAACGACTACATGAAGGATGCGCTGAGCACCATGCAGCGGGGAAAGTACGTATCGTCGCGTCATGCACGACGTGCCTTCATACTGACCGTATAACGTAGGAAGCAACGTGTTGTCCTGCCGTTCACGAAGCAGTACAAGCACAAGCAGAATCTCCAGCGCATGGGCCGGACGCCCAAGTTTGGCTCGTATCTCTATACCGCCAAGGAGCTCTACGACCGCCAGATCATCCTGTCCATCGACCAGTACTCCCCTCGGCAGTACGACAAGATCAATATCATCATGTCGTCGAATGACTTCGGTGTCTTTACGCTCGACCTCGAGTCCTCCCTCTTCGGCGTTACCTCGCGCATCGCCTCGCAGAACCTATCGATGTCGGAACTACTCGACGCGAAGTACGAGAACCGGTCGGCAATCCCCCTCTTCGGTGGGAAGGTCAAGGCGAATACGGAGAGGCTTCTCTTCCAGATCAACAAGAAGTGAGGGCGCATTCCTCCGGTTCCTCATCCCGCGCTAACGGATCCTACAGGTTCTACGTCTAACGTCTGACGTTGCTGGTCTTCGTTCATGGACTGCTCATATGTGTTTATAGCCCTGTGTCATAGCCGTTCGCTTTCTTGCTCAAATATCTCAACTGCATTATGTACATCTAGTCACTATCGTTGTTTGTACCCTTGCACATACTAATGACCGTCACGTCTTATTATTGCTCACTTGTTACGCGCGCGGTGATGCCATGCATGTTCGTATTGAACGTGGGGAGGGTACAAGCTTCCGCTGCTTACGGCCTCGTGCATTCAGCCACCGTTCAGGTGCGAGGTGCAACTGCTGCAGTGCACCGATATGAGCGGCGACATGCGTATGTACATGACCAAGGCCACCGTGGCGTCAATACTGATGCAAGACTGGCGTTACGATACAGGACGGTCATCGTAGGACGCCGTTCGTCGAAAATTGAGAGCCATGTTCCTTCGATATACCCCAAGACATATCAACTAGCTGCCTGCACGCGTATTGAGTCAGTAAGCTGCTAGAAGGAAAGCCAGCAGGGCGTAGGCGAGCAAGACGTACGAGAAAGCCCAGTTCGGCGTCCGAAGACTCCTCTTCTCAGCGTCACTCCCGCTTCCAATCACCGCACCCCGGGCAGCCGTTCTCTTCCCGTGGCACTGCTGCGAAGTCAGCGATATTCCGCGCTTCCTGAGGTGCCCACGCACCTTCGGCGGGGGCAGCGAGGACAGTCAAGGTCGCGGCAGCAAGGATCAGCAAGCGGATTGAGAGCTGCATAGTGGCGGTATGGTGTGAAAAGGCATGTGGCGGCCGCTCCCTCTTTATATACGATGACGAAAATTCCACAATCAGAAGCGTGACGATAAGGCAGGCCTGAGGGGACCGACTGCGCTTTCTTGGATGATGGATCTGCTGACTGCCGGAGTTTCAACACATGGAGAAACCGTCTTCCAGAGCCCGGCGGAACCTGAGCGAGAAGTCAAGCCGACCGTGGAGATCCTCTCGCACGAGGTAGCTGTGTTTGAGAGGGTGCGTGCGTGCGGGGAACCTGGCCAAACGCACGTCAGCTTGTTGACTTCATGCAGACGCCACGGTCGGCGGCGTAGACGCATTACGGGAGCGCCCCCCCCCCCCGGCGTACCTGCTGTAGACCTCCCGAGTATACTTCCTTGCTGTATACCGCGACTGTATCTGCCGAGGTGCTACATGTCTGGCTCCAGGAGGGTAGCGCATAGAGGGTTCCATGCAGACGCCCCATGATGGATGTGTGGTTATCCATGTCTGGCGGGCTAGGACAGGACGCATATGACTGCGTTCAGCGGATCATCTCAATGAGGACTCGAAGCTTGTTTTGTTTTCGGCTCGCTCTTCCCCGTCCGCTGTCCATTTAGTTCGTTGATCCTGTTCCTTGGAGCCCGGCATCAAAGCTCGCAGTAGCCATTGTTCTGCGTAAGTCCATCGCTCGAGCGAAGATTCCATGGAAAAGCTTGTCGTGGAAGTAGAAGAGACAAAGCCTGCCTAATCGGGAAATTTTGTTGGCCATCGCATGTTTTCGGGAAACGCCGGACAGGCTTCCTTCTGTTGCTGTTGGCGCGACGTGCGTCGCAGTTCTCTAGGGCTTCCTGTTTATAGGAAGCTATCTCCCCCGACAACCATTGAGTCTCTATCCGTAAACAACCATTCGCCAGGGCTGGGTGCGGCCGTTTTGCCTGTGCGTGCAGTCCTGCCACTGCTGCACATGTCTACATCTGCTGATATGACGCCCACACTCAGCATGCCTTCCCTTGTTCTACCCCTGGAGCTTCACGACTACATCATCGATTTCCTCCACGATGAGACCGATGAGTTGAAGCGTACCGCTCTCGTTTGCCGATACTGGCTCTCTTCGTCTCGCTTTCACCTGTTTTCCTCGGTTACTCTGCTGCCGCCTCTGGAAGCGCCATCTCACTCAAGCTCGCCTTCGCCATGCAAACGGCTCGAAAATGTCATAGCAAAATCGCCCGATGTGTCGCGCTACATACAGGAGCTATCCCTGTACGAAGGCAGCCGGCACGGCAGGATGGGCTGGGCGTGGATGCACGCAGAATCCTCGCTGCCAAAACTTCTCGACGCTGTGAAAGGAAGCCTGAACACGCTCTGCATCCAAGCAGATCCACGAGAACGCCCTCCCCTGGCTATCAGGCTCGCCCGCTTCCCAGAATCCCTGGTCCACGTCTTCGGCCGACTCGCAGAACAGCAGGACCCGTTCACCCATTTACGACACCTGCGGCTGAAGGGATTGACGCTGCCTTCACTGCAGTCCGTGGCGACCCTTGTGGCAGCCATGCCGGCGTTGAAGGACCTGGACCTGGTCCATATCAGGGCTTCTTCGACTGAAGAAGTGGCCCCGTACCCAGAGGTATCGGGCTCGCGCAAGGCGGAGCTGGAATCACTACAGGTCATATCTCGGGATGCGGATGGGTTCATTCGCTGTCTGCTCCACGAGCAAGCCTCTGCTAGCCTATACCATTTGCGCTCGCTCGCGTACACGACGGGCATCGGTCACATGGGCGTCGTGAACGATATCCTTCGCGCTTGCCCCAATTCCCTTGCAAGCTTCGAGCTATTCGCCTCGAGTCCTCTACACCAGAGTAAGCAAGAGATCCTGATCTTTTCGTCGGAGCATCGCAGCTAACGATATCATAGTCGTCCAAGCCCCTCCACGCGACGATAAAATTCCCGACCTCTCACGCAACCCCGCTATCCGGACTATCTTGCTCGATGGCGACATCCTGCCCGACTCATGCGATATCCTCCACTTCTCTGTCGCCGTGTTATCAACCCTCCCACCCGAGAACGTCCTCGAGCACTTCAGCCTCACCATCGCGCTCACCTGCCGCCTGCCCGCGCCCACGCTCGACGACTCCCTCGCGTCCTGCGCGCGCCTGGATGCGCTTCTCGCTGAGAACGGAAGATTCCCAAGGCTCGAGCGCGTGCGCGTGGACTTCCGGATATACGAGTATGATCGCGAGGAGGAGGGCGCGCAGCCGGCGGATGTCCTGGCCGGGCAGTTTCTCGCCCGCTTGTCGAAGCTCGACGCGAGGGGCTTGCTGTATGCTGATGTGTCGTCTGTGTAGGCGGACGGAGGGAAGGAAGTGGCGTGTACTGCCGGATTCGACGTAAGCGCAAGGTCTCTTTTGCCAGCCGGCTCACACGGGGCTGATCTTTGCGCTTCGCAGCCTGGTGTTTCCATCTCGCAGTCTACATTGCTCCTCGCGGTCCGCAAGGCGCCCATACTAGGTCACTGAGGGGTGCATCCATATATGAACTGCCGTCAACCTCTCACTCACCGAAATGACCGTGTCCTCGGAAGTCATCGACGACTCGACTTGATTATCATCGCCAATCAGTATAAAATATCCCTCGAGATCAGTATACTAATACTACTCCAGTGGCGCATCACTATTACCGTTCCCACCGCTCTCCTCCGCGTCTTGCGCAAAGCCATCGTCCGGTGGTGCATCATCACTGGCACCTGGGTCGTTCCCTGCCGGCACCTGCTCTCTCCCATTCAGCACCTCCTCTTCGTTCCCATCCGGCACCTCCTCACTCCCCCGCAGAAAACTCAGCAGCGCCCACGTCATGCCGCGCATCTCGGGGTCGTACCACCAGTTGAGCGCGATCGTGACGCCGGACTGGCCCATGCGCAGGTCGCCGACGGACTGGCTCCCGCGCAGGTTGCCGACGGACTGGCCCCCGTGCAGGTCGCCGGCGGACTGTCGGACGTGGTGCCACCAGCCGGCGGGGAGGTATAGCGTGTCGCCTGCGTTCAGAGTGACGGAGAGGGGGTGCACTGATGGGTGGAAGGCGGTCTGGCGCGATGATGATGAGAAAGCGGTCTCAGGGTGATCGGCGGGGTCAGGAATGGAGGCCCAGCGGACAGGGGGAGCGCCGTTCGAGGGCTTCAAAATCAGCGAAGAGTCAGGCGCCGGTCGGATGTATCTGGCGTGCGGGTAGGAGCGTTCTGAGTGGGAGCTGAGGTTCAGTACAGAGTACATGGGAGCCAGACGAGTTGATGTAAAGCTACCTCGCATGCACCACCCATCGGTCGGCGGCAGCAAAATAAAGTGCTTCTGTCCGCGTATGACGGTGTAGATGTTCTCGTACGGATCTTTGGCAACCCCTCAGTATACGTGCTCTACGTCGTCCACGAGAGGGTGCTCATACCGCTATGGATGCTTGTCACGCTTCGCCCATCGCCGATCCATAGATTGACTGCGTCCGGAGAACGGTCTGAGCCGTTTGAGTTCCTGCTAACCAGTCCAAATGTATTGACTCGATTACTCACCGAGAGCTCCCGTACACCATGCCACATCATTCGGTATATCGGCACGCAGTGCCTCAAATTCCGACGGGTCTTCCTGGCCTTCGAACGTGCGGTTCGTATACACGTTCCCGTTCTGCGACTGCAGATATAGGACGTCGCCGGAATCTTGAGACGAGATACGTCAGGAAAGGGAGTGAGATGATGAGGATCGCGCGACCTAGCTTGTGGACAGTTTGTTGAGAAAGGTCGACATGGTCATTTTTTCGACGTGAGGCTCGGCGAAGTATAGCTTGTTGTCAGGGCCTCTGGTAACAGCGTCGGCACGTCTGGAGGTAATACAATTCAGTGAGCTGGAGTATTTGCATGTGACGCTTTCCCTACCCATTTGGTGTTGCAGCGATAGATATTTGCTGCTCTCCCATGCGCTCCAGTAGATGATCATCACTCCAGTGCGTTAAAGGAGGTATATCATGGCCTTCAAAGACTCAAGATGAAAGTAATACAGGCAGTAATAATTTTGACTCACCTTTTATCACAACTGGTCGCGAGACGTGGACAAGCCGCGAAAATTCAAGTGCGGAAGGAGGTGCGTCTAGCGTCTCAATGTACGACCCATTCAAGTCTGAGGAGCGTTTGCTCTTGATGAGCAGATATACGTACATATGGAAATATATGCGTACCAAAGTAGTCCTCGGATAGTTTACGAAGAGCTTCTTCAGAAGGGGCTGCAGACATGGCGCTGATCGTGAGAGTTAAGTTGAACTCGGTCGCGTGACGTCACTTCGATTGTCGCACGTGCCCATCACTCGGACGCGTCCGAGGCGAACGCGGTTTGTCGAGCCCGCTCATCCTCGTCTTCCCGGGACGTGTCGCTCGTCTGCCTCATGCCGCCCAAGAAGAAGTCGACCTCGAAAGGGTCCCTGAAAAACTCAGTGAGCGCCAATGCACACAGATGCAACTGACACTGACTAATTGCCCCAAGACCTCTCAGCAACGCACATTGTTTGATCACTTTCAGAAGAAGGGAAAACCAGATGCAGATGCAAAGGAAAACGGATCGGCCCAAGGCAGTCAAGAGCTGAAGCCTGAGGCGCCGCCCTCTTCGCCACCCCAGATCGTTGAGCCTGAGCCCGTGGATGCATCGGCTGAAGTCGCCACCAGTGCGTTTTGCCCGTACCCCGTGCTATCCGGACTGACGCGCGATCATTAGCTTCTTCACCTGCCGCATCATCTCCATGGACGAATCCCCCACCCTCATCCGGCCCTCCAAGCTCACCTTTACCCATCGAGATCGAGGTTGAAAATGAGAAAGACACGTCGGCTGCTGCTGTCCCTCCAACTACGCCGCGGAAAGTCCTGAAGCCTCAGGTTCCATCCACGCCTGTCATTGGCACCTCGAGGGATGTGCCAATTGTGATCGCGTCTCCTCCTGGTCCCTCTAAGCCAGCGCACCCCTTCTTCAAGCCGCGCGTCGCGCCGCCGAGTCCATCTAAGGCAGCGCGAGCCAAGGTCGACGAGCTACCACCTGCATATCCAGACAGCAGCAGCCAACATGTCCGAGGTCCGCAACTGATGCACCCTATGCCCCGCGCAGCCTTCTACCCTCCTCGACAGCGTACTTCACGAGACCACGGCGAGCACCCTGCGGACCTATCCTTCCTCAAGGTAGAACAGGACAACAGTCCTTCAGCTACTGGTGGTTCCGATGACCCTGAAGAAGTCGATGCCTCAGAGCGCGAGTCATATCTGGCAACGATCCCGGAGGAACATCGCGGGCGCACAGCCATATCCCTTCTGCTCCAAGACAGCGCAGACGGTAGCGAGAAAGCTCACTCCACTTGGGCTCAGCAATGCATGCCTCAAACGGCGGAAGCCGTGCTAGGGAACGAGCGCAACGCCACATATCTGCGCGACTGGCTCAAGAAGCTACAACTGGACGTTAGCAATCTCGCGTCATCCAGCGACGCCGGCTCAGACACCCCGAAGCCAAAGCCCAAACCGAAGGCCCCCAAGCGTCCCATAGGCGCATCTAAACGACGTACGCGGAAGCGACTGCGTCTGGATAGTGATGACGACAATTTCATTGTCGAGACTGGCGACGACTACGCGGAGGAGGACGAGGAGGAAGAATGGGGGCCGGTTGGTGGCGATGAGGACGAGTACGTCCCAACGCGTTTACAACGCAAAGACGACGGCGCTGTCGCGCCTTCGCCAGCGACACCGGCCATACCACCCTCAGTCTCTGCACCTGCGGCACCGTTAGCCTATGCTAATCAGAATGTCGCCCCTCCCAATCCATACATGTGGATGCCGCCGCAAACGGGCGCGTACTACCCCAACTTCATGCAATTCGCGCCGATGTACGCCCAGTATATGCCGTACCCGCAAGCTCAAGTGTATCCGACTCCCGCCTATAGCGTCTACCCACAGTCCGTTGCCCCAAATCCCTACCCGTACTATAACTGGCCGCCACCCGCTGCTGTTTATTCTCCCGTCCCACCGCCAGCCGCACCTGCTTCCGCGCCGCCTCCGGCTCTGCCTACCCCTACACCCCCAACCCAACCTGTTCGTAACGCCATATTGCTCGCAGGCCCCTCCGGGAGCGGGAAGACAGCGGCGGTCTACGCGTGCGCGGCCGAGCTTGGCTTCGAAGTCTTCGAAGTCTACCCCGGCATCGGGCGTCGCAACGGCGCCTCGGTCGACCATCTCGTTGGCAATGTTGGTCGCAACCACATGGTACGGCAGGCGAGGGCGGAGGCGTCGGGTGGCACCAAGGCCAAGAACGCTTTTGCGGCACTGATGAAGCGGAAGGCGGCCGACGAGGAGCCGCCTGCGGACGCTGCCTCGCCGGCTGCCGATACTGCCTCGCCACCGCCTGCTTCCAAAGAGAATGGCGCGACATTCCGGCAGTCGCTCATCCTTCTGGAAGAGGTCGACATCCTGTTCAAGGAGGACACGAATTTCTGGCCCTCCCTCGTCACGTTCATAAAGTCGAGCCGGCGCCCAGTGGTGTTAACGTGCAACGGTCAGTGATATCTCCGCCGCTAGCCCAGGGTTCGCCAACTGACGCGCGCGCGCTTCGCAGACCTATCGATCGTGCCTTTGTGGGCCTACGACATTCCCCTGCAACATGTCCTACATTTCTCGCGCTGCCCAGCCCCACTAGCGACTTCTCTCTTGCAGTCTCTGTGCTACAAACACGCGCGCCTGGTGCCGCGTGAAGACATCGCGCGCTTCTGCGACTCCCGGTGCGACGCCGAGGACACGCGAGCGGCTTCTGGCTGTGATCTGCGGCATGCGATCAACGCGCTGCAGCTGCATTGCACGACGCGTGCGGGAGGAATTCAGAGGGAGGAAGAAGAGGAGCTGTATGTGTTGAATTGGGAGGATTCGGAGGAATCTGGTGGGGGAGACCCGATCGTTGCGGCGGCGGCTCGCTCGGTGCATAGGCGGCGGCAGGCGGTGCACTCTGAATTGCTGTCATTCATGGATGCGCATGCGTGCATTCGCAGCTTGGGACAGGTGTGTTCTACCCTCGCTACCATGTCCGAGCTTTCTCACTTCTTCCCTTCAGATTGACCCCTGGGCTCGTAGCGCGCCTGCCGACGACGATGAGCTGGGGCACCAGGTGCTCTTCGACCTGCCGTCGTACCCCGACGTCGACGTCGCCTTCCGCGACCGCGTCGGCGAGCTCGCCGCCACGGCGGCACGTTTGTCTGCACGCGCCGCACGTGGGCCAGGCGCGGATGTGCCGCCGTCATCGCCGCCCCGTGCGCCCGCATGTTACGGTGCGCGTGCGCTGTTCCGCGCTCGCGTGGAGAACGCGGAGCGCGTCGCTCGGCTGCGTGGCAACCCCGTGCTCGCTAGTGCCGGCGGGGGAGCGGCACTGTTCCTTGATTACCTGCCATATGTGCGCCATATGGCTGCCACGGACGACGCGCTGGAGAGGCTTGCGATGAGCGGCGCTGGCGCTGGCGCAGGCGTCGCGCGCGGGCGGACGACGAGGAACAGCCAGCGCGCGCAATATGTTCGGACGGTGGATCTGACGGAGGGGCAACGGGAAGCGCTGGCAGCTACTGCGCTCGTGGGATAGAAGTGCTGGGACGGGCTATCAGGATTCATCGGGAGGAGGGATGGGAGCGGGCTGCAGTCAGTCGGTCCAGCATGAGGCTTCGAAGTAGCGTTGCGGATGATACCCTAGGAAACTTACCAACACCCATTGTTACCGGTTCGAAACCGGTTCCGTACTGGTATCATACCGGACCCCCTTCAAGTGCTGAGCGGGGTCGGTACCATACCATACGCAATATGTGGCGTCGACGCTCAGTGCGACGCTGAGGCGGCTAGCAGGCTTCGTTGGGCGGTGGAGGACTTTCCGTGACGTGAGCTTTCAGTTTGGCGCCCTCCCTTGTAGGTAGCTGCGATGTGAATGGTTGTCCTGCAGTTTGTGATCATTTGGTGGTCACTTCGAGCCCCGGCGTGTGTCCCTGATTTGCTTGATGAAACCGCCTGCGCACGGAAAGTCTGTGCTGCAGAGCGCCACAAAGTGGCAAGCAACCGTTTCCGAACCTCGTCTGGACGGGGTCCCGCACCGCTCACGGTACGAATGGTAAAGGTTCCGGGAGGTATCATCCGCAACGCTACTGTACTTCGAAGCAGGGCGTAGAGGACTTAATTTAGCCATACATGGCAGTCACGGTGGCGGCGGGCTAGGGCACGTGGCATTTCCGGGGGAGTTTGATCATGTTGGCCGCTCGCTGATCTCTTCTCTCACTTTCCATTGCCTGTCCCCGGCGCATACAGCAGCGATGTCGCACACGCCCACGCCCAGCTGAGCATGCAAGACGGCCCGACCAGCCGTCTTCGTCCAGAGTCACGCCCGCCGCGGTTCCATCACAGACCCGCCCCTCCACGCGGCCGCCTCATCAAGACGCGCTTACACCGTCTCCCTACGCACGCTTCCCGAGCTTCCCATCGTGCGCATGGAGGTCCCGCAGCTCACCGCGCTCTTAAAGACATCAAATACGCGTGTCTGTCTCCGCGTCGGGGAAGCTGCCGTTCGACTGCAACGCCCTCCCGCCCGGCCTCACGCTGTCGGGCGGTCTTTTCCCGCTGTGCGCACACGCCTGCCTCGCCGATCGACCGCGCGCACACTCGCCGCGCCGGACTCCACCCCCTATACCCCCTCCCCTTCCTCTCGCTGATGCAGCGCACCGCGGCGCGGCGTGACATTTCGTGTACTGTACATATCTAAACAGCGTCGGCGCGCGCAGGTGGCAGCTGTATTGACGGCTCGTTACTACCAGCTGCTCTGTTCCGTACGGTGTAAATAGATACACTATTCAATGCTAGACGTACCAAACTTTCTCTCATCTTCGTGCGTGAGTCGAGCGAGAGCGAACGAGAAGCCAGCAAGTGCTGCCCCCGCCGCGTCGCGTCGCGCCTCACACCGAGGAGACGCACCCCTTTCCAACGCCGAAAGCGCGGGATTTCTGACCTCACCGACGCGCCGCTTACGACCAGCCGCACTTCCTCACCACTTTCCAACCCTCGATCCCATCTCGCAGCCACCCCTTCGTCGAGAAAAGCCTGAGAAGGGGGAATTGGCACGAAATGCCCCTTCCTTACCTCCCCCCGTCGTTGCGAAAGCCCCTTCGACCGCTTCTAACCCCCCTCAACTCCTCCCCTCCCACCCCGTCACCCTGCACATCTCGCGCTCGTCGTCGGAAAAGTCGAACACGCGCGTGTCATCGGTGCCGAGCGCCTCGTGCGCGCGGGGTTTCCCGAGTTCGAAATCGGAGGGGAGGGGGAAGGGACCTGAAAGCAGGGTTAGCAGCGGACTCGGGACGTGAGGCGTATCCTACCTTGCTCAGTCGACGCTTACTACCAGCCGCACTTTACTCGGAATTCCTAACCACCCCCTTCGCTCGACACCCTGTCAAGCGTGAGTAGGAGCAACACCCCCCTCCCCCACTTCCCCCCGCGCGGGCTACCAATCATAATCCATCGCATCCCATCCCCGCTCGCCCATCCTACCCTGTTCAAGTCGCACTCTACCAAAATCGCGCGCTTGCCACTAACCCTCCCTTCGTCTGAGCATCGACCTTTTGGTCTCCCTCCTCAAGAAGAACTGGCAAAGCGTCAGGTCGCTGCACACCAAGACAACCACGGGCAAGCCCGTCCGCTTGTTCTAAGCGTCGTGCATCGCGTCACCTAGAGAACGTAGTCAGAAGTGTTCGAACACCCCACCCGACGCTTGCAGAGGCGTCGCGTCGTCGAGCGCGAGTCGACACCCCAGCCCTAGTGGCTTGACAGAAAGACGCGCAGCACTCACCTCGCCTTCTTCTCATTACGAATACCCTCCTGCAATCCCTTCCTTCGCTCGTGAAGACCGAAGCGCGCGCTCCCCTCCCCCTCCCCCTCCTCCCCCCTCGCGAAGGACGAAGGCGGATAGCGCGTCAACGCGGTTGTTTCCATCGCGCCCGGAACTGAAAACTCGTTAGTGGGTGAGTTGGAAAGCACGCCCCCACAAGCACACCAACCACGCCCCATGCGCACCAACCCAAATCTGAGCGCCCCTCCCTCGCAGTCGCGCACCACCTCACGGTTTCCCAGGCTTAAGAATCGTGTTGAGGGTGGCGCGTGTCGTGAAGGGGAGGGGTAATGAAGGGATATCGAAGGGGAGGGTGTCGATGAGAGCAAGAGGGAAGAGGAGGGGAAGGGGAAGGGTGGAGGGAGGGCGGAAGGAGGAGAGGAGGAGAATAGGGGAAGGGGGGAGGGAGGGGAAAGAGGTGGGAAGGAGGGGGGACTTGGAAACGGAGGGAATGAGTGTGGCAAAAGACAGCTCACCGCCGACATGGTATGACAGCTACCTTCGCGGGGGAGGAAGGAGGAAGTCCCCTCCCCCATCGCCTTCTTCACAGCGAACGCACGAATTGACCGCCGCCGCCCAGCGGTCACGAGCGCACTGTACACAGAGGTCAGTCGTCGATAGTAAGAGTGGGGTAGGGAGGGTATCCTACCCTCCACGCAGAACGCACCTAGGGAGCGCGCGACTGCGCTCAACGGTTTAGGGGCACCGGAATGCCGGCGGGAACAAGGTCAGTACGCGTTAAAGAAGGAAGGGGGAGGGACGGTGCCCCACCCCCCACCCTCTTCGCATTGCGCACTCAGGCGCCCGCGCGTGCCTCCGGCGGCTCTATCCCATCGAAACGTCCCCTTTTCACGCGTTGACGCGCTCCTGACAATTTTCAGGAGGGGGAGACCCCCCACCCCGTCGCAAATCTCACCTAGGAACCTTGCTCTCGCCTCCGGCGGTTCGGCCTCGCCGAAAAGGCGTTCGGAATCCTGCGAAAGGGGGGCAAGTCAGCTTCTTGCGAGTAGAAGGGCGGGGGGAGGGTAGCCCACCCTCGTCGCATATCTCATCGCGCAACCTTGATGAGCGCCTTCGGCTGCTCCCCCTCGCCCCAAGGGCGCCCGAAATATCCTGTTTAAGATAGTCAGTCATCCTCATGACAAGTAAGGGGGTGAGACGGTGACCCACCCTCGTCGCATCCTTCAACGAGGGACCCCGCGCGTGCCTCCGGCGGCTCGGGGTCATTGAAAAGTCGTCCAACTAGCGTGCAAAATGGGGCTCAGTGAGCTTCTGGCAAGGGGGAAGTAGAGGGAGGGAGTCCCACCCTCAACGTATTCCTCACCCGAGGAGCCCAAGTGGGCCTCACCCACTTCTCCCAAAGGTGGGGCGACCCCCTCCCCCATCGCGTAACTCGCTCGGATCAGTGTGAGCGTGCCGGCGGCTCAATCTAGCGAAGATGGGGCCCAGTAAGCTTGACCAAAAACCAGGAAGGGGCATAACTCACCGACAACTTCCCCCCTCCCTCCCTCCGCCATTCAAACGCGCCCGCAGCCATTCCTTCTCATCAAATGGGTGGGAGAAGACCCTCCCCCTTCGCGGCATTCGCCCAAGAGCCACGCGCACGCCTCGGCGGCTTGCCGCCGTCGAAGATCATCTCGATGGGGAAATCAGTACGCTTAAGACATGAGAAGGGGGAGGGAGGAAGACCCACCCTTATCGCACTCCTTAACGAGGGGGCCCTCGCTCGCCTCCGGTCCATCGAACTCGCCTAAAGTCGCTCAAAAACAATGCGAAGGGGGACCCTATGATAAGAGACGGCGGACGTAGGGGTCCCCCACCCTCGTCGCATCCCACTTCGAGGGATGGCCCCGCACGCCTCTGGCGACTCGGACTCAGCAAAAGCCGTCTTACACGGGTTCAAGACACCCCCATCGTGACTCAAGTTGGAGAAAAGGGGGAGGGCCCCCACCCTCTTCGCAGCCTTCACTGGGGGTGCGCGCGCGCCTCCGGCGGCTCGACCTCGCCAAAATGTTGGCCGACGGTCGCGTAAACTGGGGTTCCTCCGTTTGTGACAGAGGAAGGGAAGGGAGGGCACCCTGCCCTCCTCGCATCCTTCACCGAGGGACCCCGCGCATGCCTCCGGCGGCTCGGGGTCGGCGAAAAGTTGTTTCTAAATCCTTTGAAAGCGGGGTCAGCACGATGAGGTCAAGACAGTAGGGGTTGAGGTACCCCACCCTCGACGTTGTCTTCATCGCGGGGGAGCGCGAGCGGTAAAGGGATCAGCTCACCAATAACATCACCCCCCTTCCGCGCCGGAGTGCCTCCGCATATCGCTCTCACCGAGAGTGATGGGGGCGAGACCCCTCCCCCACCGAATATTTCGCCCGAAGCAGCGCGCGTGTGCCTTTGGCGACTAAGCCTGATCTGAAAATGGGTTCAGTGAGGGCGATTTGTAGAGATAGAAAATTAGAAAGGCGCATAACTCACCCAGCATCCCCCCTCCAAGCGCGTCCCTTTCCCTCAAAGCAGCGGGGAGGGCCCCTCCCCCACCGCTTAAGCTTGCAGGGGAAGCGCACGCATGCCTCCGGCGGGCGGGGGACCTAGGGGAATTCATGGCGGAAGGGGTCGGCGATGTTGATGTATGATGAGCATTACTCACCGACGCGCAGTAATGCCCCTTCTCCAATCTTGGAAGAGATATACCCCTCCCTCTTCGCCTAGATCGGCAGAGGGAGCTGGCGGGTGCGCCTCACGGACCGGGAAATGGCGATAATTTACTTCGGAAGGGGGTCAGAGGGATTTTGGGTGCGCTCGGGGGGCGAGCATAACCCGCCAAGACCGAGGATAGACTACCCTCATTACGCCCTCCACCCGAGAGCGTGCGTGAATGCCTCCGACGGCTCGGGTGTCCAAGAAAAGGCAACTGAAAACGAGTCAGCACGACGTGAAGGTGGGAAATGCAAAGAGGCATCGCCCTCGACGCGCGTTTGTTGACTCACCAGTCCCCCTTCACCCCAAGTTCGCTATCACGATCGGATTGGGTACCCTGGGCCTCCGAGATTCGAGGAAAAGGCCCCCTGCATTATCCCGTGCTGTCGGAATGACCCGGGAAAAGGGCCTAGACGGAGAGGGGAGGTGTCCTGGATCGTTGCGCGTGGTGACGACGACAGTCGGGGATATCCCAGACGCCGACGTAGAGGAAGGAGGGGGCGGGCAACGGCGTGCCGAATGCTGCGCTCATCGCCTGCGCTGAGGTGATCCACGAGACGCAACGGAGGGGAATTAGCTCACCGACCTGACAACGTTCGCACGTCTTCCAAGTCGCGTCGGCAGCGAGGAAAAGGGGGCGGGGCTTTAGGGTAACATCGCGATCTACGCCTTCGTTGAGTACGGGTGCAGCTGGCGGTGAGAAAAAGCGCAGACTCACCGAGATGGGTACGCCAATGAGACCGTCCTGTTGTTCCTCTACAGAGACGGCATGCAGCCCTGCCGTCGTCGGAGGCCGTACGGCGGCCCGCTCCAAACCGAACGTCGTCAAGCGGCTTCTCGAGCACGTCAAAAGCACGAGTGATAGGGTCGTGCTCACCGCATACCACAACGCCAACCGCGTCGCTCGGAGTGCCAGACGCGCCGAGTCAGGGATATCAAGGGTCGCCGAAAAGATCGACCATGTCCGCAGAGACCCCCGACCTGCAGTTGCAAGTCTGCTGAGCGCACATCGAGGCGCAGAAGATGAATGTGGCGTCGACGCTGATGATGGTGAGATGAGAGCGGTAGTCGCGAGTCGTGGCGGTAGACGTGATGGCCTAGAGCACGCCCGGTCAGGGTGGCACGACGTCGGAAATCCAGCCCGTCCTTACCCGGCGAGCAAGGGGCAGACAGAGACGTGCAGTGCTATCACTGTCCAATGAGTTAGGAAGCACATTAGATAGATAGAGAATCGATAGACGTACCCGAGGAGCATTAAAGCCGACAAGTGCGTTTGGTGTCGATTGATGGTGCGCGTTGCGAGAAGGCTGTGAAAGCGATCAGCAAAAGTGTAGAGCGCTCGTAGGAATGCAAGCGGGCGCTTCAAGGAGTCGTAGAGCGCCTGAATAAGGAGTAGGGTGAGTATGACAAGTGATAGTGATTAAGAAAGACGTACTTACTAGTCAATGCCGAAGGGGCTGTTTGACCTGAAGGAAAGAGGTTGTAAGACACAGAAAAAGAAAAAGGTTGGGGGACTCACATAGGACGAGAGTAAGGAAGTATTGAGGAAGAGAGGTCGGAGAGAAGGGAAGGTAGGACAGTGTGAGGAAGGCAGTGGATCGCTGATTGGAGCGGTCAGATGCCCTACCTTTTATACCTCGAAAACGGCCCAACGCCGTGCCCAGTCGTCGCCCAATCTTCCAGACCGGCGTCGCATATTTCCGGATCAGACCTCGGCGGTCCGCGACCGGGACCCGCCCACTGAAAAGTCGGAAGATTGGGGGGATGCGCGGAGAGCGCGCATTCAATCTTCCGCCGCTCCCCTGCGCGATTGTCAGCCAGAGCGCGCAGAAAATGCGTCGAGACTTACTCACCCGGGCTTGGAGTGCCGTGCACGTGGCCCCCGGCGGGGAAGTACGGGGGGTTATGCGAACTGTTCGTTGGGTGGCGCGCAAGTTGCTGGGTGTTGTATCGCGTCCACTTGACCGCATCCGCTGGGCAGCAGCGTCAGTATGGTCAAAGAGAGCGCACTGGACGTCGCGTGACACGTGGCAGTGCTGACGTGGCGCGGGTGCGACGCACCAGAGACCGGGAAAAAGTCGAACTCGCTGCCATCACGTCGTTTCTCCATTTAGCAGGCTTTGAGCCGGGCGGAGGGGCAGCGCACCAAAAGCCCGTCCTCCTCATTGACTCGCTGCCTCAAGGCTCCGGTAGTGACGCGGCACGTGTATGCGTCAATGTCAAGATGGTTGTCGGTCCTCGGTGAGGGGACGATGGGGCTGGTCCATTGTTCTCGCCAAGGTGAGGATAGCAGAGTGGGCGCGGACGCGCCGAGGCCGCCGCCGGCGCGCATCAGCCTTCGAAACTTCTGATCCGATATTTGAGTGTCTGGAGCGTTGTGTTTGGAAGGAGCCACGTACCGTGAAGCGAAGGAAGTCTTCGGGGAGCGGAATGGCGGCGAGCGGATATTCGCCGGACTGGATGCGGGGGTCGAGCCCGGGGAGCGTCGTGATGCGCTAAAAATGTTAGATAGTGTAGCCGGATTGACGCACAGGGGGCTAGGTGTCGTGTATAGCACACGTTCGCGACGGGGAAGATGCGGGTGGACGAGGAGACGATGTGTATTGCGAGTTGGCTATTGCGCCGAGAGCGCCCAAACGTCCCACGTCACATCTATACTACTCGCAGACAATTTATCTGTGTTTATCCAGTCAGCGAAGGCCTATGCGGTGAATGCAAGAACGTACCAAAAGCGACGCCACATATTGAAAGCGGCCTTCCCGACGTCCTACAGACCTCGGTATGCCGTGGAGAGGGATCGAATTTGCAGAAATCAGCTCTCCTATGTTCCCCCCTTCGATCATTAGAGGTAAGATATGTTCACCCAAGTGACGACTTGCCAACCATATTTGGGCTGGGTGTGCATACATCTTGCTTCGATCTTCAGAAACGATAAGAGAGGACGCGTTCTCTGGCCATCGACACCAGTTGTACGTCCGGAAATGCTTCAGGGATGCGCCTGGTATATGGCTGGACCCATCGTGGGTGCTGGGGGTAATGGGGGATAGGTGCCGTCGCCCGAGATCGCGTCGTGAAGCGGTAGGCGTGTCTTTGGTCAAGTTCTGATGAATCTCGGGGTGCTGCTCATTCCTCACGTCGGAGATGGCGAGGAAAACATCCAACGACGAGGACCCCGTCGTCAGAACTGCGGGGGGCGACGGCGATGGTCACAGAATGCGAGAGGCGGGGCGGGGGAAGTGCGGTCGGCAACTGCCGATGACCGGGGGCGCGGGGCGGAAGCCGGTAAGCGCCCGGCGCTCAAGGCGCGCGCTGCTTGTTCTCCGCCGTCACCATCGTTCCCCGTGTCTGCGCGCCACCCCGTCGACCGCCTCCTCGCTGCGCAGGTGTCTTTGGAGATGTCGTAGGCCCTCTTTTCTCATTCAGTCCGACTGTCATATGTTAAATTCCATCTATTTTGCTCATTTCGCTGCGAGAAAACTTTGCGGGACAAGCCCTCTAGCGGCGACCTCTGCGTTGAGCATCGCGCTGCTCAAACACGTGTATTGGCAAGAACAAGATCGCCTCAACTCAGGCACCCGCAGGGAGATGTTCTAGGCAAGGGGCGAATTGCTGATTTGTTGACTGCGACGGGCTTCTCGTCAAAACCTTCCGACTTTGGGAGGTTCTCCCGTCTGTCCGCGACCCTGAACGCCCGGAATTTGGGTCTTCGATCGCTCTCGTGCGCTCTCGGACCGCTGACCGCCCGCCTCACCGCCCGCCTTTCCCGTCCGTGGCGGCGCTTTGCGCCGCCGAGTCCTTCCTCCCATGTCTTCTCGTCTTCGGCGTCGATCTCACAGTAGCTGCGAGCGCTTTCGCTCAGCTTTACGTCTCCTGATCGCCGCACAAGGCCCAACGCTCGGCCTTCGACAACTAGCAATCCGGTACGCGCAGACCGCTGTAGTCGATGAGTATATGAATCTTCGCCCGGCGAGCGGGCATATACGGTACGAGCTACCCTTCATTCGGCCAGAACTCCGCGCTCACTCTGCTCTAGATTGTCTCCTTGTCGTCAAGCTGTCCCTCGCTGCTGTCAGAAGTCTTCGAAAGCACCGGGACCCGCCCTCGTCACCGCACGCCATCTTCAAGTCGAATACAACGCTGAAGCAATGCATTGTCGTCCGCCGAGCGATCATATACGGTGCGTAATGCGATTCTTGCGATCTATCCCGACGCTTACAAGTGCCCAGATCACGACGGCGCGGATGATATTCGTTCGTGGAACGAGGCTGGGAGACTCGCGGCCCAAATTCCCGTTTGCCGACTGCCGGCCTTGCCATCCCATGACTCGTATGATCACCCACGAACATACAGTCCCCCGCTTCGCACCCTCGTGCTCGCCAACCACCTCATCAAATGCTGAAGCAATGCATCTTCTTCCGCCGAGAGAGGATATACGGTGCGTCCTCTGCTTCTCATGCGAGAGCCGACAGCTCAAGAAGTTCCAGAAGTCCGCGGCGGTGGATCGACATTCGGCAATCAAGACTGGCCCTCGAAGCCTGCGCTCTCGCTCAACGACTCGCTCACGCCGTCACCGACTCGGCAGCACCGTCTTTATCGCGCCAACTCGATTGGTAGCTCGCCAGCGCCATCTGCAAGTCGTCCACCCCCTCAGCATCGCTCGACATGTCGTGCAAGCTCAATGACTTCGGCTTCACTTCAACTATTCCTCGTGACTCCCACGCGTCAAATACAGTCCCGATGCTCTCCCGTCGATTCAAGTCGTGAAGCAATAGAAATTCATCCGCCGAGCGGGGTAATGAGGTACGTGATGCGCTTCCTGCTCGCGAATTGAACACTCACTCCTCGTCTTTCCCTCCAGTCTGCAGCCCACGCCTTCGCCATGACCCTCAAGTCAATCGCCTCGCCTTCGATCTCAAGCGCGACCCTCGCCCTCGCTCTTGTTCCCAAGTGGGACCCTCGCCCTCGCTCTCACTCCCGACTGCGACCTTCACCGTCGCCTTTGCTTTCGGGCCTCGCTTCCTCTTCCACTCCCAAGCTTATCATCTACCCTCGCTTGTCGCCTCAAGTGCGACCCCTCTTCGAACCTGCCTCGCCTCAGGCTTCCGGTGCTCATCCCGAGCTGTCCAGCGATCACCCCAAGCTTACCAACCCTCCCTCAATCTCCCCGGCGCTCTCCTCCACCTCTCGAAGGTCCCCTTCACTGACCATCGCCTCCCAAACGATTCCACGGTGCCCGCATCCCTCCGAGTGATCTGTGAAGCCCTCCGAACAATATAGCAATGAATCTTCGTCCGCCGAGCGAGGTGATGCGGTCTGGGCAGCCCTACTTACCCGAAACCTTCTCGACTAGCTAGACCGGCTCTCGAGCACTTGGCTAACCCTCAAGCTTGTTGCTGAGGCTGTGAGCGTCTTGCCAAGTCCTTGAGCGC
This sequence comes from Schizophyllum commune H4-8, assembly GCF_000143185.2. Classification (NCBI taxonomy): domain Eukaryota; kingdom Fungi; phylum Basidiomycota; class Agaricomycetes; order Agaricales; family Schizophyllaceae; genus Schizophyllum; species Schizophyllum commune. The sequence goes on from NW_026089542.1 coordinate 835,256, forward strand.
CTCCCTGACTTCCCAACCTCGAGCGCTTTCGCACTGCTTCGTCTGGCCTTCTGAACTATAGTATCCTTTGTGTCATGCTATGTACTATGCAATATGACCTTGTCTGTTTAACTCGTCAAGCTCCTTCTTGACTCACTTAGTCTTGACTCGCTTGCTCAGTCTCGACTTGCTTATTACTGACCTTGTGGCAACTCAACAAGTCTCGACTCTACTCTACCCGACTTCTGTTTCATGTGCCTTGACCCTTGACATGCTCGACTCGACCCTCGACATGCTCACCTCGACCCTCGGCCAAGTCTCGAATATGTCTACTATCTCAACATCTGCCCCATGGTCTTCTCACCTCCGTCTCGGTCTTCTCATCTCCGTCTCAGTCTTCTCACCTTCTCGCCTCTGACTGGATCTCAACCATCCCCTCAGCCTCGACCACGGCTAATCTCACCCGTTGGCTTCTCTTCTCACCTTCAACATCCAAACTCACCTCGCCCTTCTCATCTCATCCGTCAACCTCCGTTGAGACCTCGCTTACACTGTCTATCCCCCTGCGCTCCGTCCATTCTCTCCCACTCGCCACCTACCTTCTGTATCTGTGCCCGTAGCCTGTCTTGAGACTTGTACGCTCGTAGCCTGCCTTGTACTTGCACTTGTTGTGTGCATTGTGTAGAGAGACTCGTATACAGATTGTGCACTCACCTCACACTCTTCCCTTATATTCCCCACCCATGGCCAGGTCTCGATCAGCTACGGATCAGCTCGCGGAAGGTAAATGAGAGCTCGTACCACGGAAGGGAGCCATCCAACAATTGCGGTGTGATTTACCAGGCTCATGGCGTGACTTGCCGACCCTCGAACGGCCTGTGACGGGGATGAATAGCCATCGACCAACAATTATTGTATTTAACGGACAATTTGCAATGGCCAGAGCGGGGTCTGTGATGGTGGGCGCTGGTGGCAGAGGAGGGTGACAAGCAGAGTAAAATCGAGAGGAGGGGAGCGAGGAGGGGGAGGGACTAGTCAGTTGGCAGAGAGGTTGGCCTACCCACACCCTTCAATCGAGTCTTTGAACGACAAGAAACGGAGAGGAACTCGTGGCTGCACAATTGTTAGAGCCGGAGTGTCACGCTTTCCCAGCGAGTTCGGAGGGGATAGTAAAGGAATGAGTAATTGCAAAGACTTGTAACCTCGGGGACCTCTTAGTTTGGAGGATACGCTCCAAACGCACCTTGTCCGAAGGCGCTAGCTGCAGCGGATCGCGAGATAGAAAGTACAGGAGGTCGTAGATGCGAATTTTCTCACTTTTCTCCGATTAGGAAACGCGACGGTTGATGTTCGGTCACGTCACGCGGGCCGCGCAGGGTGGACCGTCGGAGGCCCGCCATCTCGACGCGGACTCGATTTCAGCTGGACTCGCCGCTCGCTCGACAAGTACCGCCAGGCTCGAACGCAGACTCGAAGCTCGCACCTACTCCCGCACCGCATCCCACTCTGCCTACACCCAACCTGTCCGTAACACCATCTTGCTCGCAGGCCCCTCCGGGAGTGGGAAGACAGCGGCGGTCTACGCCTGCGCGGCCGAGCTTGGCTTCGAGGTCTTCGAAGTCTATCCCGGCATCGGACGTCGCAACGGCGCCTCAGTCGACCATCTGGTTGGCAATGTCGGTCGCAACCATATGGTACGGCAGGCAAGGGCGGACGCGTTGGCGGGTGGCACCAAGGCCAAGAACGCTTTTGCGGCACTGATGAAGGGGAAGGCAGCCGACGAGGAGCCGCCTGCGGACGATGCCTCGCCGGCTGCAGACGCTGCCTCGCCGCCGCCTGCTTCCAAAGAGAATGGCGCAACGTTCCGGCAGTCGCTCATCCTTCTGGAAGAGGTCGACATCCTGTTCAAGGAGGACACGAATTTTTGGCCCTCCCTCGTCACGTTCATCAAGTCGAGCCGGCGCCCAGTGGTGTTGACGTGCAACGGTCAGTGATATCTCCGCCGCTAGCCCAGGGTTTGCCAGCTGATGCGCGCGCGCCTCGCAGACCTATCGATCGTGCCTTTGTGGGCCTACGACATCCCCCTGCAACATGTCCTGCATTTCTCGCGCTGCCCAGCCCCGCTAGCGACTTCTCTCTTGCAATCTCTGTGCTACAAACACGCGCGCCTGGTGCCGCGTGAAGACATCGCGCGCTTCTGCGACTCCCGGTTCGACGCCGAGGACACGCGAGCGGCTTCTGGCTGTGATCTGCGGCATGCGATCAACGCGCTGCAGCTGCATTGCACGACGCGTGCGGGGGGGAGGAAGAGGGAGGAAGAAGAGGAGCTGGATGTGTTGAATTGGGAGGATTCGGAGGAATCTGGTGGGGGAGACCCGGTCGTTGCGGCGGCTGCTCGCTCGGTGCATAGGCGGCGGCAGGCGGTGCACTCTGAATTGCTGTCATTCATGGATGCGCATGCGTGCATTCGCAGTTTGGGACAGGTGTGTCCTACCCTCGCTACGATGTCCGAACTTTCTCACTTCTTTCCTTCAGATTGACCCCTGGGCTCGTAGCGCGCCTGCCGACGATGATGAGCTGGGGCACCAGGTGCTCTTCGACCTGCCGTCGTACCCCGACGTGGACGTCGCCTTCCGCGACCGCGTGGGCGAGCTCGCGGCCACGGCGGCACGTTTGTCTGCACGCGCCGCACGTGGGCCAGGCGTGGATGTGCCGCCGTCATCGCCGCCACGTCCGCGCGCATGTTACGGTGCGCGTGCGCTGTTCCGCGCTCGCGTGGAGAACGCGGAGCGCGTCGCTCGACTGCGTGGCATCCCCGTGCTCGCTAGTGCCGGCGGGGATGAGGCACTGTTCCTTGATTACCTGCCATATGTGCGCCATATGGCTGCCACGGACGACGCGCTGGAGAGGCTCGCGATGAGCGGCGCTGGCGGCGGCGTCGCGCGCGGGCGAACGACGAGGAACAGCCTGCGCGCGCAATATGTTCGGACGGTGGATCTGACGGAGGGGCAACGGGAAGCGCTGGCAGCTACTGCGCTCGTGGGATAGAAGTGCTGGGACGGGCTATCAGGATTCATCGGGAGAAAGGATGGGAGCGGGCTGCAGTCAGTCGGGCCAGCCTGAGGCTTCGAAGCGTTGCGGATGATACCCTAGGAAACTTACCAGCACCCATTGTTACTGGTTCGAAACCGGTTTCGTACTGGTATCATACCGGACCCCCTTCAAGGGCTGAGCGGGGTCGGTACCATACCATACGCAATATGTGGCGTCGACGCTCAGTGCGACGCTGAGGCGGCTAGCAGGCTTCGTTGGACGGTTGAGGACTTTCCGTGACGTGAGCTTTCTGTTTGGCACCCTCCCTTGTAGGTAGCTGCAATGTAAACGGTTTTCCTGCAGTTCGTGATCAATTGGTGGTCACGTGTGTGCTTGATTTGCTTGATGAAGCCGCTTGCCCACGGAAAGCTCGGCGGATTCCTCTCTGCTCGGGTCTTCTGACGCACAGGCTGGCATGAAGGTAAGATCAAATATGTGGAGCAGGATATTGTACTATGCGCTTCAAGGCGAAGAGAGTGTTCATGAACGCGCGGGCAGAAAATCACGTGACGACGCCGCAGAGCGCCACAAAGTGGCAAGAAACTGTTTCCGAACCTCGTCTGGAAGGGGTCCCGCACCACTCACGGTACGAATGGTAAAGGTTCCGGGAGGTATCATCCGCAACGCTACTGTACTTCGAAGCAGGGCGTAGAGGACTTAATTTAGCCATATATGGTAGTCACGGTGGCGGCGGGCTAGAGCACGTGGCATTTTCGGGGGAGTTTGATCATGTTGGCCGCTCGTTGATTTCTTCTCTCACTTTCCATTGCCTGTCCCCGGCGCGTACAGCAGCGACGTCGCAAACGCCCACGTCCAGCTGAGCATGCAAAACGGCCTGACGAGCGCGCACGACCAGCCGTCCTCGTCTAGAGTCACGCCCCTTGCCCCGCTCGAGTACCTCCAGAACCAGCGCCGCGGTTCCATCACAGACCCGTCCCTCCACGCAGCTGCAGTCACAGCCAGCCCCAAGCAGGCATACCAATCCATACGCTACCCAGACCACTCCCAGTCAGATCCAAGAAATATGTCAGAACCGAGGCCCGCGCCATCCTACGTCTTTGGCGACGCAACGCGTATGCATCCCGCCCTTATCGACCATCGCTTCTTGGCTTACCCCATCATCTTCAGCCCGCGACGACCGCCAACAAGACCAGCACCCTTCCCAGGATCCTAGTGCGTCGTTAGATGCAGCAAATCGGGCTTCGTTGTTTACCTCTAGCGCAGGATCCAAGACTTCGACCCCCTCCGAGGGCTCGCGTGGAGACCAGCAGGCGTCCCAGTCTCGTCCAGACTATCCTTCCAGGCGCCCTTCAGCTGCCGACGCCCATCCGCCCCAGGGAACAAAGCGCAAAATGTCCGGAGACCGCAGTCCGCACCCCGGAAACGGAGAGATCGACCCCCAGTTGGTCGGCCCTGGTGGCATAACCCCTATGGACGTCGACCCCGACGCGCCCGCAGCCAAGCGCCGCGGCTCCGCCGTCGACGCGCGCATCGGTCAGCTCAACCTCAATGACCGGCGGGGATCGACTGCCGAGGCGCGCCCATGGTGGGCGGGCGAAAGGCGCGACTCGGCGCCAAGCGTATATGCGCCTGGTGTGTCGAGCGGCAGCACATACACGCTTCCTGTCGCCGGCCAGCAGTACCCTTGGGCGCCGCCGCCCGGCCAGGAGCAGCCGCCTCCGGGCACGGCTCATCCCCAACAAGCCCCTGAAGGATCACCACAGGCTGGAGGGCCACCCGTACATTCTCAAGCGGTTCATCCCGCTCACGCTACGCACCTTACCCACCCGCATATGATGATGCAGCCCGTGTATACTGCCGACAGGCGTATGTCGATGCCCGAGTCAACGACGGAGCGCGTGCTGCGTTCGCGTCAGCGCGGCTCGCAGGACGGTTTCTCGCCTGCGGAGGCTGAAGCTGCCAATGCACTCAATAATAGGCCCAAGGATCCCAATACGACGCCGTACTCGCGCTCGCCTGAGCTGCGCGTCTCGCACAAGCTTGCTGAGCGCAAGCGTCGAAAGGAGATGAAAGAACTGTTCGATGAGCTCCGGGACCAGCTTCCCGCCGATCGCGGAATGAAGGCAAGCAAGTGGGAAATACTCAGCAAGGGTGAGCACGTTTTTGCACGCGGCTGGTAGAACATGGCGCTCACGCATGCCATGTGGCAGCGATCGACTTTGTCCAGCAGATGAAGCAGACCCAGGCGGACATGGCGAGGGAGATGGAGCTCATGCGGCAGGAGATCGATGCCATGCGCGGTGGTGGGCAGCCGCCTCCGCATGCTGCCCAGTACCAGGCGCAACCGCCGCCGCATGTCATCTACGGGCAGCCTGGTATGCCCCCTTACGTGGCAGGCGCCCCGGCCCCTGCGACTGCTGTCCAGGCGCAGCCCATTGGTAGCGCCCCTCCCCAGTCGCATACGCCTATCTCGCGCCCTCCTTCGTCGCAGAACGGGTACGCGCCGTCGGGTCCTACACCCCCTGGCACTGCCGCCCCTCAACCAGCGAACGGTCGGGCGGACACTGTCCCCAGCCAGTAAATGATCCTTCACGTACTAGCATGACCTCTACTCCTCTCTTCCTTGTCGTATATCGTGGCTTGGCTTCTTCTCCCAGGTCTGGCATGCCGTTTTCGTGTTCTCTATTATTTGCGGTCCTACGTTCACTTGCGCGAAGTCGAGCCGAATACCAATTCTTTACCGTTTCGTGCTAGCTAGAACGTGATGTGTATACATGTAGCAGTATCGTTGAATTCATGTCCTTGACGTCGGCCATAAAGAAGGCCTTGTTCGCTGCTCTCAAAAGAGAACAAAGGCATGTCGGCGCGGACAGCCGGAGATTGCAGGATTGCGTCACACGGGTGACTGTTTCGCCACGCTCTTGTCATCGACCACCACCGTCTCGCGGTCCAGTCGGCTACCTTTGCTCTCTGCGCCGAGCTAGTGACCGCCGGAGTGCTGCTGCACGCTATCATTCCCCACACGACCTCAGTTTCTTTCACGAATCACGCATATACCCTACTAGAACCTCCCGCAAGTCTTCATAATGGCGCCAAAGAAACCCATCAACATCTTTCATCCCAAGAAAAAGCCCATCCAGCGGCCTAAGGAGATAGGCCCGGATGGCAAGCTTGTCGACAAATTCGTCCCCATCCTACCCTCCTCGAAGGCCAAGCCAGAAGAGGACGAGATCACACTTCCGCCAGACGACCACCCGTATCAGGACTTCAAACTCATGTCCTCTGCGCTCAATGGCTGGAAATACGACATCATGAAGCTCGACTCGCGCACGCCGATCGAGCTGACGTCGTGGGCACCGCCGATCAAGCTCAACCGTAAAGAGCTGCGCCGGGAGGACGACGGGTCGGGGTCTAACGCGCCTGTCGCGGTCGACTTCATGCGCGGGCCAGATGGCAAGCCCGTCTTCGGGCCTGATGGGCGCAAGGTCATGGTCGACGCGGAGGGCCGCCCGATCCGGGACGGCGACGGCGCGCCTGCGAAGGGCAAGGGCGCTGCGAATGGCGGGCGGAAGAAGTTCCAGAAGAAGACGAAGCAGGTGTTCAAGGTGCCCGAGGAGGTGCGCGCGCTGCGCAGGGAGGAGCGCTACCCGTGGACGCTCGAGGACTCGACCGGGGGCGAGGTGTGGGTGGGCCAGCTGGAGGACATGAACCGCGCAGAGCAGATCGGCGCGTTCATGCCCGCTGCGAACAACACCTTCCAGTTCGTGCCGGTGCACCGGTGGTACAAGTTCTCGAAGCGGCTGAAGCACTCGTTCCCCACGGACACGGCGATGGTCGAGGCGGAGGTGCGTGCTGTGCTTGTGTGGCGGAGTGCGGGGGCTGACACTCCTTGGCGTTGCAGTACCAGAAGCAGCAGAAGCGCGACCCTGCTGCCTGGTTACAGAAGGTGACGGGTCATGCACCATCAGCCGCGACCCAGGAGCTCTTCAATGCGCAGAGGGAGGGGCGGTATGTTGGCGTTGCGGAGTACGGCGAGAGTAGAGGGCCCGGTGGTCGGCGACTCCAGACGGTCAGCCGAACTACCGACTTGTTTGGGGACGGCGACGACGATGAGGACGCCGCTGCAGCTCGCCGGCGGAGGGAGGCGGAGCTAGGCGCCGATGCAGACATGGACGAAATGCTATACGAGGATGATGTCGCCGACGATGACGGACAAGCAGCCGTCGATCCTGCTGATCAGGATGACGAAGAGGCGAAGGAGGTTGAGGTTCGTATACACCCTGACTTGCGCCTTAGCGCTATCGCTGACGATCATGACAGGAGCGCCTCAAGCGCGAGTACATCCAAGCGAATAAGATGCGCGATGGTTATATCGATGCGGACGACGATGAGATGCCCACGAAAATCTCGAAGAGTGCAAAACGCATGCAGCGGATGATCCGCCAGCGCGAGGGCAATAATGCGTACGAAAGCGACGACGATGAAAATCCCTATGCTAGCTCGGTACGCGTCGTCCATGTCATGTCAGAGTAATGGGCTAACAATTTATGCAGGAAGAAGAAGAGTCGGAGGAGGAGGAATTGCTTCCTTCGCAGGCGCCTCTCACACAGCCTCCCCCCGGTCAACCGCCCACACAGCCCCCTCAAGCACCAAAGCTTGCGACTAACGGGGCGGGCCCTGCCAACGCGCCTCATGACTCTCGTCCCGGCTCACCTGTTACTCCGACGTCGCCATCTCTCGGAGGCCATTCCATCGTCGCCATGCGAGCCACCAGCCCGAAGTTTAAGCAGACCGTCCCAAGCGGCTCTGGAAGCCGAGCAGGCAGTCCTCTTGCGGGTGCAGCACGCGGTGGATCGCCTTTCGGAGGTCGGGCAGGCAGCCCCGTCGCCAACGGCCAAGCGTCTTCCAACAAGCGCAAGGCGCCAGAGGATGGGCAGTCGCCGACGCCTGGCGCGCCACCACGCACCAAGAAGCGCAAGCACGCCCCGCTTGCGCCGCTCGAGGACCGTCATGTCATCGATTGGCTACGCGAGCACGACAAGGTGACGACGCGCGAGTGCATCCAGCACTTTACACCCTACCTGAAGGACGAGGGCGTGAAGGCCCACTTCACGCGACTTGTGAAAGAAGTTGCGCAGTTGAAGGCTGGGCAATTGGTGCTCAAAGCACAATATCGCGAGCCTGGATCTGCGCCGCCGGTAACTCCTTCGGCGGCGTGAAGTAGAGATCCCGTTCGGCTGGCAGACGGGCTTGGAGGTGCGTGGTTGGCCGTGGGGGTTTTACTCGAGGCGGACTCGGGAGGCCGCCTGTGTACTCCTCGTCCATACTGCACCTTCAATTATGTGTGTGTATTATTAACCTCTTGGTTTATCGTCCGTCGCGGAAGGTCGAGTGTGTGGTTCATCTGTTCGTCCTCGCGCCTTGCCTCGACCCGGGCCGGGTGAGCGGTCAGCGAGCGGGAAGGTGAGGTTTTTGTGATCTTTTCTTATCGAGCGGACTCGCCGGGGTCTGAGACGGCTTGGGGGCGGGCTCGGGCTGCTGCTGCCCATGGTACGTTCGGGGACATGGCCGTTTTTGTGGAGTCTTTCGGTGTCGCACGGTGAGTGGACGCCATGCCAGTCTGCTCTCGAGGCTGATCGGGCGATTAGCGCCAATCAGAGCGGCGGTTCATTTTGAGTAAAAAGATATTTGATTTCCCTTGATCGAAGCCGAGTTCAAACGGATTCGGAAGACAGGGGGTGCGTCCATGCTTTTGGTAGCGCGGCGTGATATGCCCGTCCTCCGGCTGCCCCGCGCCTTGCCTTCTCCCGCCGCGAAGTGTGCTCGCAGGACTTAAAGGGCGCCCGCGCACATCTCCGCTCTGCTCATTCTCCTTTCCTCAGCGGGTCAACAGCAGATATGAAGGCATTCGGCATCGCGCAGACTATCCTCTGCGCGTCTACTGTGGCGTCCGCGCTCTTCGCCCCTACCCCAACTACCCCCCACGAAGGGCACGAGCACGTCGCTCGCCGCCGCACGGACAAGCGATGGTACCACGATGATGACCACCCGGTTCGCAGACTCTTTGTGCGCCAGGATGGAGGCAACACGGCAGAGTATGGGACTCCTGGTGCGTTCCCCCTCTCCCCCCTTCCCCCGCCCTTGCTCATTCCGCGTAGAATGGGCGCACGCATACCCTACCGGCACGCCTACCCCCGATCAGATCCCGCAGGACTGGCTCGACGCGCTCAAGGCCGCTCAGGACGCGGGCAAGATCCCGGACTTCCCGCCCACCACCGTCCAGAACGACAACCCCGTCTATCCCGAGGGCAGCGACCCCAACGGCCCAGAGATCTGCTCATCGTACTACAAGTGCCGCGCGGACGGCACGCTCTGGGACGCGCCCGAGGGCAAGTTCGGTGTTGGTTTCGACGATGGCCCCTACGATGTGCGCCCGCTGCCACCCGCTCCCCTTTGATCGCTGACGCGTCTTCGCAGGGTACGACGAAGCTCATGGACTTCCTCTCGGAGCAGCAGCAGGCCGCGACTCACTTCATCATCGGTCTCTACATCACGTACTACCCGGATGAGTTCAAGCGCATCTTCGACTCGGGCGACGATATCGCCGTGCACACTTACACGCACCCGCACATGTCTTCGCTTTCGAACGAGGACCTCGTCGCACAGTTTGGCTGGACGTTGCAGATCATCTCCGACGCTACTGGTGGCCGCATCCCGCGCTACTGGCGCCCTCGTACGTGTTGCGGCATCTCCCTTTGGTCCCCTGCTCACGGCACCTATAGCTTACGGCGATTCTGACAACCGCGTCTTCGCTATCGCCAAGGAAGTCTTTGGTCTCGAGGCCATCCTCTGGAACCAGGAGTGCGTTTCACGCTGCGCAGCTACTATCGCTTGTAACTGACTACTCCCTAGTACTGAGGACTGGAGTCTGACGACTGGCGGCACCACGATGCAGGCCATCAACTCGTCCATGCACGACTGGCTGACTGGTACGTCGAGCGCTCATCAGATGATGTGCTGAGCAGTGCTAATGAATCGTCGCAGGTCCGAAGTCGCCGGGCCTCATTGTTCTCGAGCACGAGCTTTCTTTGGACTCGGTGCAAGCGTTCATGGATGCCTATCCCGTCATGAAGGAGAACAACTGGGACCTCGTGTCTGTTGTTGACTTTGGCTCGTATGACCACGTCTACCAGAACTCGGACGACAACACCGCCGATGTCACTTCGACCTCCATCCTCGCGCCTTACGAGACTGGCTCGGCATCTGCCTCCGACGCTGAGTGAGTGGCCACTCCTGTAACAGATGATTGCGGCGCGCTAACGGGCTCCTATCAATAGCTCTACGACCAAGTCGGGCTCTGATAGCGATAGCACCACCGAGAGCGGCTCCTCCTCCACCACTGGCACGCACGGCAGCTCGTCCACCAAGGCCTCTGGCAGCGCCAGCCATGCCACCTCTGCCGCGGCTTCCGCCTCATCCGCCGCTGACACCACCGGCGACTCGAACGGCGCGCACGCCCTCCAGACCCCGCTCAACGTCGCCATCCTCTCCGTCCTCGCTGGTTTCCTCTTCGCGGCCTGATTTGGCCCGCTGCAGGAAGGACCTACTCCGTCCGCCTAGAACGCCCTCCATCTATTTATCCATCCGCTCATGAGAGATACTACCAGGACCATCATCCAACCATCTTATAACGCCCGCGCCCGAACTGTCTATCCACATACCTGCTCATAACAGCAGCCGCACTACGCTGCCTGCCCGCCCGCCCGCTGCCTACCCCACCCGCATACCTGCCCCGTTTGCCCGCTATCTACATAGTACTCTGACTATTGTAATCCTGCCGCTCCTTTTTGTCAACGTCGCCGACGAGACGCCATTACTGCCGCTGCCGCTGCCCAGTATCCTTACCGATGCTCGCACCGCACCGCACTACCCCCTTTCCGTTCGATACGGCCTACGCTACGCGCGTACCCCTATCCATCTATCTAACTGTCGGTCAATGACATTGACTTCGCTGTCGTTACTCCTCTTTCTTCGGACTTCTCTCTCGTGTCTCTAGTCTCTCTTCTCTCCTGCATGCATGGACGGTACTGGTTTGGGTTTTGCTCGCTCATGACGATACCACCGTACATGTAATTCAGAACGTAACTTATAATGCTCCCCTGTACATGTCTCTGCTTACGCCGCCTCTCTGTACATGTAGGAAGAAAAACCACGGGTGTCGGTTGTACATAGTATAATGGATTTTCCTCGACTGCATTATCTCGAATGCCGAGTCTCGATGGCGACAGTGAGGTGGGAACCGCATCAGTTTCAAAAGGCCTTCCTTTTTTGGAAATGCGATCACGCGGGTCGCGTTCGGGATTTCCCATGCTCTCATCGTTGACTTGCAACCATCATGTTCAGTCTCGAGGAGCTCAGGCCTCGAGGGTCGTGGCCGCATGGTCTCTCTCTGTACTGCCTCCAAGGCGGCTTTTACACGGAGTTCGGCGCGCACAAACCCTGGCGGCGCCAGAACCAGACAATTGCGCCAAGCGGACCAGAAGACCGAAGGCGCTCGCTCGTTTATTCGCTTTTTAGCTCTGACTCAAGCGTTTTACCCTCTATATCTTGACGTTTCTGCCCTATGAACGACCTCCTCGCACGTCTCTGCGGCGCGTATCAGGATCCGCCTCGCACCAGAACTTCGTCGGTATTCGAGTGCAATTCACGTATTCTTTCGAGCCTATCACTCCGCACTACCGTCGTATTCTTGGTGGATGTCGCACCATCTTTCCCTCAGGGACTCTTGCGGTTATTTCCTCGACAAAACGGCACGCGTCCGTTGATTTCGGCACTCTGCAAAGCCCGGGGGCTGTAATACAGATTTTGTTTGCGGGCGCCTATTGTCCTCACGACATGCGGTTGCCTTGTTGGTTGCTGACTTACTGCCTCTCGGCACCTTTTGCTCTCACGCTTCTGTTGAATAATCGCGCCGCTCTACACCAGGGCGTTGCAAGGCGTTCCCAGAGGTCGCTTGACGCTCGGTTCGACTCGTCGGGGAGTATACCCCGAGTATGCACGCTTTTCAGCCGAGTGCTGCATGTCCTTCGACAGCATCTACTCATGCACCGTGCTGACTACATCTTCGCCTAGGGTCCAGCTACATAAGCTAGTGGCGTACGTACGACGGTCCCCAACGGAGGACACTGCACATACAGCTTGCCATTGCAGCGAGCCGCCACAGTACTGCCAGGCGTGAATGCAGAAGGACGATGCCATATAGAGATGCAGATTATAGGGCTCCTCTCGCAATCCCAGGACCTGGTCAGGCGCTTGGAGTTCTCTATCGGTCGCAAGAAACCTCGCAGCGGTCCATTCTCACTCTTATTGCTATCATGACTTGATAACGGCCAAGGTGGTGAATTTCCCGGTCCTCAATGTTCCCCACCTTACTGTTCGACCTCGTCGCCGGAGGGTGCCTTTACGGCCTCGCATGCGCTGCCTACAACCTCTACATCTCCCCCCTTCGGCATGTGCCGGGCCCTTGGTACGCGGCTATCTCTGATCTCTGGCTCTGGACCTGTCTGCTCCGCCTTCGACAATGCCAGATTATCCATGGTCTCTTCGAGGTCTATGGTCCCGTCGTGCGAATTGGACCGCGGCGGGTCGCCTTCAATGATGTGGCGGGCGTGAGGAGCGTCTATTGTGTGCACAGATTCGACAAGAGCGACTTGTATAAGATGGCTCTGGAGTGAGTTATCGTCGCCCGCGCAGTGAAGTTGGCGTTGATGGCTTCGTCAGGTGCGGCCAAGACCATGCGTAGGACATTTTGAATCATGTATGGTCGTGCGCTGACTGCCTTCCATAGGTTCTGCATCCAAGAACGGGGCCCGCACGCAGCGCGGCGGAAGACCTTTGCGCAACACTACACCCAGCATCATATCTCCAATTTTCTACCTCAAATGCAGGAGCGCGTCGCCGCTTTGGTCTCCGTGAGCCCTCCTCTTCCCCCTCGCCAAGTACTACACGACACGTTACACCTTGCTGACTACAGTGACCAGATCCTAAAAACTAAAAGCGACCCGGTCGACTGCCTAACCATGTTCCACTGCCTCATGACCGATATCCTTTTGGTTGCCACATACGGCGCGCACCAAGAGGCCCTGCAGAAATGGGCATCAGGCGTGGAGGACGTCGTCTCGGAGGCCATGGAGGACTTCCCCAAGCGCGGCATGCTGGTGGGTGGCGTCACCGTGATCAGGATTGCTCGTCTCTAAGCATCTACCCATGCAGCGTAACTCACTGCCTTCTTGGTTATGGAAACTCCTCACCTACTTTCCTATTGAACGGTGGCGACGTTTCTGTGCGGCAGATGAGGTAGTGTATAAGGTACGTATGACCATAATTAAAGCGCACAATCTCGAAGCTATTCTCACGCGGTGGCCAGTTCGTTGCAGATCTCGTAGACGACGTACGCGCGCAGAAGGATGGAGGCCATAAGGGCAAGCCGCTGCCACTGGTCCAGCGCCTTATACAAAGGAGTGCTTTGTCTGACCGCGCGATTGTGGCAGAGGCTATGGGCCATACGTACGTATAAGTATTCACCAGCTCTTATATGGATTTAGGCTGATGAGGGCCGCTAAAAGGATCGCCGGGGCCGACACCACAGCGGCGACGTTGTCGTTCCTCTGCTTCAGGCTTACGCGCCGGCCGGACATTGTGAAGCGGCTCAGAGACGAGCTGGATGGCATCGAGGATGGCGGCACAGCAAGGCTGAGTATATCGGCTCTTCAAAAGCTCCCATACTTGAATGCGGTGCTGAAGGAAGGCAAGCCGCGTGCGCATCAGATATCATTTTGCGCTGACCGATATCCTCAGCCCTTCGACTTTACACCGCCGTCCCTAGCCTTCTCGAACGCGTCGTTCCCCATCTTACTAAGAATGGGGAGCCCTTCGAGCTATCGGGCTACACCATCCCCGGAGGAACGATCGTTGCGGCGCAAGTGAGTGCTCAGAAATCTATCCACAGACGCTGGACTAAAGCTCGCTACCCTGCAGTCCTGGAGCCTCAGCCGCGACCCTGCCGTCTTCCCCTCGCCAGAAGAGTTCGCGCCAGAGCGCTGGCTCGGCTGCGACCCCAACCTCCTCCACGCCCACTTCTTCCCCTTCGGCTTCGGGTCCCGCATCTGCGTCGGGCGGCACCTAGCGCTCATGATGATGCAGCTGACCGTCGCGGCGCTGGTCAGCGAACTTGATATCGAGGCGGCCCCGGGGTCGGATGAGAAGAGTATGGAGGTGCGGGATATGTTTGTGAGTAGTCGGGGATAGCGAGGGTTGCGATGAGCGCTCAAGTTGATTTGCTAGGCTATATTCCCTGCGGGATTGGAGTGTCAGGTGCGATTTGCGTCGTTCTACAAAAAGGGGGGAAGGTAGAGCTGACTGTGATTTCCAGCTCGGTTTCCGCCCCCGGCCGCCCTCCGACATGCACACCAGTGATGGGGGAAATTGACGGTGTACTTTCGAGCAGAGCTTGGTCGGGCACGACGAGGCAGTCCATCGCTTCCGAATGATGCGGTTCGAAAGGGTATTCCACCTTCGTAGCTCCAGCGCGACTACCCTAAATCCACATGAGTATGGACAAGCCACCTATCATACACGATCCTCCACCCCCTCCCCTACAATCCTCCGTCCCCTGCCCATCCCCTGCCCATCCCCTCTCCCTCTCCTCCCCAACATCACGCACTAACCGTCCTCTTCGTCGCCTCACGCACTAACCGCCCGCTTCGTCACCTCATAAATCCTCCTCTGGCCCGCAAACAAGATCGCCGCCGTCAGCACGCTCTGCAGCAGCTTGCTGCCGACGCCCTTGTACAGCCCCCGCACGCCCTCCTCGCGCAGGATCGTGAGCAGGCCGTCGAGGGAGGATTTGTAGCGCAGGGCGGAGGCGTGGCCGGCTTGGAGGCGGGATTTGACGACGCTGGGAGGGAGGGGGGTTAGTGAGGTGATCACCAGCCATGATATGCTCGGTGTAGGGTGGTATGTTCAGTGTAGGGTGGTATGTTCGGCGTAGGATGGTATGCTCAGTGTACGACAATGATGAATGGTGAACAGCATGCGGAAAGAAACACTCACATGTACGGATACGTCGACCCCGTGGCGATGAGCTTCGAGAGCGCGCCGAGGAGGAAGAAGTCCCAGTCGGTGAGGACGGCGACGGCGGCGGAGGCGCCCTTGAGCGCGCGCCGCTGGCGGGTGCGCCGGGCGATGAGGATGTTCTTGAGCTGCTCGAAGACGGTGTATTGGATGACGGGGTTGATGACGAGCATAAGGGCGGGGCCGATCCCGCGCCAGAGGGCTCTGGGAGGGGGGTCAGGTTATTGGTATGGCAAGGTAGAGATGGTAGGAGGAGGGGGAGGTGGTGGAATGAGTGCGCGAAATTGTTCGCTGAGTTTGAGGAGAGACGAAGAGGGTTGGTGAGTGTGCGATGCCACTTACCGGAAGCCATCCTTGTTGAGGATGTTGCGGAGCGTCTCTATGAAGCCGAGGCGCTTCACGACGACCTTTGGTTGCCCATCGCCCTCGGAGGAAGACTCGTCAAGGGTTTGGGTGCGGACGGCCTGGGACGTTTGTATGACCCAGATAGGATTGCTGATGAGTGTAGTGGCAGAGCCTAAATATTCAGGAGCATGAGATGAAGGGATGTAGGAAGGAACTTGTATGTACCTGCGATGACGCCAATGAGCATGGACTCTGGCGTAGTCAATGCCTTGCTGCCGGTGCGCAACTTGAGAAGGAAATCTCGCGAGCGCTCGTAGAAGTAGTAGTAGACGCTATACAGTCGTGAGTAGGAGAAATGGAAGAGAGGGGGATTGGTAGCTTACCCATTCGTGACTGCTATCCCGAGCAAGCTGGAATTGAGTCCACTATAAAGGCCAGTGACGCCCTCGCGCTTGATGATGTCGAGCACGGCTTGTTTAGTAGACTACCATAGTCAGTCGTGCAGAATAGGTCATGTTGGATGTTGCCCACCTTCTGCACATTTCTCGTCTCGACTGCAGCGCGCGTCGAGAGGAAGATCAGTGGGCTGACGAGCAGGTGAGCGCGTCTCCGGAGAGCCCGGGCCGGAGCTCACTAGGTCGCAGACATGGCGACGACGCCACCGAGGGCGCCGGCGGCGGCGTGGATGGCAGAATCGCTGGGCATGTCGCTGGCCAAGGGGATGGTGGGGGAAGGAGAGGAGGAGGAGGGATGGGTGACAGTTGACCGACGTCCGCTCGACGATTGGGCCGAGAAAAGGAATGCGGGGAAATCACATGCGCCCCCATCCATCATCATCCTCCCCCCGACCATGTCGCGCACGGCACTTGCTCTTGACCGTGATTCTACCCTCCTCACGCCTGATTACGACGCCCAAGATGGAGGGAAGGGCAAGCTCGGCGGCGCGGACGGCGCTGACGACGCACAGGCGATCCATCATCGTGCTGCTGCTAACCCTCGCCGTCCTGCGCTCGCGCATGCTCGAGATGCCGAAGAACACGCTCGACAAGCTCCGCGCGGTTGCCAGCAGGAAGAGTCTCTCGGTGGAGGAGCTGTCCGAGGCTCTCCAACAACTCTATGTGACAGAGCCGAACGGGGACAAGACGCTTCTCGTCCCGAGCAGAGATCGGGTGTCGAAGGTGCGATGGCCTCCTTCCCTCCCCACAACGCTCGCTCACCCGTATCCAGGTCACCATCCACGAGACCCCAGACTCCAAGTTTGCCTTCGATGTCAAGCACTTCCCCCTCCTCCCCACATCCACCAAGCAGAAGCCCAACATCAATGGCGCTTTCCTCCGCCAGCTTCGCGCCATCGTCTTCCGCATTGCCATGCCCTCCCTGCGCTCGAAAGAAGCACTCATCATCTTCATGCACTCCTTCTTCCTCCTCATGCGCACCTACCTCAGCGTCCTCGTCGCCAAGCTCGACGGCGCCATCGTGAGAGACCTGGTGAGTCTGCCCCGCGACTGCCGGTGCTGCCTATTGACCGTGCATCAGATACGTGGAGATGGGAAGGGTTTCCTGAAGGGTCTGGGCCTGTGGTTCCTCCTCGCTGTGCCTAGCACGTATACGAACACCATGCTGCGCCACCTGCAGTCGAAGCTTTCGATGCGCCTGCGCACCAACCTCACTCGATACCTCCACGACCTATATCTCTCCTCGTATCCCAATCTTCGGTACTACCGCTCAGGTATCGAGGGTGTCGACCAGTATATTACCTCCGACGCAGAGGCCTGGGCAGACTCGCTCGCTGGACTATAGTGCGTATGCGTCCCTGTGGTCATGAATTTCGGGTCGACTGATTCTTTTTGCAGCGGCAATATCCTCAAGCCCTCCCTCGACCTTGTCCTCTTCACCGGCCAACTATCCAAGTCGCTCGGTCTTCGAGGGACCTTGCTACTCTTTGGCAACTACTATGCCACCGTGTCTATCCTGCGCGCGGTCACTCCAGCCTTCGGGCGTCTAGCGGCAATCGAGTCGAGATTGGAGGGCGAATACCGAGCGGGCATGGGGCGAGTGGGAAGAGAGGCGGAGGAGATCGCGTGAGTGGCGTATTTGTGGCACTGCCCAAGTCCGAGGTACTAAGGCGCACGTTCAAAGCTTCTACAACGGCGGCGCGCGCGAGAAGACGATCCTGATGAACGCATATATGCGGCTCATCAAGCATGTCAACTCGATTTTCAAGGTGAGCATAGAGACTATGCAGCGCTCTCTTTGGCAAGGAGTATAAGTACTGACTGACCATCCCAGATCCGCATCGCCTACGAATTCACGGAGGACTTCGTCATCAAGTACCTCTGGTCCGCGGCGGGCTACGTACTCATTGCCGTCCCATTGCTCTTCACGCGCACGAAGCGGAGCTTGGGGATCCAGACGGGAGACAAGGATATCCCTAGGAGACCAGATCATGGTGTGGCGGATAGGACGGAGAGTGAGTTTTCAGTGACCTCCTTCATCATCTAGGCTGCTTGCTAACTCTGGTCACTCTTTGCTGATTCTGTTACCTTTCGCCAGCGTACATTTCCAACCGCCGCCTACTCCTCTCCCTCGCCGACGCCGGCGGTCGCTTGATGTACGCATACAAGGACCTCCTCGAGCTTGCCGGCCTCACCACGCGGCTGTACACCCTCATCTCGACCCTCCTCAACCTCCCACCGCTCCCCGCCGTGTCATCGGACGCCGACGACGCCATCGAGCTCAGCCACGTCGACGTCGGCATCCCCCTCACCATCGCCAAGGACCCCATCTCCATGAGCGCCGAGGACGTTGAAATGACCGGCACCACGCCCGACGCCTCGCCCCCGCTCGTCAAGGACCTCTCCTTCCTCCTCAGGCAGGGCGACCACCTCATGATCACCGGCGCGAACGGCGTCGGGAAGACCGCCGTCGCGCGCGTCCTCGCCGGCCTCTGGGCCCCGCAGGGCGCCGCTGCCGCCGCCGTCCGGCGCCCTGCCCCCTCTCCCTCCGGCCGCCCGCCCGTGTTCGTCGTCCCGCAGCGCGCGTATATGGTCACGGGCTCCCTCCTAGACCAGGTCATCTACCCGCACTCGTATCCCGAGTTCGTCAAATCCGGCAAGACGGAGCAGGACCTGATGGCGATCCTGGAGATGGTGTTCCTCGCGTACCTGCCGGAGCGGGAGGGCGGGTGGGGGACGCGGAAGGAGTGGAGGGATATACTGAGTGGGGGAGAGAAGCAGCGGATGGGGCTCGCAAGGGCGTTTTATCATAGGCCGAAGTTTGCGATTTTAGACGGTGAGTGGGGGGTGGTGGTGTTGGGGTTTGGCGAGGGGCTCATAGATTGACAGAGTGCACGAGCGCGGTGTCGAGCGATGTGGAGGGTAGGATGTACGAGCATGCGAAGAGCTTGGGGATCACTCTCATCACCATCTCTCTCCGGTATGTCCCCACCGTCCGATCCACACTTTCGCGACTGACACCCCGCGCCACAGGCCCTCCCTGATGAAGTACCACACTAAGTTGCTTACGCTGGCCGGCGACGGCACCGGGCGGTGGACGCTCGCGCAGATCGGCACCGCGGAGGAGCGCGTGGGCATCGAGCGGGAGATCGCGGCGCTCGAGGAGCGGCTGGAGCAGACGGAGAAGTGGGAGGCGCGGCTGGGCGAGTTGGATCGGCTGTTGGCGGCGCAGGAGGGGGTGTGAGGGGGGCGTGGGAGGTGGCGCGGGCGGTGGGTTGAGGGTGGCGTGGGCGGTAGTTTGAAGGCGGTGCAGGAAGGGGTTGGAATGCGGTGGGGGTTTGTAGGAGAGTGGTGCTTGCCAATGAGTGGAAAGGCGTCGAGTGTATCACTATCTGTATCACATCGGAGGGATCTACGTTCTGCTCATCCCGCTGTCCGGCAAGCACGACCAAGCAAAAGCTGGCCACGAGCCTCCTCATGAGACGATATGATCGACAACGAGGTCGAAACAGGATATGCATGGGCATGTACGGCTAGCATGAGTTCTGTTATGGCATAGCCTGTCGAACGAGGGCGTCGTGCCTATGCGTGCCGTTTGGACGAAGGACACAAGAAGGCGCGACCCTACATCAAGTGCGTCGGTATAGTGGCAGTCACAAGTCCAGGCTCAGAGGTCGAGGGTCCCCGGGGCAGCAACCGTGAAAGTCTCGTCGAAGGGTGAAGGTGCCATTTCCTCCTCTTGCATAGATTCCCAGACATCCGTTGCCCAGGTCTCTATGGAGGGCCCATACTCGATTTCTCCTTCATCTTCTGGCTCGTCCTCGCCGCTCTCGCCTTCGCCCACACCACTCCACGAGGCTGACTCCTCATCGGATGGGGGAGCACGCCCTGGAGGAGTGCGGTATCCGGAGCCTGTGCCACTCCCTCCGGATCCTTGCCATCTCTGCTGTTGTTCTTCGCCGGAGCGGTCATCGCCATCTCCAATTTCCCTGGCGTAGCTAGAACCGGCACGACCATGGCCGTCACCGGCTGGATCGTCCTGCCACTCGGTAGTCGGTACGGCGTGCATCCATGCATCGTAGATGTCCCAGACATCGAGCACTCGCCGGCAATCCCTAGGGGCAAGACTAGGGAAATCGCGCTTGAGGTAGGCTTCGGTCGGGCGGCACCGATCGTAGAATCCGAACAGCTTTCGCCCAGTGTTGCAGATGACGAGATGGTACGGAACATGGAGCGATCTATTTGGCAGAAGGTCGAAGGGATAGTGGTAGTTATCCATCGGAGTATGCGGGTTACATTTGGAGACGACCTCGGGGAATACACTGATCGGACGAGTTCCGTCCATAGCGGGGAAGGGGATTAGCGTGTAGGCGAATTTTTTGTTGCCGAGATAGAACTAGGCTGATGAGCATGATCAGTGTGTCGCTGACGGCAGCACATACCTACCTCCTGGGGCTTGCGACGTGCGCTGGGGTAGTTCGGAGTCGCACCAGCAGTTGGGGAGCCCGTATATGCTCGACACATCTGGAGGATCACGTTGTCCATGACTGGAAGCCAAAACCACCCGTTGTGTTTCTGCCCTTCTGTGCGGTCAAAAAGTTTGCGCAGGACTACGTCGACTGCCAGGAAATGAGCCGCATAGTATAAAGGAACGAAAACAGCACTTACGGGGATGAATATTGAGGCTCGTATGGACATTGAACGCCTGGTACTGCATGCCCCATGACCATTCTAACTTTGTCAGCTTGAGAACTGCCTTAGCTTGATTTTCTTGCATAACAAACGAATTTCCTCACAATGTCTGGGTCTGTCGCACGCTCAACGAGATGCGCGTACTCCAAGTATGTCACATGTTCGCTGGCTAAGGTGACGACGCAGAATGTAGAAGGTACACCCCAAAGCTTCTTGACCCTTTCGTCGACATTTCTCCGCTGAGTAGTCCCGATAGATGAGTGCTTGTGGGAGCGCTTGCGCGGCGTGAACAGGAGGCTTTGGCGGGGTCGCTTTTTGGAGGTGTTGGCTGCAGCAGAGGGAGCTGGAAGGACTTGGCCATCTTCCGGTTTAGACATCGAAGGGTCGGACATGCTAAGATAATGAGATGTTCGGCTGAGAGCAAGGGCCCATAAGCGCTCAGACTCATCTCACATCGAAAGTGGATTTCCCACGCGTCGATCTGTGCCGTCCGGACCCTTGACCTCTCTTGACGTTCACACTGAGGAGAATTCTGAAGAGTTTGGCCCGTCGCCAGTGAGAACCACCAATCGAACTTGTGGACAGCCCCGTTCGTGTGTTGCTAGTGGGGAGTCCAGGGGAGGAGCGGCGAGTGTCGACGGAGGATCCTCGAGCTCGACGAAGGTCGTCGCTACCCGTGAGCGTGTCCCGGGTCTGGATAGCTACTCAAGAGTACCAGATGATCGATGATATATGATAGCCCGTTCCAAGTGCAGCAGCTTGGACAAGAACGTCAATCCCAGCTACCAGGGCTTCTAATGTGCGACCATCACTAACTACTGCTTTGGAGGTAGTACTTCGTAGAGTCCAAATATATGTATGCCGTTCATTCAACGTAAGCCTCGACTGTCTGCTCCATCCCTACACTGCCAGACCTCGTATGGACATCGCCTTACAGGTTGGCCAACAACGCCTTCAGCTTGTCGACGTCCCTCTTGAACGCCGTCGAGTTCCTGGCCCCGGGAAGTGCACCGCGCAGCCCCCCAGCCGAGCTCGCTACTGAGCCCCCGTCCTGCGCGAGCTGGATACCATCGTCCTCCTCAAGCCACTTATCGAGCTGCGCCGTGATGGAGCGCGCCTTCAAACGGAAATGCGTCTGTATGATGTCGGCGAAGGGCTCGGGCGGGTTCTTCAGGTTCTCGAGCATCTGAGGAGCAAGCCAGTCAGATCGGGAGCGGAGAGGCAATAGATTACAACGCACAGCGATCCTGACGTTCATTCGACGGCAATTCTTAGTGTCTGGAAGAAGGTTAGCACATGTGGGCTGACGTGAGGGCGGGCCTGCTTACAGGCTATGGACGCCGCAGACCCCTGCGAGTTCGCCCATGCGGGTTCGTTCAAGTACGGCTCATCACATAAGATCATGGATTGGATGGAGATGAGAACCTGGCGAACATTAGTACCAATCTGGTTGACGCAGAACAGGAAGACGAACCTGCAATAACGTCGACTTGCCAGCGACCCAGCCTGGTCCTGACCACGTCCCGAGCAGTGACAAGCAGACCTTGCCATCCTGGAAGACAGGTCGGTATGTAATATGGGCAGCAATGAGAAGAAACGTACGGCGTAGAGATTGGGATTGAACCGATACTGACCACCGCCAGTCTGGGAGCCGATGAGTGGTGATCTGCGTGAAGCAGCCGAAGAACGCACCGTCATGTACTTGACACTGGGTGGTGACTGATTGTACGTCGCGCCCAAGAAGATGTCAAAGCAGTAGCTGTACAGGATCAGGTTCAAGGTCCCTCTTCATGACGGTGATGTGCTCACCATCCGTTGTAGTACCTGAGGATGGATGAGCTTTTCGATCGAACGCGATATTGACTATACTTACGGAGTGCCTTCGGGGCCTGTGATCAGCGCCTTGATGACATCCACTCGGGTCTCATCAACGCGCAGGAAGATAGACGAATGCCATGCCACAGGTAGATTGGTAGTGAGCGTAGCAAGCTGGGGAAACTGTTAGCCGGCAGCTACGGACGTCAACAACGTCAATTATACCTCCTTCGCAATTGCAAGTGACCGCTTCGGGATATCCGACGTCGCAAGCATCCGCGCCTCGTTATTATAGTAGAACTTGTAGTGCGGCGTCCCATCCTCCGTGTCCAGATCCGGTACCGTCAAGTCGCAGTACTCGAACCGCACCTGCGTAGCCCAGTCCACGTACGCCTTCATCGCATCCTCCTCCGTGTCGCCTGCCTGCACCGCATATGCCTCTGCGCCCGCGCTCGTGGTGTTGACCTTTGGCAGCGAGTCGTGCAGCCGCTTCACGAACGCATCGCCCTTCGTCTCGCGCAGCGAGCGGTCAATCGCTTGCGCAGTGGCGACGATGCGCGTACAGAAGCTGAGCAGCCGCTCGTTCTCCTCGTTCATCGCACGCGGCTCCTCGCGGGACTTGCCCTTGTTCTCGTTTGTCATCCGCTTCTGCTCTTCAGTGAGCTCGACATCGGCGGGCTCCTGAGCCTTCATGCCCTCGAGACCCTTGAGCGCAGCCCGAGCTTGAATGGCGATTGATTCGAGAAGCTCACGCGGTCCCGCGCTGCCTTCGTAGACGATGGTGCGCTCACGAACCGGAGGGCCAGCGGAAGACTTTCGCGTTGTGGTTGTCTTTACGGACTGCGGGACCATGATAGGCATCCCCATCATGCTAGCCAACGCTTCGTGGTTCGATATGGTCTGTAAACGTGTTACGATATGCACGCTGGACGTATGTGGAGCAGCCTACCTCCAACCATTCCAACAGCTCAAAGTACAGAGTAGAACGCTCAGACATATCGGCAAGCGAGTCGTTTCTTAAGAGGGTACTGCAAACATAGTTGAATCGTCGACGTAGGTGCGCAAGTGCCGTCGGGTGGACAAGATAATCGCTGGTTCGACTGCCGCCAGGTCGGCGCAGGGATGGAAGATACTCGCGTATCTGAGTCAGGAGCGCAGCGATCGTTCTGTCTTTTGCCTGCTGCAGAGCCATGGCTTCTTGTTGACCAGAATGCTGTTCTCGTCAGACGATGTTGCGAAGCTTACAAGAACACTCACGTCCTCCTTCTGATCACCTGCGTAGCCAATGCCACCCTTCTGCTTCGTAGGAACGCCCGTGTAGTAAGTATCGTCATCTTCGTCTCCAGACGGCAGAGTCGGCGTTTGCGTCTTTCGTCGTTTCGCTGTCCGCTCAGCGTTTCTGCTAGGCCCCTGCTCGCGCTGCTCCACGAACATCTGCTCCAGCATAGAAAGACCGACACCAAGGAGGACACCCTGCAGATTAGAGCAGTGAAATAGGGGGTTATCGTCCTGAGCCATAGAGGGGCGTTTGACCTTGTCTGCAGATAGATGCTCGCCGCAAGCAAAGCAGAACTCTGTCTGACAGTTGGGACACCTCCTTTGAAGGATTCCCCGCAGGTGATCAATGTACTGCGAGAAGGAGGGCTGCTCCGCATCGTTAGGGCATGCGCGCTTACGTTCCGCGTCGCGACATACATATATCGTGAAGAAGTCGCGCTTGTGACGTTGGATGCTGTAGGTGCAGCCTGCATTCGGGCAGGGACATGCGCCTTCGCTGAGTTGGGTGTAGAGTTGGAAGAGGAAGCTTTGTTCGGATCCCTCGGAGCAACCCTTCATCCATTGGCCTTGGGTCATGAGCTTCGCCTTCCGTCCATCGGAGAGGGTGACCTCC
Organism: Schizophyllum commune H4-8; assembly: GCF_000143185.2. Taxonomy (NCBI): domain Eukaryota; kingdom Fungi; phylum Basidiomycota; class Agaricomycetes; order Agaricales; family Schizophyllaceae; genus Schizophyllum; species Schizophyllum commune. The sequence continues at coordinate 859,619 of NW_026089542.1, forward strand.
TCTGGCTCCTCCTCGACCTCGATGACCTCCTCGCGGCGATCCTTGGAGAAGAAGATGCCTGACGCGCTAATTAGTGTCGGGAAGTGCGCGCGTTGAGGGCTCGAACGCACCGGCGTAGGGGTCAGCTTGTGCGCCACCATTATTCGTAGGCCCGTCTCCAAAATCGGAGTCGTAATCGAAGTATTCTGGAGGGCGTCAAGTCAATCCAAATTCCATGCACGCGACGCGCCGCATGTACCGTCATCATCTTCCGCCTCGCCATCGCCGTCTTCATCTTCCTCCTCATCCTCGCCATCCTCTGGTTCTGGTGTCTGATTCGTACATTCAGCACGCGTCTTGTGTGGCACCGAGTATGCACGCACTGCGAGGCGTTTGGAAGCCTTCGACGAGGAGGTCGCGGCCATGGGGCTGTCTCCATCCTCGTCCTTCACATCCGCGAACTCGCCTTCGAAGAACTTCTCGGCGGCCTCCATGACATCTTTATACCGCCGTAACGCGGCGCGCGCCTGCGCTGTCGTCGCGCCCTACCGATAAAGGTCAGAGCGCGCGTGGCGCACGGGGGGATCGCATACCATCTCCACCAACTGCTGCACTTCTCTGTCCGACATGTCGTGCGGACCGTTCGTCACGTTCACTGGGAGAGCCACAAATATGTTTGAGTGAAGAGATTGCAGACAAAAACCGGCCCTCGTCGTCGTCCTGAAAGAACAACAGACGCCGCGGCTCACCGGTCCAGCCTAATTTACGTAAGTTCGCTACACGTGGGCCACACTTGGCCCTCCCAGTTCGAAGTCGTCAAGTTCATTATCTCGACACCTCGCCCAACAACCCAAAGGCGGCAGTCGTCAGCTGTATGTGCATACTATAAATAAGCAAACACACAATGAACCCCTCAGACAAGTATGGAAAAAAAGCAGACAGATTGGAACAGCTCCCACAACCAACGAACGAGTAATTACACTGAAGACGGAAACCGGCTCGTGAGCGAGCCCGCCTCGCTGAGAAAAGGTCAGGACGTAGTCTAGAAGGAGAACGTATGCACGGTGAGCGTTTGATAGTCACGCAAGGGATACATTCGCCGTTGGTACAATGATACATATCCCGCAGGTCCGTTGACCTGGAAGAGGAAGGAGTGAAGACACATACGGTAGACGGGCGTAAACTGGGGCGAGCGTGAATATGACTATGACTTCCTGTCCTGCGGCTGGACATTGTCCCTGTCGAAGCCTAGCGGGTACGACGAGAGGTCGCTGGTGATAGCGAGTGTGTCCAAGCTCGCCCTGTGTCGCTCGCCATACGCTGGCGGGTACGACGAGGGCGGGTTGGCCGCATGGGAGTCGTCGGAACCAGGGCCATTGTCAATCTGGAATGGGAAGGAGCCCAGACCAGAAGATGCTGTCGACAGCTGCGACGCCGTCGACATGCCCAGCATCTTGCGGGACGGAGGCGCGGGCAGATCGCTTTCCTCCGCCACGTCGGCCGCGGTCTTGGGAAGAGCGGGGACAGGCGGTACATTAGGCGAAGGTGCACGCATAGATTGTTGGCTAAGAGGTGATGCGGGTGGCGTCCTCGTGGGCAGGTTGGAGATAGGGGATGGGGGCACGAAGGGGAAGGCTTCAAGGAGGGAGTCGGTGCGGGACGCGGTGGTCATGACGGAGGTGGCGGACATGCGTTTCGCGCCCGGCCGGCCTTGGGCTTGCGCTGCTGCCTGCGCCTGCGCATGGGCGAGCGCTTCCCGCTGTTGTTCCATCAGCGAGCCCGACATGCCAGTCGCAGCGGCCGGTGGCGTCACAATTTTGCCCATTGTTGTCCGGTAGGGCGAGCGCGGGAAAGCAGCGCTGGCGGGTGTGCTACCAGCGCTGCTAAGGGTGCCGAAGCCGACTTGAACGCGGGTTGCACTGCCGATGTCAATGATAGACCCCGCCTGAGTGCCGATGCTGGCTGGCCGGCTGGGGCCTTCGAGCGCATCGTGGTCATAAGTCGCGCGCGTGGGAGTGCGCCCGCCGAATGTTGTTGTTGTGCCACTTGGTGACTTCTGAGAATTCTGGGAGAAGCCGCCGGTCGCCAGAGCTGACGCGTTCACGTCGCTGAATGGATCTTTGATCTCCAACTCCTGCCCGTTCTCTTCCTCCTCCTTCACGATGTCCGACGGGCCGAACGAAGTGACCGCCAGAGGGGACGATGCCGCGGGTTTCGGCGCTAGGCCGGGAACCTTCAGACTGTCCCCATTTTGGCCTGGTGGTGCGCTGACAAGCTCCGCTTTGACAGCGCCGAGCACCTGCCGTACCGCACCCTTCGCGGGGGTCACGATGACGGGGGTATCATGCAGGAAGTCGCTCGAGTAGCTCGCATTCGACTGATACGAGTTCCTCGAGGTGAAGCCGGACACGCCGGAGCGGGCGGACGGAGAGCCGTTCATGACATTGTCGCGGGAAACGTTGACGTGCTCGAGATTGAGATCAACTTCTGGTCGCGGTGGGCGAGAGGGGAGAGACGACGTCTCAGACGCGCCCTCTCCAGAGCGCCGGGTGTCGGGGGAGACAAGCGCAATGGGGATGACATTGGTGCCTTCCGTACCTGCGGTCTGGATCGAGTTGGCGTCGTCAAACGGATTTGAGTACCCAGTCATCGCCTGGCTTACATGGCGGTGGGACTGGGACTCCGGGTCCAGGTCGATGGTCGTGTTGGAAGAGGAAGAGTATACGCGCACGGTATGCTCCGTGGGTGGTCGCGAAGTCTTCTCGATGGGGTCGGGTCGGCTGAGCACGTCGGCAGCAGCTGCAGGCTTGTCCTTGGGGGCATTAGGATCGGCAACCTTCTTGTCGGCCTGCTTCCTGCGCCACCAGAGGTACCCGCCAACCAAGAGTGCCAGGAAAGCGAGCACACCGATGACGGCACCTGCGAGGGCTCCCTTGCTGACGCCGCCCGCGCCGGCACTTCCGGAGTCCCCCTTGCTGATGCACTTGATCGAGGCGCAAGTATAGCAATCCCTGCGGGCAAAGGACGGAATGATAAGAGGGCGAGCTGCGGCGCAGTGTCGAGGGCGACGCACCTGCTCACGACAAAGCACTCCTGGTCTGCTGCACAGTTGCACGCCGGCGTTGCACCGCACACCTTGCAGTCGTCGCGGGAGAAGAGACCATCGATTTGCATAACGAACGGGACCAGGGAAAGACAAAGAACGTGGGGGAGTTTGACAGCGTTGTGAGGGAGATGATTGAGGTCAAAGGCCCTGAGCCTGACTACCCAGCAGCGTCAGCTCTACTTGAGTTCGCTGGCGTAACGGGCAACACAGCGAAGGCGGATCGGACGACGTGGTTCAGGACGAGGAATGCACTCGCCCCGGTCACAAAGCAGTCACCATTACATCGTGGGAATAATCCCCAGTGCAACCGGCACGTGCCGCCCGGCAACCGACGCCCACATGCGGTCAAGTTCTTGCCAAGTGCCTGACTTCTCGGTTGCTCGACACGCCGCCAGCATCACCCGCGCGCTGCAGATATCCCGCAGGCTGTATAGGACGGCGCGCAGGTTCAAACGACGCGCGAACAACGTCGGCCAAGCAGCGGCTTGGGCAATAGCATTTCAGGGCCTCCGGCGGTTGCAAACGCCTGCTTGCCAGCGGGCGCTTGGCTGTCCATCCCCCTGACCACTCGTATGATCGCCACCTTACCGCCTCCAGCGCGACAACCCTTCCAAGCAGTGATCCAATGCAAACCTGTAGATTCATATGGTCAACTACAAACGTCAAGTCTACACTCCGATACAAGTCGTATCTGCACTGGAGTACCCGGGGGTACTACTTCAGCGTAGTTGCCCGGAGATTAATTGTTAATGCACGAAAATTTCCTCTGAGCGAGCCGGAGCCGGTCTTTCGTTCTCGTGCGAGGCGTTTGAAGACCAGAGCCTGCGACTGTCTGTCACACTAGACCAGTCAAACCAGACCGGAGAGATGGTAGCCGCAAAAGCAGTTGTAGAAGCAGTTCCTGCGTAATGCAAGTTAAGCATTGTGGCAGACTCGAAATGAACACTAGAAGAACTCACAAAGTGGCTTGCGAGACACATAGACACGCCATACATCGAGAAGGTGAAGGCGTTGCTGACGCGTGCCACTAGGTTTCCCACCTGCGGGCCAAATATGGGCACACGAGGTTCAGATGGGTGAAAGGTTGCGCGGGGCACGCTGGAAACGAAAGACCCAGCCGTTTAGCTGGTGATGGAGAGCGGAAAGATGAGCCGGACACAGTCGACCCCTCTGAGGATACCTTCCAAATTCCGAGTCACGGGGGCCAAACTGACTGCACTCGCGCCGTCACTGGCCTGCAAGGGCGCGAAAGGAGGAAAAAAAGTGAGCCACGACAACAATTTGAACAGACGGACTCAATCTTACCCAAATTCTGACTGATGCAGAGGACGCCTTCGGTATCAAACTCTGCGCGAGTGTCTGGAGGGCGATAAGGAGCCCAGCCATCGCAATGGAAGCGCAATACTTCTTGTGGATGCTTACGCACGACGCGTACAATGTGGGAACATACTGGCAAAAGGACTCCTTCAATGAAGACCACCGAAGACGAGTCGAGTGTGCGAAATGTGGTTCTACCGAGACAATGCACCATATCCTCTTCGACTGTGATGTCAATGATTTTTTTGTAGGTCAGTCGACGGTCTGGACGCTGGCAGAGCAGCTATGGGGACATACCAGGTGCAACTGGCCGACAATCTCTTGGAGAACTGTCATAACGGCTGGATGTCTCCCACACCGAGATGCGAAGGGGCGGACGGTTTCCGGCCTGAACCGCCTTTGGGCTATCCTCATGTCGGAGTCGGCGTAGTTCGTCTGGGTGATTAGATGTGAGAGGGTCATACGGAATGAGAACAGACAGTTCGATATGCAGGTGACACGCAGGTGGTATGCTGCGATTGAGCACCGACTTGCTGATGACAGGTATTCAACACGCAAGAGCCTCGAAAAGCGCGCACTTGATCCTGGCATGGTAGATGCCACCTGGAAGCCCGTAATAGAGGGCTACCGGAGCCTTCCCCCCGCGTGGGTCGGGGACACGGGGTTTTAGTGGGTATCAAGAGAGGCTAGCGCTGCGGGTGAGAGATGGAGGCGTTGACGGAGGGCACTCACCTGCGGTCTTCTCTTGGAGTCCCATACGCTGTGCGTATAGCATTTCCTCGGAGTGGAAGCAGGAATATGGTTTTTTCGTGGCTCGAACAGCTTTGCGGGTTAAATGGACAGTCGTCCATTGTGGGGATGATTAGCCCGTCGCTCGACCAGCTTGTTCATTCCTCGGCTATCCGAACGCATCCACTGAGTAGAAGAAAATAAAATCTTCTGAGCTGGAGTACCTGCGTGCTTACAGGCAGCATGGAATCGTGTGAGCGCCATCAGTATGCATCAGTATCTACTCAAGGGACTTCGTGATTCTGCGCGCTGACCTATGGCAGCGTTTGTGACCGCAGCGATCAGCTCGGCCGGGTTCTCCTCTGGGGTACTCGCACAATCCTAACCGTAAACTTTTTGACTATTCTCCAGAAGTAAGAAGGTCACTTACAGGTAGCAGCCCAGCACTCCGAGCTGGTAACGGCTCGGATACTCCAGCGGTCAAACGATTTGTATCGACGTGTATATGTCTATTGAGGTCATGTACGAGGTTGAACTAGTGCTACAAAAAGTCCGTGAGGAACGGCTTCGGGATCCAGATGCGTGCAGGTTGAGCTAGAGGTACAGTATCATATGCGAGTGTTGAATCGGGCTCAGAGTTGAATCAATGGGGTACTGATGCGGTGGAGGTCTAGTGGCTGTAGTCATACCTGTAAGAAACATGCTCAGCGACTGCGCAGCGGGAAGAGGGACGTTAGAAACCACCCACTTGCGGTAGAACGTCTCCGAGTCGGAGGGGACGGTCTGACGCGAAATGTCAGCGCATTCACAGAGCGGCGGGGGGAGATCCCACCTCGTCGCGACGAGCACCGCGCGGTTTCTTGCCCTGCTTCTCAAGCTCGAGGCGGAACGCGCGATCCTCCCGCAGCCATTTGAGGGCTACGGTGTACAAGGACTCGGGTTCCGTCGAAGGCGACCATGGGGTCGGAGGGCGCACGAATTCACCCAGGCGCATATGCGCGACGTGGGTGGGGAACTTGTTCAAACCATCGAAGATGTGTGTCGCGTCTAGAAGCGTGTTAGCACGGGGTGACATACCGAACTGTTGTACCCACATATGATGGTCGCCCCGCGCTCCTCGCTATCCTGAACTAGAAAGTTCAATAGGTCGTCGCGCACCATGACATCGAGATCGACGGTGACCTGCGGCGCGCAGTCTCTGCATCAGTCCCAACCTTCGGCGACCTGATGCACCACGATAGACGCACCTCGTCCAGCAGGAGGACATCCCACGGAACCATGAGACCGAAGCAGAGCTGCACGCGTCGGCGCTCGCCATCGGAGATCTCGTGCATGTGCCAATCCATATCAATATCCAGGATGTCGAGGAGCCGATCGCGTCGCTCCTTGTAGCGATAGCCGCCTACAGAGTCGAGGAAGTTGGACACCACGATGTCGCGTCGGACGACTGGGTTCATAGCCCTGTAAAAATGAAGGTGAGGCGGCGTCAAGAATTAATGACTTCGTGGGACGCACCACTCCGTCCCAAGGTACGCGATCCCCTCAGGCGTCTTGCGGAAGACGTCCTGACCCTTCACGATGATTGCGGTGTCCTTGACCATCCGCTTCCCTGCCAAGACCTGCAGGAGGGTCGACTTCCCAGCTGAGGGGATTTCTATTACGGGAGATCGCGTATTATACACGCGAATGCCCACCTCCATTCGCGCCGACCAGGACCGTCCGCGATCCCTTCGGAATGTGGAGGGTAATGTCAATCAACGACGGTGCCAATGCACTGCGATGCGAGAAGTTGAGGTTCTGGACGGTGATGGTCTCTTCGGGGCCTGCCATTGTCGAGGACGCGGGGACGAACGATAAGAGCAGGTCGGGAGGGAAATCAAGCAGAATCAAGCACGCGCGACCGTGACCGTATGAGGTGTGACCTCAAAGCCGTGGGAAAGTAATCTTTGTTCTCATCTCGGACCGCCAACCACCGTGAAGGCGGCCTCCCTCTTCGCTCCATACACCCCCTCCCCTTCGTCTCGCCCCGCAATGTCATCAAAGGACAAGCCGGCGGAAGTTATTGATCTCACCCTCGAAGACGACGATGGCGAGAACGATGCAGACGCGGACGATGAGCGGGCGCTTAGCGGAGCAGAGGGTCCCCCCGACGAGAACTCTACCAAACGGCGAGCTCGGAAGAAGACGAAGACGCGCAAGCGCAACAAGTCCGCCAAGAGCAAGACCGAGGAGATCGACGCGGACAAGTTTGTTATGGATAGTCAACCTGCGGAGCTTCCCAGCAATTTGGCGTTCACTGCACCTGCTACTGCCGAGGATGAGAAGAAGTCGTCTTTGCTACTTCCCGAACATGTGATCGTCATGGATGAGGGGGTAGAGATCCTGCGACCACCCACGCCACAGGAAACTAGCGACTTTGAGGTCGAGTACATCTCATTCGCGGACGATAATACGCGGGTAAGCAGGCCTCCGGCATGGCATAGTATCGCATAGACTCATTCCGACCAGGGCATGCTACGATACTTCGCCCAGGAAGAGACAGAGAAGCGTAAGATCGTGTGCAAGCATTGTGGCGCAGAAGGGGATCACGACACAAGGAGCTGTACTGTCAAGATAGTGCGTGCTATTCCCTTCTCCTGGGCTCGATGCTGATAATTCATATAGTGTCTGACTTGTGGCGCACGAAACGAACACTCCACTGCAGGCTGCCCTGTCACCAAATCATGCTACTCATGCGGTCTTCACGGTCACCTGGCTTCCGTACGCATACCCGCATCCGTGTTCAACGCCCTCATTCATTTGCGTCAAAGGACTGTCCCAACAAGTACACCATCAAGCCGAAGTTTGGCGGAACTTGCGATCGCTGTAAATCCAGACTACACATAACTCAGGTCCGTTTTGACTCTTTCAACTGCAGTTGATGTCCAGTCGCTGAACATGCGTAGGAATGCCCAAGAATGTGGCGAATATATACCTACAAGAAGGCGTCCGAGAGAGACGAGACTCTGAAGATGCGCGCATCGCTGGAAAACAACGCACTTGGTCAAGGTGGCGAAGCATACATCGCTCGCGACGAATTCTGCTACCACTGCGGGGAAGCTGGACATTGGGGTGACGTATGTCCCCTTTCCTCTGCGATGCCTTCATTCACTGACTGTGATCTGTAGTCTTGCGACCTAAACCGCAAGAGTAAGACCACCGAACCGTCCGCCTTCGGCGACGAGAACGTGTTATCCGGTCCCTTCGGCGACACGCAAATCGACAAACCCAAGGTAGCACGTCCAGCGAACCGCTCCGCGTACGCCGACACCCGCGAGTATTCTGTCGGAAAAGCCGCGAAAAAGAAGTCGATTGCAGCTCAGCGCGACTATTCTCGACGGCAGTACGATCAGGCGGACGAGGACGACTGGTTTTCGCGCCAGGAGTCGCGCGGGAAGGCGAGTTCGAGCAAGCAGCCTCCGCCTCAGCGTCTGCCCGATATCCACATCAAGGCGTCCGACCTGCGCATCAAGGGCATGTCGAAGCAACGCGACCGGGACGTGGACTTGCCCCAGCCCTCGCGCATGGCATACGATGGCCCGCCGCACCGCGGGGGAAGCAGCGACGAAGAGGATGGAGGCGGCAGGCGGAAAGCGCGCCGGGCGCGGGGGAAGGCGGGCAGCAGTCATCGTCGCGACGACTATGAGATGCAGGCGTACGAGGACTCGCGCCAGGCGTATGGCGATTCGCGGTATGGAGACGCGCGACAGTCGAAGTACAGCAAGCTGCCTTCCAGTTCTCGGAATCCGCCCTCGAGCTCCCGAAATCCACCCCCGAGCTCGCGCAGCAATGGGGCTCCGAGCTCTCGCAACGGGCCCTCTAGCTCGCGAGGACCTCCGAGTGGTCGCGGGTACGGCCAGCCTGCGGCAGGTGGGAGCGGCGGGTCTTCGAATAGGCCACGGTATAAGGGCGGATACTCGAGGGACTAGACAGTTCGTGTGGCATGTTCACGAACGGCTATCGCTGGGCAGTATAAGTGTGGCATGTCTGACTCGCATTCCTTATCGTTATTGCTGTCGTGCTACCGTGTATGTGGTGGCCTCCTGGAGATGTACACCCTATCTATCTATACATACACACAATCTCTGTACATATACACTTGTTATCGCGCTGAGTTGAAGGGTTCTTGGATGTGCATACTTGGTGAGCATTTTGTTTTCCTACCTCAAGTCTTGCCGCAGCCGTACCTCTGCAGCATATATATCTATCAGGGCTAAGCTAACGTAGTCGGGCTATATGAGTATTCCTTGCTGCTCACACTTCTGACGAGGATGCCCTACCATTTCAGGACAATGCCCACTGACCATCGATGGTAAGTTACGTCACGCGTAACGGTTGAACAAACTTGCTTACTCCCATGATCAGGATCGCGGCCTGCATCTTTCTTGAATAGACCGCAGGCTTGTATGGTTTTCTTTCTACTTTTCCGACAAACTACATAGCCCAGGCTTTCTCTTGTTCAAAACGACGAGACTTTGCTTGTCATGAAGCCAAATTTCCCTGACGGCCTGCGCATCACGCCTTCTTGCAACCCATTCTCGGCTGGTCATCATTCGCGTGAGGACGATGCATTCGGCTGGTCCGCGCAAGCGGAAGCTATCGAACGATATGGCATCGCGGGTCGTGTATGGTAAGTCTTCGCTGCATTGTGAGGGTTGCATCGTTCACTCCTCGTTGCCTGGCCGAGACCTCGCTGACCGCACGATATGAAGGGAAGCATCGTACATCATGGAAGAGTATCTGAACCCCAAAGCCATCCTTGACCCTCCTGGTATTTTTGCTGCAGAGAACAGCATCCAGACTGCAGAGAACGGCATGCATGACAATGCTACAGAGGACGGCAGCGGTAGCGGAGCCCCGAAGGTCATTCTGGAGCTGGGGTCAGGGACGGGGCTGTTGAGTGCAAGGATGGCAGAGCTTGCTTCTCCCGAGGACTTGATTATCGCGACTGACTTACCAGAGGTAAGCTGTTACTTCGCCATATATTCGCGTGTTTCTGACATGTGTAGGTCTGCCCATTGATAGAGAAGAACATCGGCTCTACAATAAAGCGCGCAGCGTGCACCGTCGCAGTACGGCCTCTGGCGTGGGGAAACGCTGAACACGTTGAGGCGTTACGCAGAGGATATTTTTCCTCGCTCAGCTACAAGGCGCTCACGCACGTCGTCTGCAGCGACCTGGTACGTATTTTCACCCTCCATTCCTATGCTGACTTGCACGGACTGACGTACGAATTGAAGGTCTACTTCCCCGAGCTTCTCGCACCCCTCCTTCGCGCCTTATTGTCCGTGACCACCGCGCCCTTCATAGACCGCGCTTCTCCGCCCACCATCGCCATCTCGTACAAAGTGCGCAGCCTCGTGAAAGAGTCCCCGTTCTGGAGCGCGTTCGGACTGTGGTTCAACTTCGCACCGGTCTTTGCGAAGGATTCGCGCGGGCGATGGCGGAGGGTGGGTGCGATAGAAGGCGCGGGGGACGATGCCATGTTCCTCTTTGTTGCACAAAGGAAGGCAGAATCCCTCAACTGGCCCATTCCAGACTCGGACGAGGAGCTCCTTGGTGGAGTAGGTGCGGAGGGGACCATGAGCAGGAAAGGGGATTCTACATTCGAGTCTCTTTTGCTGATGGATATTTCTGACTGAGCTTGGAGCGCGAGCGGTCTGGCGCGGACTTCTCCCTCAGGTGAATGTGCAAAGGGGGTATCCGGCGGTGGCAACAAACCGCCTGACGAGCTTCAAGCGGCTAGGAAGCGTCCATGAGGCGCGCGTGCGACGGACTCGTAAGTACGCCGCATGTCTCCTCGCTACTCGCCGTAAGGCGTCCGGCCTCGCCGGTCAGGGTGCTGCGATTGAGTCGGCGAATGACCGCGAACTGATACCGGTTTTGAGGAGGCAGCGAGTCGGTTTTACCAGAGAGACATACGCCGCTCGGTGGAATTCGACCAGCTACACTGTATCTGCAGCACGATATCCACCGTACACAAAAGGGGATGAATGGCCGCCACGCAGAATCCCACGTTTTTTGAATGTGAGACCTGGCACGCGCGCGGTGGCGGCCCAGAACAGCAATGGGCGCCTTCTGCGCGTCGGTGGACCTGAGATCGACCTGAGACATGGCGATTGCATGGCGTCTCCAAGCGGCCAAGGGTGCCTATACGGGGCCAGCCCTATCGCTGCGCCGCCTCCTGTTGCCGTTACGGGCGAAGGTTTCGGAGCCTCGACCCTGCCCGGCGGTGGCGGCAGATCGCCCGCGCACTCGCGCTATCTCGAGAGCGGACTCGGCGCACGGCAGATCGTCTCAACTATGAGCAGTACTCCTTCCGATACGACCCGGTTGCCTCATCGAGGCGGGCGGGATACATATATGCGCCCGTCTCTGATAGCAGGACAACAGACGCCCCGCCGGCATCGCGCGCCACAGTCGAGTCATACTGAACTCAGGTAGCTGCCTCTGCACCAGCCTTTCTCCCTCTAGACGCCTTTCGATATGTGCACCAGCGACGTACTCCCCTCTGAGCTCTGGCTCGAGGTCTTCGACTGGGCGCTCACGCCGGGTGCGGAGTGCAATCCCTACACCGACTCCTACGTGCCCTTCCACGCGGAGATGGACGACTTCGAGCGCCTCGCGATGAAGCGCACGCTCAACCTTGTGTGCCGTCTATGGCACGCGCTCACCACGGAGCTACTCTATCGGGACGTCGTGATTTCTCCGAAGAGCACCCACGCGCTACACGACCTCCTCGAGCGCGAGTGCAAGGAGCATCCGAGCTACGGCAAGTGGGTAAGTGCGACGTATTTTTGCGCGTTGAGACAGCCAACTGACGCCTTCTAGGTGCGCCGCGTCGTGCTCCCCTACACCAGCACCGTCACCAAGTCGCCGAAGCCTCTCGAGTCGGTCGACATCCTGAAGAGCTGTCCGAATCTCGAGGTCCTCGTCCGCCCACCGGTGAACACGCCCGAGCCCCTCGAATTCGAGTTCGAGGCCGACGACGTCGCTTGGCCCTCCCTCCGCCGCCTTGATTGGTACGGCCACGGCGAAGCCGAGCGCACTGGTGGCGTCAACTCGCTACATTCCGTTCTCCATAACGCGCCCAGCCTTCGGTGAGTTTTCTGCTTCCAGCACGTTCGTCACTGTCTGACCTCCAATCAGGTACCTCCTAGTAGGCTCCGTCGGCCAATCTGGTGATGCGCTCTCTGGCGTCGCCCCGGGCAATCTCTGCCTCCCTCATCTCGAGACGCTCCGCCTCGACGGCGTCAACGGCATGCTGCTTCACCAAATTTGCAGCCGGTGGGCCCTGCCCGCGCTCACGCACGTCGTCCTCGACTCCCCGGCGCTCGGACTCGACATCGACGCCGTCTGGGACGCGTTCGGCGACCAGCTCGAGATCGTCGAGTGCGGCCGGCACATGCGCTTCCTCTTCGGCGACGTGCTCACACCGTGCCTCGGGCGCTGCCCGAACCTTGAGGAGCTGAACTACCATGTGTTCTACACGTCCGCGCCCGCGTCGGTCGAGGGCATCTGCCACAAGGGCCTGAAGACGGTCGGGCTGCATGCGGCGGTGAACAAGGTGTTCAGCAAGCCCGCGGAGATCTGGGCGCACCTGCAGAGCCACGTCGACTTTATCGCGAGCGACGCGATGCCCGGGTTGAAGACAATCAACCTGTACGGCCAGTGGAGGGGCATCATGCGCCAGCCCGCCTTCGAGGCGATGTGGAAGCAGCTCGTCGGTCGCCGCTGCTCCATCGTCTACAACGGCCAAGTTTTGGTCGCATAATCACCTACCTCCTGTCGTCTTTTCTCCTCCTTCTCTTGTCTCTTTTCGTCTCACTCATAGATATAGACAGCATCCTCATCGTAGATCTCCATAGAGCGTCTAATCCTTTCTATTATCTTGGTTCTCAGTCGCTTATCTCCCGGGTAGAAATCATGCTCACGGACTCACCTATCACATCTCCACGATACCCGCACGTACTATAGCTGTTGTCTGTCTGTTACCTTGCTTGCAAGGTCTTTACCTTGCTTGCAAGGTCTTTACCTTGCTTGCAAGGTCTTACTCAGGTGCCTTTGGGCGGAACCTATTTCACAAATAAGTCCAAACATATGACGGTTGTTCTTGTTTCTGTCCTTTTTAAGCATCGTCTCCGAACAAGGTGGTGATCTCTATCATGGATCTGTGCAGTAAACAGCTGATCATTGAGTCAAGCGAAGCAGGCGCTGTGGCCTGGCAATAGCCAAGCAACGTCGCCGCGTCCAAAGGAATCGCGTAGACGGTCACATGGGTGGCGAGCGCGTCAGCCTCTGCGCTCTGCCTCCATCGCCTCGAGGCTCCTGCAGAAATGTTTTTTGTTTGCCCGCTCTCCGATGCCCTCTCTCTCTCACTCGCTAACGCTCGAACTAGCACGTATTTGCATCATGCCTTTCTCCTGAGGCCTAGGGCAGGACCTGCTGCCTGCTATAGTGCTCAGTCGGCCAGTCCGCACGCATGTAATCTGTGGGTGACTGTGGGTGCTACCCACATGACCCACGCGATGCCACCTCTAGGAGCGGGACTTGAGCGAGACGCAGATCTAAGTGGTTCTCTGATGAGAAGAGATGCGTTGGGCCCATTGACGCTGCTGCGCCACCTAGTTTCACCAGTAACGTGCGAGACGGCGACTCAACCCAGGACCACGCTCGTCCCTTCAGCCTCACCCAGCGCGTGTCGCGATGAAGAGGCAGAGGAGAGTAAGAGATGACCAATGGTTGAATTTATAAACACGCGGTGCCATGTAGGACATTCGCTGTCGTATACACGTAGTAATAGGTAAGTCAGGGTGGCGCGAAGCGTCCGCCCGTGTTTGTACATACAAAGTTTGCCTTCTTGAGCAGTATTTACAAAGAACAGTTGAAACCCATACGACAACCCGCGTCTTCATGTCCGATGGTTAAGGGCCCGGAGGAGCTCCGTATAGACTTCCCATACATCCACAGTAGCAACGAAGGCAAATGAGCAGTGGGTCAGAACTTCAGTCGAAGCCGAGGTAACGAGACTCGAAGCTTACTGTAAGTTCGAGCGGGCCCGAATAAATGGAAAAGAGAAGGCAGAGCGTCCTGAAGCCTTTCTTATAAGACAGGATTAAGCCATGTATGTCGGCAGATATTTCTTGAGGAGAAACTTTGGCCACCGCAGCGTGCGTATCACATGCAAGCAAGGTCGTCGGGAGGCAGGGCCGACGCTTCTCTAGTACTCAAGTGCCTTTGGGCGGAACCTATTTCACAAATAAGTCCAAACATATGACGGTTGTTCTTGTTTCTTTCCTCTTTAAGCATCGAACAAGGTAGCGATTTCTCAAAAATTCATGCAGTAGAGAGTTGATCAACGAGTCAAGCGAAGCAGGCGCTGTAGCCTGGCAATAGCCGAGCGACGTTGCTGCGTCCGAAGGAATCGCGGCGACGGTCACGCGGGCGGCGAGCGCGTTGACCTCTGCGCTCTGCCTCCATCGGCTCAAGGCTCCTGCAGCGATATTTCGTTTGCCCACCCTCCTCTTCCTCTCTCTCACTCGATAACGCTCTGACCTGCAAGTATTTGCTTTAGGCCCTTCTGCTGAGTCCTGGGGCAGGACCTGTTGCCTGCTACAGCGCTCAGTCGGCCGGTCCGCGCGCATGTGGGCGGCTGTGGGCGTGCCCCACGTGCCCCACGTGATGCCGCAGGATCCTGCGAGCGGGACGCAGATCTAAGTGGTTCTCAGATGAGTAGAGATGTGTTGGGCCCATTAACGCTGCCGCGCCACCTGGTCTCATCAGTGACGTGCGAGACGGCGACTCAATCCAAAACCACGCTCGTCCCTCGTGTCGCGATAAAGAGGAGGCAGAGGAGAGTAAGAGGTGAAGAATGGTTGCATCTCTCGACACGCGGCGCCATGTAGGACACTCGCTGTCGTGTAGATGTAGTAATAGGTAAGTAAGGGTGGCGCGAAGCGTCCGCCCGTGTTGATACATACAACGGTTGCCTTTCTTAGAAGTATTCACAAAGAGTTGTTGAAACCCATATACAACTATCCGCGTCTTCATGTCCAATAGCTAAGGGCACGGAGAAGTCCTCCGTATAGACTCTCCACGCATCGACAGTAGGAACGAAGACAGATGAGCAGTGGGTCAGAACAAACACTCGGAAGGTTCGGTCGAAGCTGAGGTAACAAGACTCGAAGCAAAGAGCAAGTTCGAGCGAGCCCGAATAAATGGAAAATAGAAGGCAGAGTATTATGAAGCCTTTTTTATAAGACACGATTTAGCCATGATTGTTGGCAGATATTTCTTGAGGAGAAACTTTGGCCACCGCAGCGTGCGTGTCACATGCAAGCAAGGTCGTCGGGAGGCAGGGCCGACGCTTCTCTAGTCTCAATGTCATCACTGCTTCACGCCAATGCCGCTGCTTCCCGTCAATGTCACTGCTCCTCAAAGAACGTCTTCAACCACTGCGCCTCCTTGTCCATCTCTTCAATAGTGCGTGGTTTCCGGTTGTCGTCCGCGTCCATCTTCAGCGGCTCGTACCGATCGGCGGCGGTCTGGAGATCCTTGGGCAAACCCCCCTCAGACTTCTCGAGTTCAGGATAGATGTCGTCGTTGTTGGCGAAGCGGTCTCCCGTCAGTTTGCGTGGCAGAATGTGGAAGTGGACATGGGGAATACTTTGGCCTACAGGTCAGTGGGGTTAGCACGTGGCCGAAAGTCAGAGGCATGAGGAAAAGTTGAAGAAAGATGCTGACCTGCTGCTTTGCCGTCCTATCATAGGTGTCAGTTGTCTGTATATTTCAGCTGCAATGGGGAGAGATGACATACCTGACAGGCAATGGTGAGCGCGTCGGCACCAAATGCGCGTTCGACAACGCGGCCGACGCGTTGCACGGATTTCATGAGGCTGGAAAGCTCGGAGTCTTACTTCTTCAGAATTGAGGTCGTCAGAGAGAATACGGTGCATCTTACCATCTAGGTCTGTGAGACGCGGAACGACTCGAGTTGGTACAACAAGCACATCTGTCGAGACGCTGTCTGTTCACTGCTTTACGTCCACTGGATGTTGAGTCACGTACGTCCGGGAACAATGGGTTTCAGATTGACCAGTGCAAATGATTGTGCAGACTTGTAGAAGACCTGGCGGGTCACTTCGATGGAGGAGAAGAAGAAACGGCTCATGATGATGGTCGGGAACTCGAACCGTGGGAAGACCTCCCCTGACGCGATGCGCGTGGAGGACCCGTTGGGCGACATGGACTTGCATCGTCCTTTCATGAAAGAAACTGTCAGCTTCCAACCTCCCCCTCAACTCGCAGCAGACGCAAATGGACTGTGTCTACTCTCCCCACTCGTCTGCTCAGCAGCAGATCGCAGTATGACACCCCGGGTTACCTGATAGCTCACAATCGAGGTTGCCACTGCTTCGCCTCACTTCTTATCGATGCCTGGCGCTCTTTCAGCAATTAGCCAATCCTCGACCATACAAGATGACTCAATGACCTAGCCCTGCTCATGAATGCTCGCGGCGCCCGGCCCGGCCTGATCACAGGCAGGCCATTGTTCCTTGTAAGTGCTGTGCAGAGCAAAGACCACGGAACCGCACGCCACTCCTCTTGAACTTCAACACTCACCTCAAACATCGACACTCACCTCGACAATGCCTCCCCGCAGATCCTCGCGTATCCGGGCTCAGCGCGACAGCTCGAACAAAGCCCCGCTGCAGAAGCCAGCCGCTCCCAAGGCGCAGGCGAAGCGCTCGAAACCGCGTGCGAAGCAGTCGAAGGTCGACGGCGCTTGCAACATCCCCAGGACGTCTGCACCCCCTTCGCCTCCCGCGCCGCTAGCGAGCGCACGTCCTTCCTCACCCACACAGGCAGAAGCCACGGCGCAGGCGTCGCGCAACGAGCCAAGCGGCCCGGCGCTTGTGGCTTCCGATCAGGCTCAACCCAGAGATCCGCCATCCTCCTTCGAATCCCTTCCACTCGATATATTCCTGGAGATCGCTCGCCAATGCGACCCAAGGTCCCTCTACCACCTGTCCAAGGTCAGCAAGGCGTGCCGCCGGGTGCTGAGGCAGCCAAGCAACCGCGTGATTTGGAAGGAGGTCTTTGCCGCGCATGTCAATCCTCTTCCCACTTGTCCAGAGGATATCATGACCGAGCTCCAACTGGCCGAGATCACGTACGGGACGGATTGCATGGTGCGCCCTTCACTCACCATCGTGGATGCATGTGCTAAATGCATGCGCGCAGGATTGCGACAGAAAACACCATCGCCCTGAAGAAGCAGTACCAGAGTACCGCAAGGGATATCGGCTCTGGGCATTCTGCAAGCGCGTTTGCGGTCTTTGCCTTTTCGCGAAGTAAGCTACATCCCTGATTTGATTTGCTGACTGCTTCTCTGACGAAGGCTGCAGGTATAGCACCGGATCGGCCTTCAATAGTAACTGGAATATGTGGATGGCAGGGGCCGACCCAATGATAGCTACCGTCAGTCCCAACGATATAAGTACGTTGTTAGACTGAGCGAGCCCACGCAATCAACTAATAAAAACATTCAGACGAAAAGGATTATTGTACCATCGGCGAAGTGCAGCGCATACACGAGCTCATGCAGCACGAATCGTCTCGCGGAGGAGATTTAACAGCGTTGAGCGTGTTGCTGCGCACTCAGAGTGCACGCAAGTATGAGGTGAGCTCCCTCGAAATCGAGGTTCATGATACGGGCCATACTAATCTTCCGCATGTAGTTCGCCCAGCTGTGCCGCGAGTGGCAGGAGCGAGAAGACGCAAGGATTGAACTTCAACGCATAGACTTGTGCGTCCTTGTGCGCGTGTTGTATAGTGTATACTAATGTTTCGGCAGCATCAAATGCAAGTCGCGCGAGGTCTTTGACAAGCAAACGCGGTTGGAAGCCGCCGAAGGGGCACGGTACCAGGGGCACCCCTGGTACGTGAAATACGTTGTCCGCCATGATCAAGAAATGACTGATGCAGGTATGCTTGTTTTCTGTTCTTCGTTGTCATAATGTCTTACGCTGTCGTGCAAAGAATGGGACACGATAGAAGCCGCAGTCCGCAAGAGTGTCCATGATGCTCGCTGCAGACTACTACAGGCGCAGACAGGGAAGCTTGAAAACCTCTGGTTACTTCTCGAAGATTGCTGCCAGCGAGTATCCGAGCAGACAGGCATTGAGGTGCCGTTCATGGACATCATTTGCGGGGACGTCCTCAAGGCCGCTGACACCTCTCCCGTGTTGTCCTTGGACCAGGAGGTCGTCGACGCAAAACTGCGGGACATTCGCGCAAAACTCAATAAGAAGGGAGGCGATCCAATCAGGGACTTCCGCCGCGCAGCTGAAGAGCTCCTGCCAGCTGCTCGCGCTCGAAACCCGGACTGGGAGTCCCGCTGCACGGCTGTGATATCGGTGCTCAACCGCGTCTGGCCGAAGACAGCGAAGAACTACGATGACGCTCTCGCCCGACTCGTCCCCGACAACGGCCTCGAACTCGCCGACGTCCTGGCCCTCGCGGCGGCGACCTTCATGTGCGACTGGTGCAAAGAGGTGTGCACGTACCCGGACATCCTCAAGCACGCTTGCCTGCGCAAGGTGCGCCGCACCCCGCCGGACAAGGAGTACGACTGGAAGTGGGGCGCCTCGCGCCTCGCGCTGGGCGAAAGGGTGGCGAATGTGGCGGGGGACGTCTTCCTTCGGAGGCTGCGCATGACGCGTTGGAACTATGAAGGGGAGCATGTCTCCTTCTACCACGCGGCCTACCGATGTGCGAGCAGGATCGTCCGTGCGTGCGGCTTGAGCTCCAAGCGCGCGACGGCGGAGGACGTGGATGAGGCTGGTGTGCGCTTCCACTGCGCCGTGCCACGCTGTCAGGTCAAGATTGCCAAGGAGGTCATGGACTGGCGAGAGCTGGTGAGTTCAAATCCTGCATGCGAGAACTATCTGGCTCACGCACCATCCAAGCTACACCATTGCATGGATTGTCATGCTGATGCGGCGGCGATCCGCCCTACCTGGTGCAAGATAGAAGAGCAGAAGTACGGAGCCGGGAAGGTCAAGGGCAAGCGCAGCAGAGTAGAGGCCGACGTAGAGCCGGGCGCGTCCCCGTCGAAGAAAAGGAAAATCGCGAAGAAGTAGCTCGGCCTGCTGAGCGCATGTATAACCCTAGACGCTGTCATACGTCGTCCTGCGCTTTGATGACTGTATCATTGCTCGTTTGTATTCTTCGATTACTTGGTCCCTTTGGAATTTCTGCGATAGGCCTCACCTTTGCCCGACGAGTACCTGTTTTCCGTATCTGCATGAGAACCAATGATGTACGGATTTGTCGTGCGAGCTAAGTGCATCGGCGGCTGGACACAACAATGTGCGCGCAAATACGAGTCAACAGCACAGTCCTTGTCTTCTCCGCTCATGGCGCCCACCCTTCGCATCAACGCTGTAGCCTATATTTCTCCCCAGAACCAACCAATCCTTATCCGCACTTTCAATGAGAAGAATGAAGAGGCTGTGAAGTATCACTATATCGCGCATACCAGTTTGGATGTCATCGAGGAGCGCAGTATGTCGAAGAACCATTTGTTCATCAGTAGAGGCTGCTGACTCCCCTTCGCAGTGGCTCCGGAGAATAAGAACACTGAATGCTACTTAGGACTGCTATATGCGATGGAGGACGTAGCAGTCTACGGTTACGTGACCCCTCTGAGAGTGAAGATCGTCGTCGCGTTCGCGCTGTCTGACTCGGTGGTGCGCGACATCGAGGTCAACACGGTGCGTTGCCCTTGCCCTCCACTATGCCTCGCGTTAACGAGCAGCGCACAGATCTTCAAAGCGCTACACATGGCGTACTACCACGCCATCTCGAATCCCTTCTTGAAGCTCGACAGCGCGACCGAGCCCTTGAGTGAGAAGTCGGTTTACCTTCTTGCTGGCAGCCCGCGCTGGAAGAACTTCCGCCGACGCGTAGACGACGTGTGTCGCGCGGTTAGCAATCCAGCGCCGCCTGTGGCCATCGCATAGCGCGCGTGCGATCGAGGTGTGCATCCCTATGAGCGAGGCGAGGCGAACAATTTTGTGCGAGGTAAATATCCCCGTGAGCGTCTAATTCCCAAGCATGGTTCACATCTCCTCAAGCACGGTTCTCATCTTGTCGCAGTCTTGCCCACCCCCTCCACTGGGCTGCGATCAGACGGCCATCCTCGCGATGCGCCAGACGAACCGAGAGCGAGCATA
Source organism: Schizophyllum commune H4-8 (assembly GCF_000143185.2). Lineage (NCBI taxonomy): Eukaryota > Fungi > Basidiomycota > Agaricomycetes > Agaricales > Schizophyllaceae > Schizophyllum > Schizophyllum commune. The sequence continues at coordinate 880,028 of NW_026089542.1, forward strand.
CCCTTCTTTTGACTCAGGCGTCTCGAGCCTCCCGCGCTTGAGACAGATACGGGGTAGACATGCGTGTATGTGATTATGGTTGCTACTACTCTGCTCGTACTGCATGATACTACATAGCCTCATAACGCGCGCTCGAGCTCCCCGAGCTCCTCGACCGCCTCCCTGGCCATGACGCGGACAATGCCATCCTGATCCGTGCTCGCGATGTACCCTAGTGTGATCTTCGCGCGCTTCAGCAAGTCGCGGTCGAACATGGACGAGTCGAACGATGAGCCGTATACGCTGAAAGACGATTCGAAGGCCTGGTGCGTCGACGACGCAGAAATGTGGAGCCCCGACCCGTAGATGTGCTGTGTCGGCTCGTATACGTGTCGCTGCGTCGATTCGAAGACATGCTGCGTCGTCGTGCGGATGAGCAGCGCCAGGAAGTGGAGCGCGGCGCGACGGAGGGGCGGGAACTTCGAGTTCGTGGATGTGGGCAGCGAATCCATGGATGGTGCCGGCTCGAGCTTCGCCTCGTCCTCCGGCTTCTCTTCGACCTTCGGTCTCCTAGCGTGCTCGGGTTTCTTTCGACCCTCGGCTAACTGCTGCTCCGTCTTCGCTGGCAGCTCCTTCCCCGCCTTTTCTGGCACCGTGTCGCCCACCACGCCCTCCACCTGCAGCAGATCCAACAGCGCCGACGTTAAATCTGGCACGTACGGCAGCATCGCCAGCGCATAGGTATGCACGCAATCACCAAGCAGGGACAGCGCGGACGTTCGCAGGGTCGTCGGGAGGTACGCTGAGCGCACCATGCTGAAGAGGACGGGAACGAGCATGTCCACTGCACGGTGCTCGTAAGCCCGATATTCAACAACAGATTCATACCATGCAAAGATACACACCGTAGATTCCCAGCGCCTCCCCGCACCGCTTGATGACAAGCCCCAGGGCTTCGCCCACACGGATGCGCACGTCCAGATCTTGCTGGGTCATTGTCGAGGTCTGTAGCCCGTCCAGTTTCCCGGAGTAGTCGTTCAACAAACCCCTCAACACCTCCTTTCCAAACGAGTCCACCATCGCGGCAAGACCTTGGAGTGCGTTGAGATACAGGTACGAGTCGTCATCCTGCACGCATTGAAGGAAGATGGAGAGGATAGCGGGCAGCAGGGCGCGGTCGATGGTGGGGGCGCGTGCGTCGACACCTGTGGTGCGTTTGCCGCCCCCCGGGGAGACAAGCTGCCGCAGGAGCAGGAGACCGTGCGCGCGGACGGGCATGATGGGGTCCTGGAGGAGCTTGAGCGCTTTCTGATAGGTCTCCTGCGCATCCTCAGCGTCGCCCTTCTTCGAGGATTTGGACGAGGTCGATGCTCCCGAAGTCGAGGCAAGGCGCGCGGTCATGACGACCCTCGCCTCACGAGCTAGAGGGCGGATGGCGTCGCTGCCGGTCATAGACAGCGGCTCGAGGAGGACGAAGATGTCGTTGAGGATCGGGTCTGTGCGCGCGGACAGGTCCTCGTTGGCTGATCACAATTTTCAGCGATGGTAGTAAGTGAGAAGGATTAGAAGAATCGAGGACTTACCCTCCAAGATCGAGAGGAGGAGATTGACTGTAGTCTCCAGCATCTCGTCGTCCGGCGACACCGTGTTTGCGCCCTCGTGTTCGTCGTCGCTGTCTGCAGCATCGTCGTCTTCTTCGTTCATCGAAGGCACTATGCGGAGCGTCTCGAGCTGTTCGTCAGGAACATCGAGCCTTTCGCTGGGTTTGTCCTTGTCTGCGTCCAGGGACTCCAAAGTGTGCTTGATGAAGGCCAAGATATGGGACGGACGCTTCAGGAAGCCTGACGTCGCGTCGCCAGACAGCTTCGTCTGCATCTGCAGCACGAGCTGTAGAAGTAACAGCGCTCTGCATATGCTCAACATTGACGTACGGTCAGATAGTAAGTCCATACACACCTTGTCGGATCCTGTTCGCTGCGGGTTTTGGATTGCCGGTAAGCTTCCAGCAAACGCACAAACAGCTCGGCCGCAATATCATTGCGGTCGATGCTCTGCAAGAATTGGACGAAGTGAGCCGGATCTGGATAGAGATCCAGAATATTCGCGTTGATGTCCAGCTCGTCGAGCTTTTCTCTATCCACCGGAGTAAGCATAGATAGGGAGGGTAGTTTGTTCGGTCTGTCTGACAGTCAGTCGAGAGAAAAGACAGGCAGGGCTAAGCAACAAACTTCTCGACCCGCTTGATGTTGCCCTCCAGGTCCGTCTCCCAGAAGCCGCCTTCACCGTCAACGATCCGCCAGAATGTATCGATGCCATGCTCCGCAGAGACGATCCTACCCCAAGTCGAGAGCAAGCCGCCCACCGACTCCTTGAGGGTAGGGTCAGACGTCTTGGTCCGATCGAGGTGGTATTTCAGTGAGTACAGCGCAGAAGCGACGGGGGAAAGTAGCATGGTCATTAGCTCGGGTGAGGGGTCAGTGTTGCTGACCAAGGCGACGAGCGTATCCAGGGCGCGCGAAGGCGCCAATTCGGTGGTTGTATCATCGGACGTATATTCTAGCAGGGGTCGATGGAGCATCGGCAGCAGGATGGATGAAGCGAGGGCAGCGTGCGGATACGAGCCATCGCTGGAGAGCATGCGCGAGATGGCGAAGGCGCTGGCGCGGCGGTAGGAAGCGGGAACATTGGCGGTCAGAAGCTCTAGTATACGTGGGATGACTTTCGTGAAGTACTCCTGGTCGGGCGTCAAAGTTAGTCCTTTGGGTCTGGAAAGCGATCATACCTCTGGCTTAATCCCTGCGGGGATGGCAATCAGTATTTTTGCGACGTGCTGAAGCTTGTCGAGCGATGTCTCGTCTTCTGCCGATTTTTCTTCCCCAAATATGGCAGCGCAAAGACCGCGGACGCCGTCTGGGCGCAACAGCTGCCTGCTCAGAAGGGTCGTGCAAGCCCTATGGACGTGTAGGGGCAGCGGTGACCAGGAGAGGAGGCCACCAAGAGCCACGATGATCTGCGCAGACGGTAGTCTAACCACAACGATTTTAGTTTGGTGAGCTGAGAAAAGCCCATGTGAACTTACATGTGGAGAAGGCGCATCACCAGAGGGCGTATGTTGTCCTGGACGGGTGTTGCGGGAGTAGCAATAGAGCCAGGTAGCCAGCCTAGTGTGACGCACGGCTTCAGCAGATCGACGAGGTGTCGATGAATAAGTGTTGTTGTGATCGCCGTCTCTGCTACCTTGCCCTCCATTCCGCAGGGAAATACTAGAGAAAGAAGCTTGCTGGCCATCGTCGCCAACTGAGAATAGGTGTTTCCCGCAGATGAAATGTCCTGGAATCTGCTACGGCTCTTCGACGACTTGAGAGGCCAGAGAGGCATGACCGCCGCAAGTAAAGGCTCCGTGCCCCATTTGAAGACGATTGAGATGAGCGTGCGCAGGTGTCCTATGTCCCGAGTCCCAATTACGGCCTCGTCGCTCGGCGAGCTATCGAGTATCCGCTGGACCTGTTCTATGACCCGAAGAGCGGAGGAGGCGGTTGTACGCTGTACCTCTTCGAGGCTGGACGCATCCGTTACAGTGCATTCATCAGTCAGCTTTTCGTAGCAGCGATGTAGGCGACGCATAAGCGTAGCCTTGAGGTCGACCTTCTCGCTAGTTTGTGGATCGCTTTCCACTAGGCATCGTCCTGCCTCGAGAATATCTTGAAGAGACATTCTGATTGATTCCGCGAAAGTCACCCTTCGATTCGTGGCACTGTGCAAGGCAGGCTTACGGGTACTATCCCCATTTACGGGTTTTGTCTACCCCGCTGAGCACTCTTCAATCACTGGATTTACCAGCGGTAGGCCTGACGAGCATACAGTCACTGCAGCAGGTGCTGACTGTAGCGATTCAAGTTACAAGATGGTCGCCAGAAATTGCTGGATCACATTGTCACGGCCACGTGAGGCGCTAGTCACGGTGTAATCACTCACCTGGCGTAGCGGAAGACATTCGAGGTCGATCACTTTTCAACCAAGTGAGGATAGCATTATCTAACTTACAATGCAGTGTATGACAACGAGAGATGCAGTAGTGTGGATGCCAGAGACGTTATGTAAACCGTGACCGTAGAAGGGGAAGAGGAAAAGATGCATGCAGATGTGTGTGTAGAATCAGAGCGACGGAAAAAGGATGGGAAGGAGTCAGGCAGCGGTGAAGACGGTGATAAGGCCGAAGGCATGGGCTGCTGCCTCAAAAACATGAAGAATATTCAATACATGAGGGAGAACAGAAGCAAGTGGATACATGAAGGACGTAACAGGGCGGATACGCACGCCCAAGGTCATGAAGAGGAAGTTCGGCCCGCCGTTACCTTGGTACCGTTCGGGCCGCCCTGTAACGTCGACGTTTTGAAGCCGATATGGCGCATAGCCGCTGCACGAAGGGTGAGCTATGATGGTGAAGACCACAGACAATAGACGTACACAGTAGGTCAGCCTTTTGTAAAGGCTTGGACAGGAACGCCGCAAAGGTGTCGTTCGCAGACGTGTCATCCGGCGCGTACGCGCTCACAGCAATGATGGGCGTGTTCGCATTCTTGCCGTTCGTGCTCTTGATGTACTTCGCCGCACTCTCTCCATCCACTGCGACAACGATTAGCCACGCGTTCAATCAGTTATACTAGGTGACTCACAAACTGGCATATGCAGATCCATTAGGATCACGTCGAACTCTAGACGAATCAAGTTAGCTAGTGAGGATAGGCCCGAGCAGGTAAACTTACTGATATCGCCCATGGCAACACCAACCGCCTCAGAACCGTCCGCAACGACCAAGCATCTACAGCCGAGCCGGATGAGCAGCGTCTCGATGATCTTCGCTGTGATGGGGTTGTCCTCGGCCAGCAGGCAGGTCACGACTCTGTCGTTTGGATCCGGCGCCCTCCGCAAGTCGATCGAATGCACCGACGACGCGGGCGTGTTCGTCAGCTCGTTCGCAGCGGAGCTCTGTCCCACCGACGACGTGTAGGTCTCGGAGCCAGAGTTGTCGCCAGCGCTGGAGACGGAAGCAGTACGCAGTCGGCTGGGCATCGAGTTCCGCCGATGCTCGCCCTCAAGGTGGTTGAGCTTGAACCGCTCCACCGCCCCAAGGTCAGACGGCTTGCGCACATGCCCGGACGACGTGACACCAGCGGGTACGCTCGCCCTGGATGGGGACGACGCGATAGACGACGTTGAAGTCGCAGGTGACGGAGGATTCGTCGGAATGACTGGGTTGGCTCCTGGCATCTTGGCATCGGGGTTGGTGACTACACTGGGCGGCTTCTTGAGGCGGTAAGACAGACTGCGCTTACGGCCATGGACGGCAGCGGCTGGCTCAGATAGCGCATGGTGCATAGGCGCCATCTGGTCGGTCTTGAGCTTGCGGATGACATCGTCGTTCGCTTGCTTCAACACCGGTAGGTTCTTGAAGCTGAAAGACCCGAAGTCGTCACTGCCAGGAGAAGACGCGGCCTCCCTGTGCGCGATGTTGATAGCATGGGTCGAAGGCATCGATGTGGGCTCGAGCGCCGGGCTGTCAGTGACTGAGCCGGAGCCCGAATTGCCGGCGATAGCGACAGGATCATCGTCGTGGAAGAGCTGAGGAATAGCGCCGCGAGGGTCGAAGTAGTCGGTCGATTCAGGGTCAGTCACTTGAGGAATGAACGCAGCCTCGGTGGTTGTGACCTTGTCCCATTCGATGCCGTTGAACCACGGATGATTCTTCACCTCGTCCGCGCCGTTCGCACCCAGACGCTCAGCGGGGTTCAAGACCAGGAGCCGCTCCATGAAGTCGCGCGCCTCCGGTGAAAAGTCGACCCAATCATCGTGCCACTCGACGTGTCCAGAAAGGATATTCTCGAACACCTTCTCAGGCGAGTCGGCGTGGAAGGGTGGGATGCCATACAAGAACTCGTATGTGATGACGCCAAGAGCCCACTGTGGGAGCGAGTCAATAAGATGCGCATCGTACAGCAGAGATGCCACGTACCCAATCCACAGCAGCATCATCACCCCGAAGACCAAGGATAGTCTCGGGTGCCAAGTAGTCCGGCGTGCCGACGAAACGCTGCTCACCGGGGCCCGGTGGGGTGCCGCCGTGCGATTGCGATGAGTGAGAGCGTAAGTCTGTCGTAAGCTCGGTCGCGAACGACTGCAGCGGGCTTTCGTTGTTCCCCTGCTGCTTGGTATACCTCTGCCTAGGTATACCAATGACGTCGCTACCGCTGTCGCTGATATCGTCTGTAATCGGCAGATGAGGGGAGCTTCCAATGCGAGGTACCGACGGGGGACGCTGCGCGAAGTACGAACCTCCCGACGTCGCATCCGCATATATGAGAGGCGACGAGAGATACGCAGAATCGATCGAGGGTGGACGCGAGCGAGAGCTGTAGCGCGTGTTCGGACGGCCCTGCGCGCCCTCGCGTGTCTGACGGCCAAGCAAACCGATCCTACTCAGACCGAAGTCGGTAAGCTTGAGATGCCCGTGCTGGTCGATAAGCAGGTTGTCCGGCTTAAGATCACTGCCAAACCATTAGTTACGGTCAAAGAAGGGCACAAGTGCAACTGACCGATGTACCACACCGCGCTGATGCAAGTACTCTAGGCCCAAAACGACCTCTGCGATATAGTTCTTCGTCCACTCCTCCGGCAGACAGCCCAAGGACTTGATCAGAGCCGCGCAGTCGCCGCCGTTCAGATACTCCATGACCAGGTACAGGTTGTCGCGACTCTGGAACGTCCAGTACAGCTTCGCCACGAATGGCGACTCCGCCTGCTTCATCAGAATCATCCGCTCCGCCTTGACGTTGGTGATCTGGTTCTTCGCTATCATGTCTGCCTTCTTCAGGACCTTGATCGCGAAGTAGTCGCCGGTGACCTTCTTCTTGGCGAGGAAGACGGAGCCAAAGGCACCCTTGCTGATGGGCTTGATGATGTCGAAGTCCTTAATAGACGTCGGGTTCGTACGCGAGAGAGGCGGCGCGGACGGCTGGCGCGGGGACAGAGGTCCGCCGCAGTTGAGAGCGTGAGCGGTGGAGTGACGGCGGTGACCATGCTTCGTGCCCGAACGCGATACAGTGACGGACTCATCCCGGGGCTCAACTTGGGGAGATGCAGGAGGCGTGACGACGACTTTGGGCTCGAGAAGGCTTGTCGTTGAGCGACGCGTACGGATGGTGAGATTGCTGGGCGCAACACCGTCGTCAAGGTCGATGGGAGGTACGGCGAGATCTGGCGACGATGGTGCCATGATGGGTGCAGCAAGGGCCAGCGGCGAGGAGATGGACGACGGCGTCGACGAGCGCGTATGAAGGTTGCTCCTCGGGTGAGCGGGTGGCGGCATCGCGAGCGACGAAGCTGGACGTTCAGGAGGCGTACGTTGCGGCGAGCCGATATCCCTCGGCGACGTTGAGGCGAGAGGCGTAGGTTCAACGAGCGTCGACGTCGCAGACTGAGCGCCGTAGCCGTACTCGGACTGGGTGCTTGACTGGTCCTCGTCGATCTGACCAGCGGGCAGCTCTTCCTCGTCGCTTTCGCCAGAGTCACTGCCGCTGTCCTCGTCAACCGTCTCCAACATATGGCCGACGCGCTCCTCCCACTCGTGCCAGATCTTCTCAGCGTAGCGGATCGTGTTCTGCATCCGCACGACGTTGTCCATCTTCTGACGCATGACACGCTCGGCATCCTCGACAAGCTGATTCAAAGCCGCGTCCTCAACCGTCGGCTTGCCCCAGTGACGAATCTGCGAGATCTTGCGCTCTGAGCTGGGCGATAGCAACCTCTGCCGCTCGATGGGCTCACGAGCCTCGTCCTCCTTCAGAGAAGGGATCGAAACCTCGAGCGCAGTCTGGAGGATGTCGTCGAGCTGATCCAGGAGACGCCTCTGCATCTTCTTCACTCCAAAGCGCTGCATCTTGTTCATGCGGAACAGTTGCAATGGCGAGGACATGATGGGCGACGACGACGGCGTGTATATCGGGATACCGCGGTACTCCGGCGGCGTCGGCGCAGGCGACGAGCGATCCATGTTCGCGGACAACTCCTTGATCGTGTTGCGCAACTCCGCAATGGATTCATTGCACTCGCTGATCTCCGCCTCCAGCCGGTGCGTCTCCGCGCACGTCTCGCTGTGCTTCTCGAAGTACCACTGCGGAATCTGCGCCTCACATATGCGACAGAGGATGGGGTCGGTGCAGATGGGTTGGGTGAAGGGAAAGGTGGTCTCGGCAACTGGGCGTTCGATCTCGGCGAAGGTTGCCGCGACAGAGGAGGCGGGCTCGGGGGCGGCATCGCCAGCCTCGAGCGCCACAAAGGGCGCGTCGTTATCATATCGCGGGGGCGCAATCGGGCGCATGACCCACATCGTATGTGATGGGCGACCATCCTCGCGGTCAATCATGAGCATACCCTTCGCCTCCATGAGCTGGTAGAGCTCGCCATCGCCCTCCATGTCGTCCTTGGGCTCGACCTGCAGCCTGAAGCGTATCTCGACCGTCTTCGAATCATCCTCCTGCAGCTGAGCGGACGCCTTGCGAAACACCTCGCGGTCGGGCGGAGCCAATAGCGGTGATATCCTCGCCCCCGTTAGTTCGTCAGGATCCGTCCTGCAGACCATGTCAGCAGACGCGCGGACAATGTTTCAAAGACATTACGTACCCCACAACCACACTCCATGCATAGTTTACCCAAAGGAAGTGCTCGCCGTCGAGGCTAAGCTCGAGAACGATGTTCTGATTCTGGGCAGTCTCCGCTTGTAGACGAAGGCGCTCAGTAGCCAGGACGCGCGCGGACTCGGTGTTGCCAAGGATCTTGGACGCCGTGCTAGTGGACACCATTCGAGGAACGCCTGGTGGTGCCAACCCGGGGCTCTCCCGCTGCGAGGGAGCCGCCGAGATAGCCAACTCCTTGGGCTGCTCATCGCGGGAGCGTCGGTTCTGGCTGTGCGGTCGATGTAGGCGCAGCTTGTTCTCATCATCCAGACTGAAGCCCTCCAGATCCGTCTCGTGAGACTTGACGACGGTTGGGGTGGGCACGTGTTGGGATTCATCGTATTTGGTGACGAAGGTGAGAGGTTCGTCCTGCTCGTCCTCGTTGTCGTCGAAATTCCAGAATTGTTTCTCGGCCTCCCACCATTCGACGACACGACTGAGACTGGCGACGGCAAGGAGGACCTGCACGTACCAATTACGGCCATGCCAGTCGGGGTGATCGTCCCAAGCCTTGCCGATATTCTGTACGCGTTGGACGAGCGACTCGCAGACCTTCGGCTGGGCCGTGAGCTGCGCGACAGACATGTCGATAATCTCGGTCGCAACGCCGATGAGATCATACAGCGCGGTCATGATTGGATCGATGGGGTCATCAAGAAGGATGCGCGACGAGCGGCGGTTGTTCGATGCGCCGAAATCGGAAAAACTGGCATGGCTGGATAGCGGCGGCAGAGGCGATCGTGAACGGGAAGTTGAGCGGGAGCTTTGCTCTGATTGGGACGGGCGAGTAGCGATGTGGATTGAACGCGAAAGTCGGCGAGAGGACGCGCCGGTGCCCCAGCCGGACGGAGCTCCGACGGCGGCCGTACCAGCACCTTGAGCTTTGCGGGTCATAGGCGCATCGGGGAGAGTGATGGTGGAGGCGGAAGGGCTTATGGATGTTCGTCGGTCCCATTTGTTGCTCTGCTGTCTGCGAAGAGAGGAGGGGCTCATTGAGGTAGATGAGGACGCTGTAAAAGTCGACGGCGACGAGTGGGAATGCGTGAGCTGAGGCGGAACGGGGACCGGATGCTGAGGAAACCCACGTTGTCGGCTGTGAGGCATGAACTCTGCCTCTGCCTCGTAGCCGCCGTCCGAACTGGACTCGTCCACGACGCTGTGTCGTTCCTGGAGCACGAACGGATCACGGAGGGTGGTAGGCCCCCCGCTGTCCTGTCCGCTGCCGCGCGAGTCCTCCCTGTCGCGACCGCGCTCCCGGCCACCGAATTCCTGACCGAGTTCGCGGCCGAGCTCGCGCACGAGCTCGCGATCGCGGACGTCACGTTCCGTGTCGTAGTCGCCCTCCCGTAGTCGTTCCTCGAAAAACGCAGTGATGCTGTTGGTGACCCGCTGGAGCTCCTTGTCGCAATCTGCCTTGGCCGCCTTGAGACGGCGGGTGACATGTCGCCTGACGAAGGGCATAGATACGGTGTTTGAGCTGGAAGCTGCATTGTTGGAGGCCACGGTGGAGACCTGGGGCGAGAGGACGGTCTCGGGGGAGAAGATCAGAGGGCTCGGGGGCTGTCTGCGGGCGCTGGATGAGGGCGCTGGGGAGTCGGACATGGGCGGCAGCGGAGGACGACTGCGGCTATAAAGGCAGAGATGAGGGCGTAAGGTAGAAGTGCATCAGCAGCAAGCTGGCACACGGCGGGGCGCGGAGGCTGCCTAACAGCCAACAACCTGCGCTCGTTGCTCGCCAATCTGGCAAAAGACTTGGTGGTGGGTGACGGGGTCAGGCTGCGAACGCAACTGATGTCCGCCAATTACTCTTTCCTTTTCCTCTTTATTTTTGCCCCAATCTATGACGAAATAGGACATAACCCCGGCTTAAGCGCGCGGGCTAGACCAAAATAACAATTACAGTTTTCCCGTGCACGCCCATTTCTTTTCCGACTTGCCGCCATGCTCGCAGCCCTCCGCGCGTCTGTGGCGCGTAGCCCACGGCTCTCAGCCGGCCTGGCCACCGCCTCGCGGCCCCTCCGCAATGCAAACAGCCTGAACAGTGACTTGGACCGGCTGCAGGACGCAGTGCGCGAGGAGGGACAGAAGCAGCAGGAGCAGCGTTCGTCTGCTGCCACCGGTACGCGACTCCTAACTTGTCTCATCATCTCACTGACAGTCCCTCAGCTGTCATCGCTGGTCGTCAGCTTACTCCGTGGCATGGGTTCGGCAACCGGAAGGTACGTCCTTTGGCGCTCACACTCGCACCACGTACTCACCACCCGCTTGCAGTTCATTTCCCCCCGCGACTTTACCTACAAGGAGCGGACCACGAGACCACGTAATGCCAACAGGACGCGCTTCACGCCCATGCCACCTCCGAGCTACCAAGCTCGCGCGCAGGACGTCTTTCACAAGCTCAATGTCGATCCCCTTCAGCTTGCCACCCACCCGCTCATCCTACGCGAGTTCGTCAGCGAAATGGGCATGATCAAGGGCAGGAATATCACCCGCCTCACATCGAAAAGCCACCGCCGGCTCACGCGAGCCATAAAGCGCGCAAAGATGATGGGTGTTATCCCCCAGCTCAGCCGCGCCACGGAGGGATTCCACAGAGAGCGAGTCGACCCGTTCGCGGACTTGATTTCCGGCTCGGCACGGCCTACGCAGCGCAGATAACTCTACTTGCACCTGCTTATGATTTACCGCACGGGATATCCGACCTGTGCTCAAGTTAATTGTCCGAATGCCGCGTCCCGAACAATAGAGGTACGTTCGCACAGCACAGACGCCCTAGTCCATCCGAATCGAGCTAGAGCGCTTCGTCGTCCGACTTTCTCGACGGCGACCCCACCGTCTATCATACAAGCCTTGGCCCCGAGCCTCCGCGCCACTGTCCAGGCCCTCCTAGCCGGGAACGTGAAGAATATCCGCACGCCCCAAAGGACTTCTTCCAGCGCCCGTGACCCTTCCCAACCTCTTCCCTTCACCTTGCCTTTCCCCGTGACCGTTTTGTTCGCCGTTCTGTCCCTCTCTTCGCCGTCTTTCCTTCCTTCCTACCCATGACCCATGCCGCAAGCCCTTACCCTCTTCCCTGTTGACACTTTCCCTTCCTGTCTCCCCCGTGTCCCTGTTTGTCGCTCCTCGTGCCTCTATTTGTTCACCCCGTGTCCCATCCTGTCCCCTCCCGGTGACCTCCCCATCGCACCTCAGATCGCATTGTCGTCGCGCCGCGGACCTTATCTCTAACCTTCTCTTCTCGTCCTTCCATAGCGCTCTATAGAGTTCTGACCCCATACGTCTTGGCTCGATACAACCAAGAGTGACGCACGCCTGCTGACTCGACACGCACCTCGGTCGCCCAGTCCTAGCCCAGTCACTGGGCATGGCGCGTTCTGACGTGCGCGGGATCGCACTCAAGGCGGACGCGATAGTGCATTCAAGGCGAATGCGGCGTATCAGGGTTTGGGCGTCGTAGCGCCTTGATACGCCGCCGACGGAGCGAGGAACGATTCGCGACGCCAGTGGGCTAGCCACCCTTCATCCTATGCGCTATAGAACCATCTTAGCCTGCTCCAAGTACCCTCTGGCACCTGTTCCCGTCTATCCGAAGAGACGCGAGCTAAGGGTTTTATTCTCGGTCCCGCTCGACGTTTGGACTGTGTAGAGAGGACGCGACGACGGCTATCGCGAGGTGGCTAACGCGGCGCAATTCTTGGCCCTTTTGGTGCTCTCAGTCTATTGTCGTGGCGCTACGCTAGACCTCCTTGACTCCTTGATAGCCATAAATGCAGGGATTGGGTTACTGCGCAGGTGCCCATGCAAAGCTGCGGGCACCAGCTCATGACCAGTACTAACGGCATGGAAGACAACCCTCTGGCGTCAGCAGGCGAGCGTAGCCATTGTTCTCTCGCCAGTCTATGACCGTGTCCTGCCACCACGCTCCGCCTATCATTATTGTCTTTCATAGACTCGGAATAAGCCTCCATCGGACGAAGCCTCCCTCGTTCGAGCTTCTGCATGACCGCAGCTACGCCCTTCGCGCTTCTAGCTTGAGGAGAACAATAGCGTGATGCACTGTTACGCTGTGACTACTGTGACGCACGTGACTGGTTGAACTTTGCCCTGCCCCGAATTCCTCGACAATAACTACAGTAACTCTCTTCTAACCCTTGTCATCCTCAAAACCCATACTAACGGGACTCCATTTAGGCTTACACGAGGTGGCCTCTGTACCTAGACCTGCTGCGCTGCCGCGACGATCGTCAATCCGTATCACGCCGGTGCTCCGCCTTCATACAAACGCTAACCGTCAGTTACGGAGAGATATGACGCGGAGGGGATCGAGGACCGGTCTATGGCGATGGCCAATGGTTGGCTGCAACGAGGAGACGATATTCGAGGTCATGGGGCTTGCGCGGTGCGAGTCGACAGAAGTGATAGCTGAAGCAGGGGGAACAGTCTGACGCAGACAGGCTGCGTCGTTTCTGGCATCGGGGGCAAGGCCATCCGTGGCTACAGGAACATAGCTACTAGTAGTGTGTACAGTACAAAAGCCCGAACGTCAGTGCATAAATCCAGTATCCCAGTATCGAGCAGTAGATAAGTTAAGGCCCGAGGCGACGACGGATAGCGATTGAAGATTGGCATGTTTTGTAAACATGGTGCGGAAACATGCTGAGACGATGTGCGATGCGTGTATGTGAGTAGCAAGCAAGCGAGACTTGCAAACCAAGAATCCGGAATACCGATTGAGAGCAGACAGCCAAGTATAAGTATCATCAGCGCCGACGAAGTCCTATCGCTTCGCCTTCGCCTTTCCCTGGCTAGCCGGCCGCTTCCTTCCCCTCCCTTGCTGCTGCTTATACCTCTCGCGCAGAGTCTCGTACACCGACGCCATCGCCCCAGTCAACGACTCCTCAGTGTCCAGCTCGCCCGCCGGCACGCCGGGATATCGGTCCTTATTCTGCACAATGTCCGCCGCGATGCGTTTGACCATATTCTGGTTATGCTTCGAGCGGCGGAGCGTGGTGGACCATGCGAAGCGTACAGGTTCTGAAGCGGGCCATGGCAAGCCGGGTTCAAAGGGTTCGTCAGGGAGGGGGGCGTCTTCGGCTACGCCCATGCAGTGTAGGGAGTGCGCGATGAGTGCTTCCTGGGCGAAAATGAGTCAAAGGGGCCATTGGCGGAGAGAATGTGCGCCGACCTGCGTAGTGGTGATCGTGGAGGAGGGAGACGGCGCGGGCTTCTTGTGCTTATCCTGCAAGTCGTCCTCATTCTCCGACTTACGCTTGCCGAGGGTCGACTGGGGTTTGTGTGAGTCAGGCGCCTGCGCGGGAGCAGGGGGTGGTGGCGCATGCGACGGTGCGCTAGTTGAGTGGAACTGGGAGATCGACGGCATAGGCAGCTGCCCCATCGCCATAGCGGACGAAGGCGGCGATAAAGCAAGTTGAGGCTGCCCGTGCGCCTGACCCTGTTGTTGTAGGTGTTGGGGAGGTTGCTGAGGCATCGGCACAGGAGGGTGTGACATAGCGAATCGAGGCGAAGACTCGTGTGCTCGCATACGCATCATCTGCTGGTGTTGAAAGGGCCCCGAGGGCGGGAATCCTGCATTTGGTGGCGGCACGAGATGTTGATGGCGCATCGCGGGGGAGTCCGCGTAAGGGGACTCTACCGAAGGAAGGGACACGGGAGATGGTGGTGGCATGCCAGGTTGTACGGAAGGCCGGGAAGCGGAGAAATGAGGCTGAGCCCATGGCCCGCGAGGTGGTGATTGGGTGAGGGTGGCCAGTTGGTTTCGCAGGCTGGTGATTTGTTCGTTGAGTTCGCGTTCGGAGCACTCGAAGCGCTCTGCCTTCTCGTTCAATTCTGTTCGGAGGGCCTTAATGTCGTCCTGGAGGCCTTCCTCGCGTACTCTGGTGCACTCGCGCTCGTTGTCGGCGTCGCGTTTCATGACGGAAAGCTGCTCGAAGAGATGCCGAATCTGCATGGCGAGAACGTTGTCGGTGTGGGCAGGAGGGACAGGGGGAAACATCTTGGCAGGATGTAAGGGCGGTTGCGTCTGAACAGGAGCGGAGAAGGGCGACTGTGGCGTAGAGCTAGCGCAACGTCAGCGAATGACCTGCGCAGATGACAGGATACGCACGGGGAAATTCCGAGAGCTGACTCGAGTTCATTGCGGGGAGGCGGCGGACGCGCTTGAATAGGCTGGTGCTGTGGGACTTGGTGCTGTTGTTGAGCGCCGTTGGACATAGATTGCCGATAATACTGAGCGTTCGCCTGGGCTTGCATCTGAGAGGCAGCGTACATGCGTTGTTCGACGCTCTGGGGCTGACTGGACGCATCGTACGCGCTCAATTGGCCTTGCCGAGGGTAGTAGGCTTGCTGGTGTTGCGTGTCTGGCCGTTGCGATGCGTAGAACGCGTCATTGGAAGCCTGCGACTGCCAGTTCCCCTGCGGTTGCTGCTGCTGCTGAGGGATCTGGGGGGAGAACTGCGAAGGAGGCATAGTGGATGGCTGCTGAGGCTGCGCATAGATGTTCTGAAAGCCATCAAAGGACATGACCACCACCGGATGAGAGGAGAGGGAGCAAAGGGCCAAGTGGCTGTTTGTTCGCAAACGGACGCGTCTGTTCCTTTGCGCGTTTCAGTCTCCGCGAGTGGCTCCGCTTCGACGAGGCCAAAGCTGAAGGGGGAGCGTAGGGATATACAGGGTGGTGTGATAAGGGAGAGCTTCGAACGCTGCGAGAATGTGGCCGTCGAGGACAAGGAACATCACCAATCGACTGGACTGGGGACGGCCGGGTTAACTGGCTGGGACGCCCACGTATTGGGGAGAGTTTTCGCAATCGACGTCCCGTGGTAAGTAGCGCATGGCGTTTTCTATGTAGGACAGGCTGGAGAGGAAGCTACAGTACTCGTAGGCAAGGGTCAACAGGTGCCAGTGCCACTTCGCGTTCGCGCTGGTGGGACAAGCGCTCGGCAATCTCCGGCGACGCGTCAGCGAACGCGTCCACATCTCGCGCTCCCGCTTGTCTTCACGCGCGTCCATCTGCACATTTCACAAACCCCAATCGCAACAATGGACCCGGATATTGAGCGCATAATGATGGCACAGCAGGGGCGTGGAGGTCCCCAGACTCGCGCAGACACTACGGTCCCCGACAAGTACGTCCCATTGTCGTGGCGGCAAGACTCGAGCTGATGGTGAGGCGTACAGCGGCGAAGTCATCCATATATCCTCATTAGCGTTGCTCAAGGTACCGTCCCCCACTTTAATAGTGAGCTCAAGGCTAACGCCCTGCTGCAGATGCTTAAGCACGGTCGCGCAGGAGTACCCATGGAGGTCATGGGTCTCATGCTGGGAGAATTCATCGACGACTACACAGTACAAGTCATCGACGTATTTGCCATGCCGCAGTCAGGAACGACAGTCACTGTCGAGTCTGTAGATCACGTCTTTCAGCAGAAGATGGTGGACATGCTGAAGCAAACGGGGAGGTGCGTATATCCCGCCGATTATCCTTCTCGCTCGCTGAAGTGATTCGTTAAAGACCAGAAATGGTGGTCGGCTGGTACCATTCCCATCCCGGCTTCGGCTGTTGGCTGTCCAACGTCGATATCAACACCCAGCAGGTGCGTCCATCCGCCACATATGCTACCTCCCATCCTGACCATCTCGCAGTCCTTTGAATCCCTCAACTCCCGCTCCGTCGCCGTCGTCATCGACCCTATACAATCCGTCAAGGGCAAGGTCGTCATCGACGCCTTCCGCCTCATCAACCCGCACACCGTCATCACGGGCCGCGAACCGCGCCAGACGACGTCGAATATCGGCCACATCAACAAGCCATCCATCCAGGCGCTGATCCACGGCCTCAACCGGCACTACTACTCCATCGCGGTCAACTACCGCAAGACGGAGCTCGAGCAGTCGATGCTCATGAATCTGCATAAACGCAACTGGACAGAAGGTCTGAAGTTGCGCGACTTCAAGGTGCACAAGGAGGATAACGAGAAGGCGATCAAGGTACGTCCCGGTCTCCATTCCCCTTTATCTGGAGACTGACATATAACAGTCAATGCTCTCACTTTCCGAGGCGTACAACAAGTCGGTGCAGGAGGAGACGACGCTCACGCCCGAGCAATTGAAGACACGGCATGTCGGGAAGCAGGATCCCAAGCGGCATCTAGAGGAGATGGTCGAAAAGGCGATGGGTGACCAGGTCGTGCAAAATCTGGGGACCATGTTGCTCGCCGAGCTATGATTGTCGTGACTTCTCGCACTCTTTGTGTATTGTACTGCGATTTTTGGTGGAACTCTGCGTGCGCAACCCTAACCGACGCTAGATGAGCGCGATGAAGGTCAGCAGGCGTGTAAGCACTGAGTAGATGCCGAAGAGGCGAGTCGAGAACTGGCATGTAGGGCTTTGTTATCGTCACGGTGCAGCAACGGCGTGCCCGCTCCGGGCCAAAAATCGTTGAGGGCAAGAGGAGGAAAAAACAAGCCCTACAATTGGGTTGCTTGTGGGCGCGCACGCTGCACCCTTCCTTGTAGGATGGTTCACCTTTTTGCTACGGTCTTCAATATTTAGATACCACGACCTCGCTCGAAGTATTGTGCAGTGCCCTCTTGACTTGACTTGCGGAGGGGAGGCCATCCCGTTACTATTCACTCAGTGCGCAATTCAGGTTCTTTGGAATAATCTAGAGTATTGGCAATATGTTCTTATTCGACTAGGCCTCAATGGTAGCGGGCCCTGCCGTGCAACGGCCTTTCGAGCTATATACAAGGTGCGACGCGATGCACACTTCCGCAAAGGGTGTCGCGCGCATCTCGTCACTCATCACGCGGTATGACGTCAAGAGCAACTAGAGCGTGGGAAATTCATGCTCGGAGCTTGTAGCACCGGGTGCGGCCACGGCCATTTGCTCTTAACCGTCATCATCTGCTGCACAATCATGCTCACCACCATACCTTCTGGGTCGGACGAGGAAAATGTTCCAGTGCCCTCCAAAGCAGTAAGTGCCCCCACTAAGCGATCGCGTACAAAGCGTTTTTATACACCGCGTAAGCCCTCCTCCAAGCACACATCTATCGGGACTACTCAGCGGCGAGTTGTGGACGAACTGGTCAAGGCGACTCGAATGGATGCACCTTCTACATTCTGCGTCGTAACCTTAGCCGGCGAACGTGCGACATACTTGGATTACGCGTATGTCGTCGAGCGTGCGACAGCCCCAGAAATTGTGAGAACATTCATCATACACAACAAAATCAAGCTAAGGCATTTTTCAAGCTGACGAAGTTAGAATGGTCATGGGGCATGCAGTACCAGACGTTCAATGTTCATACGGAGTTCAATATTCATCCCCGTGAGCGCTGTCTTTGTTCATTCGTTCGATGTGGCTCACTTGCCGGCTGGCAGTTGACGTAGGCCTGCACAGGTTCTTTGACCGCAAAGGGCACAACGGGTGGTTTTGGCTTCCAGTCCTGGACGACGTGATCCGCCAAATGTGTCGAGCCTATACGGGCATCACAACCTCTGGTGCGACTCCGAACCACCTCAACGCACGTCGCAAACCCCAGGAGGTATGTGCTGCCGTCAGCGACACACTGATCATGCTCATCAGCCTAGTTCTATCTCGGCAACAAAAACCACCCCTACAGGCTAATCCCCTGCCCTGCCATGGACGGAACTTGTCCGATCAGTGTATTCCCCGACGTCGTCTCCAAATGTGACCCGCATACTCCGATGGAGGACCACTACTATCCCTTCGACATTCTGCCAACTAGATCTCTCCATGTTCCGTACCATCTCGTCATCTGCAACACCGGGCGAAAGCTGTTCGGATTCTACGAAGGTCGCCGCCCCACCGAAGTCCAACTCGAACACGATTTCCCCAGTCTTGCCCCTAAGGATCGCCGGACAGTGCTCGATGTCTGGGACATCTACGATGCGTGGATGCACGCCGTACCGACTACCGAGTGGCAGGACGGTCCAGTCGGTGACGGCGGCGATGATGATGCTATCCATTGATAAGTGGCACTGTAGGCCTGAACGGCCTATGTCGCCGCTGTCTACTTGATAAAAGGGCTCTGAGGGTGTGTAAGTAGTACGCAAGTATATGTATAGTACGAGATACCAAGGAGGTAGGGTGCGTGCCCGGGAGGAGCCGGGGAGGCCTAGCGGCCTCTAGCTCTATATATAATGGTCAAGACGATGAGCGAGCAGCAAGTATTTACGGTATCAGAGGTGGTCTGCGACGTGTAGTAGTAAGAGAGTATGTATTACTATTAGATAGCATTATTCTTGGGGAGTTAACGGGGGAATCGCTGGGTCGTATGTTGTGGGCGACGCGTCGGTTCGTTATCGCAAGCCGTCCGAGCACTTGCAGGACCACGCAGAGGAGCCGCGTCTGACGGGCCTCTGCGCGAGCCCGCTCATGATGTGCGTCCACTTCAATGGCCACAACGCCAGTGAGTGCCGGGGCGCCGCGGGTCCCGGTAATCGCCCAGCAGATCTGGCTACTATCCACCGCGAGCTGCTCGCTATGCCCGGTTGTGGACTACGGCGAATTTTCGCTCTTTCACTACGATTTCCCCTGTCATCACGAAGCGCGCGCACAAATGGCTCGACAAGCCCTGGAGCCCACGTCTTTCCTGGTTGTGCATGTATCTGAGCGCAGATGACATTTTTTTCGAGGCAAAAACGGATGGCTACACGCTGTATTCGCGTAGCGTGCGGTACATAAAGTATGCTGGAATGTAATAGGTATATAATCGTCAGGAAAAGAGATGCGGGAGCGTCAACGAGAACGAGTTCGGAAAACAAGAGCGAGGTTAAATACTCGTGAGATGCATGAGCAAGATACATATCTGGTACGTCGTCCGTGTCATATGCCATGAGCAGTACAATCAGCCTGGGTCGTGAGCCGGTCTGAGTTGTGTGCGATGCCGACTCGTCGTGATATATAAATACACTGCAATGTCGCTTGGCTTGGTCTTTGCAGCCGTCTCGTTTACTCGCCAGCGAAGAGGCGGACAATCATGTATGTTGTGCACCCAACAAAGCGAACGACTGGACAGAGCTGGTCGATGAGGTCGTTCAAAAATGTAGATAGATGACTTACAGGCAAGGCCTGCGACGGAGAAAAGCAAGAAGGCCATGTATCCGCTGACTGTCTTGCTCGCGCCGTCGCTGTCAGCGCTACCGGCCGTATTTCTACCAAGGGCGTTAACTACAAGTTGACAATCGGGATGCTTATTCACTCACAATATAAGCGCTCCGAGCAAGCCATTGCTAAGTGTCCATGCCAACAAGACGCTGTACACCGTTAGTGAACACCATAGAGTATTGTATGATTCCCACATACTTCGTGCGGAACGTCTTGTAGTAATCTTCCTGCACCGTCGACGGATCCGGCTTGCTCTCCTGCTTCGGTGGCTTCGTATTGAGTACATGGATCGCGTCCTCATACAGCGCGTTGATGTCCTGCTCCTGCGTTGGTACGTTCACCTCGACCTCCGCCTTGCCGTCCTTGGTGGTCGTGACAACACCGAGATCGGTTTGGACTTTGTTGTCGCCCTTCGTGCCCCATGAGACGTCGTGAACGTTAGCAAAGGCGTAAACGTTGAGCACGGAAATATATGAGGGGGACATGAGGAGGTACTGGATGAAGGACGTGATCATGTGCCATGGCTCGAACTGCGAGGACATGAGCGAACGAGCGATAGAGGGTACAAACAGTCACTTACGAAGATGAGAGATGCGAGTAGGTATAAGCCGGTCGTAGCTAGAAGCGAGATGACGATGTTCCTGAAGATGGAATTCGTGAAGAGATCCGAGAAGCTCAAGCCGCCGGTCTCCTTCTGTATGTTCTGAATACCCTTGACAGCCAGCAATACAGCAGCCACCTGGTCCATTGTCAGCTCGCGTCCAGTCCCTCTCGACAAGACTAAAATACCGTCATGTACACCGTGATCGCAGCAAAGCCCAAGAAAGCCGTCGTGTAGCCCCATTTGCTGCCTTGAGGTCGGTTTCCCAAGGCCAAGATGAAGCACATCACGAGCAACCCGAGATAGATGTAGTTGATGATGATGTTGGGTATGTGCATGGCGGACCCGACGATGGACTTATCCTCCATCGCTTGCGACAAGATGGTGAACGCGATGTAGTAGTTAGCCTTAACAATCGTCAGTGCGGTTCAAGAGAGAGTACGAGAGGTACTCACGAGCGAGAACCAGGCAAATATGGTGTTAAATACTTGATAGACAGTCTCCACGTGTAGCCAGAACTTGCGCATGAACGTGTGGGCAGAGCGATAGATATAATAGAAATGGAAGCTACGATTCCAATCAGCCCAATTGCCGGTCAAGGGGACAAGCCTACTCACATGGAATGCACGGCAGCGAAGAACGACCCGTTCAGCCACCGTCGCCGCTGCGAGATCAGCTCCGGCACCTGGTCCGGAACATCCGTCACCGCGTACGCGCTCTTCACGTAGTGCAAGATCCACGATCCGCCGCGCTTGCTCACAAGCTCCCAGCAAAGGATACGATCCTCCGCAAGGTACATGTTCGCAGTGAAGATGTCCGCGCCCGCGCCGTGCATCTTTTCGCCGAGGAAGTACTTCTGCAACGGGCCCTCGCCAAGCTCGTCGTTCTGCAGCGCGATGTACCGGTAGGCGGAGAAGGCACCGGGCAGAACGGTGATATACCCGAAGAGCGACTCGAGGGGCTTATCGAGGATGTTCGATATCTTGTACTCGAAGTTCTGGGCGGCGACTGGGAGGGAATAGAGTTAGACGAAATCTTTGATAGATATGAAGAGCGCACCGAGGGGATTCAGGAGGTTCAGGCCCCATTTGCCCTTAAGCGCGACGATTTCACCGCAAGCACCGCCGACGTTGGAGTTGATGTCAAACGCCTTCCACAAGTGATAGATCGACGTCGGACCCGGCATAGTACCAACATCGAGCAGGACGCAAACATTGGGTTGTAATATCGGGCCGAAGGCGTTGAAAAACCAGCGATGAGAGTTAATCTTCTTCTGGTTCTTCTCCTTCAAGCAAAAGATGAGTTGAACGGGCATAGTACCGCGCTCTGCGCCCTCAATCTTCATCGAAGGGGTGACGGTGACTGGACGGGCGGTCAGTAGAATAGCAACCATCAAATCAAAGGACATACTCTGAGTCGTATACTCGTATATGTGCGCCGTGACAGGCTTCTTGTTGACGACGTTCTGATGGATGGTCAGTGATGTTAACCCAAGTCTTATTCTACGAACATACCTTGGCGATACCATCCTGGTACGCCCCCATCGCAGCGATGACGCTCAGCGTCCTGGAATTGATTTTCTGCCGGCCATCCGACACTATGCACACAACTACCTTCTTCCAGCCCTCCTTGCCCCACGTCTTACTACGATCGCGCTTGCACAAGTGCGCAATGTTCTTAATCACACCGTGCATCGTACGGCAGAACAACTCTTCGTCTTCGTTGTACATCGTCATCACGATGAATAACTCCGTTCGCCGAGGTGGATCGTAGTGGACCTGCCGAAGTGTGAAGCCGCTGTCCTTGAAGTCGTTCGGGTCGCATGTCGCAGCCGAGTAGCGCATATGCGTGAACTCGCGGTCGTTCTTCAGCGCGCACATATCTAGGAGCTTGGACGCAACGGGCTGGTCGAGTACGAAATTGCCGTGGAAGAGTTCGACACGCTTGATGGTCTTGTACCGACGCGGGACACGCTGGGGTATACGTCCATAGCGAATGTTCGTTTCCGAGCGCGCGTCGTCATCCCCATCCTCGTCCCCATACCCGCCTGGCATGTCGATCGTGCTCGCGGGGTAGTCGCTGATCGGGCGCCCAATGTCGAGGCGGCTCGCCTGCGAGTGGTCGCGCCGCAGCAAGGGGATGTCGCCCGCATCCGGATCGTCATCCTCGTAAGAGTGCCGCACATTTCCCGGCTGTTCGAGGTACATGGACTGGGGGCTGTGATCCATCGCCTGGTTCGCGTACTGTTGGTCGTAGCCATAGTCGTGTGCCTGGAGACCGCCAGGCTGAGGAAGCGGCGGCGGCGATCCTGGGTAGACCGTGGCTGGCGCGGGAGTGTGACTCTGAGGGAGTGGAGGGGGCGATCCGGGGTAGACTGTGGCGGGCGCTGGCGTGTAAGACTGCGCCGGCTGCTGGACGTACGTCTCCTGCAGAGAATATCCTGGGTTGCGTAAGCTGGTTTTCTATGTATGCGTAATCGAGCAGCGCACCTGGGTACATCGTACTGCCTTGGTTAGGAGGCGGATAAGGATTGGCGAAGGGATCCTGCGCGGGCGCGCCGAAGACTGCCTGCGGCGGGGAGCCGTACTGTTGCATGGGAGGCGGCGAGCTGACTAGCGTAGGCGGCGCGGGAGGGGGGAACTGGTGGTCGAACTGGTCGTACGGGTTGGGATTGTAGCCATCGTTGTAATGCCTCCTCTGAGCCTCATCTGCCTGCACGTCGTGATGAGTTCCGCGCGCGTCGTCCAACATGACATCGGGAACGTACCTCCTGATAGTGTGCCATACCGTCGTCTGCGATTTACAAAGACAAGTAGCGGTAAGTCAGGGGACCTAAGTATTGTGCCGCCGGGGATGAGGCTGTGGTCGCAGTAGATGGGGTGGCTGTGGGAGGTGTACAGCGCCGCAAAACAGGGACGCGTCGGTGCTTCTTTGCGAGGGGTCGAAGAGTACAGCAAGGATATACAGACAAGAGGAAAGACAAGCTGTGAACGTTGCGGACAAGGACTTGCGCGTCGACGGCGACAGCGAGCAGTTCGTTTGTTGCGCTTTGACGTCAGGACGGGGAATTCAAATGTGGAATTACTTGCCGGATAAGGAAAGTAATATGGTCGTTTGGCTTGGCGCCCACATCGCCACCGCCGACGTTGGCGGTACTTCTAACCCAAGGAAAAAATCTATATCCAGATAGTCGTAGATGGAGCAAGTAGACGGCAGTATGTAGTACATGCAAACGGTATACAGTGACACGGTAAGTGTTAGTGCGATGTTGGCTGGCCTTCCGCTGGCTTGTCCTGGCTTTCCGAGTCTGCAGCCCAGTCTCTTAGTCCAAGCTTCTCGCGAGCGTCCTGTATCTGGGTAGGCTTCATCTCTCTGAAAGTGATTCCACCGCGTGAGGCGCCTGACATGGATGGGTGATCGCGGTCGTAGAGGGCAGATGATGATTGGGATAGACTTGCGGTCTGTGTTGCAAGAGCAGCAAAGGAGGCGGTTGAGTCGTGATACCTAGAGGTGCGCGTATGGATGGGTTAGCTCGAGCGCAGGATAACCACGGTGTACGCACAATCTACGGATGTCAAACATGTCAGCGCACATATTGGCAGCTTCACGAAGCTTGTACTCACCTGTAGGCTTCCCTGTTCAGGCAGTCTCCCTCCTCCAGACTATCGAGCGCATTCTTCTTGAAAGCAGCCTTCACCCAGTACAAGACATCAAACACATGATGTTCCTTTGGTCTGCAGAAGCTTCAGATCATGTTATGCAGGACGCCTCCGTTCATACCTCCAAGGGCGGAATCGCGGAGCGAGGTTGAATATACCATCCTGCGCGACAAGGGGGTGGAATACATCCGTCACGAATTGCACGACAGGGGGACGCTCGGGATAGTTGCGAGGGAACGCGAGACGGAACTTCAGAACGGCATCGCTGTAGTAACCTGGTGTAGCCATCCGTTAGCCAGTAGATGGGTACGTCTACAGGTCCACGCACCTTGATGGACAAAGAGGACAGCGTCCCACAGGAGAAGGCTTTCGAGAGAGGGGACGACATAGACGCCCAGTGGACAGTGCGACGCGTGCCGCAACGAGGCGTACTCGAGCGCGACGGCAGTCTTCGTCGCAGGGCTGACCGTGTCAACCTCCTTCGACGCCGAATCAGTCGGCTTATGCCCCTTCGAGCGGCTCATAGAGCGCTTCAGGCCGCTCAGGTCGAGGGACGGAGACTGGAACATCGTGGTCGGACGCAAGGATGGTCGCTTGATGCCTGATGCACATTGCATTCTGCTCTATTCCACTCTACTTCTGATTTCATTCTTTCAACCCATACTTCGACCTGTAGTCGCGCATCTGCGCCAGCTCCTGCTCCATCCCCTTGCTCTCTAGCCACGACATGAGGTCGCGCATCCGGAGAATCGCCCGAACGCGCCCCTGGCCACCGACGAGCTCTTCGATCTCTGTAACCGTGCTCCGCCCCGCGTCCCCCTGCCCGACTTCCTCGCGGTCCAAAAGCTGCACGACGCCGACGACCTCTCCACCTGCCGCCTGAACCGTCCCGATCGCCTCGCGTACGGCCTTGCCGCTCGTCATCACGTCGTCGAGGATGAGCACGCGCCGGCCGTTGAGTGGCGCGCCCACGGTCTTCCCTCCCTCGCCATGATCCTTGGCCTCCTTTCGGTCGTATGCGAAGCCGATATCGCGCTTGTGTTGCGTGTGCAGTGCGAGCGCGGTCACCGCTGCGAAGGGGATACCCTTGTACGCGGGGCCAAAGAGCACGTCGAAGGGGACGGTGTCTATCGGGAATGCGGTGGCGATGGTGTTCGCGTATGCATCGGCGAGCGTTGCAAGGATGGGGCCAGTGTTCAAGAGACCAGCATTGATGAAGTAGGGGGACGCACTAGCTACGACACGCTCGTCAGCGGTGAGTGGCTACGTTGAGGCGGTGGAAGGCTGACCGGCCGGATTTGAGCACGAAGGAGCCGAACTTGAGGGCACCGACGCTCATGGCGCGCTCGATGAGCTCATTCTGGTACGTCTCGAGATTGGACATGGTCGTCGTCGCAGAGGAACGTTTTTCGTGCGAGTGCAGATAGCCAGCGATCGATTCAGATCACTGACCTGTGACTCACCCAATTCAAGCTGAATGTTCACGCTCTGTCGTGGTTTTGGATGGTATCCATTCCCTGACGCTAGGCCAGCGCGGTCAGCAGTAAAATACAGAGCTACATGGGTGGTGTAACAAAGGGGAATAATCTACGCATGTCTCAAGGTAAACCCATAGTCCAAATCATCATACTACATTCATCCGCCCGAGGACATGCGAGTCGTAGCTGTGGCTGAGGGCGATGCCCTCGTCCGTGACGTCCGTGGGGGCCTGCGACCAACGCTCGACGTACTCGCTATTGAGGGGACCGCGCTCCGGGCGATTGGGAGTAGGTGTTCGCGGCGTTGGCCCGCGCGAGAACTTGAGCGCGCCCGAGCCCTCGTCGGTTAGGGAGCGCACCGACGGCGCAGGCGCAAGGTACATCCTCCGCTCCTCCCGCTCCCGCTCGACCTCGTCAAGATCGCGCAGCCACGGTATGCGCATCGCCTCCGCCGTGTCCTGCCGTATCGGCGGCGTCGGCGTCGTGCTCTTCTTCGACTCGGGCTTCGACTCCGCGTCGGGCTGCCATGACGCCCACCGGCTGCGACCGTCGATAACGCCGCTGGGTACCCACCGGCGCGACGCCCAGCTGTCGTTCCCGAGCTCGGCGGTTTCGCGCCAGGACTCGGGCGACGACGTGCGCGGCATGCGCGTGCCCCAGGGCTGCAGGCTGCTACGGTCGTCGGAATCGGGCGTCGCGGGCGCGGGGTCGATCTCTGAGATCGTGTCCCCGCGGCCGTGGTACGAGCGAGGTGTGCGCGTCGTATCCCCGGTCGTATCGCGACGGTGGCGGCCGGTGTAGTAGTACATGGTCACCGGGCGCATGCCTGGTGCCGTCTCTGCTTCCCCGGAGTCGATCTCGGAGGGGAGGCGTCCGCCGACGGCTGAGGGGTACGATATGGACGAGCCGACGGAGACTGTTCGCCTGGATATAGACGCTTTGGAGAGGTTGGACCGATGCGCGTACACGGGCATCCTCCAGTTATTTAGATCAGGCAGGTGTGGGAACTGCGGCGTCAGCTCTTGAACGGCGCGGAAGGAATCCTGCATGCTGGCCATGGACTTGTTGTGTGCGTGTGC
Source organism: Schizophyllum commune H4-8 (assembly GCF_000143185.2). Taxonomy (NCBI): domain Eukaryota; kingdom Fungi; phylum Basidiomycota; class Agaricomycetes; order Agaricales; family Schizophyllaceae; genus Schizophyllum; species Schizophyllum commune. The sequence continues at coordinate 906,712 of NW_026089542.1, forward strand.
GGCGGGTTGCGGTTGCAGTAACGAGTCTTGCTTCGAAGGCGCGTTTGTCATGGGTCGCGATACCATGCTCCAGCTCGACGACGCGCGCCTGTTTTGACCTGCTTCCGTTGCACCGGGAGATTCTGTGCGGAATTTCTCAGTAATAACGGAGGGGCTGGGCATGTCGAGTTCCGAAAAGCGCAGGTGCAGCGTCGGTGCCCGCTGTCCGCCGAAGAACACCGTAACACGCTCGCCCTTCCTCTCGACAGGGCTGTCGCTACGCATTGCGGCGAACGCGCGCATGCCAGGCAAGCCGAGGGACTGCATAGGCTGAGAAATGGGCTTCTCGGGAGCGCGGGGTGCGGCGTGGAAGGCGACGGCAGTTGGTGAGAGGGGGCGGAATGTGCTCGTACGCGGATTGGCAATCAGCTGCATGAGTCGCGAGCGGCGGCGGTCTGGTCGTACGTCGGTAAACGTCTCGACGCTCTCCATCCCGAGCGAGATGCCGACGCACAGCTTTGCGCGAGATATGGCACGTAGTATGCGGCGCGCAAGCGAGACGGCGAAGGTGGCGGGAGCATAACCGACCAGGGTTTCGGCGAGGCCGACGACGAGGCCGGTTGTCGTCCAAATTGTACCACCGAACGAATGCACGGTCCCATTCGGAGACGCCTGTATCTCTTTGTGCTGGCGAGATATGTGTACGAGACGCCGGACCGCGAGGACAGCGGGAAGGGCTTGCAAGGCTGCCAATACTGCCAAGTCTGCGTATGTGGATGCAGTCCACAATGCCTGATCCTGCTTGTTTTCGAAGCCGACTGCGACTATCGTCGTAGTACCATTCGAAAATGTGCCTGCCGAATGTGAGATGGTGCTTTGGAAACCAGGCTGCAGACGTACCGTGAGTGATGCCCACAAATGAAGCGACTTCGTACATGACGAGCGTGATGGGTAGAAATACAACAAGCATGATGATTTGAAGGGAAAGCTTGAGCCAGCGAGGAAAGCAACCAATGAACTGGGAACGCAAAAGAAAGAAGATGAAGAGCCCATAAAAGAAGATGGGGAAAACTGAAGCAACGCCTGGGAAGGACGTTAACGATACTCTGTCGTAAGATAGTTGTGGAGCTTACCTAGGACAGTGTCGATCACTTTAAAGGTGCCGATGTTATCGCGTACAGCGGGGAGAAGGTGAGAGAGCAGATCCAGCAAGGCTAGCATGAAGTACGTGCAACCTTCTGCACCGAGCAACAGTTGTTTCCTGTTGATTCGAGACCCCGTCAGAAGGGGGAACTGCTAGTATGTCGCTGGCAACGCACCTGTGTCCCAGGCCCCAGTTTGCATAGACGGTCCAACACGCGACGAGTGCCTCCAGCCCCGCGGGCACCAGAAGGATTCCGGATTGTACCACGGTAAACGATTGGCAGCGTAGGACGGTCGGTGAGGAAAGGCATATGGATCCCATCGGCTGTTCTGGTGTATCCTATGGTTGCAAGTAATGGGCATCGCAGTGCAGGGCCTGCCTGATCTGGGACTCGGCGGCGGGGGAGGGGAGGGGAACAGTGTCCCAGGGAACGAAGAAAGGAGCGGACCGCAGACTAGAGCTGCACGGAAAGATCGACCAGCGCAGAGAAGAACGAAGGGGTTGGAGAGCAAGGGCAATTCGGTGCGCGCGATGCGCAGGCAGTTCCGTCCCCGGTTGCTATCCCACGTCGATCGCGTTGCCATCGTGGAAGATGCAAACAATTGACAGTGTGCGTCACTAGAGGGGATCCCTTTGTTCGGGGCGCTTCAAAGTGCAAAAGTGAGGTCTCGAGACGTCCAGGTCGAGACCGTCGGAACTCACCAAGAGCTTCGACATCCACTCAAAACCCAGGGCAGACGATACTGAACGCTGAGGCATGAATTATATGCAGATTGGACTGTAGACAGTAACATCTGTGTATTATGCCTCTCCATTCCGCTCTGGGACGTCGTCTCAGACGAGGGCCGTACCTTCAGAAGAATACGAGGAGGAAAAGGCGAGCGTGCCAAACAGTGGCGTGGGAAATGAAGAATAATCACGTGGTGTCCATGTGCACCGAAGTCGAACTTCCTATCTCCTTTCAACTTGCCTTTCAATCCAGTCCAGCTTGAAGTTGTGATAAACCGAAAGGCCGTTTCACGGCAGAGCCCGCTACCATTCAGGACTTCGACATGGCTTTAGATTTGCTCTACTAAATTTCTTAGAACCTCTGCATTGCAAGTCCAGACGAGTGAGCGATGATAGGCAACGGAGCGGGCGAAGAATGCCCTCGCCAGTAAATCATGCTTCCCGCGCACTTTTAAACCCACCGACAAACAAAGGGGTCGTACACAGGAGCCCTCCGGCCCGTGACTAGGCCAGCATCACTCCCTCACCAGTACCATCCATACCATAGAGCGGCTGCCCATCGCGTGTCCTTGTTCAGCCATGCGCAGACCTTCACATGATTGTTCTTGCCGCCGCTCTTCAGTAGAGTCGGGCAATTTTGAGGGAGCCAGAGCGTTGAGATAGGTCTGCGCCCATCGGCCCATCGACGCTGCACTGAACATCCCACGAGATGACGAGGCTTATGAGCTGCTGCTAGACAGTGCCACCAGAGGTCAGCATCCATTGTTCTCGTGGCGCTGGAGGTCTGACACGGTATCGACGCTAGATGGCGTCGAAGAAGTGAGCGCAGGAGAGAAGCCGTCTACGGCGAATGCCGAATGGTCGAGACCTTCGAAGGCCCAGCATGTGCATTTCACGTGACAGTCCTCAGAATCCGTCAGTCTCCGCCAAGAGCGGTTTTGCGTTCCGTCCCCAAAACCCACTACCATAAATAACTCAAAGGGCCGTTGCACGGCAGGGCCCGCTACCATTCAGAATACAACAAGGGGCTACAGTGGATTGACCCTCTTTTGGGTTTGACAACCTTCACTCGCACAAGCCGTCGCGAGCGAGCAGTCAGCGAGCTCGCGTGCCGACGGGAAATTGAGGCGCACTTCCAGAATTTCTGGCGTGCACTTTTCAGTGCAGATCTTCGACCCTATAGCACTGTGAGATAGCGGGGCTTGGAAGGCGGAAGGCAGAAGGCAAAAGGCGTTGCTAGAGCTCCGTGGCGGTAAATTTCCTTGACAGGACTGTCGGAAAACGTAAACCCGGCTTACAAGCCCACAATCACGTCAAGAAACCCCCCACCTTATAAGGTAAAGACCCTTGCGGTGCTTGAGAGATGCAGCAAAGCACTGGATAAAGTTCAGCACTCCAAGAAATTCATGTACATAGAAGACCTCCATAGAGGGATGTTGAAGCTTTTTTAGAGCGAATCGGACCAGACATGCCATCGCTATGCGCCTCCAAAATCCGGGCAGCTTGCCCAATCTGGAGCCCCAAGCACCCCCTAATCAGTCCAAAAGCCAGTCAAGCAGTCAAAAGCGGCTTAAGGTAAAGACCCCCCTTGCAAGCGGCACTTACGTTTTCCGACATGGACGCGTCATCTGCTCGGTCTCTGGAGGAATTCCAGCAGGACTCAGTGAAGATTCCTCGCGCGACGCTAACGATCCGGTACAGCGTCAAGAGGCAACAGAGCGTCGTCGATATGAGGTGAGGGGAGGAGAGAAGCCGCCTACGGCGAATGCCGAGCGGTCGAGACTGTCGAAGACCCTAACATGTGCATCGCACGTGACAGCCCTCAGAATCCGTCAGTCTCCGCCTAGAGCTGTTTTGCGTTCCGTCCCCAATAACTCGAAGGGCCGTTTCACGGCAGAGCCCGCTACCATTCAGGACTTTGACATGGCTTTAAATCTGCTCTACTCAATTTCTCATAACCTCTGCTTTGCAAGTGCAGACGAGTGAGTAAAGACAGGCAACGGAGCGGGCGAGGAGTGCCCTCGCCTCGCCAGTAAATCGTGCTTCCCGCGCATATTTGAGCCAAGCAAAGGGGTCGTACAAAATAGTTAAGTAGGGGACCCACGACAGCTCACGCAGGGGCTTACAGCGCGCCAAAGGCGCGCTGGCGGCGCCACGGGCCGATGGCCCACGCCACACGCCACCGCCGCTTGAAAGGCAGCTCAGGACGTCGAGCGCTGTCCTTAAGTCACAAAATGTAATTGTCATTGTCTACCTACAGTGCATACGAGCAAAAACTCGTTCACCGCTCCCAACAGCGCTCAAGAAGGAGAGCTCTGCTCGTCGTTGATGCTCAAAGAGAGGCCGACGCTGCACGGTAACGCGACGTTCAAATTTTCTCACGAAAATTGGTATGCGTGTGCATAGGAGAGTATGGAGTGCTCTTGCAAAGTTTCAGAGAGATCCGCGAAGAGAGGCGCGCGCTGCGCGCGCCAGAACTCGCGGAGCTCTTTTCGAGTAATACCCGGAAAAAGATTTGTACTTGTTTACACGGCAACTCTAGGGCAGCCATCACGAACTCACGATTGCTCACGCTTCCCCTGCCTCGTACCTCGGCGGGGCCCCTGCGTGAGCAACAAGAGCCCTCCGGCCGTGACCATGCCAGCATCGCTCCCTCACCAAACCATCCAAATAGTGCAGCTGCCCGTCGCGTGCCCTTGTTCAGCCATGCGCAGAGCTTCACACAATTGTTCTCGCCGCTGCTCCATAGTAGAGTCGGGTAATTCGAGGGAGCCAGAGTGTTGGGATGGCTCTGCGCCCATCGGCCCTTCAACGCGGCACTGAACATACCACGAGATGACCATTTCTAAGATGCTGCTAGACAGTGCCGCCAGAGGTCAGTAGCCATCGTTCTCGCGGCGCCAAAAGTCTGACACGGTATCGACGCCAGATGGCGCCGAAGAAGTGAGCGCAGGAGAGAAACCGTCCACGGCGAATGCCGAATGGTCGAGACCTTCGAAGGCCCAACATGTGCATTTCACGTGACAGTCCTCAGAATCCGTCAGTCTCCGCCAAGAGCGGTTTTGCGTTCCGTCCCCAAAACCCACTACCATAAATGGTAGCGGGAAAACCCACTACCATAGATGGTAGCGGGAATGGTAGCGGGAATGTAATGGCTGAATAGCGGCGTTGTAAGAAGAGCCAGAGAAGCTCTTTTGCTGCTGTCGTTGTACTATCCGAGATACGCAGGGCTTTACAATTGAGATACCCTAACATGAAGTCAAGGGTCGGCATGCATTACAAGTCAGTAACAAACAGAGCGATAGCTTGGAGGGGTATACAGAGTAGATCGAGATGTACAGATATTCGAGTGCTGAGCGTCCGTCAGGTGTCTACGAATGTGCGTGGTGGGATAGCAGTGCAGTCTAAACATGATGGACCAATGCAACGTCTAGAATCAGGCGTCCGGACTAGAGCCACTGGGCAAAGCCGGGATGGCCTGAATCTTTTCCGGGTGCACTTCGTCCTCCTGGAGCTGGCATATAAATGGAGTGAACAGGGCAGATGCAGGGATTTACACACCTCGGGCAGGCGGTCGAAGTGCTTCGATAGCTTTTCGATGACCAGGCTGTATGGCAGATGCTGCGTCAATTTCCTATTAAACCGTTAGCGTCGATACGATCTATACTTGGTGGTTCACCATACCTCTTGGGCATGACATTCAATGAATGGCGCGCGTCCAGGGTCGAGTCCAGCACGTTCGACGAGTGTGCCCCCTCGCTTAGCGAGATCTTGATAGAATACTCCTTGTCCGACTTTCCGCGACCGTGGTTCCTCTCATAGAGCTCAAACGTGATGTGCGACTGCTCACAATCAATGGTATACCCCAAGGGCGAGCGAAAAGCACTCACAGCGTAGTCGAGCTCCGGTATCCTCCGATTCGCGATAGGCAACCCCGAGAAGAGTACCAAATTCACGAGGGTGTGAATATGGCTCTCCTTGGTGAAGTACAGACGCAGCGAGCTTCCGTAGTTGTTGCGTGCATTTTCGAGGTCCTCGACGACCTTCTTGAGTAGGGGTAACGATGTGAGCACACCGATCTCCTCCCTGCACGGTGGTCAGTGACTACCACGCCGATGTCAAAGAACGGACGCACTTCTCATCCGGGTCTATGCCGTACTCCTGCGGCGCGACCAAGTCGAACAGCGCCTTCGCACGACTATACAGCTCGTGAAGGCGTCTATCTTGAGGCTGCCCCGACGGTCCGCCGTTCGACTTTCCACCATGTTCGTCGAAGATGGCAAACAGGAATTGTCGATGATGTAGGGCGCAATACTTGATAGTATCGTATAGCTCAGATACCTATCGAAGACGATCAGTACGTGCCTGCGCGCCTTCAGTACAGGAAATGAACTCACCCGCGATGGGTCGAACTTCTTCTGCTCGACGTCACAGAAATCCTCAAACAGCTTCTCCCAGCGCTCGCGGAAAAGCCACGGTTCGTCGCCACAGCACCTGGAGGGCGAGGCGTCAGCACGGCGCACGGTAAGCACCGAGATGAAGGTTTTATCAGACCATCTATCTTGGATCTTGTCTACGTCTAGAGTTTCGTAGTTACGTCGCATGATGTCGCGGAACGAGCTCAATAGCTCGATGACTTCCTGTAATAGCGCATAAGCGAACGAACGTGCGTCGATAAATGAGCGTGGGTGCACGTGCCTTTACTACTTCGACCGGTTCCTTCTTCATACTCTTGGGCCACGTCAGCTCTGGCCGCTTCTCGGGCTCGCCCGGACGCAGCAATATCTTGAGCCGCTTCTTCACATCGTCCATGAGGTCCTTGGCCGCGTTCGAGTCGTCAAGCAAGTCTTTTCGGATGAACAGTGTGACAGGCTCCTGCGGATGCTGCACAATCGACGAAGACATGCTCTTGCTAACGTGTGCGCTACCATTCGCGCTCCCATCCGTCGACGAGCGCGCCGAGTGCGTGCTCGACGTCGACGACGACACGTCATAGTGACTCTGATTGTCCAGCAGCGCCGCCGCAAATATCTCGGCGGAGGCAATAACGCGCCGCTCGGAGGAAGTGTAGATCTGTAGATGGCTGATCAGTGGGAGGGGCGGGCCCGGGCAATTGGCGCTCGCACCTTGACGTTCTGTAGAACTTCCTTGTCTAGAAAGGAAAATTACGACTGATCAGACCAATGCTACCAAAAAGACAGTGCTACTCGGCCGCGTACTCATGATCGAGATGTCTTTCTTCATATTCTCCCCCAGATCGCGCGATTGGTACCGGGCGGAGTGCGTGAACTGCAACGTGTTAGCCATCGGATGCTCGATGATGGATCGTTGGTCCTCACCTCGCCACCCCATTTGAAGACAAGCGTGAGTTTGGTGAGTGTGCGAGGGGTCTGGCCCTTCGAGTAGTTGGGTTTCAGCTGCGCCTTGGTGCCGGGAAGGTCGATCTTGCTGAACAGAGCGTTGTTGAGCTGTGTTAGCTTTGCGAGATCGTCGCCGCTGGCTCCAAGTCGCTTCGCCTCGTCTACGGCCTTTGCGATGCTGCGTAGCTGATCCTTCTCGCGCAAAATGATTTCCTCCTTCTCGCCATTGAGCAGAGTGACGAAAGGCTGCGTCCACGGTTCGTTGATGGGGAAGTTGAACTTGAGTTTCTGGATTGCTGTCAGTGATGCGGCGCTACTGAGATGTAAGACCAACACACCTGCTTCGGCGTGCGATCGGCATGACGGAAGACCGTAACGTTCGCCTTGAGGAGCCACGTTGGCTGCTCCTGCGGAGCAACCTCAGCAGCAGGCAATGGTCGACCGGGTTCCGAGGTAGAGCGTAGACAGATCTCTGTCAGAAATTCCGCAGCCTTGTCTGGGAGAGAATGAGGCCAACGACTGTTCGTTCACGAGGGAACAACATACCGTAGTAGGTAGGATTGCCCTTGACAAAACTCCAACCATTGACGTCGATAACCATGCTCTTCTGACCGTTGTCGCAGCGTAGCAGGTCAAACCCGCAGACGCGCTGACCAAAGCCCTCGCATATCTTCGCGGCCCATAGCTTCTCTTCCGGAGTCAGATGTGTGATGAAGCTATAGCGAGTTGTTAGTTTTCTTCGCATCATAATTTGACTGGGCTTACCGAATTTCTTTCCCTTCTACGTTCCTTCGTACGACACCATCCACCACTGGTGACTTGCGCGTCTCAGCATGGGTATAATCGCGCCCCACCGTGTATATCTTAATGTCTTCGGAATTGTCGACATCGATGAACTGCTCATAAATGTACGACCCGTCCGTCCTCGGACTGTTGAGGGTAGGGTCCATCTCACTGGACTTGTTACCGACCTGTTACCGACGCACATCGCGTGAGCCACTGTGATAAGGCAAAGGCGTGATCGCACCCACGCACCTTGCGGAACAACCTCCTCCCTCCTCCTCCCCTGAAGTATATGTAGACATTGTGGTCCTCTCCGCTAACCGGCTTCTCAACGAATGGCTTCTCCAGGACTTTGCCGTCGATGATGATGGCGTCTCCGTCTTCGCGGAGGGTGACGTCCGGGGTGATCTGCAAGCCGCCCAGGACGACGCCGACGCGCTGCTTCATGAGGTCTCGGAGCTCGCTATCGACCTTCGGACCTCCATCCCTCGATACCTCAAGGCGCTTCGGGGTGGGCACTTTGAGGTGATCGAGCATCGCTCCGACGAGGCGGCGATCCCATAGTAGGGCCTGCTGGGGTAGGTCGTTGATGCAGACGGGACTCCGCAACTTGACATAGGAGATGGCCTTATCCAGGGGAAAGTCGGTAGAGAAGAAGGAAATGAGGACGTCACAGCGCGGCCAATTGTCGACGTCTAAGGCATTGGGTTAGTGCAGAGCTGGGAGGACCTCGTTTTCGCCTCGCACCTTCGTCCAAAATGACCTTGTCGCCAAACACCTTGACCTCGATCGCTCCGCGGGATCGTTGCACGAGCCGGGTGAGGATTTCAGTCATGGCCTTCGATCGCGCCTTGACGTCCATCGCGCAGACGCCGAGCACAATCGGCTTCCTTCTGGCTGCCTCCTCCATCCGTTCTTCCCAGCTCGTGTCGGCAGAATCCTGGCGCTGAACTCGGTTCGGATGATGAGTGGCTGCAAGGTCGGAGTGCGATGACGACGGCGAGGACGCGCGAGTGAAGATAGAGCTCGACCTGCGCGAGCGGTCGTTGTTCGTCGCCGACGAGGAGAACAGCGACGAGAAGCGGGACTGGCGATCCCAATGCATGTCGACGTCGGTGGCAAGCGTCTGCTCCTCACGCCGAAGTCCGTGCGCGCGGAGCCCGGCCCGCGCGCCCGAAGGGGAACCGGGCGCCTGCCGAGCACGTGCGCGAGGGGGCTGCGAAGGGCGCAAGCAGCGCCAAACAGCCGCCCTCCTTGTCCCCGACGCTATTCATTTCGCAGCGAAAAGCGCGCAGACTGCTATCTTATCAGCCAACGCATATCATCATGTCTTCTTCCGCCACCTCTCAGGCGCACGCGCAGGTCAACGGCGCGCCGGTGCGCATCTCGTCAGCAGATGCGATCGCTATGGAACACCAGTTCGGTGCGCACAAGTGAGTAGCCCTCTGATCCGTCATATACACCCACCCTATGTCCTTGAATGACCCCTACTGACCACTGTTCCAGCTACCATCCCCTCCCGATAGTTTTTGATCGTGCGCAGGGCGCGAAGTGAGTCAATGATCAATTTAAGCGCCCTTGCAGAGAATTAAGCACCCATCGCAGGGTATGGGACCCCGAAGGCAAGGAGTACATTGACATGCTCTCAGCGTACTCGTGAGTGGTCGTCATACGTCTCACGATCTGTTCTGACCCTCAGTCTAGCGCTGTGAACCAGGTTAGCCCTCCGTGCTTTCGCCACAAATGACAGGAGAGTGACACTTCCCCACATGCTTCTAGGGCCATTGCCACCCTCGCATCATCCAGACGCTCGTAGAGCAGTCGCAGCGGCTGACGCTCTCGTCGCGCGCCTTCTACAACTCGGTCTTCCCCCAGTTCGCGAAGAAGATCACGGATACCTTTGGATATGACATGGTCCTTCCGATGAATACGGGTGCGAATCATCATGCACGTCGTCACGCTTCACTACTTACGACTCGCTTCAGGTGCTGAGGCCGTCGAGACCGGTATCAAGCTCGCTAGAAAGTGGGCATACGAGAAGAAGGGCGTCCCTGAGGGCAAGGCTGTCGTCTTTAGCGCCGAGGGCAACTTCCACGGCAGAACCATCGGTGTCATCAGGTGTGTATAGTCGCGGTCATGGATTCAGACCGACCTCATAGTCCTTTCCAGCATGTCAACTGACCCGGAGTCACGAAACAACTTCGGTCCTTTCGTCGGCGGTGTTGGTCCCAACTTCGTAAGTGCGAAGGGGCAGAAGCAGGTCATCCGGTACGGACACGTGGAGGACCTTGAAGCTGCTATCTTGAGCGCTGGTCCCGAGAATGTGGCGGCCTTCTTGGTCGAGCCGATCCAGGGCGAGGCTGGGTACGTCGCTCACCGATGCTCTTCTACATGACTCTCACAGGTCTCCAGTATTGTTGTCCCTCCCGAGGGCTACCTCCAGGCCGTCCGGGAGTTGACGAAGAAGCACAACATCCTTCTCATCTGCGACGAGATCCAGACCGTAAGTTTTAATGCGCCACATACTCATCTACGAGGCTCATTACAGCTCGTAGGGCCTTTGCCGGACAGGCAAGATGCTCGCCTGCCAGTGGGATAACATCCGTCCGGACGTGATCCTGCTTGGCAAGGCCCTGAGTGCAGGAGGTAGAGCGTCAGAGATTAATGACATCTCATCCATGCTTACCTCTTTCAGCGTACCCCGTGTCCGCTGTGTTGGCGGACAAGGAAGTCATGCTTTGCATCCGCCCTGGCGAGCACGGCAGCACCTACGGAGGGTTCGTTGGATTTCTTCAATTCTATGCCATTACTAAGTGTTCCTCAGAAACCCCCTCGGGTCCGCCATCGGTATCACTGCGCTGGACATCCTCCTTCAGGAGGACCTTGCTAACCGGGCGCTGAAGCTCGGAGAGATCTTCCGCTCCGAGATCACTGCGCTCAAGCACCCCCTCGTGTCCACCGTCCGCGGCCGCGGCCTGCTGAATGCCGTCGTGATCGACGAGACGCAGAGCAAGAAGGGCCGCACGGCGTGGCAGTTCTGCCTGCTGCTCAAGAGCAGGGGTGTGCTGGCGAAGCCGACGCACGTTAATATGTAAGCTCTGCGCTCATCCGTTCAGTTGCAGTCGTTGATGGACGCCCCCAGCATCCGGTTTGCTCCCCCGTTGGTTATCGAGGAGGCTGACCTTCGCAAGGCGGTCAAGATCATCGCTGAGTGCCTTGATGACCTTGACGAGGTGGGACAATATGATTCGTGCGGTAGGTCATGCATACTGACATTGCTTCAGCTCGACAATATCCCGGGCGAGGCCGAGAGCGAGAAGGGCTTCAAGGACACGCTGTCTCTGTAAGTTGATGATCGGCGCTTACGCGGTGCAAGTGACCCCACGCACTGGACACGAATGGATGCTCTCCCTTGGCGTACACAAATGGAGCGCAGGAGGATCGTCGGACGCCTGGCGCTTCTATGTGGGTGGCAGCAATACACCATTATCCCTATGTATTACCAGATCTACTTACATCTTGTATATGTCCCAACCAAACAATTTATCTCTGCTCGGAGAAACTGGCGCAGACGATGAGCTTCACGAGGACGTTGAGCAGTATGCAGACGGTGAGCAGCATGAAAACGTGAGTCAGCCAATTTGAGGCACGGTCCGAGAAGGAGCGGCAACGTCCGGGCTCGTGGCGCACGTGGAAAGCGCACAATTGCCTCGCACAGCCACCGATGTGTCAGGGATCGGTGAGGCAATTGATGGACGCCTCACGCAACCCTCACGATGGGCGAGCCATTTACTGGACAATACGTATATAGCCCGCCACCGCGCCCGCGCTTTCTCCCCATATCGACCTCGTGAACGTAAAAAGGACGTGCAAATATCCGTCCAGCGAAGATGAATAACGACAGGGCGACCAGTATATATCCTCAGGCCCAGCATGCGCGAAGGGCTTCCACCTACCGGTATTCGGCCGCGATGACTCCTAACCCGCTGGGGGACGCGACGACGACGGTCCATATCTCGAACTTGCACTGCAGCAGCTGCGTGGACGCGATCCAGGAATGCCTCTCCGTGCTCGATCCCCCGCCGCTCTCTGTCGAGGTGTCGATCGTGCTGCAGACCGTGCGGGTCTATCATCACCAGGCTCTCTCCCCAACGACTATCGCGCAGGCCATTGAGGACGCGGGCTTTGACGTTGTCGATGCAGACCCGGGCCCCTCGAGGCTGTCTGCTACCGAGCGCCACCGTCGGCACCTGGAGGAATGCTCGCAGTGCAAGCGCGAGGCGGCGGGCACTGCGTCGTCGAGCTCTGGTCTCCTGTCTTCGGAGGGGAGCGTCGAGAAGGATTCCCCTCCATCACAGACGAATGACGATGCAGAAGGGCCGTTCAAGGTCACCCTCTCTGTCGGCGGCATGACCTGCGCGTCGTGCACGAACGCGGTCACGGGTGCCGTCTCGCCTATCAAGGGCGTCGAGAAGGTAGCGGTCAGCCTACTGGACGGTGCTGCCACCGTCCTGGTAGACACTCGCGAGCGCGCCAACGAAGTGCAGGAGGCTATCGACGACTGCGGATTCGAGGCGACCGTCGTATCTGTCGAGCCTCTGAAGACCGAGGCAGCGGTCAAGACCGAGTGGCGCACTGTGTCGCTCCGTGTTGACGGCATGTACTGCCGGTACGTCTCCTACGTATCTGAATATCTGCATTTTCACTGACGTTTCTCTAGTCATTGCCCTGGAAAAATCATGGCTGCACTCAAGACTCTACCCCAGGTTATAGTCGAAAAGCCCATCGAATCAATTGAAGACCCCGTCCTAACCGTGCGCTACGAACCCCGATCCCCCTCGCTCACCATCCGCACCATCATTTCCGCCCTCGCCTCCGCCAACGACCCGCCTTTCACCGTCTCCATCCACAAGCCCCCCAGCGTCGAGCAGCTCTCCCGCCGCATGCAGCTCCGCGAGAAGCGCGCCCTCCTCCTCCGCCTCATCGTCGCCGTCATCGTCGCCATCCCGACCTTCATTCTCGGCATCGTGTACATGTCGCTCGTGCCCTCGTCCTCGCACACGAAGATGTTCCTCATGGAGCCGATGTGGGCGGGAGATACGGCGCGGGTGACCTGGGCATTGTTCTTCCTGGCGACCCCTGTCATGTTCTACAGCGCCAGTCTCTTTCACCGTCGCAGCTTTAAGGAGCTCCGGGCGTTGTGGCGGCCGGGTAGTCCGACGCCGTTGTGGAAGCGCTTCGTACGCTTTGGGAGTATGAATCTGCTGGTCTCGATGGGCGTCAGTGTCGCATACTTTGCCTCCATCGTTCTCCTGGGCCTGTCGTCCGTACAGGAGAGGAACGAGGATGGGATGGGCGATAGGACGACCTACTTCGACTCTGTGGTTTTCCTGACCATGTTCTTGCTAGCCGGTACGTTGATCATTCGTACAACACTCGATTCTGTATACTGACCTTCCTGAAGGCCGATACCTGGAGTCGTATTCCAAGGCCAGAACTGCAGACGCAGTGAACGCTTTGGCCTCCCTTCGTCCTTCTAAGGCTCTCCTACTCGTACCCCGCAGCGCCAAATCGAACACCTCGCACTCATCTCTTGCCACCTCCGCCTGCGACCCAGAGAAGGGTAACCTGGAATCAGAAGCCCGCACCACAGTGACACCTCCCGGCTATAACGTCGAGCACGTACCCGTTGACCTGCTAGAGGTCGGTGACATCGTCCGCGTGCCCAGCGGCGCCACGCCGCCTGCCGACGGCGTCGTTGTCGATGGCCACACCAACTTCGACGAGAGCTCGCTGACGGGCGAGTCGCGGCTCATCGGCAAAGGGCCCGGCGACCAGGTGTGGCTCGGCACGATCAATCGCGGCAGCGCTGTCAGCGTTCGTGTCAATGAGGTTGGAGGAGAGACGATGTGAGCCATCCCATTGCTTCCTTTCGCGACACCATCTAACCGGTCTTTGCAGGCTCGACAACATCGTCAAGGTCGTGCGCGAAGGCCAGACGCGCCGTGCACCTCTGGAGCGTGTCGCGGACCAGATAACGGGCTACTTCGTCCCCGTCATCACCTTGCTCGCTGTCATAACATGGCTGGTGTGGCTCATCCTCGGCTTCAGCGGCGCACTTCCCCAGGACTACCTCGATATCGAGGTTGGCGGTTGGAGTAAGTCGCTTCTTTCTTACTTTGCACTTACACAAGGATCGTCGTTCTGACACGCCTCCCCCCTAGCCGTCTGGTCCCTCGAATTCGCCATCGCCGTCTTCGTCGTCGCCTGCCCCTGCGGCATCGGTCTCGCCGCACCGACCGCACTCCTCGTCTCCTCCGGTCTGGCGGCCAAGTTCGGCATCCTCGCGCGCGGCGGCGGGGAGGCGTTCGAGGAGATGTCGCGCCTCGATGTGATCGTGTTCGATAAGACGGGCACGCTGACGCAGGGCGGGAGCCCGACATTGTCGGATGCGCACATCGTCGAGAATGGGGTGTGGCGCAGGGAGGTTGTGCTCGGTGTTGCGGCTGAGCTGGAGAGCTCGTCGGGGCATCCCTTGGGGATTGCCATCAGGGAGTACGCGCAGAAGAATGGCGCTGAGGCGCAGCACGCGGACGCGTTCGAAGAGGTTGCTGGTCGCGGGCTGAAGGCGCACTTCGCTTCGTTGGATGTTGAGGCAATTATCGGCAATGAGGCCTGGATGGAGGAGCATGGAGCTCGGATGGGTGGCGCTACGAGGATGATCGAGCAGTGGAAGGGCGAGGCGAAGAGCGTGGTACTGCTTGCTATGAAGCGAGAAGACTCGTTTGAACTGGTCGCCGCCTTTGCGGTCACGGATCCGCTGAGGCCAGAAGCGAAGGGGGTGATAGCATGGTATGTGGAATTTATGCATCTTTCTCTAGGCCGCGGCTGACATATCCTGCAGGCTTCAGAAGCAAGGCATCGAGACCTGGATGATCTCGGGCGACAACAAGAAGACGGCTTCTGCCGTCGCCTCCCAGGTCGGCATACCTGCCCAGAATGTCATCGCAGACGTCCTGCCGACGGAGAAGGTACGCTTGCGGCCTGTATCCTTTCTTCGTGGCAATATTCTAACTCTTCACCAGGCGGATAAGATCGAATGGCTTCAGAGGTCTGGCCCAAGAGCAAGCAGCGCAAAGACTGGACGCGCTGTTGTGGGTATGGTGGGAGATGGTGAGTACTACCGAACCGAACCTTAGGCTCGTGTTGATAGATGTTCGCCCAGGCATCAACGACGCCCCTGCGCTCACCGCCGCCGACGTGGGCATCGCCGTGGCTTCGGGCAGCGACGTGGCCATTTCGAGCGCCAGTTTCATCCTCTTGACCTCCGATCTGCGCAGCTTGGTCACTCTGCGCGACCTCGCGCAAACGACGATCCGGCGGGTCAAGTTCAACTTCGTGAGTTCTTCAAGCATGTCCCTCGCAGTCCTATGCTAACGGCTCCCTATAGGCTTGGGCCCTGGTCTACAACATCGCTGCCGTGCCCATCGCTGCCGGCGTCATCTACCCAGCCGGACATGCACGACTCGACCCCGTGTGGGCGTCGCTGGCTATGGCTTTGTCGTACGCAGCCCTTTCGGTTTCTATTTTCTACCGCCTACTAAAACTATCGCAGCTCCGTCTCCGTTATTTGCAGCTCGCTACTTTTGAAGCTGTATCGGGAGCCTCGGACGCCGATATCGTGATTCAGGGCTAGCTCTCCGACGGCTCGGGTGTGGCGCGCCTGCCTGCACACCGCAAGGCGGCGCGTCAGTCAGAATATTTCTTATGGCGCCGTCCAGAACGCGGAGCACTGTCTATTCCGATTCTAATGTCTTACTGCGATCGAGCTTATGCGCCGGCTCGCTGAGGGTCGAGGTCTTCCTCTCGTCTCGATGCCACCCTTTGTACTACAGGTCGATGAGCTGTATACGACTCTATATCAATGTCAGTTCTATCATTGCATAGGTGTAATTGATCACCTGTCTGCTGACGGTTCGGGTGTCAACACGGTGGTAGGAAGGCGGTGCTGCAGCTTCTTCCTGTAAGTTCGTTCATGCTGAGCGCTGAAATACGCTTGAGGGTCCTTTGACGCGGAAAAATTCAACGTCTTCGTGTCTTCCTCGCTGCGACCTCCCAAACGTCCGTATATCACGGCCACGAGGCTCACTCATTGAGGGCTGGCGGCTAGCGCGTACCTGACATCGGGGGACCTGATCTTGCTGCTGACCGTGACATCAATTCCAGAAGCGGGGGAATCCCCGCCGCTCAATTGCAGTGCTGAATGGGCCCTCTTGTCCTCGAACCCACTCCCGACATACATCGCCGTGATGCTGTAGCGTTGCAACCCGCTCCAGATCAAGAGGCGACAATCGTTTCAAGAAGAGATACGCTGCACGGTCGCCAGCGGATTAGGCGCCCGTACGTACTCGAATAAACGCCCAACCGTCAACGTGAGCGCCGGCGCATTCAGATAACTTGCGTCCTACCATCAGACCGCCGCGCTCGCTCGCACGGTGCTCAGCGAGTTTTGCTGCTCCCCAGACCAGCGCGCCACTCTCTGCGATCCTCGACGCGTCGGCAGGCAGTGATGCGCTCGTCCTATGACCCCGGAAACAGTGAGTTATGCCCGAACAGCTGGTGTCGCAGTAGCTCGTGCTGTGGGGCGTGCTGGAGTTATGACAGAACTAACGACGACCATGCAGTGCACTTCCCCAACCCCTATGAAGGGCGCGCGCCGCCGCCGGGGAGACTAGACTTGTCCTCGACCTCGCAGCACCGGCCACTCTCGCATCGCGCCTCGAGCGAACCCACGGGCCACGAGTTATACCCCCCGCAGATCAGCCCCCACGCGATGGCGCAGCCACGATCCATCCATTCACCAGACTTGTTCTTCACACGAACGCCCACCTACGCCGCGCAGCACGTCCACCGCGCGCGATCGTACACCCCAACGCACCAGCACGCACAGCCACTCCCACCGCGCTCATACTCTCACGACCAGGACGAATACCACGAGCGTCCGCCTCCCGTCCCCCCTCACTATGGCGCGCCCGTCAGATCCGCCCCGCCCCCGCCGCCTCCCCCTCCCAAGCCGACGGCGCCGTACCAGCAGTCCCCGTACTTCCCTTCCATCTCCCCAACGCAATCATCACCACGATCGCCACATCCCATTGCACCCTCTGCTCCTCTAGCGCCAGTATCCGAGGATTCCCCAGAATCCCCCACGGATCAGGACGAGCTCCGCCAAGTCATCGAACTTTCGCAGCAGGAGTCAGCGCGACGGCGACAGTACCTCAATGAGCTCTCGCAGCAGGAAGAGGATGAGCTCGCACGAGCGCTGGAGGCTTCCAAGCTGCAGTCGAACAATCGCAACAGCTCTGCTCGGGATCACGTAGGCGTCACCGACTCAGCTGCTGCGCTCGGGCCTTCTTCAGCAGTTTCTGGTCCGAGCCGCCCGACGATTACGACGACAGAGGTCAGTCCTCTGGTAGAAGGCCGTACAATGGCACGCGACCTTGCCTCACAATCTGAGCCTGCCCACAACCCGGATTCGTCTTTCCTGGACATTATGCAGCGGTCCAACGAGCCTTCGCCTCTGGCTGAGGTACCCCGCCCCCATGCTCGCTCCCCACCCTCCGCTGAGTCTGCCCAGTCTCCCTCGACGACATCATCACATAGCACACATGACTCGAAATTCTCCACCAGCGAGCCTCCCATATCATCTGAAGCCGTAGCTCCAGCTATAGCGTTCCCAGAACCTGTTGTCCCCCCGCCAACTACGGAGAACCAGATACTGAGCGACGAGGCCTTCGCGAGGCAACTAGCGGCGCAGCTCGAACAGGAAGAAGCCGAGGAAGAGGAGCAACGCATGCGAATGGAAGAGGAAGAGCGGGCACGGGAACAACAGGACTCTGTACCTCCCATTTCACCTGCTCCTCCATCCTACAATTTCGCGACGGCGAGTGTGCCGCCCGTACCTGCCCCTCCTCCTCCACAGCATCTGCAGACCGAAGCCGCACAGGCGCCTCTGTCGCGTAACGGCTCGCAAAATTCGGGCTCCTCGCAGGCTTCGTCTCCTTCGATACATCTACAAGTACCTGGTCGACCAGGGATCTATAGGCATCCATCCTCCGATGAGACGCCCGGCGCGAGCGGGAGCAGCCTGTCGCTGGCGGAATCCGCCTACTCACAAGAGCCCTCACCTATAACGCCAGTCAACAAATCTCCTTTCGGCTCTCCAGAGTTGAGGCAGGAGAACAACGGCTCGGGCAGCAACAACCAATACCTCGACCCGGAATTGCTAATGGGTGTTTGTGAGTTTGCACATCCTTGTCAAGTAAACTTTTAGCTGACTGTTCTGCCAGCGATTGGCTTCTCGACGCCGATGATCAACTATGGGATGGCGCCGATGCAGGGCGTGATGCCCAACATCATATCGCTGCCCTATGGGCGATGTCCTCCCTTGCATCTACAGGCGCCAAGCTGGCGGCATCTGCTAAGGTTACTTGCGCGGCTAAGTGGTACGCGGATCGAGCCTACAGTGGAGGCGATGGCGCTTGTGAAAACTCCCATGAAACTGCGGACGGTCGTGCAGTTCGTCAAGGTTCGTAGTCTGCCTGCCAAGGTTCCCTTCTACGGGATGCTGATTCAATCCCCAGCCACATGCGAGTGCCCGCGACTGGCGAACGGTCCTGTGGTTCACGCTCGATCACCCGGTGCCGTCCGCCATCCCTGGTGCCGGTAGGTACACAAACGGCGACGTCAGCACCCTCCCCTGGTCCTACACCCTATCCACCATCCCAACCCTCCTCCGCGACGGCGCCGACTCGCCCGTCAGCAAATGGTATACCGTGCCCTCCACCGACGCCACCCCCTACCCCGTCCTGCCCATCGCCTGCCCCAACCTCGCGCTCTACCTCCAGGCCGCGCTCGACGAGAGCCGGCGCGCGACGGGGGACGCGACCGTCGGCCCGAAGAAGCTGGCGCGCATGGTCGAGTCGTGCTACCCGAACGACGTGCGGCTGAACGCGACGGAGGAGCCGGCGGATAGGCGGTCGATGGGCGGGCGGCTGCTGGCGAAGTTCGGAAAGGGGACGAAGGCGAAGAAGGGGAGGGGCGGCGGGAATGAGGAGACGTTCGAGCTCGTGACGCCGTTCGTGCCGGATGAGTGGGGTTAGGGTGTCGAGGCTAATCGCGAAAGGAGTCGAAGTGGAAGGAGATGGGGATCGGTGGAAGGGGTGTGATGGTGCGGTCTTATCATCGTTGTGTCCAGTTGTTTGTGCAATGCACATCTTATTACCTGCTCATTGACAGTGCTTTGTATATCGCTTTCTAGGAAAACTTGTATCTGATAATCATGCGATGCTGGATTCACAGGTTTCAACGCAAATCGTTCGACCGGGCTGAATCCAGAAGGCCCCTCGCGCTGGTTACTAGGAATTAATGCCCTATCGCCCCTCACTCGACTCGTCCTTACAAGCCTGAGTGGTGGGGTACTATACATCCCCAACTTGTCACTAACACCCGCCACGATTGGATCGACCTCGTTGATCATGACCAGCGCGACGTTGAACTCTCGACCATGGTTCCCTTTGGTGACACAGGCGCGCGCATCCTCGACTGCGCAAACGGCAAAACAGCAAGGGGAAGGCGGGTGACTGACCTTGATTCAACATGTGAAATACCTTGCGAACAAAGCATGGGAACTCTGGGCTGGGCAGAAGCTACAAAGGACAGAGGGCGCCTTCCGCTTGCAGCCTGGAGGGGAGTTGGAGTGGATTGAGGTGGATTTCAATGGGTTCGGCGAGCTGTGTAACGTATATGCACGGCGTTCGCGTCCTGCAGCCTCAACGGTCTATTTTCGAATGATGAAGAGTGGCAGGATAATCACTAGCACTGGGTACTACGTACGGTGTAATAGCAAATGTGCGGCCCCTCGCCTGCTCAAAGTTGGATGCGGTTTGCTGCAACAGTTGGTCACCTCAAACTGGCGAAGCGTCGATTGAGTGTTGCGCAAACGTGACAGTCGGTCGCTTACTAGGATTTCGAACCAAAGAACCCTGAAGAAGGTGTCCACAGTGCAGTCACCAGGCGCCTCGCGGCGGGCCAGAAGGACGCTATCGAAAGTAGGCCCCGGTTCTCCCGTCAAGGCCGCGCGTCCATCGATATAAAGGGAGTGGTCTTGCAAAGCTCGTCCTAGACTGCATCCCACCGCTGCATACCCGAGATTATCATGGCCGCCAGATATCCCTCGAGCAACGCGTCGACGCCCTCTGGAGGCTCCGGAGCTGGTCTCGAGCTCGTGCACACTTCGTGTAGTCCGAAGAGGGTGCCACCGGTTGCGAGAAGGCCGCGCACCTACCTGCGCGCCCCTCAAGAGGGCCCGTTCACTCTGCGTAATCACAACAAGGAGGTTCTGGTAGGGCGAAAAACCCTGATCTCGTGTCTGAGTGGGGTGAGTTTACCCTCCCGATATCGTGGCCGTGTACTCGCGGTCAAGCTCAAGGTCAGTATGACTGAGATTTTGAGCAGGTCGACCCACAAGGATACATCTTGTCGAAGCTTGGGATGGACTTGGGCACAACCTTTGAAGTCCGGGCAGTGTACAACAGGACGAAGGTTCTAGCGGCTTTCTGGATTGAGGGCGAAGCGGACGCTGCGTGGAATGAGATTGACTTCGGGACTTGGAACGAGTTGTCGCCATTCGTACACGAGATATGTGTAGTGGATAGAGAATGAGGGGCGGAACAGCATGACTTCTGCCAAACACTGTCAATATCCGGAATGCCCATTTTGTATGCGGGAGTGCAAACAAAGACGTCTCTGCATACCTGTAGCTCTCGACGCGCATTGATCTCTCCAAGACGTGTCGTCCGCAAGGCGATCCAATCAGATTCTGAAGAAGGCGTCAGTGTATTGGGCAACCTTCGAAGGAGATATTCACGAGTATCGCCAGGCGAGAGCCTCGATGTCGGGTCGATTCCTGCAGGACAACGCCTGGCCGTCTCGCACCCCGTACCACGCCGCTTCAACGCGCCACCCCTCAGTCTTTCGGCTCCCCCCAACTCGTACCGTCCACTCAGCGGCCACAGTGAACATTATCTGTAGAATATGGCATCACCACAATCCGAGCCCGTCGACGTATCGGAATCCTCTGTCGAGTCCCACGAAAAACCAGTCACTGCAGCCAGCCCTCGTCGTATGGCATCGACCAGCCCTCGCCGCACATCGGACGCGCCAACGTCGGGTCCCCAGGCGACGAAGGGACCTGGCGTGTACGCGCTGGCACCCCGGCAGGGCCCCATGCCGTTGCAGAATCGGAAGCAGCGGCTGGCGCTTGGGCGAAGGTGGATGCTGGGACAGGATGATGGGTGGGTGAGTCTGCGCACATATCAATCCCCCGTACGCACCGACGACGAGGAATGCGGAGGAGAAGCGCCACAAGTATACTGTTCAGCGCCGATTTCTCACCAGCCTGCAGAAAGCCGAAGCGTATATCAAGTCGATTTGCGGGCTTACTCGAGGAGAGGCTGTTGTGATTCAAGGCGCCTTCCGGCTGGAGCAGAGCGAAACGTTGGATTGGATGCAGGTGGACCTGAGCGAGTGGAGGGATTTGGTACCGTATATTTTCGAGCTTCGAGTTCACCACATATGAACGAGCGCGCCTTTTCGTTCAAAAACCGCGCTCGTCGACGACCGATTGTTCTTGAGATTGAGAATATGGCAGTCAAGCGACCCTTTGGACGAGTGACAGGTGCGTAGCATGGAAGCTTATCATCTCGAGCGTGCTCAAGCCTGGGTCAAGGGTATTCGGCGACTCGAGCGATATGCGACAATGGGTAGAAGGGGAGACGCCGTCGCTTCCGCCTCTGTCTGAGGTACCGCGGGCGTGGCGCCATCCCCGGAGCCAGGGTACGCACGAGGTGAACTTTGTTTATTCATTCCTGATTTGTCCATTCAATTGCTTTGAGCTTCGAATTCCTAAGACTATGACTCACAGGGTAGCCATACTGACTAGCCAAAGAGCTGTAAGCTGGCGCTTGCACATATATAAGGGATCCTGCAGGACGTACTTACGCCAGCCCACCTGCTAGCGACTAAGATCCTCGGCTGTCCAAACCTATCATCTTAGCCCGCCCACCCACTGGCATACGCGCGACTATGGCTGCCCCGGCACCCCTTTATGTACCTCCTTTCTTCGACACGGGAGCACTCATTCTGGAATATGAGCACGGCCTCCAACGCCTAGCGATAGGACGTGGGCAGTTGGAGGCATTACAGGGCGGTCCAGTATGTAGATAATTCTCGTCGAGATTCACTAGCGCTGACCACGCAAAGGACGCCATATTATCCTACCTTTCGTATAAATCACATACGCAGCAGGCGCGGGGGTTGGAGGGTGCTTTCCGCATGCAGCCTTTGGGTCCGCTCGAATGGATCCCTGTCGATCCCGCGGCGTGTAGGGAGTTGCTGCGGTATATGCACAAGGTCCGGGTAGTCTAGGCTGGGGGGTGGGAGAGCACGAGGAAGACAAGGAGCCTGCTGCATGATTTATGGTGACCGTCGAAGTTGAAGCCAAGATTGAAGTTGGAGTTGTACGCTGCACGTGTGCCGGACTGCCGGTCCGCAAACAAAACTCGATTTCTTTGGGAATTTCAACGGACGCGATCAGACCTCCCCTCAACTGCATGATGGGCAAGGACAAGGGACGCGTCGAGCCCGTCATCGATCCTGCTCTCCTCCACGCCTCGTCCTCGGAGCTGACGAACGACGCTCCATCCGTCCAGAAGAAGAGCAAGAAACGACACCACAAAGACGCTGAACATGGCCCCGATACTCCCGCCGAAGAGCCACACAAGAAGAAAAAGAAGAGGAAGGACCATGCTGAGGACGCGATTTTGTTGGCCGCAAGCGAAGGGACGGGCAAGAAACACAAGAAGAAGAAGCAGAAGGGGCAGGAGCAGATCATTGACGACACGCCCACCCAAGCAGTACCAATTCCCGAGTCGCAGCCGGATGCGCAGACCAGCGACGACGTCACGGCCGCTCTGCTCTCCGCGCTCGTCTCGCCGAACACAGCGCAGGACGGGATGATGCAGCAAGAGGCGTACAGCGTCCCCCAACCCATGCCCGTCGACACCTCCGCCTTCCTCAACGACATGGCGATCGCGTCAAATGACGAGGTCCTCCAGGCCCTCCAGCACCTGGACCTGTCCAAGATCGACAGCCTGCTCAAGTCCCTCAGTGAGACGCCGCTCTCTGAGCTCGGCGGCGCGATGCCCTTTCCGCAGGATGCATACATGGGTATGCCCATGCCGATGCCGTTGCCCGAATATGGCTCCATGCACCCCATGCCTATGCACACGCCCATGCCGCCGCATCCCGGTATGCAGATGCTCGATACGAACGGCCTCCCCATTCCTCAATTGCAGGAACCGCCAACCCGCCCTCGAGGCAGGCCAAGGAAATATGTATCACCCGCGCAGCCTCAGGGTGCTGGAGGAGACCCGGAGCCCACTGACCACGCGTGGCTTCTCGCCCACAAGTGGATGAGCTCCGCCAAATTGCAAGAAATGGTCAAGACGGAGGGCCTGGTCTACAAGAAGGGGAAATTCTCAGCTATCGAAGAGAATGCGTTGAAGAACGCGATCCAACAGTACCGAGAGGTAACGTGCCGTTTCTGTCTTCCTTTCTCATCGTCCCTCACACCCTGCAGAACAACGGCCTATCCGAAGAACAGCTGTACGAGCTCATCTTCGCCAAGGACAGGACTGTGAGCCACCAGACCTTCTGGAGCGAGATCAGTGTGTCGCCCTCCCCGTCTCCAGCTTTTCCCTTTGCTAACTCAACTCCCATACAAGCTTACGCTGTTCCTCAACGGCCTGTTAACTCCGTCTACCACTACGTCAAGCGCGCATACCATCCCTTGAAGCAGCAGGGCCGGTGGAGCGAGGAGGAGGACGCTCGCCTGAAGCAGGCCGTCACCGACCTCGGGCAGTCGTGGGAGAGGGTCAGCGAGCGCGTCGGCAGGATGCCTGGCGACTGCCGCGATCGGTACCGCAATCATGTCGCGCTGCCGGATAAGAACACGGGTAAGTGGGGGTGCTCCAATCGCCTTTTCTGTACCTTCACCCTTTCACTCGCTCCCTCGTCCCTGTAACCTTTCCTCTTTCCTATGACTTCTCTGCTTCCCCATAACCATTCCTTTTCCCTATAACCTCTCCTTTCGCTCCTCTCCATCCTCAACTAACTGACCCCACCCCAGGCCCCTGGACGCCCGCCGAGGAAGAAGAGCTCACGCGCATCGTCAAGCGCCTCACCATCGACCGCGGCAAGCCCGCGGACCAGGACGTCTTCTGGGGCCTCGTGAGCCGCGAGATGGGCGGGAAGCGCAGCCGGCAGCAGTGCCGGATCAAGTGGACGGATAGCCTGAGCAAGACGGTGAAGAATGCGGACAAGGACGTAAGGTGGGGGCAGGAGGATGCGTTCATTTTGGTGCATAAGTGAGTGTTTGGCTGGGTTGTGAATTTGGTTTTGGTGGATGTATAGCGCCAATGTTCCACTGGGTTAGTGGTGGTCATGAACTCAAGTGCTGACGGACGCACTCCTAGAGTCGACGCCCTCGACGTTCGCGACGACACCGAGATTGATTGGCGGTCGCTCCTGGATCCGGGCTGGAATATCTGGAGCCCGCATACGCTGCAGCGGCGGTGGACGACGCTCAAGCGGGGCATCAAGGGCTGGGAGGATATGTCGCATGCAGGTGAGTAGTCTGTGTCCTTGGACTATTCCCTCTGTTCTTGAACCATTTTCTCTGTCCTTGGTCCATGACGATTTTCTGTCGACGCGCCTTTGTGGCGAGCCTCCCTAGGGCCGCAGTGGTCCCCACACGCTGCTGATGTGAGCGCGACGTCACTCATACGCTTCGCAGAAATCATGGACATCCTCCGCGTCAAGAAGGGCATGGCTCCGATGCCTGCTTCGTCTCGGCGGCGGGCGAAGAAACGAACATCGACTGGGGATGCGCAGGAGGGGTCCTCAAGGGTGGTGTCGAAGGAGTTCATTGACGATTCCGATGATGAGTCGGGCGATGAATGAAGGGAAGGAGACAGCGAGTGTGCTCGGGCATGAGGGAGATGTCAGGCACTCCACTTCCTTGGTTTAGTCCAATGAAAATACAACCGCTTATAGTACAGATAAGTTACCACAGACCAAAGAGTAGGGTATATGCACATGAAGTTCTGACACGCTGTCAAGGACGGACAGCAGTGCCCATGATGCCCATGCCATTCTTCGCGTCCCCGCGCAGTGCGCTCGCAAGTAGATCATGGCAGCAGCGAGCGCGCTCGCGGCGCTGCACGAACCATATCCCCGCATCGCCGGGGACTGCGAGAGGTACACCTATGATGCCTCTCTCCCGCGCGGCCCTATATGAGCGCACGAGTTCATCCACCTCCGTCTCCGAGTCGAGGTCTTCCAGATTTTCATTCGCGTCCTCCTTCGCCACAACCGCCGCCGCCGCTGCAGCTGCCGCCTGCGCCTTCTTGCTCTTCTTCGGCGCGCTCGTCGCCGCCGCCGCCGCTTTCTTCTTCGTATTGGGGTTCGGCAGCCCAGCAGCAGCCGCCTCCGCCGCCAGCCGCTGCTTCTCCTTCCTCTCCAGTTCCTTCCTTTCCTTCTTGCTCGGGCCGCGCTCCTTCTTCACCGGCTCGACAAAGTTAGGGTTGTGTTCGCGCTGCCACTCGAGGAGCAGGACATCATAGTCCTTCGAGCGGCCCTCGACGGCGCGCTTGGCGCCCATGGCGTGCGATTTGCAGGTGAGGGAGCGCGAGCACTGGAGGCCCTTGTCGTTGATGACGCCGCATTGCTGGTCGAGGTTGATGGGGCCTTTGGTGCGGCGCATGATGGGCTTGGTGGAGGTCTTGGCTTTCTTCTTGGAGGGGCCTGCGGCTTCGGGCTCGGGGGAGGCTTTACGCTTCTTGTGCGATTTCTTCTCTGTGCCGGATGAGCGATAGGGGAGTAGGGAGGGGAAGCGGCGCACCTTGGGTTTCTGCAGCGGGCTTTGGCTTCGACGCTGGCTGCTTCGCAGCTCGCGCGGCGCAGGTCTCTTAAGTGAAAGTCAGGACAAGGCTTCTATCGTCTGCGAGCGCAGCGCACCGGCATGATCAGCGATAACGCTCTTCAGCAGGGGTTTATTGCACGTCGGACATCGCACGACGCCGATATCGCTCGTGGCCGACATCGGATGCGTCCCAAACAGCTTGATGTCGCTCTCGGGCAACCACGACGTCTGCGGCGACCCCGTCGTTGTCGCGGAGTCCGGCTCAGACTGCATGCCGTCGTCATTGTCCCAGGAGAAGGCCGAGCGCGGGGACGGAGGGTTCAGTGTGAGAGACATGGTGATGATGGCGGGGAGCAAAGCCACCATCAACAAGAGTCAATGACAAGGCACGTGCGGGACGTCGGTCCGAGTCCCGGATACGCCGATCAGGCGCGCTCGACATTCCGCATGTTGTCTCTGTCCTGCTCTGAGCTCAGCTTTATATGCGCTTTCCTATCTGGGTCGGCAGGATAAGGGCGTATCGTATCTATCCAAAGACAATATCTCTACCCAAGACCCAGCGCAGGATGACTTCCACTAAGCCCCTGGGCGGCGTCAACGTCACATTTCTTGGGACTGCGTCCGCTGCGCCATCCTCGACGCGGAATCACTCTTCACTGGCACTACGTCTCGATGGCGACGTATGGCTCTTTGACTGCGGCGAGGCTACACAGCACCGATTGCAGAAGAGCCAAGTCAAGATGGGCAAGATTCAGAAGATCTTCATCACCCATACCCATGGCACGTCGATCAACACTTGAACTACCAACCCCGGCTCAACTCCGCTCGTCGCAGGGGACCATATGTTCGGCGTTGTACCACTTCTATGCAGTCTACTAAACGGCGCGGGGGGAACTACGGAGGGAGCTGACGACCCAAGGACGAGAGTTGACAAGAGCCTGCCCGTACGTCGCGACGTACCTCGTGAGTGTGCAGGCCCTGACGATCTTCGGCAGCCAATAGAGCTATACGGGCCCCAGGGCCTGCGCGCCTACGTCCGTGGTGGCCTCACATATAGCCACTCCCTCATCGGTAGCCCCTACGTCGTCCATGAACTACGCTTCCCCTCCGACCCAGACGTCGAATCCTACCTCCCCCTCCACCCTGCCGAGCTTGAAGGGCGCAACATCACCCAAACAGCCGATGGCATCTGGCACAACATCTTCGCCGACGACCGCGTCTCCGTCAGCGCTGCGCCCATCCTGCACTCCTGCCCCTGCGTCGGCTACGTCGTCCAAGAAGCGCCCGTGCCCGGAAAAATGGATCCCAAGCTGTACGTACCGCACATCAAGCGTACCGGTGCGCCCATGAGTCTCTTGGCCAGCCTGCAGCGCGGCGAGTCCGTGACCTTGCCAGACGGCACGACCCTCGCCGGCCCCGCGCGCCGCCCAGGGCGCAAAATTGCCATCCTCGGCGACACGTACGACCCCTCACCCCTCGCGCCCATCGCCGCCGACGTCGACCTCCTCGTCCACGAGGCCACGAACGCGCACCTCCCCGGCGTCGACCCCGCCACGAAGGCGGAGGACACATACGAGACCGTGGAGGCGCGCGCGAAGTCGAGGGGCCACTCGACACCGCAGATGGCGGGCGCGTTCGCGAAAAGGATCGGTGCGAAGAGGCTGGTGCTGAATCACTTTTCGTCGCGGTATCCGGGGGATGAGAGCGAGGAGACGAGCCGGATTATGGGGGCGATCGGGAGGCTGGCGGAGGGGGAGTATGGGAAGCCGGTGACCTGCGCTAGGGACTTGATGAGTCTGGATGTAGGATTGGCAGAATGACTTCGTTGGTCGGTGACTTTGGCGTGCAAATACGAGGGGAGTGACGTGCGTGTAACCTGAAGGACTTCATCGTTGGCTCAATCAGGACTGGACCAGCGAATTCACTTAGCAGGAACAACACGGAGACAGGTGCCAGTGATTCGTGTGAGAAGAGGTTGTATAGAGAAGGCAGGCTCGTGTTGTTTCCTAGTATCCTCGCTTTATGCATATGTGCGCTTCGTATCGGTCATCGGATACCATAAGTTGCAACCCTCTCAGCTAGTTCCTTGCGCAAGCTATGGCCCCCACCGACCCCATCGTCGTCACCTTCCTCGGTACGGTGTCGGCGGTACCCTCTCTAACGCGGAGCAATTCCTCCCTTGCTCTACGTCTGAACGAGGACGTCTGGTTGTTTGACTGCGGGGAGGCGACGCTGCGACAGCTACAGAGGAGCAGGGTGAAGATGGGGAGTATAAGGAAGATCTTCATCACCCACCTGCATGGTACGCCATTCAAGTAGCACGGCCAGCAAGCCCCTCGGCGCCTAATTCGCTCATACAAATGGATCGCAGCCGATCACATCTGTGGTCTCATACCGCTGCTCTGCACCATTCTGGACAGCATAGGCGGGACAGCGGGCGACTCAGGCGCTGCAGGATCGACTGCAAATAGCAATGCCCATGTCTGTAGCTCATATTCTACCATCGCAACACACCCGCTCATTAATCGTCATGTAGCCCCTAGAAATATACGGACCCCGTGGCCTACGCGCCTACATCCGCAGTGGGCTCACATACACCCACTCCTTCATACAAAAGCCCTACGTCGTGCACGAGCTGCGCTGCCCATCCGATCCCGACTTCCAGTCCGCTTTGCCCCTCCAGCCTCAAGAGCACGAAGGCCGCGACATCGCTCAAGGCGAGGAAAATGTCTGGCGCGACGTCTTCACCGGCAAACGTCTTTCTGTCAGCGCTGCGCCCCTCTTGCATACGTGCCCGTGTGTCGGCTACGTGGTCCATGAGGCGCCTATGCCGGGTAGGATGAACCCCAAGCTATACGAGTCACATATCAAGCGCAACGGTATCACGAAGAAAGTCGGTCACTTGTACGGTCGCTTGAGCCGGGGGGAGGCCATCACGTTGCCAGATGGCACCGTGCTGCATGGGCCACCCCCTCGGCCAGGACGCAAAATCGTCATCCTCGGCGACACGCACGATCCCTCGGCCATCGCGCCGCTCGCCATGGACGCCGACCTCCTCGTGCATGAAGCCACACTCGCCCATCTGCCCGGCGTCGATCCCAGCACCAAACGTGCCGACACCTACGAGAGCGTAGAGGAGCGCGCGAAGTCCCGAGGGCACTCGACGCCGCAGATGGCGGGTGCTTTCGCGAAGCGAATTGGCGCCAAAAGGCTGGTGCTGAATCATTTCTCGCGGCGGTACTCTGGTGGGAGGGATGCGCGCGCGAGGAACATTATGGAGGCCATCGGACGGTTGGCGGAGGGCGAGTTCGGGAAACCGGTCGAGTGCGCGAGAGATCTGGATGAGTTCGTGGTGAAATTGGCGAATTGAGAATGTCGATGAAGCAGGAACGATGGTGCGAGTTGTGGGTGAATGCAACTAAGAATATGGCGAAAGTGGTCAGGTCTTCCACCTTGCTTGACACAGTCGGATGGCAAAAACAGGGCGAGTGCACCCGACATGCAGAGACACGGTGCAGAAGAGACACGGAGGTGCAGCTTCATGGACTAGATTGCAAGTCTGTTAGAGGACTTCCCATATCCGACGCCTCGCCCTCTTCACGCTCGTCCTTCTTTTCTTCTACCTCCCCCATCTCGATGTCCGTTTGCAGCGGCGGCGCAGCGGGGCGCGCGGTCTCCCGTATTGCGGGCAGCGCGCTCTCTCGTATTGCATCAGGCTCGCTGATAGCGCCCTCTTCGGCGATGGCACCCTCCTCAGCAATTGCTCCCTCTTCCTCGATCGCGCCGTCTTCTGCGCCATCCTCCTCATCGGCGGTGACAGTCAGAATAGTGGCTTGTGAGTCTTCCGCGTCCTCCGCGGGTGTACCGCTTGGATCCTCGTCCGAGGCTGCGCGTCGTAATGCCTCGATTTCCGCGACAATCGCGTCGAGGCCGGTGCGCTGGGTTTGTAGCACGCGGTCTTGTGACGACTGCTCCTCGCGTATAGCGGCCATGTCGCTTTCGAGCTTTTCGATCGAGCTTCAAGTCGTTTTGTAAGCCGTTGCCTTATGCCAAAGTAGAACGCTTCACGCACCCTTCGAGCTCATCTCTGCTTGGGAGCGTGTTCACCTTCTCCGCGATCGCGTCGTATTCCATCTTTTGCCGTCGGCTGACCTGCGCACGCTCCAGCGCGCCCTTCAGTTCTTCAATTTGGGTATGTAGCTTTTGGTGCTCGTTGTCTATAGTCCCATTAGCATATGCGCGTCGAATCTATCGACCCCGCCACGCACCGATCGCTTCCCTCTCACGCTGGTATTCGCTGACCTGGCGGTCCTCCGTTACACATACCAGCCCCATCTTCTGCAGCGTCAATTCGAAAGACTCGAGCTTGATGAGGAACGCGTCACGCGCATCCTCCAGTTGGGATGCGGTATTTGGTGTGGGGGACTCGGCGGCTAAGGCGAGGTAGGCGTGGAGGGTCTTTATGAGGGTCCGGAGTATCCGCTCGTCATTGTGCAGTCGTGTCAGAATTACATGGTCTGGTGAGCTCTGTCAGCATAGTAAATTGGGATATGGTAGGGGCTGGACATACCCTCTTCCTCTGCGGTCATTGAGGGGAAGATGGGTTCGGCCTGAGGCGCTGGAGTTGAAGTACCCATGCTCGCAAGTTTGTTTGACCAGTCACAGATTAGACGATAGAAGTAGCAGCAATGCTAGCTGAGGGCAAGAGCCGTGCTCAATGGCCCTTGTTCGTTTGGAAAACAAGAAGTCCCCACCGCGCTCAGCGCATGTGTGGCGTACTTCCCACGGTTGATTTCCTTCAGAATATAGAGATCCGGCTCAGTTGCGGCTCAGCTCTCACCTCCATGAGCATCACCGGTTCGTCGTCAGCTCGTCCTGTTTCCCAGTATCCCCGAGCTGTCAAAGGCCCTCTTCGCTCAGTTGCCAGCTGCAGTGCCCAAATGAAATGCACATTCCCTCTTCCTGGGCGCCAACTTCCACTTATGCCTACGCCGACGACCTGACGACGCCCATTCCACCTGTTGATGGGTTAGTAACTAGGCCCCTGGCCATGATTCTTACCGCCCGCGTATATAAGGACTGGTCGTCGCCCCCCGCGCGACTTACGACATCCTTTCCTACCCCCCTCCTGGGCCTCCCCCCGCTCGTCAAGATGCCTGCATCCTGTCAATCTGCATACTCATCTCTTTCATGCCTTGCCAACCGTTTTGCTTCCGCCAATGCTCGCGCCTCGTTCTCGTATCTTACCCAATGGCGGCGACTGCTCAAGGGTGCGTGGGATACTCCTGCCAGCCGGTACATGCGCTGATGCGCCTCCCGCCTCTGCCGACGCATAGCGCATCAATACTCCCGCTGATGGCGCTGGCAGGCGGGTCAGATCTCATCGGCGCACCGCCCGCCTGCCTGCCGCCTTGGATACTGTCTACGGCAATATAAACAGGACGTTGTTCGCCATCTACGGGACCTCATTTGCCTCCGCCTCCTTGCCCCGCCGCGCCGCCGATATTTAAAGAATATTTTCTGCAATATGCGTCTTGTTTACTGTCTACGAGGACGACGAGTAAACGCGCCGCTACGCGTCGAGGAAGACCTCTATCCGCCTCCTGCAACCCATGTCAGACCAAGTACCCACCCAAGGTCCAGCTCTCAAAGCTCTCCGACCCTACATGGACACGATAGACAGGCGCGAATACGCCTGCCATCCTTACTTCGTTGTCTGCTTGCTCCAATTAGAGAAACGTCTCGAACGCGATGGGGCTGCTACTCTCGCGACTGGTGCGACCTACGACCGTCTCATCAACTTCCTCGTGCATCATCTCTTCCGCGTCCTCGCTGGCTCTCGCAGCGACCCGACTCTAGGGTGTCTTAAGCAGCACTGCAAGGATATGTACAAAGCACACCCCTACATCTTGGACTTCTGTCGGTCAAAGTGCCTGCCAAAGGGTGGGAAGCACCGCGAACTCGCGAAGGACGAACGCACCGGCGTCGAGGTCATGCTCGACATCCTCACCCGCCTCAACCAGGTCGAGACTTTCCTCCACAACGCAGCGATCGCTCCTTCTGCTTCGCACTTCAACCTCATCATCGTCTGGCTCAAGCATAAACGCGACGCTGTTGCTCCCTCCCTCGTCCGCTACCCTATCCTCGCGTCTAGTCCGGCTGTCCTACTCGCGCTCATCGACGCTGTCGCGAATTATGCGGCAGGCAACGCTATGAATGCGCACGTTCTATTCAGCGTCGCCCACTACGTCGCCCAGTGCAGCGGTCCTTCTCAAGGAGGGGCCTGGCGCAACTTTCTCCGGGGCTTGGACCCTGACCAGGCCCAGGTTTTCGTCTCTTCCTGCACCTTCATCCTTAATTGGATGGACGTTCAAGGCGAGCGACCTCGCCCCCAGATTATCAGCTTCCGCGAGAACCTGATAGAGGCTGCTGCTCACCTCGTAGCCGTTCGCCGGCTGGCAGTCAACGAGATTAGCTGTCATCGGCTGATTTGGGAACGCGCCTCCGGGCGCGTCCATTAAGTCTGGCAAAGCAAGGAAGTCAGCAAGGACAAGGACTGACAGAACACGCGAAGGGAAACGACCCAATAGAACGCGAAGAACAAGCCACGACACGACTACCACATTATTTAATTCTTACTTATACTTGAGCTCGTATGGCATAACTCTCAGAGCTCGTATAGCATACCTCGCGGACGCGGACACCATATACCATACTCCCATACTTCCACATTCCACATTCCATCCTCCCTCACTGGTTCCATCCTCCACACTCCCCCACACTCTTAGACTCGCTCCCACAACACTCCCATTTTCTTACACTTCCCCTCGTACACGATCCACCACCAACGGACTAGACGACTCATGTATATGACGAGAGCGACGTACCTACGAAGTCTCATCACGTATACGCGTCGCACATTGTAGCTTTTACTTAGACGACCCGGTCCTCGAAGCAGATCAATTGAATGGAAAACAGCACGGAATATTTTCTCTCTTTGAAGTTCGACCTCATCAATGGAAATGGAGCATTTGGAGATATGCTACGTAGATGGAGCGTCGACCAAGGCGACCAAAGCACCTGAAGGCCCTCAAAACGCGATAAAGCTAGGGTACAAATACGGCAAAAGAAGTCTGGGTACAAATACATGCCTTGCGCTGCAATAACGCACCATGATATATAGCAAGCAGCTCCGGGGTGGTATCACTGGATATCTAAAAGAGAGAAAGCACAATGAAAGGAGAAGTAGCTTAGGAAGGGAGAAGGCAGCTCGAACATCAGTACAAATCCATCTTGTCGTCCTCCCTTGGAACGAAGATGATATTCTTCTCCTCTGCTTCCCGCTGGCGGGCTTGCTCCTTGTCGAGGAAGCGGCGAAGGGCAGCGACGTTGTCGTTGTTGAAGACGCGGTATGCGGCCCGTTGGTCCTTATCCCAGTCCTGCAATCGCAGTCAATACGAGGAAGTGAACGCGGAAGTGCAGCCACATCCCTCAGGAGCCGGGTCAGAGAAGCGTTGCACCCCCTTCCGCCTGCACGCAGGGACGCCGGTCGCGGTCAGGTGCCGCAGGTTTGTGAGCCGCTTGAGCAGCAGATGGATTGCGTCCAGCGAGATGCGGTCGCAGTACGATAGGTGCAGCCGCTCGAGCGTCTGCGCGTGCTCGGCGAGCGCGAAGAGAGCGATGTCGGTGAGCTTGTGCACGCGCACGAGGCTGAGGCGGCGGATCTTGAGGCCGGCGAGCTCGAAGACAGAGAGGTCGGAGAGGTGGCGGCAGACTGTATGTGGACGCGCCGGTCAACACCTACCTGGGCCACGCAAGCTCGCACTTACACGCGACGTCGACGCATCTGGGGGTTTATGTGAGTGTGAGAGATGGAAGTAGAAGGGGCAAGGGCATACCTGAGATTCTGACATGCGCGCGCGATCTTGATGATGCCCTTGTCTGTTACCTTGCTAACGTGGGCGAGCATGAGCACGTCGAGATGCGGGCCGAGCTTCGAGATGCTCTCGAGCGAGCGGTCGGTAAGTGCCGTGCAGCCGGAGAGAATGAAGCTCTGGATTCGTGGTGCGTGGGCGACAATGCCCTCTATCGCGTCGTCGGTGATGTTACAGGAAGAAAGGTCGAGCACGCGCAAGTTATGGGCGGTGTGGTGCAGTGTGAGGGGCTGCAGCTCGTCAAGCCAGGTCGTAGGGCGAGGGGGGAGAGGTTTCTCGTGCGAGAAGTTGGGCATGTCGGGGCCTAGGGATGAGGGGAACGCCTTGTCGTTGAGTTGGTGACATCGTGCGACGCGCAGGGTTCGTAACTGCCTAGTGTACATTTAGCTTGGCGTTCAAGGTCAACTATCGCGTATACATGCCTGGAGAACATCCAAACATCGCGCAAGGATAATGCAGATAGCAGAGGGAGGTCGCAGAGCTCGAGTTCGAGCAGCCGTGAGCATGAGCGCGCGACAGCACTTATGCTTGGGTCTGTCAGCCCTGCGACCCCATTGACGTGCAGCCACTGCAGCGGCACACCCTTCCCGGTGAGTTCGAGTATGGCAACATCGGATAGCGCGTTACATCCCGATAGCCCAATGCCCTGAAGGCCTGGACAAGCAGCTGCGGCGCGTACGATCGTGCGGTCCGTCAAGTCTTGCACGCCAGAGAGAACCAGCGTCTCGAGATGGGGGCATTCGTAGAGCGCGTCAGCGAGTTCATCGTCGCTCACGCAGCCCGGTGTCTGGAGCACGAGGTGCCTGACGCGTCGGTGCTCGCCATCTTCAGGGAGGCGGTCGACGACCTTGATCATGTCATCTTCGTAGAAGGACGCAGACTCGCTGATGCTCGGCATTGTCGCCGGCACTAGCAAGGGAGAGAGCGAGGATGAGGGGGAGAAGGAGAGAATTGTGGCGGATGGTCGAGGTCGAGGTCAGCGCGCGGTGGCGGGCATGGTCGTCGTGTGCAGGTGATGGCAATCTCATCTTGGCAATGTCCACGACGTCAAGGAGCTCCGCGACAGCGCGCCCCTACCAGCCGTCTCCAGCATCGATAGACCCCCCTCCCAAGAGCAGGTTTCCCATTACGCCCGCGCTCCTGCGAGGTATCTTTGCCTCAGCGCGTACGCCAAACGAGGAGCGCTCGATCTCCCGTGTCGCATTCTTCAGGTACGCCTCGTACTCGTCACGTCGTCTCTTGCAGGTATTGAATCGAAAGAAAGATTCGCAGGATTCCTGCTCAGTATTGTCGGTATAAGCCTGCTTGCCGCGCGCGGTCGCGGTGTGAAGAGCGGTGCGGCACTGCTAGGCGTCATGTAGAAGGCACCCCATGAAGCCGACGCTAGAACCCTATGGCCCCTTGCTTGCAAGACTCCACTCTTCCTACGAAGTCTACACCGCGCACGTCCATACCGGAGCTAGTCAAATGAGCCAAGGCTCCAGTCATTTGAACCTCCACTCGCAGGGGGAGGGCAGGCTGGCATATGCCATGCTGCAGATACCTCTGTATCTAGGCGAGCGTGTACACCAAGTACTTGATCCCCATGCAATATGAGTCCGCAGTCCCCGTATCCTCACCACGACCACGATGAAGCCCGCGGACCTTCCGCTTAGCACTGGCGCGATGTCCACAGGCCCAGGATTCGTCCGCCACATCCCTACCCTGCTTGCTTTGGGTACGGCAGGACTTCTCTACCTTTCCTCTCATCGCCCTACAACTACAACCATCCGATCTGCACCATCGAACGCCGAGTATATCCTTGCCCGATGTGCTGCTGCACAAGCACCCGCAGGACCTTCCCCCGACTTCTTCTCGAGGGACACCTCGGACAGATTCGATCCAAGTACACCTCCGACGTTAATCCTGGACACTATGCTGTTCACCGGAGAAGACAACGGTACTGTGGTTAAGCGTGCAGATCTTCTTCTCGAGAAGGGCCTCGTCAAGAGCATCGGGGACCTTTTCCACCTTCGCGAGCAGTACACGGCGACGGACCTGCAAGTGGTCGACATGCATGGGGCATGGGTGACTCCTGGGCTTGGTGAGAGCATAATTTTGTGCCGCGCATATGACGCAGACTAACCTCGCCTCAGTCGATCTTCACAGCCATCTGGGTGTCCTCAGCACGCCCATTCTTGATGGTACGTCGCTACTCCATGTAATATCCGCGTTTCTAACTCCTTAGCATAGGCGCTGCCGACCTCGACAGTCCTAATGGACTCGTCCTACCGTGGCTCAGAGCCATAGACGCTTTCAACACCCACGACGACGCGTTCGCCCTCGCCATTGCTGGCGGTGTGACCTCAGCTCAGATTCTTCCGGGGAGCATGAATACCATTGGTGAGCCCATCCACGATGACACGCTTTTTTCATCCTGACGTTTCCCGCAGGCGGCGAAGGCTTTATGATCAAGCTCCGCGCGACCAGGGAGCGCACGCCGACGTCTATGGCGATTGAACTTCCGCACCAGCTGAATGCAAGCGCGTCTACCGTCACTGATCGCACGCCGTGGAGGCACATGAAGTGCGTCGGCGCTTCATCAACTGTTCTGTCAATAATCTTATTAACATGCTCTCAACGCCAGGCAAGCGTGCAGTAGGAAGTACGGCACGCGCATGGACGCAGCATGGACTTTGCGCGCCGCGTATGCACAGGCCAGTCAGGCTCGACGTGCGCAAGACGCATTCTGTAGTGCTGCGCAAGCAGGCTTATGGCAAGGTCTTGGGGAATATCCGGAAGCATCACAATGGGATCTTCTAGCTGACGTCCTGAGAGGCAAGGTCAAAGTCAGTGATGTTGATGACTGCACTACACGCGCGATATCTGATCATCTTCAAGGTGACCAGCGATTGTTCTGAGGCTGTTGATCTGGACGCGCTCGCCAGG
The DNA here is from genome assembly GCF_000143185.2 of Schizophyllum commune H4-8. Classification (NCBI taxonomy): domain Eukaryota; kingdom Fungi; phylum Basidiomycota; class Agaricomycetes; order Agaricales; family Schizophyllaceae; genus Schizophyllum; species Schizophyllum commune. Next base: position 943,609 of record NW_026089542.1, read on the forward strand.
GTATTGTATCCTGCGGCTTGCGTCACTCGAGGATACTTATGTTTTCTCAGCTAACCAACGAATTTGACTTTCACGTCTCGTCCGTCCAGCATGCGTCGGACGCATGGCTGGTACCGGGATTGTTGAAGCGCATGTAAGCACGTCCTTCTTCCTCGTTGAGTTGGTCTAACAAGACCACCATAGGTGGGGCGGACCGCCCGCGTTGTCGTTGTTTGCCACAAATCATAGGTCCGTCGTCCTTGTCCTCTGAGTGCCAATGCATGTCTCAACCGGCTGTGCAGGCGCTCTCGTGAATCATACTGGAGCTCCGAATACGGACCCAACGTTCTTGCGCACGAAAATCTAACTGTTGTCCTGAGTGTAAGTCTCAAAAAACCCTATAAAAAGTTCGTAAACTCATCGGGCCTCTATTTACTAGACCGATCATCCGACTATGCCCGCCCGCGACCTCATTCAGGAAGCGCGGCAGGCATACTATCATGGCCTTAACTCCAGCCTCTCACTTGCTGCCGTCACTTCCGCCCCCGCACATGCTGTGGGCATGGGCCACAGGCTCGGCGAACTACGCGAGCACGCAGACGCAGACCTCGTCGTCTGGAGCGCGCACCCACTGCAGCCGGGCTCGGTACCCATCCAGGTCTGGATCGACGGTATCGCGCAGTTCCCAGGCGGCGACAAGTATTCGGAGGACAAGGACAAGCGACAGAAGGCACCGCGTACGCCAGACTGGGAAGAAGAGACGGAGAACGCGGTGCGGTACGGCGGTGTCCAGCCGTTGGATTCGCGCAAAGTTACGGGGAAGGTGGTCTTTGCGAATGTGCGGCGGGTGCTGAATGGCGACGATGACCTTGTCGAACTGGACGTGGAGGATGAGGCGAAGAAGAAACTGAAGACGGTCATCGTTGAGAACGGGAAAATAACCTGCATTGGGGTGGAAGAGTGGGATTGTGAGGGTGCGGACGATGCGGATGAGTCCATCGACCTGGAGGGCGGGGTCATCGCACCGGGTATCATCTCCTTTGGGTCGCCGCTGGGTATGGGAGAGATGGCCGACGAGCCTTCAACGCAGAATGGTCTACCGCTGGACCCGCTGCAAAGGAAGGTACCTGCTGTCCTTGGCGACGCAGCTGGGCTGCAGTTCGCCGCTGACGGCCTGGTATGCGACACGCGAGATGCTATGTGAGGGTATCCTTCATATTGACCTTGTATGCCAGCTGATTGTACATCTTTCAGAAATGCGTATCGCTCGGGCGTCACCTACGCAGCGACCGTCCCTTCAGCGTCAATTATGGGCATGACGACGTCGCCGGTCATGCAAGGACTCTCCGTGACCTTCCGTGCTGGCTGTTTCTCGGTAATGGAGAGAGGAGCCGTCGTGCAGGACGTTACTGCGCTGCACGTCCACATCTCCCGCGACACTCCAATGGGTTACCACGGTGCGGCAGTCAGCCAACAAATTGCGCTCCTTCGACGCTTGCTGCACGGATGGGAGAGCGAAGATACAGAGACAGGGAAGTGGTTCAAGAAGGCAGCCGAGGTAAGTCGGTCGGCGCATGCTGCGCGAGTCCTAGCAATTAACTCCTTCATGCAGGGCGTTATCCCACTCGTTATCGATGTCGAGAGCGCAGATATCATGTCGACGTTACTGGTTCTGAAGGCCGAGGTGGAGAACCGCATTGGGTCGGCGATGCGCGTCGTATTCGCAGGCGCGAGCGAGGCACCGCTGCTAGCACGAGAAATTGTACGTGCGCGCGTCGGTGTGATCCTGACTCCAGCGCGACCGGTGCCTTTGAAATGGGAGGGACGACGGATGTATGTGGATCTCTCTTGTACCCGCAGAAATGCGCTCATCTTCACCAGCATCCCCGGGCCGCCGCTCACAACCGAGACGGGAGTAGGGATTCTACTCCAACTTGGTGTCACAGTAGGCTTAGGCGTTCGCGAAACGTGGTCAGTACGCAACACGCGCTTCGAAGTCGCTCAGGTAAGCATAAAGTTCTTTGCGCTGGCCTTCCTCTCATGGACTACAGGTTTTGCACGAGACGGAAGATCTCGACGAGAAGACAGCAACGAGACTGGTGACCACCAACATGGCTACTCTGCTCGGTATACGGCAAACTGAAAAACCCGACCTTGTAGCCTATAGAGGCGGAGGAATGTTCCAGCTCGAGAGCAAGGTTGTCGGCGTACTGTCTCCTCAGCGGGGATTTGTGGACCTCTTCGTGGACTAGGATGATCTTTCGTTATTTATTGGCGCCCTTTAGTATATTTATATGTCTCAGTTTCCTATCCTATCGAAATTATACCCACTTCAACCCAAGGGCATAGGCTCAGGGCTGGTCCTTGTCTTGGTCTCAGTGAAGGTCCTTTGACACTGAGTTATGGGCGACTATAGGCGCGTTTCTGAATCACGTGGCTTCGTCGGCGATCACCGCCTATGTTACTAGTAGTATGTTTCAGGGCCGCGGTCGACAGCCTTTCTTTGACGACTCTCTCCTTGCCTTTCACCATCCTCTGTCGGGCCTCCCTCAATCGTCGAAGTCTGCCTTGACAGTGTCTGCCCGCCCACCATGTCATCTTCCGCGCTCTATCGAGAGCAGCAGCATATACCTATCTGCACCAACTGTGATCACGCCTGTCATCTCGACCTTAACCTGCCACCACTGGGTCCGAACAATCCTGTCCTGCGCGGCGGGATGCAGCTCTCAACTCAGGATGATGCCCTTATTCAAGAGTCTCTGGTTTCTACCGACGCAGGCCTACGTCATATTCGTGGTATCATGAACGGACACGGCTGATCGAGCGAAGGTTGAAGACTCATCGCGATATATAAAGTACACAGGACGGTGTAGTCACGATCCCGCATCTTTCGTGGGCGCGACTGGGTGACTTGATGACCATGACGCCCCCCGCGTACGCACTTTAGCTAGTGCGCCACTGCCCAAGACTTACTGCCTGGAAGTATGTCAACGCGACGGTCTTGCTTCCCGAGTTCTCGTCCGTGGCTATATCTGCGGATCCCGTCACTGCTTTCCCACCTGCGCAGGCTGCACCTAACTTTGAGCACTACAAGGGACCTGTCTCTCGTCCAGCTGATGTGCCCGGTCGAGCTCGAGCATGCGCACTTGGCGTTCGACAAAGAAGCGAAGGTGATGAGCGCAAGCCCCTTCTCGCTGTTTGCGCTTTCGTCAAGCACTCTGCGTTGCCTATCGCTTCTGAATCGGCCCAGATCGTTCGTGGATCCCGCGTTTCTCGCGTCGTTGCGCACTCTGATCACCCTCGAACTTCAATTCCACAAAAACGCCCCGCTGACGCAGGACCTCGTCGACGTGCTGGGTGCTCACAACTCGATACAAAAACTGCGTGTCCTGGAGCTGGGAGGGATCCTGGACCTCGAAGCCAAGTCGCTGGTAGAGGTGATCGCCCGACACGAAGCGAATTGTCCTCTCCAGCGACTGCGTCTCAAAGGAATTTTTGCCCTCAGGCCAGCCAAATTCGGATGGAGCGATGGAATGGAAATACACCTGGAAGGCCTCGTACCCGACTTCAGAATGATGGTGTGGAAGCAGCCTATGCATCTTTTGCGCCGTCATCTGGAGTCGTAAAGCATTGTGAAAGTCTGCGAAAAGTGAGTTTCACTGCCTGCATATGAACGTCCCCCACTGATTTGCGCTCTTTAGCCATTCATTGCTTGCTCAAATGCCATACCGGACGCGTTGTAGGATTTCTGCGTGAAGCAGGCGTGGTCAAGGCCAAGCACACTTGCGACCATTTGTAGAATATAGTTCCCGAAGTCTCCAACTGTGTGCAGGCTCGGGAAACGCACGATGAACAACATCATCACCATGCTATGAATTACACCGTAGTCTGCGTTAGGTTCATGACACGGAGTACATCTGTCTGATTTTCTCTGAATCCCCTCCAATCCTCCCCTTCTCCGGCTATGCGTGACTGATATGCACGTGATGGCGCTTTGATGTTGAGTTCGGTAACCGTCACGTTGCTAAAGGTCCCCTCCCGCCACTCTCATGATTTGAAGTCACTAACGCGCTCATTATCCTGACATATAGACCGAGATGGCCCTCAGCTCGTCTCCGCGCAAGCTACAAATTCCGCTCTCCACCGGCGACGAGACGAGAAACGACGGGTCCAGCTCCTTCGGTGTGACGAAGCGTGCATTCTTCTGCGGGGTAGTCATTGAGGGTTCGGAGAATGGGAGAAGACTGCCCGATGGTGCGAGACCACAAATACTAGCAATGTGCGCGTACTGACGCAAAGACAGACGTGCAGGACCTTGTGCTATCCCTCGGCGACCCGCTAGAGTCTGACGGAGCGGACGCGGGATTCCTGGACCCATCTCGTTCATCTCAGAGCAATGTGCGTCTCATTCACGACATCTAGAAGCTCACTGACCCTCCTCTAGCAGGATCACTACCAGCGAAAGCGCGCTATGACCGACACATCCGCCCTCGCCGCCGACATACGCGAACTCGTCACCACAGAGCGCAACTACGTAGAACGCCTCCGCACCCTGAAGCATTCGTACGCCGACCCCCTCAGGAGCTTCTCGCGCGACAAGAACACGTCCCTCCTCCCCGCGTACGAGGCGAAAGTCCTGTTCGGCAATGTGGATAACCTCATCCCCGTTAATGAGGCGTTCCTCACGGATCTGGAGAAGATGATGGCTCCCAACGGCGCGAAGACAGTTGGAGGCGTCGGGGACGTGGCTCTGCGGCACTTCAAGGAGCTTCGGGGCTTTGAACTGTACAAGCAGTACTATGCGAAGCGCGAGGAGGCGCAGGCCATCTTTGAGCGCGAAGTGTCAAAGAAGTCCTCGCAGTTCGTACAGTTCATAGAGGTGCGCGTCCATACTTCCCGTCTGAACACCACTAACAGCTACACAGAGGATTAAGTACGAACCCGCTGATACCTCGCGCAATCGCGTTGGTCTGAGGGAGCTGCTCATAGACCCTGTGCAACGCATCCCCCGCTACACATTGCTCTTCAGGAACATGATCAAGCACATGGCGCCTGACGACCCCCAGCGCGACAAGCTCATCGAGGCGGACGAGATTGCTAGCAAGATCGCGCAGGCCGAAGCGGACGAGCAGACGAAACGTGCTGCCGTCTTCTACTGCCTCAGCACCAGCATCGAGGGCTTTCCCGCCGACCTGCACTCCATCTCGCGTCGATTTATAGACTGTATTGACGTTGAGGACATCATCACTGACGGTCTTATGTCTGCGAGCGCGTCGACCACAAGCCTGGGGACATCGCTTAACTGCACACTTTTCCTCTTCGACGACAAGATGGTCATAGTCAAGCGTCCACACGACAAGTCTGGCAAGGCTCTGTCAGGTCTCGATGCCGTCGACAAGGTCACCAAAGGCGCCAGCTTACCCACAAAGCGGCGGAGTGGAATGTCGTGCAAGGGTGTCGTCGACATCGCCGACGTCGTCGCCACGGATATCGGAGGCGCAGGTCAGGGCGTGCATAGGCGAGCGAGCATGGGCTGATGCGAGCAAACAGACATCAACATGTACTTCGAGAATCCGCCGCGGGATCAGAGCGATCGCTGGTCTGGCCGACCTTTCCGTGCGCTCTCCGTCGTGCATCCTCCGCATCCCATCAATCTCGATCCTCCGAAGACGCAGGCGGACAAGCAGCGGTTTCTAGAAAACTTATGGCTTGTGCAGGCGAAGTACAGGGCGAGAGTTGGGCAGTCGGTTGTTCTCTGCTCTGAAGCGAAAGAGGTGGAGGCTCGCGGAGGCCGTTCGGTTGTCGCCAGGACATTCTACAATGTCTATCAGCGGAAAGCTTTCTTGCAGGAACCCAAGAAGGTGCGCTCGCGACCTTCGGTTTATAGCAGTTGCTAACAGTGGTCTTCATAGACCAAGGCAGTCGTACATGTCGATGCTTCAGGGAGCGCCGACAATATCCCATTCGGGGTGGGCGGCCCACCCTTCGTTTGCATCCGTCTTCAACCCATGGCGGGCGAACTATGCCGCATGCGTATCACATCCAGCAGCGAAGACACCGACGGAGAGGAGGACGAGGTTCTACAAGCTAACCGCGTCTCTGCCCGCGTCGTGCAGACGATCCACCAATACGGCCTCTTCGACTTCCGTTCCGGCCGCAACTCCATGCCCAGCACACCCACGGCGAAGTCGAAAGCGTCGCTCTTCAATTTGGATGCGCTTTCTAGGAGGCTCCCCGGCGACTTCTTCGTGGGCTCTGTCAACGGGCACAGGCGAGCGAAGTCGTCGACGAGGAGTCGGAATACTATCACGTCACACAGCACAGGGCACACCCAGAGCACGAGCACGGGTGACAGTTTCGCGTTCTCGAATCGGTCCGAATCAACTGCGGCGACGTCTGTCGAGGACGGATCCATGCGCGCGGGCAAGACCTCACGGTCGTCGAGGTCGCGCAAGCTGCGGAAGTCGCCGCTGAAGACATCGGAGGGCGGCGAGCCGTTGCGGAGCTCTTCGCGGCAGAGTTCGTTGGGTTCGCGCTCGCGATCAACGTCGAGAGGGCCCGATACGGATTATAGTGATATGGAGGAGGATGACAGGACGCAGGAGCTGGACTCGTCGGAGTGGGACTTGCAGATGAAGCTCGAGCTTGCGCGCAAGAACAGCCAGACGCAACATGGGAAGCCGCTCCCTGCGCTCGACCTCGACGCGAATATAGATGACACGATTCTGGAGGGTTCGTCGTTACGAATGCTTTCGTCGATTCCGTATACTAACATAATATGAGTAGAGGAGCCACCGCAACCTCTTCGACCTTTGTCAAGGGCTTCACGAGATAACCGCTCGATTTTGTCGAAGCCAGAGTCTGAGCTAACAGTGACCGATGCGCCCCTTCTGCGCCCTGACTCACGACTATCTGACCGACCACGCGGGCCTCGCAGTCCATCCCCTCGACCACCCTCACGCTCACCCGAGCCTCGCATGCGTACACCAGAGCCACCACGGATGCGGACGCCTGAGCCTTCCACGGCGCCCGTGCTACCGTCCTTCGACGAAGAGTTGGCTCGGGAAACGCCAAGGCCGCCGCCACCGGCGTCTCAGCTTCCGCAACTGTCCAGAGGCCTCACCCGCAGCTCTCGCATACCCTTCTTCCCAACAGCAGCGAGTGATGCGACACCACGGCCATTATCCATAGTATCACAACATACTGGCCCTGTCGAGCCGCTGTCTATCAAAAAGAAGGCATCGACGGGCCCGGGATCGGTGTCGAGTTCGCTGTCGAGCTCGCCGGTACGCCGCTCGCAGGAATCGCCGACGAGGTCTTCTTCGCGGGATGACCTGCCGAGAGTGTTGTCGCCATTGCCCTTCACCAATGGCTTCAACAAGGGCAAGGCTAGGTCGCGGGATGGTTCTCCTGATGCGGACCGTTTACAACGGCTCGCTGAGTCCACTCGAGAAGACGTGCGTTGTTCTGCTTCGTGGGCACTCGGCGCGTCTAATCTGCACTGTAGATCGATTCTGCTCGCAGAGTAGTGAAGCGCATCAAGCTGGAGGTGGAAGGTCTGCGTACAGCAGGCGAACCTACTACGCCCATATCACGGCCAGCCTCGCCCGACAAGACTTTGCGCACACCGCAGCGGACCACTCCGTTGGTGAGCTTTCAGAAACTGTTGCAATTGCGCCTCCCGCTCAATGTACGCAACAGACCAAAGAAGCTCAGCAGCGAATGGAAGAAATGCGACAGCTCTTGGGCCAGCGCGATAACACGCCTCGAAGTCATTTGCGAAGTGTCGCTTTACGAGCAACGCAGTCCATGGACGCCGGCGGCCCAGGTCGTGCAACTATGGATACCAGCATCGTTGGTCGGTCGTTAGAAAACATGGCCAACGAGCTAGATGATACGCTGTCGCGAGCAGCAAGGTCCGCCGATGCGATGCAGGAAGACATCGACGAGCTACAGGCAACCCTGCAGGAGGTACGATTGATGTATTATATCCATATGGACAAACCAAGGTTGCTGACTCTGACTAGAAATCCGAGGCCCTCGAGAAGAGTCAAGAAGAAGTCAAGAGCGTCAAACGCCAGACGGAGGTCATCAAAAGTCTTCTCAACGATAAGACGGCGGAGACGGAGATCCTCTATCAAGTGCGCGCCCAGTCTGTGATTGCCCTGCGTCTTGTCCTCATATCCACCTAGACCTTCAACGAGGAGCTGGATGGCATGTACCAGGACGTCCAGTTGCCTGACGAGGAGGCCTGGGCCGCAATGGCCAAAGACTTGCGAGAAACCAAGAAGGCTCGGAATAACCTCACGGCCGAAAATTCGTACGTTCTTGCACTGCTGAAGATGACTGTCACCTCATGTCCCATCTAGTACTCTGAAGCGTCGGCTAGCCGAAATGGAAATGCAGCAGGAAGAGTGCGTGCTGCCTGCTCTCGTGGACACTCCGTATGCTCATCTCCTCCCACAGGTGGGCTACCCTCTTACGTGCGCACGGCCTGATACCATGATACTATTCATTCATCTACGCATCTATCTCCATTACATAGAATCGTGTCCCGCGTATATATGCGTTCTAATTGTGGCTACTACGTTAAGTTATGCATCGGCGGTCATGGCAGCGGAACGCGAGGATGAGCTCAGGGAACAACGGGTACGTCAACTCGTCACGGGCGACACATGATGATGATAATGATACACGACGGTAGCTAGTACACTAACAAAAGAGGAGGTAGAAGAACAGCGAAGAAATGGGTGGGAGGGGGTATGGTACACACAAAAAGCAAAATAAGAACGTAACGGACCCGCCGGGCAGGGGCGGGACAACAGAAGCCCACATACTTACTCTCGTTTATAAAAGGGGTATTATCATGAGGGCACGGCGGCAGTCGCCGTTGCGGGAGGGCTACAATGCGGGGACACAGGCGTGAAGTCGAGCTCGTGCGTCGCTGTAGGCGCAAGGGAGGGGAAGTACGGTGTAACGTCGGGGATGTGCACGTCGAGGACGATGGGCGGGTCCTCCTCGTCGGCGGGCTTTTCGATCCCGCCGGGCTCGTCCGGTCTGTCTGGCGCGCTGTTCGCACGGCGGTGCTGCAGCGGCTGTCGAGGCGTGGTGCGGACGGCGGTTTTGGAGAATCGGCGAAGGAGGCTCTGCGTGACGGTCCGGTTCGCATCGTGCAACGAGGCGCCGTGACCATGATCACTCTGAGTCTCGGGTATCGCCAACGTCCGGGTGCTGGAGTTGGTGGAGGAGAAGGAGGATGACGCGCCGCGAAGGAAGCCCTTGAAGTTGCGCACGAGCGACGAGCGCCGCTTGCTCTCCGGATCGCTCGGGACATGCCGGAGACCCTTGTGCGACGATGACGAGGTGAGATTGACGGGGCTGCTCGTTGACGATCGCGCGGACGATTGTGAGAAATGCGAGAACGGGGACGGCGAAGGCGATGAGCCTGCAGATGCCGGGCTGAAGGCGCTGACGCCCTCCGTCGAGATGACGCTTGGCCTCTTCGCCAGGCGCCGGTTGGCGAGGGACAAGCCGCGCGTACGGTCTGCAGAGGCCGCCTCCACGTCGAAGATGCTGTTGCGCTTGTACACGCGCACGCTCTCATGCCGCGTCAGCTTGCTCTTCGCATTCGCGATGCTCAAGCCCGAGTTCGCCCGTGGCGTAGCGCGCGAGCCCGCCACCGACGGCGCCTGAAAGAGGTCTTCCTCGCGCCTGCTTGCCTGCGCACGCGCCGCCAGCACTGGCTCCGAAATGACGTCCAGCAAGCCACGATCAACAGCGAGGCGCGCATTGTGCGACGCGCGCCGGATGACGACCGTCTCGTTGTCCACCGATGAAAATATGGCCTTGACAGACGCAGTCGACGAGCGTCGACTCGCCGCGATGTGCTGAGGCGGCCCATCATGCAATCGTCTCGAGACCTCCGTGAACCCCTGCTGCCCATCACTCCGCTCGACCACCGCCATCAACGACTCCTCCAGCATCTTCGAGCTCGACGAGCCCCTCAGCTCCGGAATGCTCTGGATCGTCGGCAGCGGCGTGATGCTCTGCAGCACCTCCGCCGACTCCGACTGTTGAATCGGCCCGCCGCGCGCGTCCAGGTACAAGCTCGACGTCGGCTCGTTGATCCACGACGTCCGGTGCGCCTTCGCCTCGCGCATGGACGCCATCCACGCCTCCTTCTCCCTCTGGCACGCCGCGGCGAGCTCGAACTGATGGCCCTTGCCCAGGAGGCGGAATGAGCAGGGCAACATTGCTATGAGGAACGTGCGTGAGCGAGACAACCTTAATGAGGCCACGAGCAAGGCCACGTACCGTCCCTCTCGTCGAGATCTACAATTTCAAAGTCCGCGAGCGAAAACCAGTGCTTCGGCTCGTACACCTTGCCCTTGCAGACCTTGACGAGGATGAGGTACCCGCCCAAGTACAGGAAGGCGCCAAGATACTTCGCCTTGATATTCGCGGATGCAGTCATCGGCTGCAGCGGGCTGTGGTGCACGACGTCCAGCGATCCGGCAAGGAGGCACGTCCCAAGCGAGCTCAGGAAGCTGCTTGTCATATTGAGGCTGGCCGGCAAACTGTGTTGCGAGGCGGACGAGGAGGAAGACAGCCGAAGCGCGCTTGCGACGCGAGACACAATGAGCGCGCTCTGTGCACACACTGCTTGCCTCGCTCGAGCTGCGTCCACGGCAGCGGCGACATGACGCATCGCCTGCGCAGCGCTCTCTACCGCAACATGCACAGCAGAACGGCGAGAGGGCTGCCCGGCGGACAAGCGTTGCGCCCCGCGACTGGGCTTGAGCTGGTCAAGAAGTAGCGGGTACTTGCAGATGCGCTGGATGGGCTTGATCAGGTAGTCCATCAGCGTCAGCCTGCGCGCACGAAGCTCGTTCGGGAACGGGAGGGCCTCGCGCTGTTGTGCTACGGATCGCCGCCGCAGGCTACGAACAGCACCGTCGAGGGAGTGGACTGATCTTGACCGCTTGCGAGGTGATGGCGAAGGCAACTCCGCAGTGAAGGTGTCTGCATTGGTTGGTGTAGCTGCTGAGGCGCTGGCGGCGTGAGGGACGGCTTTGCGAGGGGTCGCTTGAGTCGTTGAAGGTTCCTCCGCCGACGGTCGGGGCGACATCTCATGCACCATGTCAGAGCAGCGTCGTTCGAACTCGTCCCACTCGGGTGGATGCTGATGCTGCACGCGGCGAATGACCTCGGTCGCTTCTTGATGGCCCGTACAGAAGGCCTCATACATGTTGAACCTAGAAGACTGATCACCCTCATGAGAATTGCCCTCCAGAAATCGCGGGGGTGCTAACCTCGACCGCAAACTTCGTCGCGACCACGCCAATCGCGCTGTCGATATCGCAGTCCGACTGATCGTTCAGTTCTGGCCAGCCTTCCTCGGAGCGAACCACGCCCATCCTGATGCCGTGCGGAAGAAGCGCCTCGCGTAGCTCGTCGACGAACTCCTCATGCAGCTGCATGATATCCTCCGCGTTCCGCATCATAATGTCCATCTCGACGGCGTTGAGAATGACACGGCCCTTGTCCTTCTCCTTGCCGGACGTCGGACTGAGGTGCTGCACGCCCTGGCCGTCCACGGTTGTCAGCGCGAGCGCATTGTGGATGCTGTTGGCCGAATTGACGCGCGAAATGGACGTAAACGAGGACCCGCTTCTCGAGAAGGATGGCCGCGAGGTCAGATTGGCTAAATTCCGCAGGTAGATCTGTATCGGCTGTCAAACCGTCGGGCACCGCAACACGCTCGGAAGCCGACGCACCGTGACCAGAGCCCGCATATCCAAGACATACCCCACCTCCGTCGTCAGCAGTTCCATGAGGGCATGGTACTTGCGCGTGTCCTCCTTCAGCTTCTCCGCTCGCCACTCCGCCTCCTCCCCACCAGGGTCCATCGCATCGGGCTCGGCAGTGATCACCCTCTCAGGGAAGGTAAACTTGCTGGGCCCTGGCTCGCCGGCATTGTCCAGCTCGTCTTCGTCCGCATCGCTCGGCGTCGATCCCTCGATATGGAAAAGCGAGGGACGCGAAGTGTGCGGCGTGTTCAGGGCGTGTATGTGCGACGCCAGGGGCGGCTGCGGCTCGCGCACTTTTCGAGATATCCCGGGGCGCAGCTTGCTGCCCGTCGCATTCAAGTCGTACTCGCGCAGTGCGGGTGCCCGGTAGAGTGTGTCGGACATAGACTTGCGGCGCATGGAAAGCGAGGGCGCTGAGACTGAGCGATGTGGGTGTCTGCGAGGGGCCGTATTGGGCATAGATGGTGAGACGGAGACAGCAGCGTGTTTCCTATGGCGTGAGGTGACGCAAGTGACCGAGCGCTTGACGAGGGTCGGTGGCGGCGGCGTCGGTGGTACCGCGATCCAGGTCGGCGCCAACAATGCCGGCTTGCAGCGCGGAGACTGCGGGGAGGTCGGAGCGGTGGTAAGCTGGGAGGCGGAGAGGCTCGAGTTGGATGAAGAGGTGACCCGTGAAAGGCTATCGAACGTGCATGCATCTGCGCTCGTGGTCGGGGTGCAGACGGGTGATGCGCGGATGGGGGGCATGGGCAGGAAGCCGTTGGCCGTGAAGCGGTGCTGACCGCGGGCGTTGCGCGTGGGCGAGGTCGTGATGGTGTCCGCGGACGGTGAGAACATGCCGAGGGAGAGCTTGAGGTCCTTGCTGTTCGCGCGGCGGGAGGAGATGGGGACGGCGGGGCGGCGGGGAGGAGCTGCCGCGGGGCGATCTGTCGGTGCCAGGGCTTGCATAATTTCAGCACCGTTGCGGCCAAGAAGTATGAGCAGGGAGGGGGGAATTACGAAAAAGCTAGTAGAATATAGTGGAAGAAGGGGCTGGCCGCATTGCGCGAGAAGGCAGGGGACGCGGCAACGGCGGGGCGACGGTAACTGGCAAACTTACGATGGCCGATGCCGGATGGTTCCAGAGACGGTGACGGACAGGAGCCGACAAATATGATCTCTGGGCGGCGGCAAAACGGTGATCCTGAGTGGTGGCGACGACCCGCGCGTCCCCTTGCCTTTCACCTGTCGCGCGTCTGCCTTGCGATGTCGTTCGAGTGAGAGTTGAAGAAAAAGAGGGCGTCCGGGGCTGTGGGGCGATGGGCGGCTGGGGGAGGAGAGCCGGAGCCGAGTGCGGCGGATATTGTGTGGGCTGGCGCACGCACGGTCGGTAGCCCGTCGGCGGTGACACAGAGGCGGGGCGTGTAGCGGCAAGCGTTGGAGATGATGGCGGTCGGGAGCAAGAGGTACGCGCCCGTCCTCCTTCCCCGACGTCCCGAACGCTTCTGGTCGCCACGCCCCCGGAGATCACCCCGGATCCGGCAACTACTCACGGCCGTATCGGTCCGGCGCATTCTATGATCTCATCACCTGCTCATTTTTGTTCTGCTTTTGGTAATTCTTGTTCCTCCGACGTGCTTCGCGCCCTGGCTTACGCGCCTACAATTGCCTAACGCGGGTTGGCGCCCACCATCGCCTCGAGTTCAGCACCGTCGCACATCCTGTGGTCCTTACGCCGCAAACCTATCATTGCAAGCACGCAACCCGCTAGCCCCATCCGATAAACCGATTGAGCACGATGCACATGGTGGCACGAACGCGGCAGAATGGCGTAGCGTAACGCGTTGCAGCCGCACCACGTTCGATCGAAGAACTTGGGGATAGATACGAGCAGCGCGACGCACCCCAACCAAGTAGACAATTAGATCGCGAGGCGCAGATAGTCCGCGCAGAAGACGCATAAACGTCGCGCATAGCTCCCCACCGCTCGCGCCTTGCTTCCTATCGCTCTACGCCCGAAATTCAAACATTAGTGTACCGTAAGACGAAGAGGCAGGCTGAACCAGACGCGTACCATGCAGCAATACTCCTGAGGATGACAGGAGCACAGCACGTCCCAGAGCGACAGGCCATGAGGATCTTCTCGGGCATCCTCGAGACGGATAGGAGATCCCCCTAGCTTCCGGGATGAGGTGCACCACCCCGTGTACGGCAACGCGACACATTCTTCACTCCACTCCGACATAGAGTGCCGATCGGCGGCGAGCGGTCTGCCGTACATCCAACCTCTCTTCTTGCGTACATTCTACCTTTCCTCTTGCGATCCCAGCCATTCTTCTTGCGTACAAGTGACTGCGTCAACGTCTACGCGCTTGCCGTACTGCGACCTCTCTTGGTCTGCCGTATCTCCTCCCTTGGTCCAGTCGCGTCTCCTCCATGATCCAATCGTATCTCCACCCCAGGCTCTTCCGTTGCCGTAAATTCGACCACTTCACCGCCGCGCAAAAATGCACTCGCAACCGCACCAGAATGCACTCGCGACCGCACCAAAATGCAATCGTTACCGCCCCTTCGCCGTTGACAGAGCGCATTCATGACGCTTGGGTTGTTGCATGCGTAACGATACGCGCTAGACCCTGGTCTTGATGGAATACGGCATGCACTGTATGCGATACGACACGCTCTTCATATGCGAACCACGGCGGCTGGAGTACGCGTGGACCGGGCCCGATTGTCATGGTGGCCAGATTGCGCACTTCACTCTAGTCGCTGGAGCCCATATAACCCCGTCTGAGCGACCATATAACCCTGTTAGCCGGGTATATAGATTGTCGAAGCGCCCCATAGTGTCAAGTATGTCGAAGCGCTCCGCAGGCAAGTCGCTGGTGGCGTATCGCGTCTAGTGAGTGCTCTCGGAGAGACAATATCCGAGAGATGTGTCGGGCGACAGTCAGTGTGTTGAGTGGACATTGTGCTTGCGACGTCGACGCCTCGATGTTCGTTTGTAGCCCGTGGTCCCGTGTACCGCATGGCGGCGTCGAACGATAACTCCACGAAGACGGCGGCGCGAAGTACGAAAAACGGAGAGCTCGGCGAAGGTCGGCGACGGATGGGGTACACGGCAGTCTTTGTAGGTGGTCGATAGTCTTCGTAAAAGCTGACAGTCCCCATCCTTGCTGAAGGTGGACAGACGCCTCGAATTGCATGGGCTTCGCCCCATCGTCGGCGAGATCCAGTGGGGTGCGGGAGGTACGCTGTAGCTTGGACGCTCGCCACAGCATCTTCTGCCATTCCAAGCGCAACTGCGAGGGGCCCGAAAGGCAAGGAAGCCGCGACAAACGGAAGCGGCGAGGCCAGGGCTCATGTCATCGTCACAGTGACGAGGAGAACATCAGCTAACGAAAAGTCTTCAGCTCAGTGACAAAGGCAATACGTGATGTAGACGCTCACCATGGTGCGATCTTTCTATTCACCAGTGGGCATTCAGCCACTGCCGCTAGCGCCCTTCAACAGAGGCTGAATCGTTTGCCGCGCGGGACCTGGCAATGCAAGAGATAGACCGCTAACGCCACGCTCGACCAGCCACAAAGCCATCACATTCGGGTGCGGGACCGTAGGAGACGGAGGGTTGGGCACGAATTATGTTTGAACGTTGAGCGTCATGACTGCCGCGTAGGCAGTTCGCCATAGCTGTATACGACATGCAGGCGCTGACCATTCAGCCACAGCAACATTCGAAGGCTTGGCCGTTCATTCAAAGCGACATTCGGAAGCTTGGCCACAAACAACGAGCGCGCCCATGTGTGGCACGTTGTTGTCAGAGCAGATCTGTATAGTTCCATCGCATCGTGTACGTCCCCTGCGACGGCGTTCTCGGGCGCAGCGAACGGCCATGCACGGAGGATGATCGAGAGCGCCGCGATGGGGTGAGGGCGTACGAGAGCAGCATGACGAGAAATCGAGAGCAGTATGAGGAAGAATTGAACATCGCACGGAAAGGAATATGCGAGAATTACTGCGCAATATTCCACCGCCGGTCTACCGAAAATCGGGGGCATGAAAGGTTGCGCGATACGGTGACGACGGAATTTAGAATGAAGGAATCGAGTCGACCAACGGCAGAGTTGGCATGCAATACGGCGGAGATGCGCTCGGCGGCGAAGCCAGGGACACGCGATGAGGTTCCTCCAAGCATTCCGCCACGCAGTCGTTCTGGGGCCTTCCTCCATACCACAGCGCGCGAGGACGGCCGAAGGGGGAGCGCTCTGAGACTCGAACATGCCAAGTTTGGTCCAGCGGGGAGCGGAGTCCGCATGGCGGTGCGCCGACGCCAGTACACGAGGCATGGCAGTGCGCCGACGCCATTACACGAGGTACGGCGATGGAAACCCATCGGAATGGAGGAGTAGCCGTCAGGATATAGCGAGTGGAAATCCGCATCGTATCTGAGTGGAATTACGCCTTGTATCTGCGGCGGTGCTCCGTGCCAGGATATCTCACTGTCTTCCTGAGGCGTCACTCCATATCCATAGCACCGGGCTACGGTCGAAAGCGGCCTTGGGGAGCGCTGACTGCCCCAACGGTGCTGCCCATCGGGGTCCTATACCCTACGAGGCCCTGCTACTCCACAGCGAGGATCGGAGTACAATGTGCCGGCGCTATAAAATGAGGCCTAGGCGGTGTCGTTACACGAGGTTGAGTGACGGTTGGGTTATGTGGACGACCGCGTTCGCCAGTGTTGGCAACGATGTCCGCGACGCAGCAGAGTTAGGGCCGATGCGATAGGCTCGGGTCGAGTACGATCGTGGCTTGCACTGCGGCGACAATATAGGCCACTGCGTCGAGTACGTAGACGGCAAGCCACCGCTCTGCATACGCCTAGGACGCTCTACATGCGTACGGTGGGCCGATGGGCCCGAGCGTCGCATGAACGCACGCCCGGTGCGTCGCGTTCTGCAACGCCTGGTATAGCCGTAGGTGCTTCGTGCCCGCAAGATGACGGCGACATGTGCCTTGGTCGAGGTTGTGAAACGTGCGAAGGGTACGATGTATGGAGTCGCAAGCAGAATAACGCCTGCCGCAGCGACGTAAGATACGCTGAGTTGTAAGGCCGGTGCCCCTCTGTTGGCGAGAGCGATGGCCAGTGTATTGACGCGCTTATGGAGCTCTAGCCAGCAAGATAGCGACACCTAGCGGTCGCCGAGGGCTTGTTGAACATAGAGTGGCAAGAGAGGCCAGGGTAGGCTAAATCGCGGGCAAGCGACGGCGTTCTAATCCTTTGACAGCTACAGCTCTTCTTCATCGTGATAGTAGAGCGCAGATGGATCGGGGGAAGGCGATTGGATGGTGGGCTTCTAGGCGTGAAAGTTTGAGAGGAGCCCAGTAGGGTCGGTTGGCGGCTACAATGGGTAGACCATGAGGGGATAGCGGATGTGGATTGGGCGTGATTAGCGCATAACGGCTCCCAGTGGCACAGATTAGTCGGTTTCCGGGCATAGCGGTGTCGGTCGACGAGGATAACGAGGAGGCCAGTCAACCGATTGTCAGAAATAGAGGACGCCAGAGGTCGGTTTTCGATATCGGGTTCGAGAGCTTCATTCTTCATCTTCGGCTTCGTCGAACCATCGCTCTTCGGCCTCCCTGTCCTCGTCGCTATCCAAGGACTCGTCCCAATCGACTTCATCGTAGTCTATACCCTGCAAATATATCAGCGACAGTCATAGATAGCAAGGCGCAGCAGAAATGGATTGCGTAAAGACGGGAATACGATCAACAAGAATACTCACGTCTAGCAACCCGTATATGAACCTCTCGCGGATGATCCTCTCGAATAGCGCTTGACGATCAGCGTCCGTCTCTTCGGGCTCTGGCGGAAGAGGTGGTGCAGGTGGATGTATTGCCAGGGAATTCATCCGACCAACCACGTCATCTTCATCCTCATCTTCGCTTTCACTATCTTCCTCCGGTACGAAGTCATCCTCAGGATCGGGCGCAGGTACGGTCGAAACGCGCTCCCGCCTCAATTCTCGCACCCTCTCCGCCTCTCTTTCCTCCTCGTACTCTCCTAACAGTTTCCCAATTTTGTTGACATGCTTCTTCTGCCCAGGCATAAACCCCTCCTCCGCCCACCTCTTCTCCTCCATCGCTTCTTCTTGCCCTCGCCTCTCGCGTCCTTCCCACAAATGGGGCCAGGTATTTCGTGCAGCAAGAAAGGAGAGCTCTTTCGGAGACGTTGTAGTGTGCTTGGTGCGCCGATTGCGGATGCGGGGGACAGATGTGCGCTCCTTTGGCGTAGTGATTTGGGAGAACTGAGCAGCAAGATGGGGCGGAAGGTAGGTAAGGTTCTTCTTCAGGAAGCCGATGGGGTCTTGTAGTGGGGAGGGTGCGTAGGAAGAGTCCAGTCCAAGGTACTTGAGTATCGCGCCGTCGTCAAAGCAAGGTGCCGCCATCGTGGTTGGTGATGAGAGGGGATTGCGAGGGGATCGACGGTGCGCCGCTGACGTTGCACGATCGGGGGACCGGTCCGAAACTCATACGTCCCACGTGGGGTCCAAATATTCGCGGACCGCCCTTGCCTCCTCCCCTCATCCGCGCCGCTCGCCGCGATGGACGAATACGCGGCAGTGCGCGTTTGCAAATGGTTCCAATGCTCAATGCGCTTTGACTCGCTTGATGACCTTCGCGATCATGTCGTTCAAGCCCATGTCCGCACCGCGCAACCCCTTCCGCGCCGGGACGTCGCTCTATATCGGCGCATCGAAGAAGGCATGGTGCGCAGCCTCAGCCTGAATGACCCCGAGACCTATGAGAGCAACCCGCATGCTCTCAAGAGGCGGCGCGTGGAGAAAGAGGGTGAGTGGTGGAACGCCTCCCACACGCGCGCATCACCCACGTCCAGACTTAGAGCCGTGGCAGTATGTCAATCCGGCGGATACCCTCCCTTCCCCAACCTCCGAACGGCTGGAGTATCCGGATGAGGATGAGCAGGACATTGAGGACGCGGTGATGGAGGAGGGTCGTGCATCCCCTGAGCGTCAGGAGCTATCGTACCCATCGGAAGGGGAACGCTCCCCGAGTCCCCCTCCAGCAGCACCCGCGGTGCCTCCCAACATCAACCTTCTTGTGCCACCCAGGCGTACGTTTGCATCTCTATCGTCCCCGACGTCGTCGCAGGGCTCGATCTCTCCGTTCCCCAACTCGCCCTCCATCGAGGAGCAGATAGCGCGGCACAGGGAGAAGAAGGCTGCGAAGAACCTCCCCACGAGTATGGAGGCGCGACATTCAACAGCGTCGCAGTCGTCCTCCTCGTCGCGGGAGGCAGTGGAG
This sequence comes from Schizophyllum commune H4-8, assembly GCF_000143185.2. Classification (NCBI taxonomy): domain Eukaryota; kingdom Fungi; phylum Basidiomycota; class Agaricomycetes; order Agaricales; family Schizophyllaceae; genus Schizophyllum; species Schizophyllum commune. The sequence continues at coordinate 962,703 of NW_026089542.1, forward strand.
ACGCAACTTACGGCTACGCTCGACTGGGACGCTCAGTCGGATAGCATGAGCATCCAGCAACGACAGCCCTCGCAGTCAGAATCCGTGCAACAGGAATCGCAGACCTTGGACTCGCAACATACAACCAAACCGTCTCAGGCTTTCGATGCCACCCAGATGCAGGACGCATATGCGCACGAGCTGGCGTGGTCGCAGGCTCCTGCACCTGACGATCCCGCATCCGCGTCAGCTACTCAGACCACAGGCACTGAAGCTCCGGAAACCCAGGGATCACTACCAGACACCCAAGAGCAGCTTGCGTATCCGCCCGACGAACCCTCCACCTCTCAACCAATCGCGCAATCCCTCTCCGTCTCGCCGACCCACACTTCATCCCCCATGTCCGCAAACGCTTCGAGCGTCCAGTATAGCTTCGTCACCCCAAGCCAATCGTGGTATCATATACCCCGCAAGCGGAAGGTGTCTGGCAAGCGGAAGAGGCAATCCATCGACGATAGGTCGAGGTCGGGGTCGATGCCGCAGGAGGAGAGCGAGGAGTCTAACAAGCCCGCGCCTACTAGTCCTTCGGCGTTATCGTCCAAGTTGACTGGAGGCGGGGCCTCTGTCCAGAATTCCACCCCCTCGTTGCCACAAAAGACCCCAGCATCTGCAACCGCGCCCCCTCCTGTTCCCGAACCTAGCCAGTTCCGCGACAAGACTATAGCATCAGCAAAAGCGCCACCAAGGGATTTACTGTCGAAAGTCCTGACATCCTCACAATCACCAGCGACACCTCAAAAGGCCCGCACATCCCGACCACCATCGGTACGGTCCTCGACGCCGAAGCGGTTCACCCCACGGCCGTCGACGCCGAGGGACGAGCAAAGCCTTCCACCCCTTCCCTCCTCCGACGAGGATGACTCGCCACCTCCATTGCCTCGGCCGCCCCGACGGGATCCTGCCCATCAGCCCCCTCGGCCGATCTCTATCTCTCCGTCACCATCTCCACGGACCTCTTTATCTCCTCCGCCTTCGCGACATATTGCTTCTCCACCACCTTGCCAGTCCACTGTCGCGCGCGCCTCTGACAACAAGTTCGTCTCTTGCGCAATGAGCATCTTCCCGGATGGCGATCCCTACGTATCGACGCACGCACCTGCCGCCTCAGAAGCACCCCACTACACCATAGTCGACGACGACGATCCAGAGCGGTACATCGGGGGCGAGGACCCAGACGAGTATGAAGAGGAGTACGAGGAAGACGGCGGTGCGGAACGGGAGCAGGACGACAGCTACGGCGACGAGGAGGAAGAAGGCGACTCTTTTGAGCGGCAGGGAGGCAGTATCGAGGACTACATCGACGTCGACGCCCTTGAAGAGCTGTCCTACCCGGACTCGTATCCGCCGTTGCAAACGCAAGCTCCGTATCAGAGTCAGAGCCAGTCGTACAGTCAGTACTATTGATAATGCGGCTGCTCGCCTGAGTGTAGGTGGAGGGTCGTTCCTTCAATTGATGTATGCTTTGGGACTTTTCTGCATTTCTCGTCCATCTGACGGCTCTTCGGCTCTGATGGCTGGGCGCTGTTGTCTCAAGGTAATGTCAGTCGTCGGTGTGCCGGCTTTTGTGTGCCGGCACTGGGGGAGCTGAGGACAAGGTCCCCTTGTAGGGACCAACTTGCGCAGCTCCGGCATCTTCTCAGCGATATCTCTTCTGACAGGCGCTCGAAAGTCGGACCTGCGCCACGAGCGACCTGGGCACTCCGCTCTTGACCGCCGCTGCAGGTATTCCCCCGCCATGCTACACGTTGCGCGACCTTACCTTGTATAGTGGTCAGTGTACAATAAGCGTGCCCTTTAGTATATAATGCCTGCAGAATCGCAGGCCACCTAACCTTCAGAGGACGCCCTCTGAATTCCACCGCTCGCACCAGCTTCATCGAACAACCCTTGCCTTCAGACTCAGATGCCTGTGAGTCTGACTCGTCACATTCACGCTATTCCTTGCTCATAGCGCCGTTCTCCCCCTTTTCTCTCTTCCTCGTTAGGTTTACGACTTCGACAATATCGACGAGTGGGATGCCGCTGGAAGTCAGGGTCCTGCCAACAAAGCACCGGCGAACATTAGGGCCCTCCGTACCAACCTTTTGCGCGTTGAATGGCTAGACATATCCATGCCTGCCGAGGACATGTATGTCAAGAATCATATGGTCTTTTCGGCGCTCATGGAGACGCCCATCGTAATTGGACGCAAGACGTATTTTGCCGCCCGCCTCTCCATGGAAGTGAACGACGAGGCCGACGCTAGTTACACGATCCCGGACGTAAACGACGTAAGTCGCTTTCTGGTTATACCCGGCATTTGGCTAACTCACGAATTTGGATAGATCCTGATCTGTTACGATGACTATGCGGCGGGCGCTTATACCATGAAGCTCCTCCAATATGCCGGACCAACCAACAGCGCTGCTCATGTAAGGAGCTACAGTCTCAAGCAAGGGACGACTCTGGGCGAACTGGTCGATGCCGTTGTGACCCAACGCATGCATAGGTTCCTGTTCTTCAGCTACACCCAAGCTGAATTCTGGAAGGGTTGCGGTCATCATCTGTACGTTCCTGCCATTCTCCTCGCCTGTTTTCGCCCTTGCCTAACCTGTTATGATGCAGTCTTCGCGTCTATACCCTTTATGTCGATCAGGGTATCATCTCCGATGAGCACTCCCGTGAAGAAGCAAGCAAGGACCTCTGCCATGAGCTGCTTACCACGTACCTGAGGGGCGACGACGGGACCACGAAGAGGGCTACCGTGAGGGTCGGGCGCGGGAGGTTCCTCAGCTGGGATGATACAACGCATCGGCTCATCGACGAAACGATCTGGAGCTCGGCGCCTCCACGCCACGCGGAGAAGCTGAAGAAATACGGCTTATACTGAGCTGCTTTTCCCAACGAAGTCGTCCACATAGTGTACATGTGAACACATTATGGTATCGGATAATTGTATGCTTGCCTTTATGATCATGTTTATGTCTCTCTTGCCGCGACTCTCGCTTCGCAGATGCGTAAAGTCAATTCAACTGTTCTATTTGGATTTTTGCGATCGCTGGAGAAGTACCCGCCCATCTGATATGCTTTGAGTGAGCACTGGGGCATGCCAAATGGTCGCTAGTATCCCAATCGGGCGATTATTGTCCCATTACTAGCGTCAACGCCGCATGTCGCAACGGAGGCAAAGGGACACGGCAAGTACCGGGAACCTGTTTCAGACCTATACTAGCGCTCTTCATCGCACTAAAAAACCCAGATGACTCTGTCTTCCTTTCACTCATCTTCCAACCTTCAGAGGACCCGCTCATTATCTCGTGACATCCGTGTACATGGCATCAAGCGCTTCTTTCGCCGCATGCGAGCAGGAAATCGTGGCTGCCTGCGCCCAGCACGAGCTCGCACATGCCCAAAAAATCGACTATAGACGATGCATCCCTTTCATCATCGACGACACCAGATATTTCGTCAAGTTTGGTGACACCTTGAGCTTCGCATCTGAAGCCGCTACGCAGAAGGAGCTTTCCAAGGCCGCTCGCAGTGACCAGGACGCGCCGCGCGTCCCAGCAATCCACCACATCTTCGCGCACGAGCATCTCACGTACGCTGTCATGGAGTTTGTCGAGACGGCAGAAGTCCCTATGGAGGCACTGGTACAAAAGGTAGCTGCGGCTGTGCTATGGCTGCGTCGTCAGCCAGCGCCTCCCGGTGTCGCGCTCGGCCCTTTGGGTGGCGGACGTGCTTGGCACCGGATATTCAAGGACAGCTGTGCGCCGCTACCTTTCACCAGCTCTGCCGCGTTAGAACGCTTCCTGAACAAGGTTCGTCCACTCGCTACGTGGCTTGCCCCTCCTGCTAAGTAGCCTGACACGTTCTCCGTAGGCCATCTCGAGTATCCGTCGCCGCCAGCCCAGTATCGCCGACATTAGCATTGCCGACGAACCACTAGTCCTTACCCAGTCCGACATGGACCCCAGCAATTTCGGTGTCGATACCGCCGGGCGACCGGTCATCTTCGACTTTGGCCAGATTGGATGGCTCCCTGAGTCCCTTGCAAATCACTCCCTGCTCGGGACGTCCCCCTTTGCCTCCGGTGTGTCCGCGGGTGTGCTGGGTGACGGCCTTCGCTCCGTGGTGGAATCGTCCAACGTGAAGTCGTTGGGTGCAGTCAGGGTGTTTCTGGGCACGACTTTCAGCCATGATCTTGGTCCGTTCGACAGTTTTTGTTCCTTCAGAATGCTAACGAGACACGCTCACAGGCCTGGATTGCAATGCGAATCCGAAGACGTAGGGTTCGAATGATTGGAATACAACTCAGTCTGAAAAATATGTCTAGCTGCGCAAGTTTGATTGATCGTTCTCCGCTTGTTATCCGGAGAGAAAATGCTGAGAGTGAAGACGGGCTTCAAAGTACAGCCTCTCTCTATCAAGTCCAAAAGACGGCCTTGCGTTGTCGAAATCATTAGATCGGCAGTTGCCGGATCCTCCTTCTGAATCGCCACCGGAGCCAGGCCCGGTGGGCCGTGGATCCTTCCTGTGCGCCACCGCGACCATCGACTAGTCCTGCGTAGGCCTGCCTCTGATCGTATGACAGAGAGAGCTCTCCGTCGCCCCCTCGGATCTTGAGACTACGTTGTGGCTAAACGCCCCACTCCATCATGTCTGGAAGCCCAGATTTGACCTCGTCTCGTACTTCCCCCACACCAACGACAGACGAGAAGGGCAAGGGCAAAGAACCGCCTAAGGACAACGTCCTCGTCGTCTTCATACACGGGTTCAAGGGCGATGACGAGACCTTCCAACACTTCCCCGACCGACTGCAGCACATCCTCTCTGAAGCCATCTCTGACGCGGTCGTTGACTGCGTGGTGTTCCCTCAATATGAGACGAAGGGGAATTTGGTGAGTGTCAGTGCTTGCTTGGAACGTATAGGAGAGCTGACGGTCAGGGAGACGGAAGCTGTGAACCGATTCTCGGAGTGGTTGACGACGAAGACGGTTGAGCGGGAAGTGTCTACGGGTGTGGGGGCGGGGAATGTGAAGATCGTGTTAGCTGGGCATAGGTGCGCAGCCGTCGTAATGTTGAAGAGAACAGCAGCTAACAATCTGCAGTATGGGCGGTATCCTCGCAGCGGACACCCTGCAAGAGTTCATCCAGACACGACCTGACACCTCTGCGCCCCTGTGGCCGAAGATCATTGCTGTGCTGGCATTCGACACACCTGTGCGTCACTGCCCCCTCCCCTTACCTCTTCCTACACACCCCTTTCCCCACCCGATGCTCATCTCCATCCCAGTACCTCGGCGTCCACCCCTTCGTCTTCAAGAACAGCGCGACGAAGGCCGTCGAATACGCCTCGACCGCAAAGACCCTCGGTAGCGCCCTCCTCGGCGGCTTCGCGGGCTTCGGATCCAAGAAACCCACCAACGACAAGTCCAAAGCACCTGCTGGCCTGATCACTGCTCCTGACACCGACAAGCAACCCAGCGACTCCAATAACCAATCGGGATGGGCGAAGTGGGCCGTGCCTGCGCTGTACGCGGTCGGCGGGGCGGTGGCAGCAGGTGCCGTGGCTGGCGGCGCATACTGGCGAAGAGACGACCTGAACCTGGGTCTGTCATGGGTGACGGACCACCTGAAGTATGTGGGCGAGCTATGGAACGAGAAGAGGATGAACGCGCGGGTGGAAGGGCTGGTCGACTTCGAGGAGCAGCACGGGGTGCTGTTCAAGACGTGCGTAATTATGCCCTCGCCTCCCTTTTGCATACTTAATTCCAAGTCTTCTTAGGTTCTACACCTTTCTTCCGCCCTCTCCACCCACCTACTTCTCCTCCCGCACCTTCGTCGTTCTCCCCAAACGCATCTCACGCGCCTACTCCCACTTCGCCCCCGCCAAAAACGAGCTCGCTGCAGATGAACTCGAAGCCCACACGGGCATGTTCAGCGGCGCGACGAACGACGGGTACTACGAGCTCGGACTGGAGACCGCGAAGTTCATCAGGCAGGCTGTATTCTTGCATCGCGGGGTCATGGTCGCCGGTGCGTCAGCTGCTGCACCAGCAACACCAAGCTCTGAGCAGCCGGGAGCATCGGATCCAATACCACAGGATCCGTCCACTGGCGAGGGCGACGCGGTCGCATTGCCGAAGCCACCCGAGGCTTGAGGCGAGCGCACGCCATGTACTTTATGACATCTTTTTCTGTATTTTATGTCTATTTTGGATACACTTGTACGTTCGATGTTCAGCGGGGCGTTAGCATCAGCTTCATCGCGTACGCGTCCTCGCCGTCCGCGTCTACCAGCGGCGCGATCAGCACGAGATGGGTTGGAGTATGAAGGGGATACGCACAGTATCCCTTCTCGATATCCTTGACCGTGAAGCCGAGAGTGTCACGGTAAAGGCCAAGGGCGGCGCGATTCGATTTTCGGACGTGCAGGGAGACGTAGGCGGCGCCGTATATTGAGGACATGGCTTCCTCTGTGTGATCGGTGGGGAAGGTTATGAAAAGGGACGGTGAAGAACAGGTCAGCTGCCGATCGGTCATTCCACCGTGATATGGGACGTACGAGATTGTATCATGAGCTTCTTCGCGAGTCCGAGCCGGCGGTAGGAGCGCAAGACGGAGATGGAAGTGACGTGCCCGTGAGGGTGCTCGCCCTCGGGGACGTCTTCTTCCCTGCGAAGTTATGTTAGATGCATGTTGTCGGGAATTGATTTTGTATGTGGGAGTTCAGTGTAGAGAAGGGGTTGTAAGAGATGATGCGCAAATGGGTGGGGGAGACTGAAGATGCAGCTGCGATCGGACGTACATCTTCGCGAGGATGTACCCCACGATGCGACCCTTGTGGTCTTCAGCCACATAGGACAGACCGGGCCAGGTCAAGCCATGGTAGAGGTCTGGACGAAGGGGAGGCTCAGTCTATGGGGCATGTGAAGGAAATCCGACACGCACAGTACTTCATCGTGTAGTTCTCGGGCAGATTCTGCAGATTGCAGGCCTGCATGCCCATCTCATCCTCGACCTGAGGGTATCATCAAGCACTTTTCACGCGAGAAAGGGCATTCCACGAACTCTGGCCGGTCTGATATTCATTTTGTGGGCGTCGTCGAGGAAGGCAAGAACTCGAGATCGAGGCAAGCCGAGGGAACCCGGCCCACCGGGCCGCTTCCGAGAACAATGGCGCACAACCCCCACCACTACGCTATCGTACTGAACAAGAGGAAATTTATTCAAGATATAAGGAAGGGCGTCCGTAGGCTATAGGGCGAGGTATCAGAGAGGTCGAAGGGAGTGTTGGAAAGATATTGAATATATATACGTCGTTATATCTAACTATCATCGCTGGTATCCCATGCCATATCCGCCTTGGAAGCCTCCGCCTACCCAGCCAGTGGGCTGAGCCATCATCGCTGCGAAAGTCGTCTGTAAGAGGGGAGGAGGGGAAGATGATGCAGGAAGGCTCACGTTGTTGTGGCCGCAGCGCATCGTACTTGCTCGCGTCCTGCGGCGCATTCTCGCTGGCGAAGGTACCCGACTTCATCTGCGCGAAAATGTTGGCCGGCGAGGTGTCCTTCTGCGGCGACTGCTGCTGCGGCAGTGGTGGTGGGGAGGCCATCCCGTTGTTGAAGTTGCCCATGCTCATGCCGGGATTGAAGCCAGTCGGATCTACAGGTCATCTGTTAGCTGTTGCCCAAAGTCCCTACGACTGATTCACTCACTCGTTTGCACACCACCACCGAAGCCACCGCCCTGGAAGGGACTCCCACCCATCGGCATCCCCGTCGGCTGCGCCATCATCGGTTGCTGCTGCTGCATTCCAGGGAAGCCCGTCGCCTGGGGTTGTAACCCCGGGAATCCAGTTGGCTGGCTCTGCATCCCCGGGAAGCCTGTAGGCTGGCTCTGCATTGGCTGGAATCCTGTTGGCTGCGGCTGCATGGGTTGGAAGCCCGTCGGTTGGCTCGCGAGGAACTGCGACGCTGGCACACCGCCCGCGAACGGCGAACCTTGCAGCGCGGACGTCGGCCGCGTTGGGACGAAGCTGTTGTACCCGGTCTGCGTTGGAATGAGAGGCTGCAAGAGGCCTTGATTGGCGGGTACGGGGGCGAAGGGACCACGTGGGCCGTTGTAGGGGACGGCGGTGTTCTGAGGTTGCAGTTGACCAATGGGCGATGGCGAGGAACCCATGCCCATTCCCTGTTGGTAGCCGGTAGGCTGCGCTGCGATGGGCGGCGTAGGAGCAACGGCTGGTGGAGGCGTCGCAGCAGCCGGGCTCTGCGTCTTCCGCAGCTCGCTGAGGCGCGCCAACTGGTCGAAGATATCGGACTCGGTCTTGTTCGCCAGGTTGGCAGCAGGCTGTGCAGGTGCAGGGGCGGGCGCAGCGACAGGTGGCGCTGGGACCGGAGGTGGTGCTGGTGCCGGAGGCGGGGCGGTAGCGGGCGTCGATGTCGGAGGTGCAGAGGGCGTCCTATCCGCCACGGTAGAGCTTGGCCTGACAGTCCAGGCATCGTCGTCGAAGCCGCTGGGCTGAGTCGCTGGAGCAGCACTTGCTCCGGCGGAGCTCGTCCTCGGCGGCGCCGACACGGGCGACGTAGTCTGCGCTGGGCTGCCAACGCGCGCCGAAGCGGCCGCGATCCCATCCGCACCCACAAACGTCGGCGGCAACGTCTTGCTGGGCTCGGGGCGACCACGACGCGGTGGCTTCGCGGGGTTCTTCAGCGCGCCTCCCGGTCCACTGAACAGGTTGGGCGCCGGCTTGCGGCCCTGCTGCTCTTCCTCCTGCAGCCTACGCGCGAGCTCCTCGTCCTTGCGCATCTGCTCCTCCAAGGCTGCACTGGGCTTCTCGACCTTCGGCTTGCGCTGGTCAATAAGCTTCTTGACGCGGATGATATCGCCCTCGCGCAAGCCCAGCGAACGCATCGTGCTCTCCGTGATGTCTGGCAGGATTGCCTCGTCGATCTTGTCACGCTCGAACGACGCGGCGTAGCGAGTGCAGTCATCGATGTCGCACCCTGCGCTGAGGAAGAATTCGAACCAGTCGACGCGGGGCTTCTTAGGCTGCTGAGGTGGCGGGACCGATGCACGCTTAGGAGCCGTCATCGCGAGCGGGACGTCGTCATCGTCGTTGGGTCCTGGCGGGCCGCGCGACTTGCGGTTGTTCCCGCGCGTGAGCTTCTCGACGTAGCGCACGTCCTCGGCGCTCATCTTCTCCTGGGGGACCTCAACGATAACACCGTTGACTTTGTGCAAGCGGAATTTGCCATTGTTGACACCCAGGAAAGCAGCCTCGACGCGGAATTGGCCAGTGCGATCGTGCCATATTCTGGTCTGATCCGGCGGTGGGCCTGTTGTAAGATATGTCAACGATATGCCTTCTCATGCAGGAGAATGTTGAACATACGTTCACGCTCAGCAGATGGGCGAGCGGCAGCAGAAGAGGGTCTCGGAACACGTTCATTACTATCGCTGTCGTCAATTTAGCGAAAGAGTCGAGAGAAATAGGAACACCGTACGGTTGTGTCTTCTTGTGCGCATCGCGCGCTTCATGACGCTTTCGCCTCTCCTCCTCGGCCTTCTGCGCCGCTTGTTCTGCCCGCCGCTGTGCTTCCTCCTTCCGCTTGAGCTCACGCTCTCGCTCCTCGAGCTGCCTCTCTTTCTCCCTTATCCGGTCCTTCTCTGCCTGCTCTGCAGCGGCGTCCTTGGCGGAGGTCTCCTCCTCCTCCTCGTCATCGTCCTCGACGGCGGAGCCTGAGAGGGCAGCAGACCCAGTAGCGACCTACAAGACAAGGGTCAGAATTGTGACGGACAGATTCAGAAGTTCGCGTCACCTCGAGGTAGCTAGCGGGCACGACACCCTCAGCTCCCTTGGCGTTACGGCACTTCCACCACTCATCGCCATCCTTCTCAATGATTGTCAGCTTCTCGCCAGCAGCGACAGACAGTTCGTCCTCTCCGTCTGCCTCGAAGTCATACAAGGCAGTAGCGGGCTCTCCGCCAGCGCCATTGACGTGACCGTCCTCGTCTTCGTCGTCGGATGCCTCTTCTCGTGGGGGAATGACCTGAGGCGACAAAGGTGAGAAGTGGACCGAGGGCTTCCTGTTGCCAGAAGAGCCACCGAGTCCGAGGGAAGCTGGGGGAACCGCGCGCGTTGGCTTTGGTGCTTCTTCCTCTGCCTCTTCCTCCTCTTTGCCACCGGCTTCGGCTTCCGTAGCAATAGCACGGGACGTCTCGAGCTTGTCGATGATCTCATCGGCAGTATCCTTAGAGCCGGCATGGAAGTGAAGGCTGACTGGCTCGTCGCCGGCGATGTCAAGGTGTATGTGCTTGGACTTTTCTGTGGATATGTGCGTGATGTGAGAGGTTGGCCACTTCTTGACTGGGGTCTGCAAAGGCATGAGCCGTGAAAAGATTGCACATCATCTATACGCACCTTGTCGGATTCGCTGGCAAAGAACACGGCACCGTTGCCGACTCCAAGCGTGCCCTTCTTCTTCTTGTTCTTAGAGTCGACTTCAGAGATGGCCCATGTCTTGATAGCGTCTGCTTTGGCGGCCGACTCTGCCTTGGTGGACGCGACACGCTCTTCAGGGTCCACATACGCGGGCTTGGGCGGCTGGATTGCACGCTGTAAGCAGGAAGTGAAGAGGGAGTATAGGACGCACTGAATCGGGTACGATGATGGCAGGCGCCGGGGCCGGGGGAGGGGGAGTAGCCACGGGCTCGGCTTCAGCTTCGGCATCGTCACTCGCAGCTTCAACGTAGTTCGCGGGAATATATCCGGCCTTTCCGCCATCTCGTCTCGTCTGGGCGAGGAGCCAGTCGTCCGCCGTCGAGAACACGTCAAGGATTTCATCCTCCTTGATTGAGAGCTCCCCTGGCGCACTCGCTTCGTAGTCGTAAAGCGCCTTGACTACTGACGTGCGGTCGGCCTGTCCGGGAATGAGCGGAGGTGCTGCAGGCACGGTGTACGTCTACTCACCGGCTCGACGTACGCGGCGGGCACCATGCCGCTCGGGGTCTCATCGTCGTCCGCAGACTCGCCCTTCACCTTGATCTTCCACCAGCTACGCCGCGCGTGAGATTGGGGCGGCACGACTGTAGATCAACTTACTCGTCATCGACGCGCTGGAGGAGCAGGAGGAGCTGGTTCTCCTTGATGGTGCACTCGTCGGGTTCCGTCGCATCGTAGTCGTATGTCGCTTTGAGGACGGCGAGATATTCCTCGAGCTCGTCGGGCATGATGATGGCGGGCAGTGAGGCGCTTCGGATTCTCGGAATCAACGCGTGGATAAGACGACTTCCTGATTTGGCAACGCTCTGCTCGTCGTCGCTGACGTCGGCGCCGTCGTCGTTGAAAGCGGCGAAAAGAGGAATAGAAGTGCAGAGGGAATATCGAGGAAAGTCGGGACCAGGCTCCCTCTAAAATTGAGCAGTACTTTATCGCTTCTCGCAAGCTCCCGATCCCCCGCGATCTCATTTTACGCTCTCGCTCCCGACCACCATGAGCAGACTCAACGCCGGCGCCTTTGAGTTCGTCCCAGGCAGGGGATTCATCGTCCCCCAGGCTGCTCAGCCGCAGCAGCCGCCACCCCCACCCATCCAGCGTCCAGAGCAGACGTCCGCGCCCGCGCCACCTCCAACGATATCCCTCAACATCGGCGGCTCCAAGCCTGCTGCTCCCCCTACACCCAAGCCCGATGAAAAGCCCGCCGTCGTCTCGCTGAACATTGGCGGCTCTAAGCCTGCGGCGCCCCCTGCCGCTAAGCCAGCAGCACCGGCCGCACCACCGGCGGCGAAGGCGCCTACACCCGTGCCTGCGCCTGCTGCTGGCGTGTCTACCACGAAGGCAACCGACTCTGGCTCCACCACCCCAAAAAAGAGCGCGTCACCCGCACCATCTTCTGGGCCCTCGAAGACGTTTACTACGGACAAGGCTAAGATGGACACGCATGCGATCGCTCAGGAAGTCAAGGCCGTCGCCGATCAGCATGTTCTTGAGGACCTTTACGGCCAGTGTGAGTAATTACCTGTCTGTATCAATCATCGCTAATCTATCTTCAGCCAAGGAGCACCTCAACATCGTGTTCATTGGTCACGTCGATGCCGGCAAGAGTACATTAGGCGGCAACCTGCTGTACATGACCGGGATGGTGGACAAGCGTACGATGGAGAAGTATGAGAAGGAGGCGAAGGATGCCGGTCGTGAGACCTGGTACCTGTCTTGGGCGCTCGACTCCACACCTCAGGAGCGCTCTAAGGGCAAGACGGTCGAGGTTGGTCGTGCGTACTTCGAGACCGACGCACGACGCTACACCATCCTCGACGCGCCTGGTCACAAGACCTATGTGCCATCCATGATCTCTGGCGCAGCGCAGGCCGACGTCGCCATACTCGTCATCTCGGCTCGCAAAGGCGAGTTCGAGACTGGTTTTGAGCGCGGTGGTCAGACGCGCGAGCACATCATGTTGGTGAAGACTGCAGGTGTCACCAAGGTCATCATCGCCGTCAACAAGATGGACGATCCGACGGTCAATTGGGACGAGGCGCGCTATAAGGAGATCAAGGACAAGATCACTCCCTTCGTCAAGGCGGCCGGCTTCAACCCCAAGACGGACGTGACCTTCATCCCTGTCTCCGCTTACACCGGCGTTAACCTGAAGGAGCGCGTCGACAAGAAGACTGCACCCTGGTGGGACGGCCCGTCGTTCCTGGAGCACCTCGACCATATGCCGATGGTTGACCGCAAAATCAACGCCCCCCTCATGATGCCCGTCTCGGAGAAGTACAAGGACATGGGCACGATTGTCGTCGGCAAGGTCGAGTCGGGCGTCGTTCGCAAGGGCGATCAGCTCCTGCTCATGCCGAACAAGGACCTCGTCGAAGTCTCCGCTATCTACAACGAGATGGAGGACGAGGTTACGTCCGGCTTCTGTGGCGACAACGTCCGCATCCGGTTGCGCGGTGTCGACGACGAGGACATCAGCCCTGGCTTCGTGCTGACGAGCCCGAACAAGCCTGTGCATGCAGTTCGCCAGTTCGAGGCGCAGCTAGCTATTCTCGAGCACAAGAGCATCATCTGCGCTGGTTACTCCGCGGTGATGCACGTCCACACGCTCTCCGAGGAAGTCACGCTGGCAGCTCTACTACACTACTTCGACAAGGCGACTGGGCGCAAGTCGAAGAAGCCACCTCAGTTCGCGAAGAAGGGTAAGCGGGAGCGTCTTCCTCTGGTCTTCTCTTATTGACAACCTCGTAGGTCAAAAGATCGTTGCACTCATTGAGACGACTGCACCTGTTTGCGTGGAGAAGTTCTCAGATTATCCGCAACTCGGTCGCTTCACACTTCGTGACGAAGGCTAGTATCTCGCCCTGTCTGCTCTGCCTGCGCTGACGAACATCATACAGGACGAACGATCGCCATCGGCAAGATCACCAAGCTCATAGAGAACTATGTTGGCGAGGTCACAGATGCTGTGGGCAACCTGACCATTGCTGGTCAGGCTGCTGCGAACGCCCCGGCGTAAAGGCCGTCGATGAGTCCTTGACTAATTGTATACTGAACGTCAGGCTGAACTGATGTTGTAATTGTCACTGTATACTCTGTACCATCGAACGACGCTATACGCTGCTCGCATTCAAGAAGAGTCTTGGATATATATTGCTGAACGCCTGATGCGCTTTTCTTTCCCACTCAAATGCGACGCCAACTCCGGCAAGTCCCGAGCCAGGTCGAACCGCATTCGGCATCACTGAATCAGCGCGATAACGACCACGATGACCTTAGCCGAGATAGAGCCCTTGTCTTCTCGACACGTCCGTCATCATACGCTGCGACTCTTGCACAACACGAGGCATGTCGTACAAGCTGTTTTGCATGGGGGATCCACTCCTCGACGTTCAGGTCCATGACAACGACCTGCTCACCCGTTATGACCTGCAACCGAACGGTGCCATCCTAGCTGAGAAGAAGCATATGCCATTGTAAATCTTTTTAGGCATAATCGGTACGAAGGGATGTTCACCCTCTCAGATACGACGAGATTGCGAAGCATCCAAATGCTAGATACCTTGCTGGCGGGGGCGCGCAGACGGCGGCGCGAGGGGCTGCAGTAAGCACGTTCGGTCAATCCTGATGGATACTGTGACTAACATGATATGCAGTACTGCCTCCCTCCCAAGTCAGTGGTGTATACGGGATGCGTTGGTGGCGACGAATGGGCAGATATACTAAGGACCGCTGACGCCCAAGACGGCCTCGACGAAGTCTTCCTGGTCAGGCCGGAGGAAAAGACAGGCGCCTGCGCTGTCGTCATCACAGACCACCATAGGTGAGGATCTGCTTTTGCATATTCGCAAGTGACAGAATCTCAGGCGTGTAATGCAAGGTCGCTCGTAACGGTCCACCGGGCTGCGCGTTTGTTCCACGTCTCTCATCTCACATCGCCATCTATCGCACCTCTCGTTGCTGCCGCGCAGGTATTCTATGTTGAGGCCTTCTTCCTCAATCACGGCTTGGAATCCGTAATGCACCTCGCCACGCATGCGTCCTCGGCTGGAAAGACTTTCGCTCTCAACATCGCCGCGCCCTATATACCCGCAAAGCTCGGCGACCGTTTGGCACAGGTCCTTCCCCATTGCGACATTGTCATCGCCAACGAGGCGGAGGCCGAGTCCTGGGCGATCGCGAATAACCTGCCGGACCCGACTGACCTCCCGGCGGTCGGCCGCGCCCTCGCAACGGTGCTCAAGGTCAATCCTGCCCGTCCTCGGTTAGCTGTCTTCACGCACGGCGCCAAGCAGACTGTTGTAGTCAGCTCGGATGCGCCAGACAAGCCGAAGATTTTCCCGGTCCCACCCCTCCGGGACGAGGATATCGTGGACACCAACGGCGCCGGAGACGCCTTTGCGGGCGGCTTCCTCGCTGGCTACGTCCTTGGAAAGAGCCTGGAGGAGTGCATCGCGGCAGGGCACAAACTTGCTAGCGTCAGCATCGGTCAGGTTCGCGTGTTGTATAATCAGACCATGTTCGCAATGCTCACCTGTTTACAGGCGGGGCCACGATTCCGCTATCCCAAAGTTCGTATATTCTGAAGCTGCTTTATCCAGTAATAATCGCATGATACAATGCCCTGCTGGTTTCTGTGAAGACGCAGTGATACTAGGAAGTAGCTTCGCGTGCAGGGCTCATCAGTAAGCCTTGTCCGTTATTATTCTACGTCCGAAGTCAGATACGACGGTACGAAAGTCCTTGGTGACGATAAATACTTTACAACACTACTCTTTTGCTTACATAGTACGGTCAACTTTGCACCACTCCATCACTCGCCGATATCGGCAAGCTTGTCTGGAAATCCACCAAGGCCGCCACCGTTCGTCCAGCGCATACGCGTGCATACTCCCGCGACCGTCTCATGCGAGACGAAGCCGCAATGACTTCAGAGAAGACCTCCGGCCTGTTGCCCCAACCACGCCCGCACTCCACTGAGAATGAGTTGAGCTCGGGTAGAAGTGGCGACGTGCCCTCGAAGTAAGTCAGCCTGTCCAACACTTCGACTAGACGCCCGGCTTCGTCTGGGTCCCGATTCTCATCGTGTAGGACTAGGTGATGAAGGACATCCATGAGGCACTGCAAGAGTGTGTCCGTTCCAGCAATGTCGAGATCCATCGGGTCATACAGCCTGAAAGACCGTATGGGGGTTGCGAGCGGCATAGGAGGCTGAGGAGCGATACCGCTGGGTCCTCGTACCTATGACGGTAGTTGCTGATGTCAAGCGTTGCAAGAACAGGTGCAGTGACGAGCAAGAGCAGTCTGTGAGCACAATGGTCGGTAGTCACAGTGTGCAGGACGGGCATGTCGCATGCGACGGCGGGAACGGTCTCCTCCCAGTCGGTCCAGTCAGCTAGTACATTAATCACCTGTAGCGTGCGTGCAAGATGCGAGAGTGCTGGAAGGAATACGCAGATGGGAAGTTCTTTGCTGATGCAGAGCGTCAACTGCGTTAAGCAATCGAAGCTGAGAGGAGTGGTTATAGGAAAGACAAGGTCATTGGTGATGTCTGCTTCTGTGCAGGGATAAGACACTGTAACATCCAATTCGCGCAGAGCAGGGGCGCGAGCTAGGAAGCTGAGCGAGTCGCAGGACTTTTCGTCGAGCAAGGTAATATCGGCGGCCACCAGGGATGAGAATTCGTGGGTACGCAGACTTGATAACAAGCTCCCATCGCCTTCGATTCTTATGCTCTCCACACGTGTAGTGAGCGTGTCTGAAAGATCGTTCAGGAGCTGTAAATTTGAGCGCCCCCAGTAGTCGGTCTCCAGATGAAGCGGAAGGTTGCCTGATAGCTGCAGTTGCAAGGATAGGAATGGATCGGCGATGTCTTCAATATAGGCCAAGTCTATGGTGTTCCATAGCATCGGCATGCTCATGGCGATAGTGCGCCACTTCGTGCAGACGTGGCATAATATGCAGACGATGTAGTCGATCTTCTCGTAGCCTCTATAGCTTGATATGGTCATGAAGACCTCTCCAAGGATTTCCGGAGGAAGAGTATTGACAGGGGCTAGTAGTGACATTTCGTGGGCGATGTCCTGACGGCGTGCTATGAGCCGCTGCATTTCGGCGTCGATAGCTGTCTGTTCCGCCTGCAGCTGATCCCACCGTTCTCGCTTCGAGACTGGTTCCGTCATAGCACCTATTCTTCGAGAGTGTACTGTGCGTGGATGCTTGAAGGTAGTGAACGTTGGGGCTAGAAGTGGTGATCATATTTGGAATGTCTTAATGCCCTCCCGTGCTTCACGTGATTGATACAAGCAAGGACCCACAAGAGTCGCTGCTCAACTTGCCTCAAGTACTTGAGGAAGGACGACGACAGCTTACGCAGCACACCTTCGGCGCGATGAAGGCGCTGTGACCCGACTAGTAGCGCCTTGGGTCATCGCCTCCGTAGAGGCAGCTTGAGATGGCAGGAGCTGACCTTAGGACACAAAATGTACTCTTCATTGTATACTTACATACAGTCTATGCGACTATGTCTTGTTATATGATTCTGATGTTCGACTTGCTCACAACGAGTGGTAGGTGTGTAAATGACAGGGTGCGGTGTGCCATTGCAAGATTTCGAGCTCTTTATCTGTGACAATGAATGCGGAACGACCAAAAAAAGTAGCATACTGAGTCTGTAGGGGGCTTCAACTTCAGCGAACATCCGTCGTCAACTCCCGAAGTACCGCCACAGCGCGTCCTGCGCATACACGGGGGTCCTGTCGCGAACGAAGCAGCCGCTTGATCGCCGTCTCGACCGCCGGACCTGCAGGCATCCCATCCATCGAATCAGGCAGGAATTGCATGAAGAGCGACTCGAGTTCCGGCAGCAGCGGCGGCTTGTTCTTCACGCACACCAGCGCCTCCATTAGCTCCATCATATACGGTGCCTGCTCCAGACATAGCCTGCGGATGTGCGGCATGCGCTTGAAGCAGCGCAGGATAGTGTCCAAGCTCGTGTCCACCGGCTCCATCAGCTTGAACTCGCGGATGGGCAGCTCGTTCGAGCGCTCGAGGAGGTTCAGGAGGGACGCCATCGGGTCTCCGCTCGCGAACTCCAGCCCGCCGACGATGACCTCCTCCAGAGCGGGAGCAGTGATGTGGGTGAGGAGTTTGTGCGTGTACATGTCGAGGATGAGATGGCGCAGCGCGGGGAGGTCATAGATGGTGGTCGCAGCCTTCTCCGGCCACATGAGGGGGCAGTTTGCCGTCATCTGGAAGTCGTATAGCGAGGGTGCGAAACGCGAGATCGCGGGGAAGAGTGTAGAGATGGGAAGTCCATTGTGAATGAAGATCGACAGGTGGGTGAGATTGGCGAAACTGAGCACTTTGAGATCAGGGAAACTGGTGTTTCTCTCCACCTGTCGGTCCGAGCAAAGATACTGCGTAGTGAGCCACAGACGGGTCACCGCAGGCGCGTGCGCCAAGAAGTCGAGCGCGCGCCCATCATATATGCGGGAGAGGATGACTTCGACAGAGGCAAGGGTGGGAAGCTCACGGGCAGGTACGTCCCGGAGGGTAATACCATCCCCTTCGACTTTGATGTCTGCTATGCGCGCAGCATCCGCGCTCGACAGCCCACTGAGGACGGCCCGGACATTCCGCGCTTTATGACCGCGGCTGACTATCTTCAGCGGAGCCGTGCCCGAGAGTTCCAGCTGCAGACGCAAGACCGGGTCGTCCATGCCCTTGATGTAGTCCAGGTCTAGCAGCGACCACAGGGCCGGAGTGCAGCGCGCGACCGCCCGCCAGTACGAGCAGACCTGGCACGGCACTTGAAGAACATACCAGATCAGCGCGCCTGCTCTGTCGAGGTTCAAGCCCGCGACGACGATCATGAAGACTTCGGCGAGGAGCTCTGGCGGTAGGGAGTTTATCAAGGGAAGCGACGACAGCTCGCGAGTTATCTGGCCATGCCGAATTCGGAGGCGCTGGATTTCGGCGAGGATCGCGTGCTGTTCATCGCGCAGCTGTTTTGCGCGCGCCAGCATTGACACTGTGCCACTCATTGAGGTAGACTTGCGATGGAATGTTAACGTTTTGAAAGGCTTGGTCTGAGCTCGGCTGGAGCGTAGCGATGTTGGCAGGAGGAGAAGCAGGGCTGCCCTGAGGGCTGCTTTCAACAGAGGTCGCGTGGCTCACGCGCGCGAAGGAGCGAAACTGATGGAATTATTCGAATTATTGAATACTAGAGGAAGCTCCGGCTCCGCCGGCTTCAACCTTGCCTTGAGGCTCAGGCTGCGACCGTGGGCTGGGCTTGGGCACTGGACTCTCGTTGTGCGCGTGTGGCGCGCGTGACTTGACGGTTGTTGTCCAACAGCACCGTACAAATTGATGGGGTCAATTAAGGGCGGGAGAGACCTTGCAAGGCAAGGTAATCTTCGCCGACACGCGCCGTGACGTAGAACATATGTAGTAGCTTGTACGTATACAGGATAAGGACCTTGTACTACAACGACATGGTTAAGGTGAGGTTCCGGAATCATGGCGCCCTAAAAAGACATGTTCGCAAGGTCCTGCATGTTTGCCTCGAAATCCTCCATCACTGCCACAGCGCGCCCCGCGCATGTCCGAGGCTGGGCGCGCGATCTTCTCAGTCTGATGACTAATTCTATGAGCTCGCTTGGTGCGGTCTTCATGAGCTTTTTGCCTCGCATATGCAGGCAGAGCGGCTTGAGCTCGGGAAGGACGGGCAACCGATCTTCAGAGCAAGCGAGTCGATCTAGTACGTGCAGCATGCGCGTTAGTTTCTTTGCCTTGCTTGACGCATTCTCTAGTTTCATGCGACGAAGGCCCTCCATACGTTCGAGGCAGCCAAGTAGCATATCCGCACTCCCGTTCATTGGATCCTGTAGTTCGAACGAACGGTTGGGAGCCTGTGATCGCCAAAGGAGATCCAAAAGAGACTCCGTAGGGTCTCCTTCGCACAAAAAAACACCAACGAGGGTGACGGTCGCGAGTCGGGGAGCCGTGATGTATAGCAGCAGCTTGTGCATGTCCATCTTGAGTACTATCGTTCGCAGACAGGGCATTTCGAACGGGCAGATGATGTGTGCCTTCTCTTTCCAGTATGCAGTTGCATTGAATATCGCCAGTTCCAGCGTCTGTAGCGTAGGGGAAAGTAGCGAGATGGCCGGCAAAAAGACGAAAACCGGCAGGCGATTGTCAGCGCGAAGCGTAAGATGGATGAGACACAGCGAGGGCTGGAGAAAGGGCAAGACAGGGACAGCAAGGCCGCTTTCAACGTCCTCGTTTGTGCAGCGGTATACCAGTCCGATGTTTAGACGACGGAGAGCAGGCGTATTCGTCAGAAATTTGAGTGCCTTGGTTGTGAGTGGCGCGCGGCGTACGTCGGCAATATCGATATACACAGTAGAAAGAGCCGGTAGATGACGCAGCCGCCACCCTGCCGAAGTGGCGGCTTTGAGTTGTGAGCGCGATTTCTGCCACTCGCGTAGCGTATATGTCGAGGATGCTATTGGGGACCTTGGCCTCAAGCGCAGTCCCGATCACTTTGAGGTTATGGGTACGCGATAGCCGAAGTTGTAGCTGAAGAAGCGGATCGTCCAGGCCTGTGATGTAGTCCAAGTCTATCCACGTCCACAGCAGCGGCATGCCCTGAGCAGTGACGGGCCAAGTCGTGCAAACATGGCAGACAATACACGCGACAAACTTCAATGCCCACTCCCTGATGTTTGTCCTCGGCGATTCAAGGGCATGCATGAATACTTCTCCAAGAAGTTCGGTGGGAAGTCTATTGATCCAAGCGAGCGACGACAACTCGCGGAGGATGTTCTGGCGTCGACTGGTCAGTCGCAGGATATCGGCATCGACCCTTTCCTGCTCGGACCGCAATTGCTGCGTACGTCTCGCGATAGATGACGCGTCTCTCATCGATGCGCGTCCCCTGTGCTGGCGATGCTGGTGCTGCTTTAGCGCGTGTGGTGGAGATAGCGGTGATGGTGGTGGCCGAGAACAAAGGCAGCATCTACATTTGGTAGGCGCTTCTTGTTCCATCACGGCCACACGCTCGCGCCGAGGTAGCCTCTGTACCCCACCCCAACTGCCGCTCTCTTGATGTCTGTAGCTGAGGCGCCTGGTAAGCGTAAGGACTGAGCTCTGTATTCGACAAACCCTGACGCGGAATTGTCAGGGACGCCCAGAAGCAGCGGGCGGATATTCAGTATGCTCCCACATATATGGCCGGAAGGTTGCTCACCCTCAGTCAGACGCGGGTCGCGCCAAAGACTATGTCGAACTTCACGACCAGGTTCAGGTAGGTATGGCTGCTCTGTTGCCCTCATCAAGCTGCCGCTGAATACGGGAACAGACGAGCGTGAACCTGCTGGACTCGCTCGAGTCCTTCCTGTCGACGTTCCAGAAAGACCTTTCCGCCGTGTCGGGGCAAATATCGGAGCTGCAGGATAGGAGCAAGGATATCGAGAATCGGTTGAAGAGTCGGAGGGTGCGTCATGACATGCAGAGGCACGAACACAGCTGACACTACGACGCAGAGGATAGAGAAACCTCTGTCCAACCTCGTTTCCGATATCATCATACCCCCACCCCTCGCTACTCTTATACTCGATACCCAGCCTGGGGAGCCATGGATACCGGCTATCGAAGACTTTGAGCGCCGATTGGTGACCTCGAGGGCCCGCACGCGCGTCAAAGCTGCGAGGGATCTCGGGGATGTTATGGAGGGATTGAAGATTGCCGTGCGTGTCCATCTCCATCCCAGCTCTCATAACTCCTGACCACGTCCTAGGCGGCCACCAAACTGCGCGCTTTCTTCCTATCCATGTTCCACCCTATTCGTAGCAGCGTCACCACCAATATGCAAGTCATCCAAACCTCGGTCCTGCTGAAGTACAAACCGCTGTTCGGCTTCCTGCAACGACAAGTCCACGACGTGGCCAACGAGCTGCAACGGGCGTACGTGGGCGCCGCTAGGGTCTACTACGAGACCGGGTTTCGGCGATATGCTCGCAGCTTGGGATGGGTGAAGGTACGGCGAAGTCTTTGTGCTCGCGAAAGGCGATGTTGACGGGTAACACAGGCCAGGAAAGTCGAGAAATCCGAACTCATTACGAGCGAAACGAACAAGGAAGCAGACTTGGAATCGAAGCGGCTCACTTACGCTAAGATTGACGGGCCTGGCGTCACGTTGGCGTACATGGCTGACGACAAGACCTTTGTATGGTGCTCTTAGCTTCATAGTTCGCCGTCCAAACAACCTTCATCTAGGTAGAACCGCTGGAAGCACTCTTCCGCTCCCTGCTCTTGGTTTTCATGGACAACGCCACCGCCGAATATACCTTCATCTCGTCCTTCTTCATCAACGAGCCTTTGCAAACAGTCACCTCCTCGGATAGCAGCAGCCTCTTTTCGCCGACTTTGCTCTCGCCGACGCAAGAGAACCCCTCATTCGGCGGGTCAGAGTTGGGCGAAAAGCGGAGGACGGCCAGCGTCTCCAGCTTCAACATGACCGCGCCGTCGTTCGCGACGGCGATGAAGGAAGATCAGGCTGCGGCGGACTCCATCTGGAAGCAGGTCATGGATCCGGTGCTCGAGTACTGCCAGGCTAGTCAGTCCTGCGTGCGCATGTTCAGACCGTCCTGATGTCGTACTTCGCAGACCTTCGTCAAGGGCGCACTGGAGCCTATGCCACCCGTCGTGCCGCTGTTGACGATGATCCGCTTGACTGAGGACGTTGTCGCCGAAGTGCAAAAACGCGGCTGCCCTCCCGTCGAGTCCTACATCTTCACCCTCCGCCTGCAGCTGTGGCCCGCATTCCAGAAGGCGATGTCCGACCACGTTGATGCGCTGAAGAAGCTCGCGGAGGGCGCGAGCGCTGGCTACTTCAGTCGCGCCGCGACAATTACGGAGGATACGTTGACCGCGGTGGGTTGATCTTGTCCGCAATTTTCGAAGGGTTCGTGCTCACAGGGGTGCGCAGATCAGCAGACGTTACGTTTCCTTGTTCACATCGTTCGTGACCTTGACGGAGCAGGAGGAAGAGGCCATGATCTTTTCCAAGTAGGTGCTGCGTGTTAGCTCCACGGCCTGCCAACTGAGCGTTCTCTTAGTTTGCTGCGCCTTCGTCAAGAACTCAGCAAGTTGATCCTGCGTTATGCGTCGAAAATTAGCGATCCCGTAGCCATGAACACAGCGCTGGCAAGAGTATACGACAATCTTTTGCGAGGCCTGAGTGTGAGTACAATCTCTACACATCTCGTCCGATGAGTTCTCACTGGCACGTAGGCCGGCACGCATGCTACTGCACATCCGAAGACGCAGCAAGAGATCGCATACTGGTCCAATTTGGAAGAGGACGCACGTAGGAAGATCGTTTCAGCGAGCCAGACACGCCGGCCAAGATAGCCTATTCGCGATGCCCTGTTTATCTTCGTTCTCGTATGCGCACTGTGCACGTCGGACCATGATGCTTCGAAGGCGCCAACTTGCACTGAAGAGCGGTGATCGCACGGAAGCCGCGATGTCAAGGTTCGTGTATAGATGAGTCACGGGCAAAGTACGTTGCGGAAGTTATTGCCTGGTAATAAACGGTGGTTCGAGGTCGGCAAGATCACAGCGTGTGACCTATGATTCCCGTTTTGGGCATCCTTGTTCATTGTGCCAAATGGGGAAGCGCCTTTATACCTGTTCGCGGAACCGGGCGTTGCTGACTCGTGTATGACGGTTTCCATGAGGCGGGCCTCATTGCCTCCGCTACTTATACCCTGACGGTCACTAGCTCGCGGGCGCCTTTGTCTCTTCCTCTCTTCCTCCGACGATCGCTCAGGTGCGTGGCCACGTTCTGCACCCATCGCTCTCACTGATGGCTCTTCAGGGACCTCAAGCATGACGAGCAATGGTTTAGCGAACGCGCAAGGCTCAGGACACGTCCTTCCGAGCGGGAGAAGGCGCCCCATGTGCTCAAAGTGCGGCACGCCCATGCTCGGTCACAAGAACGGACGCAAGGTCGAGGAGGGTATCCTCATCTGCCCCCCAGGGGACGACGTGAAGGAGGAAGACGTGAAGCCAGTCATCCCGTCCGATGTGCCACTCGACCTCAAGACCTCCTACCCTGGTCACCTCCAAGCAAGGACGTACCACAGCGCACCCCCTTCACCCGATAGAGCAGCGGAGGCATCCTCTCGAGGCCGCAGATCCAGCGCGCTCGAGCTCAAGGATCACCGCGGCTTTCTCCGCACGCGCCTCACCCTGCCTCAGGACTATGTTCTCGACCTCCAGAAGCGACCCTGGGAGATGGGGTCCCCCGCGCAGCGGACCATCGCCGAGAACGACAAGCTCATCAGCGTACTGGACGACGTCGCGCGGCACGGTGGCGTGTACATCATGCCGTACAATCTCCAGACCGTGCAGATCACCTCCGTGCGCGACCTCGCGGCAAAGATGGGGCTGTTCACGCGGCTGGAGGCGGTACCGCCCGCGTACGTTGAGGATGGGAAGAGCATGTTCGTGATCGTTGGGGACAGGAAGGAGCAGGTGTTCGCCAAGGACGTGGTGGATCGGCATCTCCGGCTATGGGACAAGAATGAGATGCCGGGCAGCATCTCGAAGCATCGCATGTTAGAGGAGAAGCAGGTGGCTCGGCCTCGTCATGCTCGACCGGCGTTGGTGGTGGATAGGTTCTTCAACGTCCTTCTTTTCTTGTTTCTCGTGTTCCTCTTTGGTGCGGTGTTTGAGTTCTACCTCCTTGCTTCTGCTTGACCTCCTAATCCTCGATACGATCTTGTCCAACTATCACTCCTTTCTCGATTCATGTCATGGACATGCGTTGCTTCTTTCTCTCATTATAACCCCACCGCCTTCCTCACTACGTTTTTGTCGCAGTGCTCTGCCTATGCATGTTTCGTTTACTGCTTTTATGGTCTATGTATCCTGCTGCCGTCTAGTTCTTCCGAGTTTTATGCATGCCATTCCCTTCTATGCAATGTGCCTTTCGACTTTCATCACATAGCGAAGAGAGCTGGTCGACATCGCTGAGGGTCCGGCAAAAGCCGATCGAGGGCGGGTCCAGCGGGCCGCGGGCCGTAAAGCTTGTCCGCAACCACCATCTCTCATCCAGCTGACTTCTTCACGAAAGGTCGTCCTGGTACTCACTACAGAAGCGGATCTCCTGCTCGAGGTCATCATCAGGAATATCTGCGTATCTTCCGACGGGAAACCATGATTGTGCCGCCAGACCGCGCCCTCCGCTGTGGTCTATCACAGGCCAATCCCGTGTGCATGGGTTCTCTAAAGCTCTTCCAATGTCTATAGTATCACGCTAGATCTCTGCTATACGTCGCACGCTCAGGGTCAGGACTCTTTCCAACTAAATCCGCATCACCCGACCGAGCATCAATGTCGTTACGAGAAAGAGCCGCCCCGGGATCGCCGCAGCTTGCGTTCGGCGAAAACTCGATTTTCGCCAGAAGGTCTAGTTAATATGCTTCTGACAGGATCTGTCACATAAAAGGGCGTCGAAGACGAGGCTGAACCTTCCCCGCTGCGGTCTCGCACAATGTACGCGCTCACGATGCCCCTCGTTGCTCTCATACCCTTCCTCGAACTCATCGGTCAAGTAAACGGGCTGCCTAATGGGCTCTGTGAGTACCTTTTACTATGATGTTGCGATCTGACTAACAGCGACATCCGAACTAGCTTCCAGTAGCTCTACTAGGAGCGCCGCCGCGACGGGAATGCACACCGCTGCCGACGCGCAGGGCCGTTACTTCGGGACCTTCTGTGACCCCGCGTCTACGTACTGGAACGACGCTGGCTTCATGGCCCTGGTCGATAACGCCGCCGACGTCGGGCAGCTCACGGTCTCGAACTCCCTGAAGTGGGACTCGACGGAGCCATCCCAGAACAGCTTCACGTATACGAATCCAGACCGGCTCGTCGCGTACGCTCAGGAGCACGGCTACATCGTGCGCGGTCACACGCTCGTGTGGCACTCCCAGCTACCGTCGTGGGTGAACAATGTGGCGCAATCGTCGGTGCAAGACGTGATGGAGAACCACATTGCGAACGTTGCA
The DNA here is from genome assembly GCF_000143185.2 of Schizophyllum commune H4-8. Classification (NCBI taxonomy): domain Eukaryota; kingdom Fungi; phylum Basidiomycota; class Agaricomycetes; order Agaricales; family Schizophyllaceae; genus Schizophyllum; species Schizophyllum commune. The sequence goes on from NW_026089542.1 coordinate 988,311, forward strand.
GGGCACTACGTGGGCAAGCTGTATGCTTGGGACGTAGTCAATGGTGCGTACAAGAGTGTTCCACTTATCTCGCAGTGTTAACTGACGGCCTTGCCACGCAACAGAGCCTTTCAACGAGGACGGGACCTGGCGCTCGGACGCATTCTATAATGCCCTCGGTGATTCCTACGTCGCTCTCGCCCTGAACGCTACCCGTGCTGTCGATCCGGACGTGAAGCTCTACATCAACGACTACAACGTAGAGACCCCCGGCGCAAAGTCGTCCGCCCTCGTCGCCTTAGCCAAGTCCCTCGTCTCCGCCAGTGCGCCACTGCAGGGCATTGGCTTCCAGGGCCACTTCATCCTGGGGCAGACACCAAGCACGTCGACTCTCATCTCGCAGTTCGAGCAATACACGAGTCTTGGGCTCGAGGTGGCCATCACGGAACTCGATATTCGTATCCAGCAGCCAGCGTCCGCGCAGAGCCTCGCACAGCAGCAAACAGAGTTCCAAAATGTGGTCGCCGCCTGCAAGGTGCGTCTTTGCTCGTACGCTTTGCGGCGTTCAGGGATTGATTGACTGTACCGTTCAGGCGGTCGACCTGTGCGTAGGCGTGACGGCCGCGGGCATGAGTGATAAGTATACGTGGGTTCCGAACACCTTCCCAGGATATGGGTCGCCTTTGATGTTCGACGAATCGTTCAAGCAGAAGCCGGCGTATACCGGTGTTGTCGACGGGTGGGGCGCTTAGGCAGATATGACTGGTCGGTTAATGGGTGATGTACTGTGACTCTGCTTTGATGTTGCTACGCGGGTTGATCTATGCAAAGTGTTCAGCGGCTCTGCGAGTTCTCGCGTGATGCGGAATGGTACAAGACCGGACGACAATAACGAAGGAGGCCCGCGGTCCGCTGCTATCCTTTTCCGGTGCCCTTTTGTTCTAATTCCATATCTCGGCGCTAAACTGCTGCGTCTGTGTGTGAAGTCCCTTGTTCCGGGATTCTCATTGTGAGGGCCAGCGTGGACCGCTTCGACGTGCATAGTGCAGTGATGTTGGCATGGCCATGGCACACCTTAAAAGCGCTGCCCCCAGTCCGGCAAGGCGCCACTGCCCCCTTTCTCGTCGCCAACGATGCCCTCAACCCCCGGCTTGACCACTGAGGAACAACGCACGGCAGACAGCCATGGACCAGATCGCCACAGCATCATCTCAAGGTTACCGGTCGAATTACTCAGCGAGATCTTCCGCTGGTATGTTGCCAGCGCAATCTTCTGGCACCCTTTCGGTCAAGACTGGCCCCCGCTCATTCTGACGCACGTCTGCTCCTCGTGGCGCAACATCGTCATGAGTTTGCCTCGTCTTTGGACGCAGGTTGTAATCCCTAGCGCTCATCCATGTCAGACGCCGCACGATGATTGTCTACATCAATGCAATGACTGGCTACAGCGCAGCTTTCCGCATCCCGTTGCCGTCGACTTCCCTTGCTACAACATGTCCTGCATGGGGAGCAGACTTGCTATTGACGTCCTTGCGAAACATGCATCGCGGATCACCAGACTTGACCTCCACCTATCCGAACAAGGAGATCACTGCAAAGTGTCAATGATAACCCTCTTCGCTCTGCCTCCTGGAACCTTCCCTGTGCTCACGCATCTGGGACTCAGCGTCAGGTTCGATATCTTTCGTACGGGCAAGGTGATAACAGCCTTCGATCAGTCGCCCTTGCGTACATTGCACCTCGATTACGAGCCACTAATGGCGGTGGACAGCATCAGACTCGAGGAGATCTTCAAGATTACGTGGGAAGGGCTGGAAGAGCTGTATATGGACCCTTGGCCCGCCTATTGGCCTCATGGGTATACCGCCAATGCCTCTTCCTTTGTTATCGAGCATCTTCGCGACATTCGGGTTCTTGGCCTAACGCTACCATCTACGCCCTCGCCGCACGCTGTCCCGCCAACTGTGCTACCCAGCCGTACCGCGTTTCCTCACATGCGAACTCTCCGAATCACCTTAGACAACATGCTGGACTTGCCCGTTGATGACGCCACCACCGATCACGCACTCTTCCAAGTATTTGACCTGCCTGCACTCGAGCAAATCACGCTTTTGCACACCTACCAGCATCGCGGCCGTGAAGGCATGGTCTCTCCCACTATTTTATCCGGCTTATTCGAAGACGCGGATTTCATACAGACATCGCTCGGTCGATTGCGCAGGCTCTTCGTGCAGGACCATGGCAGGATACCAGATCAAAAGCTGCTCGATGTTCTCGAGGCCACCCCAATGCTGGAAGAACTTCAGCTCTGGGAATCTATGGAGCTTCGCATCCCGTTCTATGGACGAATGGCATCGTCTAGCGATCTCGTTCCCCGTCTGCAGACCCTTCGGATTCACTACGCCGATGACGAAAGCGAGGACGTTTATGAGGCCATGACCCGAGGTGTAGAGGTGCTGCTGCGTGGGCGATGGGGAGAAGGGAAATACGGTCCAGATGATGAGGCCTCCGTGCTAAAGCGTATGTCCGCGACTCGGGGTTGGCCAGGTTCACCAGGTCCACGCCGCAAGCTAGAGCAGGCGTGGGTGGATGCTATGGAGGCGCTGCGTCCGACTGGAGCAGGATTGCATCTGAGATGAACGCCTACGATGAGGCATGAAATAACCATAGTTTACATGCTTTGTATCTGTATCGCGAAGGCCTAATTCTGGCTGACCGTTCGTGAGGCGACGTGTCGACAAGGTATGTAACTTGTTGAAGGCCAGATAGATGGCCAGAAGAGAGTATGAATGAACAAGCGTGTAGATAGTCTTGTCATATTGCTTGCCTTGTAGCTCCACGTAGCATTGCTAAATGGTGTCCACGTTCCTCTGTTACAGACGCTCGAATTCGGCTATATACCGACAACGAAACGGAAGGAGATTTAGTAGCCATGCCCGAAGGTATAGATATGCTTCCGCGCAGGAGGCCGGGAGGAAGGGATTGGGGTCCACACAGTGCTCAAGGAGACGATTGCAACTCGGAACTGGCAGCATCGCAAATCTGACAAGGCATAGATGGGAGCTAGGGAGAAGCTGCAGCCGGCTGGAGCGAACTTGTTGTTGAAGTAACCTATTCAGTCTCTCCCATCGTCAAAGACCGATACAAGTTTACAGAATGGATGCCTAGATGTACACGATTTGTCTACGCTTGTAACGCATTCCATGTACGTCTCGCGAGCACAGTAGAGGCGGTCCTCATCGATTTACAACTCTGCCTTGCCCTTCATAAGGAAGGGTCCGTTGTGCTTCGGCGGGGGGGCATCCATCTGTATCATCGCGAGGAAGTCGTGTACGAGATCGGCGGCAGCGATGCTCGTCACGTCGGCATTGTCGTATGCGGGAGCGACCTCGACCAGATCCGCGCCCCTGCATGCAAGGTCAGTACAGACTGTCAGCATATGCACAGGAGGCCACGTACACGAAGTTCAGCCCAGTCAGTCCGCGCAGGATGCGCTTCATCTCGCGTACTGACCAGCCGCCAGCCTCGGGCGTGCCCGTAGCAGGGGCGAAGGCCGGGTCAATCACGTCGATATCGAGACTGAATAGTGGTGAGATCAGGCAAAAGCAAAACAAGTCGCGTTCAGCATACGTGAGATAGACAGGTGTGTCGCCGACACGCGCACGAATAGCGCTGACAACGTTGTCGAGACCGTAGTCGTCGATGTCCTCTGCGCTGATAACCTCGAAGCCGACATCCTCATCGTGGCGGAGCTGAAGGTGGTCCTGCGCACCAGGTCAGAGAAAACGCGCCATAATAGGGGGAATCGACAACGAACCCGCATCTTCTGCCGGATACCACCGTGTACGCTACGGTTCGTCATGTGGCCCTCCTCGTACGCCACAGTAAAGTAGGAGCCGTGCGTGATGCGCTCGTATTTGCCGGTCTCATTTCCCGACTTGCCCGTATCTGTGACATTGATGAGCAAAAGCACGCAAGCCCGCGGGTGTAAGCTCACCGAAGTGGGAATCAAAGTGGATAACCTATATGGATGCGTAAGCTCATACCGAACAATATGTATATATAATCACGCTCACCGAGATCTTTCCGTAGAACTTCGAAAGGGAGCGCAGGATGGGAAGCGTTATAGTATGGTCACCACCAAGCGTCACGATCGCAGGGTGCGGTATACCGTCGAGCGCGAGAGATGCGCTTCGAGACGTGATACGGGTCGCCTTCGCAGCACTTGCAACCGGACGGCCCAATAATGTCGTGTATGCGGCCTCCATCTGGTCGAGCGCCTTGAGGTTGTCGTACGCGCTCAGGGGAACGTCGCCGCAATCGATCAAGGATGCACCGAGCTCAGTAGGGCTCTGGCCCCATGCGAGTGTCCAGCCATCCGGACGTTGTCTCCTTGAGCCAGATCGGATGCCATAGGGGCCGAATCGTGCGCCTGCATATGAGCTCAGCGAAAGAGGGTAGGACGAACAATGAGCGTACGTACCTGGCCGGTACGAGACAGTCGTGTCAAAAGGGAACCCAAGGATGGCGATGTCGAATCTCGCATTCGCATCGTCGAGGCAGCGGGAGTATGGCATGTGGCTGAAGCTGAGCGGGCCGCTGTACCCGAGGTCCTCCTGCGAGCCGTACTTGGACGTCCATGGCTCCTTGCTCACGTCAACCACGCGCTCCGCGTCCGGCGCAGTAAGCGGGGTCTGCGACGCAAGAGCGAGGTTGGCAAGGACAAGAGGAAGAAGGCGGAGGACCTGCATGATGGTACGCGGGGAATGAGGTGGACGGAGACATCGCAGTATTTATCCTTCCATGATAAGGCCGCTAGTATGATAAGCGCGCATGAGGAGGCCAGTTCGGAGGGCCTCCCCGGCATAGATAGCCTTGAGGTACTCGGCCGACTCCTGACCAAGACTGCAAGATAAGAAGCTGTAGAGTCAACCTGAAGACACCGAAGAACCCGCTCCGGGTGGCAACCTGGGTGTCCTCGACGAATCTGCAGTTGCAAGTCTCGAGATTGTCGTGACTTAGCTTCGCACTCCCTGAGTTGCGTCCCCAAAACATTTCGCGTGCATCTTGATTACTAGCAAGCGTCCGGTGAGAACACCGCTGCAAGTCAAACAGCGAAGGCAGAAGGAAAAGTGCGATGTGACCGTGACAGTGACCGAGGGACCCACTCAGGCGATCAGGCACAAATGCGAATTCGGTTGTACTGTAAGTTAGTTGCTCCAACACCTATGTTATATCCAACAGCGGTCTACCATGCAGAGTCCATTCAAAAGCTATCCCAGGTGCACTCTATTCACAACATCCTGGCCAGCGTGTCAGTAAGATATGGAAAACGACGTCGAAAGCGTACGGATAGCGGGGGTATTCCTGTGATACATCGAACTAGTCCGTGGTCGAGCGCTATATACCTATCGACAGCCCTGGTCTTCCTCGTGCCAGTTTCGTTCCCGTGCTAGTCCTTCCCGCCGTGACCTCTAAGGACGTCCTCGCACGTCAGCGCAGTCTACCATGCATCAGGCGGTGACTTGCCGTTGGTCGGGCCGCTGCAGCGTCGACTTGAGCAGGTTCGGCGTCTGCTTCCCGATGCCGAGCTTGCTGAGCACGTCGCGCACCTCGCCCGGGCGCGTTGGCGGTGCGCGCTTGGCGCGGTTGCGGGAGCGCGTCGGCGTGAGGCGGCTGCCGCCCTCGTAGACGGAGGAGCCGTGGTCGGCGGTCGAGATGGACGCGGGCTTCGCGAGCGCGGTGCTGGAAAGCGTGACGCTATTCCGGCCCTCGAGCGCCTCCCGTAAGTCAGTGACGCCCACCCCGCGCGTTGAACGCGCAAGGCTGGCTATAGACATGTTGTTCTCGACACGCATGAGGGCCGGCGTAATCTTGAGCAAAGGTGAGACACCTTCGTCCTTCAAAGACGACGTTGACGAGGACTTTTCGACAGCTAAAGCGAAAATGAGCATGAGGAGTGCGATCAAGGCTGCCAGTAGCGTACTGTCAAGAAGGGCGGAGTCGGCAGTCCAGTGAGCGCCCAGTCGTCTCAAAAGGCCCTGCTGATCTATGCCGGTCGCACGCTGGACGTGAGCGCTCGATATGAGCGACATGATTGCCGACTGAGCGTCGACACCACGCCATATGCTGTCATTGTCTGCAGTCGGGAAGTCGACAGGCTCTTGTGGTGGATGGTAGGTGCCAACCTGGGCCTCTGGCGACGGCGGAAGAGTAAGCCAAGCGGGCTTCGTCGATAGCGCCTGAAGAACGACCATAAGTCTCCATCCACAGTGTGAATTAGCATGACTTACCGCCTCCGCCAGCTTGACCAGATCATCGCACTTCCAAATCTTTCCTATCCGCAACCAGAGCTCGGCAAGCACGAGGTGTATCGCCGCAACATGCTGGCTCGCCCCCGAATCCTCCGTCTCCGTCGTGTTGGCCATAGCCAGCAGCGCCGGCACACCCGTCATCAACGCCCTCACCGGCGACTGCTGATGCAAGACCGTCTGCACCTCCAGAATATGCGCGTAGTCGGATAAGTTCGCCGATGCGGACGCCGTCACGCGCGGCGTCTCCCTGTCCAGCAACCGGTACACGACCGACAGCTTGCGCCCCCGGATCGGCGCGTACGAGCGCCGCGTCGCCGCATCCGACGTCCCGGTGTCGAATTTGCGCGACGAGGCGGATGGGGAGGAACGACCGGAGGGCGATGGCTGCGGAGAAACTGTGCGCTCGAGTGCAGAGGTCGTCGCGAGGAGGTAGCAGTACGCGTGCACGGCTTGTACTAGCTTCGTCCCGCCGTCGCTGCCTTGCAGGATCATGGCTAAGTTTGTTGCTCTCTGGACCTCGTCCTCGGAGGGCTGCGGTGCCTGTTCGGACCCCTCGGCGACAGGCTCCTCGTCCTTGGGCATCTCCTCCGCCAGGTAGAACTTCAGCGCGTCCGCGTAGTCGGCCCTCACAGCATACTCGGGATCGCACAGCAAGCTAAGCGTGTCGTGCCAGACCGAGGGTAGCACACGAGTTCGCCGAGGAACGCGCTCCCTGGGAACCCCGTCCGTCTCGGAGGAGACGCGATGCCGACTCGAAATGGACATCGTTGGGCTGCGGGCGCGCGAGTCACGCCGCTGCTTCTGCTGTGGCTCGTGCTTGTTGGCAGACACGATGAGTCCCAGAAGGCCCGCGAGTAGACAGCGAATAGATTCTGCCCTGCTCTGATTGTGTTCTGGCTTGCTTGCCGAAGAGATGTCTTTCGTCTCGATGGCTGTCAATCGACTGATGAGCTCGCCCTACAAAGAAAAGTCAGCAGCTAGTAGACGTCATACATGCAGCTACGTACCGCAAGGTCCTGAATTTGGTCCGCGTAGTAAACATGGCAGCCCAAAGACGAGATGCATTCCACAAGCGAGGGCAGCAGGGTGTCAGTAGCATTCACATGCGTGCGCTTGATCAGGAAAGTGATGAGGTTGGATATTATATCCGACGTCGACAGGTTGATGAGGGGCGTAGGCGAGCTGAAGACCGTCGTGACCATAGACACGAGCGCTGTGTGCTGTGGTGTTGCCGTAGGCGTCTCCTGGCTTTCCAGCAAGCGTTCAACAAGCCAGGTCGGCACCGCATATCTGTATTGATAGCGCGCCCAGTCAGCGGCCTTCTGTGCAAGCCAACAGCAGTGCTCCTTCTGTATCCACCCATTCAAGCCGTCCAGGTTGTCGAAGGCCGAGCGCATGATGTAGCCGAGTTGCCCGCCGTTGACGTGGTCTAGCAGCGACAAGAGTGCATGTAATGCAGCGTTGGAGACATCCTTATTGGAGGGTCCCCTTTCGCCGTCAATGTGCAGGTGTATTGACGCCGCTCTGCGCTCCATGGTGGGTCTCGTCCGAAACTCGGCCAGGTAGGGGGATATCGGGGATTCCTTGATGTGATGCGCCCTACGAGAAGTCAGTAAGATGAGATCGCCGAGGTGTCGCATAATGGCGCTCACTGTTCAGAGAGGGTGTGCAGGTCCGCCTGCAAGATGTTTACGAGGATCGGCCGCATGAGGATGGAAACCTGCTCGCGGAACTGGGCGGAGTCGTTGTAGAGCGCTTCGGACGTTAGTGCGCCCATGATTGCGCCGAATCCGACTAGGCGCGTCCTGGGCAGCTGATGAGTGCACATCGCGTGAACGGGGAAGTTGTCGGACCTATTGCGTAGCTCATGATCCGAGGCAGAGCTAGAGGCAAGCTCGGAGAAGCGCTGAAGCACTGCGAGGTAATCCTGAGTGAAGGTTGCGTCGGCGCCTATCAGATGACCGTCCGTATACGTCGTCCACGCAGTAAACTACCAAGAATTAGTACGTGGCGCGCAGGGTATTGAGGTGATCGGCGTACCACACTCGCGGCGCGCGCAGCGACTTCCAGATCCTGAGACAGGCAGCGCATCACTTCGCCGATGGATGACATGAGGGAGGGGGAAAGCAGGGCAATGTCGCGTCGGCATTCGGTCGCGAGCGCGCGGTAGACGGCCAAGTCCATAAGCACCAGACTATTGAGGCGTCAGCCCAGTTCGCCACAGCATGTTGTATCGCACGCACACTTTGGAGCGCATGTTCCCCGCCTGCGCCTTGCGCGCCTCGTACTTGATCCTCTTATCCAGCTCACTGCCGAGCTTCGTTAACTTGGCCGGGTGGTTCAGCCTGCACAAGGTCTCCTATAAGCGCTCTGGATCTCCGGGGGTGGTTTACGGGCACGCACGCATAGTAAGTGAGCTTGCTCAGCTCCTGTGAATTCGGATTAAAACCAGGACCCGACGTGAGGAGCGCCGAGGTCGGCGGGTAGCAGGCGTTGAGCAGCTGCACATGATTGGGGGTGAATATATTCATGGGTGCGGCAGAAAGTGAGATAGAGAGTCAAACGAGAGGCGCAAGCTGATTAAGCGGAGATCATATACGGGGGGAGATGGGGTACATGAGTAGGGGAGGTATAAGAGCAGCGCGACCGGTGACGGGGTCTATTGATCCCTGTTGACGCTTTGATGGCTCGCGTGGACCCGCGATTCCCATCTCCGGAATTTTTTTCTTGTCCCTCTTGCTCCTGACCGCCACCTTCCTCTCCCCCACCCTCGATGTACTCGCGATGGACATGATATGGTGAGTCTCTGCCCTTTATTCTTCTGTGATGAATCTTTGCTGTGCACCAGTCCAAGTGTGGGGTTTTCTCTGCGCTCAGACGACAACCTACCCTGGCATCCTATATACGCTTGGATGCCCTGACCCATGTTTTGTTGTTTACGAACTTTCTCTGATACCCTTTCCAGATGTTTTTATTGCGTTGCACGTTCGTTACAGTATGTCAATGTCGTTTAGAACATCCAATACACGATCACTCGTCGATGACCGAGAACACATACGAAGAGTGCCAGAAGTACGGCTTGTCAGGGCCATAGATGTCGTCGATCCCATACTCCGGGTTGTTGATCGCGTCGAGGTAGGACTCTTGCTCGAGGACGATGCAGGAGTGGTCCTCGATGTATGCGTCGGGGCCGCCCTGGCTGTTCTTGCGGGGTGTTGGGTTCGTCGCGTTGTATTCAGCGTTGCAGCTGTAGATTTGCAGCGCTAGCTGGTTCGTGAAGACATCGAGACTGAAGCAATCGTCAGCGAGTGCGCACTTTGCTACTCGTCTGATCGACGTACCGGATGCCAGAGTTTTCGCTCCACACAGACAGAACAGGTGCGTCCCCAGTGTTGTTGTCGTAAACCCACGCGTTATCAAACCCTACACAGTCTATACGAGGGTCAGTCCAACATTTCATGCCAACAGGACCACGAACGTACCGGTACCACAGTACTGCGCCTCCGCCGTCGCGTTGATCGAGTCGCCAATCGACTTCGCCTGGCGGAAGTCCAACGCCGTCTCCTCCACATCAATGAACGAGCCGTTCGGAATGAGGTTCCCATCCGTCGCAATCACTCTGGATGATTGGATCTGCGCGATGTGCCCACTCAAGTCCTGCGTCTCGTTGTACGCCTCAAGATTCCAGAACTGGTGCGCGCTCAACATTATTGGCGTCTTCTCCGTGGCGATTGCAGATATGGATGTGTTGAAGACGGAGGAGTTGCCCAGGGTGTAGGTCACCTAGGCCAAAGTCTCAGAATACTCTGATGGAGGACAAGCAAGGTGGGCTAACCGTGGTGATGACCGTGCCCGGGAATCCTTGGTTCCCTGCTGGGTCCACCATCCCAAAGCTGACAAAGTCCGTCCCGTTATCGACAATGCTCCAGACATGGGTGTCGAAGCCCTTGTCGCCGCCGTGGAGGGAGTTCGTGCCTGCGCCGAAGTCAATACGGACGCGTCACGAAACATCAAGATTCACTCACCGTTGTGCTCGTTCTCCGGTACCTGGTACTTCTCGCCTGGCCCCTCCGCGTTCTTCGAGATGGGGATGGTGAAGGTGCCATTGCGGATGCGGTTCGCGTAACGGCCAACGATGGGCGCGAAGTAGTTGCGTGCGGCGATGTAGTCCGACTGGAGTTGCGGGTGAGCGTGTGTTTTTCAGCAACTGGACAGTCCCGATGCTTACCTTGTTCTCATAGCCGACGAGGATATCCCTGAACTCGCCGTACTTGTCCTGCACCCAGAAGCTCGTCGCGGCCGCGCCATGCGCGATGAAGCTCGCCCGAGCCGAGCCATCCGGCGCGGTGATGTTCACCGTCTCAAGCGGCTGCAGACCCCGTCAACCTCGGTGCATCTCCTCGCGAATATACCACCCTACTCACATCCGTCCCATTGTCCGCCAGTGCTGCGCTGCTCCCAAGAGCCGCAGCCACCAGCACACCAGCCCTTGCAAGAGTCTTTAAGCCTGCCATGGGTGTCGAGAAGGACTCTGGGGAGCTAGGAGATCCAGAGAGGACTGGACGCGCAGCGGGCGCGCGGTTTATATGGCGCGTACGCGGTCCCATGACGAGGCGGGGAATTTCAGCGACCGCCGACCGCTGATGCGATGACGGTGTGCCATGGGGTGGCGCGGCGGGCTCGCACGGCTGGGACGCGCCGCGAACGACCAGCTGACCTTGGGCTTTGCAAAGGCGGGCGTGTATGCAGGAACGGAGCACATGTGCAGGGATAGAATAGTACAGTGGGTCACTGGGTGGTATACAGTGTGGGTATCTGCGGGAAGTGCTTTATGTACGCGTCCGAACTCGACTGTTTATAGCCGAGGCGGCGAGGTGCAGGTGTACAGTACGTGTTCTGTTCTAGGCGTATGGATACAGATGTGATCGTCACTTCTTGACTGCAAAATCGAACATCGTCTTGGTGGTTTTGTCCTCTATGATCGCGTAGCGGTGCTCGGGGAGGCGCTTGCCAGCCGCGATGCTCTCCGTCACCCATTCGGGCTTTACAACCTGGATCGGCGTCCTCGATTTCTTCGTCAAGAACTTCTGCGTCTTCGAACCGCTCAGCGGCATAGACGTGACGATGTGGGTTGCGCCGGACGGCGTCGGTCTGCAGAGAAACACGGCATGAGCATCAGGTGATGGTTTGTGGCGAGGTGGGCACCCACAACGTCGTAGCGCCGGCCCGAGCGGCCACACGCTTCATCTCGATGTCGGTCGTCCCGCGCAGGTAGCCGTTGAGGTATATGCGCACGCCGCGGAGGAGCTGAGATTCGGTGGGGGCGGCCTCGCTCTTCTGAACGGCGAGCTTCTCGGTGCGATCTTCAAGGTATTCGCGTCGGCCGTTCGCGGTGCGTTTGAAGCCACCGTTGGAGACTTGGTGGCCAGTGGATAAAGATACAATATGTTCTGTTGTAAGGGGGTGTATCAGCGTGTGCGAAGGAGTGGCAAACAACATCTGCCGCGCACCTGCGCGCTCGTAGGCATCTGAGTGAGTGATGGGGTTCGTCTCCTCGCCCAGTGTACTCAGCAGACGTTTGGTGAGTTGCGAATGGGTCATTTTATCGGCCCCTTCGATGGTAAACTTCTTCCTACGAGTGGCCATTAGCCCCGATACCTTGTTCCTCGCTGAGACTGCACTCACCGTTTCGCAGCCGGCCGCTCGTCAGCATCATAGGGAGAGAATCGCTTGGGCTTCTCTTCCTCCTTAACCTTGCCCGCCGACGCGCCCCCGCGCTTCGTAGTCGTCACGAACCTGTCCATAGTGGCGTCCGGAAATGTCAGGGTCCAAGTTCAACATGCACGCGTGAGTCACGCACGCGGGCCCGCCAACGAACTCAATTGTTTCTGTTTTTGTTTCCCACGTGCTCCCGCGGAGCTTTGCCCCTTTTCGGCGCTCAAGGCGCCACAACAGAGAATTGATGAGGCGGGCATCTCTTATCTTCCGTACTCGGCTCCCCCGCCTCTTCGTGCTCCCCCTCACGCAGCACGCGATGTCGACGAGGTCGTATAGGGATGCGGTGGACTGCCTGAACTCGCTGCAGTCGAACGCGGCGGCGCTGGAGGCCGTGCGCGCGTCGGGTGGCCGGCTGAGCGAGTTTGCGATCCCGGAGATGGTCGAGTATCTGGAGAGGATTGGGTATAAGGTGCGTGGGGTGCTGGAGGGAGGGATATAGGCTAACTATGTGGTAGACGGAAGACCTGAACGCGTTGAACGTGGTGCATATCACGGGCACGAAGGGGAAGGGCTCGACGAGCGCGTTTACCGACTCGATCATACGGGAAGCTGTACCGCAGTGGAAGATCGGTGTGTGGCAATACCATGCGCGCTTTAATACCCAGTTAACGCGTCTATGAAGGCCTCTATACGTCTCCCCACCTTGTCGCGGTGCGCGAGCGCATACGAGTCAATGGGCAGCCGATATCAGAGGATGACTTCGCAAAGTACTTCTTTGAAGTGTGGGATAGGCTGCAGGCCAACACCGAGGTGCGCCTTCATATACTATCAATGAGGGAACCATGCTGACTGCTTGCTACAGAGGAAGTTCCCCAGCACCACCGTCATGCCAGGGTACTTCCGCTTTGTCACCCTCATGGCCTTCCACACCTTCCTGCAAATGAAGGTTGATGCGACCATCTTGGAGGTCGGTGTCGGGGGCACGTACGACAGCACGAACATCGTACCAAAGCCTGTGGTAGCCGGGGTGACAGCACTGGGCATTGATCATGTCGCTGTGTTGGGGAAGACCCTGCGAGATATTGCATGGCAAAAGAGCGGCATCTACAAGGTGCGTCTCTCCAACATCATCTGGCTCTCTAGTGCTGATTTGTCCTCGTCCTTAGGAAGGCGTGCCTGCCTTGACTGTAGATCAGCCGCCAGAAGGCATGGAGGTCCTTCAGCAGCGCGCGCAAGAGTTGAAGGTATGCGTTATCAAGTTGTACGATACATCAATGCTGATTATATGCTCAGGCGTCCAGCTTCACCGTCGTGCCGCTCATGCCAGGCTTGTCCAAGGTCAAGCTAGGTAATGCGTGTCGTCAGACTTCGGTTGGTGCCGTCTGACCTTCACAAAGGGCTCCCCGGCACTCACCAGTTGCAAAACGCCAACCTAGCCGCCCACCTTGCGCACGAATTCCTGGCAGCCAAGGGCGTCGTTCCCCGAGAAAGCGAAGTCCTCTCCCCTCCCGTTGTCCGCGGTCTTCAGAAGGCGCGCTGGCCAGGACGTTGTCAGACCGTGCAAGACCCCAAGTACCCCGTCACCTGGTACCTCGATGGCGCGCACACCGTGGAAAGCCTCGAGTGCTGTATGCAGTGGTACACCTCGCCGCGTGTTGGCCTCACTGCGTCGCCTGAAGTCGATCCAGAGTTGCAGCTGCCGGAAGCTGGGTGGTTCTCCGCGTTGGCGAAGCGGTGGAGGATACCTGGGCTGTCGGTTGCGCCTGCGAAGCCTTCACGCGTGTTGATCTTCAACTGCACTAGCGGTCGTGCTGGGCCGTCGTTCTTGGGCACGATGTTGGAGAAGGTCGCCGCGCAGCTGAAGTTGCATGGGCGCGAGGGGGAATCGTTGTCGACGTTCTTTGACCGTGTTGTCTTCTGCGCGAACGTCACTTATGCGGATGGCGGGTTCAAGGGCGGTATGTACCCGTTTTTTTCACAAGTGAATGCCTGTTGATCAAACGATTCACAGATCTAACGACCAAGGCAATCCCTGAATCCGACCTTGCCGAGTTGAAGACTCAGCAGCAGTTGGCGAGCGCATGGAGGGAACTTGTACCCGACTTCCCAACAGAGCGTGTTCATGTCTTGCCTTCCATCGAGCATGCCGTGAAGATTGTGCGCTCTTCCGGAGCTAACCAGGTTCTGGTCACTGGCAGTCTGCATCTCGTTGGCGGTGTCATCGAGGTGGCGGGGCTGTCTGATGTTGCGCTATAGACTCTCTTGCATCCCATAGATATTTTGTGCTGTACGTCCGCCGCGCTGCCATCATTCTAGCCCGCATATCTAGAGGGCCTCATCTACTCACACCTTCAACAGGGTAATTTATCTGTATCATGTTACTTACGCTCAACGCATGTACTCGCTTTGTCGCACTACGCATCCTTTTTGGCTACCCGGGTTCCTCTCTCCGACGCCCGAGCCTGAGCTTGATTTGTGGCGAGCGAGTCTATTTGCTGCTGCTTGCGCGGGTGGGCGCAGATCGCGCGCTGTACGCGGTCACGGGTTAGGCATCTTGTTTCCCTCCGTCAACGGACTGCGCAGCGTCCTGCTCGCCCTCCCGCTCATTGACCAAGTGAATCCAGACCGCCGATGTACTCCTCGTTCAAACCTCCGGGCGACGTCGACGACGAGCGCGACGTCTTGCACTACCCCACGTCGTCAAACAACCCCTTCACGGGCGTGCAGGACAACGACCTGCCGGATGCCGCCTACGAGGACGCTGAGCGGAGAGAGGAACACGCTGGGGACTCGGACTACGCTCGCGGGCAACAAGGCCACCACTCGCGCTTCGTAGAACACCTTCCTTCGAACGATCAGACTGCTAGGGAGGACGACCGCGAAGCCCCGCCTCAGTGGCAGCTGCCCATCCAGTACGACTTTGAAAGCAACCCTCGCCAAGCGCCGGTCCCGCCTAGGCCTGCTGCTGCGCTCGGCCCGAACGCTCGCCACGCATCTCCTGGTGCTGATTCTCGCGCGAACTACGGACCCGCCTACGACGCTTCCCCTCGCAGCTCGCTTCGCAACTCCTACCCTCGCGTCCAACCAGACGATGTAGACCAACGATACTCGCTCTCCTCGTACCAGCATCCCTACGAAATCGAACCGCCCGCTGCTGCCCATCCAATCAACGGCGCCCATATAGCCCACCCTGCGTCTGTCACTCGCCGCTCTGCTCTGCGTCGATCGGTCAGCTTCGTTGACTCTCCCAAGCTCAACCAATACGACGTCGATGATATCGAGAGTCAAGACAATCGCGCCGAAGTCGACGAGGCCGAAAGCCGACCCTCGAAGACTCGCGGACTCACGACGTACATGCGCGAACTCTACGCTCTTCGGGATGACGATCCGGACAAGGGACACTACGGCGGCTCGGGTGACGACGAGGAAAACATGCGGCGACGTCCACACTACCAGTCTCAGGCGTCTTTCGTCTCAAACAACTCGGACTTCGAGGGGCTGGACCCTGACGATCCTATCGTGACAGGCAAGAAGGCGAACCAGTTAGAAGATCCAGAGGACGTCCGGAAGCACACTTTGCGGCAGATGGACTATCGGACGCGTCGCAAGCATCTGCAAAGGATTAAGATCGAGTTCAATATCTCTTGTGAGTACTGACAACGGTTGAACGAGTCAAAGCTGACCATCGTGTTCGTAGCAATGGAAGAGCGTCAACTTTTTCTGATCAAGCTCGCTCGTGCGCTCATGACATTCGGGGCCCCATCTCATCGTATCGAGTCTCAACTCAACGCGGCGGCTCGCATCCTCGAGGTCCAAGCCGAGTTCATCCATCTCCCCAGCGTTATCATCTGCTCCTTTGGCGACCAGGAATCGAACTGCTCCGAGACTCACTTTGTCAAGTGCCACAGTCGTCTGTCCTTGGGTGCTCTGCACAAGGTGCACATGATCTACCGGACAGTTGTCCACGACGAGGTGTCGGCGAAGAAGGCGAAGGAGCAACTGCACGACCTGCTGGAGGCACCGCCAACATACCCAGTTCCCTTCCGGATATTCCTCGCTTTCTGTTTGTCGGCGTTGATCTGCCCGCTTGCCTTTGGTGGGTCTTTTATAGACATGTGGATCGCTGGGGCCGGTGCGTTTGTGCTATCGGTACTGCAACTGTGCGCAACGAAGAGCGCGTTGTATGCGAATGTTTTTGAGTGCGTATACAGGCTTGAGGTTGTGTACAAGCTGCTAATCTGCTTTCAGAATTACGGTCGCCATCTTCGTGTCGTTCACTGCTCGTGGCTTGAGTAGCATCAGATCTAGGATCTTTTGCTACAGCGCCATCTCTTCCGCGGGCATCGTTGGTATTCTACCCGGATACCTCATTCGTAAGTGTATGGTATCCTTCCGCAGTGTCAACTTCTAACAATTTTGCAGTGAGTAGTTCCTTGGAGCTGGCCTCGAAAAACATCGTCTGTGGTAGTGTCAAGATGGTCTACGCTCTGATCTATACCCTTTTCCTTGTGCGTCACCCAGCTGCATGTTTCTGGTACCCTTTGCTGATGCCAGGTCTAGGGCTTCGGTCTCCAGATCGGCTCTGACTTCTATCTTCTGTTCGACAAAGGCATGCGACGCCAACTCGACGAGCTCTCGGCCAACATCTCTTCCACCGTCGCACTGACGGGTAGCTGGATGGCCGATAACGGGACGGTCAACAACAGCATCCCCGTCACTGGCACCTGGACTTTTACGCACTCCGTCCCCCTCAGCCAAACGAACGTCATCAACGGGTGCTACCGTCCGAAGAGCTTCCCATGGTACCTCCAGCCCTTCCCCATCTGGACGTCGGCTATCATCGTGCCCCTCTTTTCGACGCTCTCCTCCCTCGCGAACCTGCAGCCCTTCAGGAGCAAGCAGCTGCCGGTGATGGTGGTCATCTCGTGCTGCTCGTACGTGGCGAACAAGCTGGCGAATCACTATATTTTCAACCGGTCGGATGTCGTGAGCGCGATTGGGGCGTTTACGGTGGGCTTGTTGGGGAACGTGTACTCGCGCAAGATGGGCGGGACTGCGTTCACGTCTATGGTGACGGGTGTGTTGTTCTTGGTACCTGTAAGTGGGAAGTTCAACGTATGCTGAAATCTGCGACTGATCGTCTTCGTATAGTCTGGCTTGTCGCAAGCGGGAGGTATCACTGCAAGCGGCAGTGGTATCGACATTGGAGGCGCGATGATTGCGGTCACAATCGGTATCACTGTTGGGCTGTTCATGAGTCAGGCGCTTGTGTATACGTTCGGATCGCGCAAGAACGCCGCCGTCTTCTCCTTCTAACCGTCGATGGAGACTGAAGACGTATGAGATACCCCTACACTGTGATAGACTGCAGCTACACATTCCTTTCTGTATCGTACATGGTTACATATACAACTGTAAAACATCTAGTATAATCTGCTCAGAACATGACAGCGGCAGAGTTCTCGATTGCCTCAATGGACGTCTTGTGACCGACGAGCGTGCGGATGTTGTTGATGCCATACCTGCAGGCAGAGGTAAGCGATGGTAGCAAGGTGCGAAGGAGACGGCATACCGAATCATAGTCGGTCGCTCCAAGCTCAACCCCCAGCCGTGGACGCGGACGTCCTTGGGGAAGCCCATGGGTTCCAACATTTCTGGTCGGAACATACCACTATTGCCGACCTCAACCCACTTTTGCAGCATGGGGTGGAAGGCGAAGATCTCGAGGGAAGGCTCCGTGTACGGGTTGTATGCGGGCTTGAAGCGCACCTGCTCGATGCTCATCTTCGCGAAGAAGACGCGCATGAAGCCGATGAGGTCGGCGAGCGTGAGTCCGCGGTCCGCGACGACGCCCTCGACCTGGTGGAACTCCGCGAGATGCGTCGCGTCCATTGTCTCGTTGCGGAACACGCGGTCGATGCTGAAGAGCTTCGCGGGGCGGAAGCCGTCGTCGCGCGCGGGCTCGCCAGTTGCCGTCAAGTCCGCTGCGCCGTGCGTGAACTCGGACGCGTCCGACTCGGTCTCCTCCCCCCTGCACTTTGCGGCGAGCTTGTAGAGCATGCGCGCGGAGGAGGCGGTGGTGTGCGTGCGGAGGAGGAGCTTGCGGGACTCGTCGGGCTGCCAGGGCGCGCGGTAGCCGATCGAGTCGAAGCCGCCGTGCTCGTGGATGGTCGAGACGCGCTTGTAGTACTCGTGGTCGGGCGCCTTGGACTCCTTGGGGTCGGAGAGGTAGAAGGTGTCCTGCAGGTCGCGCGCGGGGTGCTGCTGCGGGACGAAGAGCGCGTCGAAGCACCAGAAGCCGGACTCGACGAAGGATTGGGTGGGCATTTCGGAGAAGCCCATCTCGAGGAAGATGTCGCGGATCTCTTCGCGGACTTTGAGCAGGGGGTGGAGCGCGCCGCCTGCGGTGGGGATGCCGTCGGCTTCGAAGTTGTACTTCTTGAAGTTGGCCGTTTTCCATGATCCTCTGTACGAGGTCAGTGATGCACATTTGAGGAGGGAGACGACTCACGATGCTATCATATCGGCAGTGAGATCGGTCTCAGGTTTGGCGGTAGATGTGCTGAAGTTCGGGCCCTTGTGGACGGTGAACCATTGTCCCTTCCTTCACATCCAGTCAGTCGAGGGATACGCGCATGATCGCGGTGAACGCACTTTTGCACGACCAGCTTCCGTTTCTTAAGATCGGCAAGCACCTTCTCGCCCGACTTCAGCGTCCCCGTCGTCTCGATCTCCTGGAGGTCTAATTGTGTCTGATCTTGGATTTCTGACACCTACGTAGGTTTAGCGTATGCTCAGAGGATTGAATGGGCAAACGCACGATTTTGACCAAGCCATC
This sequence comes from Schizophyllum commune H4-8, assembly GCF_000143185.2. NCBI lineage: Eukaryota > Fungi > Basidiomycota > Agaricomycetes > Agaricales > Schizophyllaceae > Schizophyllum > Schizophyllum commune. The sequence continues at coordinate 1,007,160 of NW_026089542.1, forward strand.
TCCCTCTTTGCCTATCCATCCATTCTTGAAAGCGCGCCCTTGCCCCACTTTTGCGGTCTCATCACCAACAGCCTTCTTCAACGCAGGTATGAGGAGGGGGGCGCCCTGCCCTTTCGGTGGTACAGCATGCCATACCCGCGCTTCGTGCGATCCCTCCTTCACGATCTGCTGTCCCTCTGCAGTCAAGACATAGGTGAAGACTTCATGAGTGTCATATGTTATCATCTGAGCAGCGGCTTAGCCCAAGAATATTGTATGTCACTACTCCGACGCACCTCCCGACTCGACAAGGAGTTGAGCGCGCCGAGGATGGCGATCTGAGCATCACTAGAGGTCGCTGGCTGACTTTGCCCTGGTATCGTGAGGGACCTGGTGTCCTTGATCTCCTTTTCCCTGTCCAAGGTGTCGAGAACGAGTTGTTGTAGTGCCTCCGCCATCGTCGTTGACGTTGAAGAGCTTTCCCCGTCGCTGTTGCTTGTGGCGTGCGTGACTCGAATGCGGCTCGTCGGCCCGAGTGACGGGCGCTTATTCCAAAATTTCGAACTTCAGTCCGCACATGTGGCGCTCGCTCAGGATTCCTGCTCGTTGTACATCCTCTGCCGTCTTGAAAGGTAGCAGCGTCTGCAGGGGCCTCGTAATCTCAAAGCTTTCTCCTCTGCCAACTCGGTCGCTCTCGACAAGTCTATCCAGGCGTACACCCCCTGCCAAAGGGCTCACCCTCTCGGATGCCCAACGAAAGACAATTTACGCACTCTCTACACCTCCTGGACGAGGCGGCATAGCTGTCATACGGATATCTGGTCCAGACGCCTTACAAGCATGGGCGAAACTTGTTGTATTGCAAGGCCGCCAGCAGTCTTCACTGCCAAAACCATGGCGTGCCTACCGATGCCGCGTCGTGCACCCGAGTCATAAGGAACCCATAGACGACGGACTGGCTATCTACTTCCGCGGTAAGCGCGCAAATCCCGCCTGGGCCTTCCCTTTGTTGACCAGACAAGGCCCAAAGTCGTTCACGACCGAGGACGTCGTCGAGCTGCACGTGCACTCCGGACGTGCCATCGTGTCGTCGCTTCTGTCGGCCATCTCGGCGCTTCCATTCTGCAGGCCAGCAGAAGCGGGCGAGTTCACGAAGCGCGCCTTCCTGGGCGGCCGCCTCGACCTCACCCAGGCGGAGGGCCTGAAGGACCTCATCGACGCCGAGACGGAGGGCCAGCGGCGCATCGCGCTGAATGCTGCGAGGGTGCGCGCGTACGCGTGCTTCGGGTGCGCAGATAGGCTGACTCGCTCCTCAGGGCAGTAATCGTGCGCTCTACGAAGACCTCCGCAATCGCGCCATCCACTGCCTCGCCCAAGTCGAGGCGCTCATCGACTTCGGCGAGGGCGACGACATCGAGGAAGGGGTCCTCGACCAAGGTACGCGCAGACACAGCGCGCAGCGCAGTCGTCTCGCTGATCGCCTCGCCCCCACAGCACGCACCGAGGCGCGCGAGCTCCTCGCATCCCTACACCGACACCTCGCCGACGGCCGACGCGGCGAGATCGTGCGCGCGGGGGTGCGCCTCGCGCTCTTTGGGCCGCCGAACGCTGGGAAGAGCAGTCTGTTGAACTGCCTCGCGCAGCGCGAAGCAGCGATTGTGACGCCTGTCCCCGGGACAACGCGCGATATCCTCGAGCTTGGGCTCGACCTCGGCGGACTCCCCATCCGCGTGTCAGACACGGCTGGCCTGCGTGCCACCCAGGACGAGGTGGAGGCTATTGGGATAGAGCGTGCAAAGCGAGCGTGAGTGGGGTCGGCTATAGGGTCGCCCCAAAGGCTGATTGAGACCTTCAGTATCGAGGGCGCTGACGTCGCGCTCTGCATTCTATCTCTGCCCGACTGTGTTCGAGATGGGGGCATCCAGGTTCCAGAATACGTGAAGACCATGATCACGCCAGAAACGTACTTCCTGTTCAACAAGAGCGACCTTGCTACGCCTGAGCAGTTAAGGGCAGCCGCGACTGTGCCCAGGTCATGGGTCACTAGCTTGATAACGAAGGAGGGCACCTCTTCGTTCATTGACGGCTTCACGACCGAGCTACAGTCTCGGTGAGTATTTTCTACCCCTTTAACATTCCAGATACTGAGGATCCCAGCTACCATCTCGACGGCGTATCTGAAGACCCGCCTCTCATTACCCACGCACGCCACCGCGTGCACCTGGAGTCTGCCGCGCGATTCGTTCAGGCATTCCTCGAGTCCTGTATGTATTCTAGAGCGGCCCTATCACTCGTCCAATGCTAACGCACCCATTCCCAGCCGACGAAGATGTGATAATGGGAGCAGAAGAGCTTCGCTACGCCGCACAGGCAATTGGGAAAATTTCGGGTCACATAGATGTTGAGGACATCCTCGACAGCGTGTTCAATGATTTCTGTATTGGGAAGTAGGCGCGCACTCAGTAGTGAGAGTGCATCCAACGGTCTTCTGAACTTCTCGGCCGGATGGCCACAATGTCTAGTTCGCAATATCAGATGGGCCATTGGGTCCTCACAAGCGCTGTGATTTTGTGCAGCCAACCAGTGTTCGTACAACCCAAATGACTCGATGCCTACTCGGAGTAGAGCACTCCTCGTGCGGCGCAGAACGTTTGTTATGCCCAGGCCACCTAAGGGGCGGCGGGTTTCCTGCCCTCGCCCTTTTCCGGCATATCTTCTGGGCCGCCCATGATGACTGCACGAGCACCTGAATCAGCAGACAATCAGGGAACGTGATGGCCGACGTACGTATCGAGACGAGAACAGCCGCGATGTACATCCAGTACTTCTGGATGAACGACTTCTCGGGAGGCGGCTGTACTGGGGCGCCCTCGGCGCTGAGCTGGGGTGGCGCGCGCAGTTCTGGCCTGCAGGGTGGCGTCAGCCCACCACGGTGGCACGAGAGAAGGTCACGAAAACACGCACACTGGGGGCAGGGTAGGCCCACGCACGGTCACGGTACGATTCAGCGTGTCCGCGCGTGCTGCGTATGCCTCCAGGGCGTTCACAAGTTCAGTCTCCGGCTTGCACGACCCACCAGGCGCCACAAAAAAGTCGACCGCGAAGGGGGTCGCGTCCCCGCGCGCGTCCTCCGCAGTGTGGAGGACAAGCATCTCGGAGGTGGCCGACGCGAGCTGGCACTGCGGGGAAATGTGTCAGCCACTGTGCCCCAGCTCTGACGCCCCAGACTGGGGTCGGGTAGAGAATACGGGGCCAGACTTGGCGAGGCGGGGCGTCGTTATGCGTGCCGCAGGCGCGCCCGGCCGGGGCAGCATACGTCTGTTCGGCACGAAGCGGGGAAAGGTACTCACGGCTTTGACGGACGACGTGGGCCAGCGCTCGGGGGACGTCTCGCCCGCGGGGGCGAGGGCGAGCTGGTACAGCGCAACGTCGGAGGCAGACGCGGGGAGCGCGCGTGCCAGGGTCGTGAGTGCGTCAGCGGGCGAGCCGGTCGAGGCGTACGTGGGCCCGCCCGCGCTGCTGGAGGTGGAGACGACCCCGCGGAGGGTGAATTCTCCCGCAGGCGCGTCGCGCGAGAGCACCCGGTGGTATACGTTTAGTTCCGCGGCGTGGCTCGTAGCGGCGAGACCGAGAAGAGCAGAGAGAAGCGGTTGGAGTCTCATGGGGGCGGCTGTTGGGGGCAGAAACGTTGCGTGGCGACTGACAGGGCCAGGACGAGATCTGCCCGGTGCTGTGACAGACGTGGTCGAGACGAGGTCCGTTCACTTGCCTTTTCGGGCTCAAAAAACGTGACTGCAGCCAATGGGAGAGTCGCGGCCGTTGCCGAGGACGTCGTCTGGCCCCTCTCCTCGGGCTCCACTCCTTTTTCAACAGCACCTTCAGGCTTTTGTGGAGTACTCAGAACGCATCTATCTAGTGGCCTTTTCTGCATCTTCACACAGACAGTTCTCAAGCTTTGGCCTGGTCGACGTCGAGAATATTGAGCTACAAATCTCCGAAGCTCACGTGGGTACAGACGCAGGTCGCTGGTTGGTCTGGACAATGGCCGTCTACAGATTGTATCAGTGAATCATAGGCCTCGACGCGAGGTTACAGTGGTTAGAGTTCGAGAGCCTAGGACTGAACTCGTATATTAAAGCGCGCCCATGCTGCACGCGAGTACTCTCATACCCCCCACTTTATGTGACACACTTGAACGAACCAATTAGCGTTATAGTGCGTCGCGTTCGTCGTCCCCCGGCTGTCGCGCGCTCACCTACCCTCCGCAGCGCACTTACCCGTCTATAAGACACCCCACCCTCGAGATGGCCACAGATATGCTTGACTCCCTCGTCGTCTACTACCAGCAGCAGCAGATGTGGGCCTGCGCCGCCCGCGCGGCTGTCCACGATGTCATCGAAGACCAGGAGGAGGTCGACCCCATGGAGGAGGACGAGCCGTACACCTCCTCGTCTTCATTCCAGTCCTCTCCCGCCGACTCGCCCGAGGTCGAGACCGTATCCCCTATACCCGTGAAAGAGGAGGAAGAGACGCGCGCCATGATCCACCACGCGGAGCCGCCCCCGTCTCGGCGTCGAAGCTCGTCCGCGTCGGACGTCGTGCTGCAGAAGAAGAAGGCTCTCCGCGCGCGCATGGAGGGCAGGTCGCTGCCCCACCGGCCGAAGTCGCCCAAGCAGGATATCGTCCGGCGGGTGCGCCAGCTGCGCGAGTTGAAGTACCTCTGGGCGCAGCCCCGCGTCGACATGCTCGACCTGTACCGGACGTTGACGGAGACGCGCATGAACAGCTGCCGGAGACTGGAGCGGCTCGTGCGCCACGCGAACAGGAGCGAATACAGCGCTGTCCACTAGCTTTCGGTGAGTCGCCATAGTATAGTCCCCGGCCCGTTCGACAAGGGCTGACCAGAAGCCCACAGTGTAACATTGCATCGTACAGTCGCATCGCATCCGATACCCTGTTGTATCGCTTCGATACCCTGTTGTATCCCCTACCTCTTGTGAACGTCTTCAGTGGGACATTCATCTCGGATTGCAGCACTGAGCACTCATCATAGTTCCTCGCTTTCGAGCATCGTAGTACATATCTTATTCACCCTGTATCGATATAGTCACTAGTTATCAGCCGATTCAAGTGGTTCGACGTGGACGTACGTGGCCCGAATGGCGAGGTCAGTGTCAAGAAAAAGTTCGTTGGTGATGGGGCGTGGATGGGGCCATAATAGATACTGCCAAAGGGAGTTAGATGTCAAAGCAAAACTTCCGCTTTTGGAAGCACGTGCGTGAGGGACCTGGGAAACTCAGCGACGGCGACCTCGTTCTGACCGTCATCTCCTCCTCGTCGTCTGCCTATATCCCACATCTAGATGTCCCACAGATATGCGCCACTCTCTAATCCCGTCGACGATGCATCCCGCGAAATGGACGAAGCCTTTGCCGGCAGCGACGACGAAGACGACGGCCTGAACGATGACGACGCCGCCGCCGAGACCCGCCCGCTCAATCCCTCGGGCCACAGCGCCTCCGCGGCTGCGCCGCCCATGCACAGTCCTCCGCCCTCTAACGCGCCGCTCCCTGCCTCGTATGACTTTGAGAACTTTGATTACGCCAGCATGCCCCCTCCCGGTGCGAAGCCATCAATGCTGTGCATCGCAATCGCTAATCCCCCGCAGGCTCGCCCCCGGGCCCGACGACGAGGGCGCTCCCCAACCACTGGGGCAACGACAACGGCGTCGTCCCCGATTTCGACAACGAAGCTCCCCAGCGCCCGACGACGCGGGGGAACTGGCTGAGGAGGAAGGCCGCGTCCGTTCTGCCGACCACAATCGTGCGCCGATTCGCGCTGGACTACGAGCGCCCGACAGGCCCGATAGGCGGCGGGACGTCGAACGACGGCGTTTTTGCCAACGTATCTGCTAAGCCGACAGCGCCTGTGCGGATCAACGAAGGTGTGTGGCCCGTATATCATGCTCGACCGCCAGCTCACTGCGTTGGCAGGCGACGATACGTATATCGTCCCCGAAGACACACGAGCAGAAGCACCGCCCTCGTATCAAGCCGCACAGCAAGACTCCGTCCCGCCATACTGGGATAACACCGTCCACGCCGCGTTCTCCCCCGAGGTGGCGGGCGAGATGCTCGTGGACTCGATGCCCACGGGTACGGTGTTCAGCTTCATGTGGAACATGCTCGTCTCGATATCCTTCCAGTTCGTCGGCTTCCTCCTCACCTACGTCCTTCACACGACGCACGCTGCGCGGCTTGGCTCGCGCGCGGGTCTTGGTGTCACGCTCATCCAGTACGGTTTTGCTTTACGGAATCGGTTGGACAGCAACACATCGGGTCTACAAGACGAGAATTCATGGAGTAATCCAGAGGAGCCACGTCCATCCTTCTCGACGGCTGCCGAGGCTGACTCGTTCTATGGCGGCGATTTCCCCGATAACTCGACATCGCCGTTTGCGAATCTCACTGAGGAGCAAGCCTCACAGCTCGTTGCCGATGCTACGACAGAATGGCTCTCGTTCTTCCTGATGACCGTCGGTAAGTAACCACCGCTGTACCCCTTTCCGGTGTACTCATCATCGTCGCATCAGGCTGGTTCATCCTTCTGACTTCCGTGCTGGGCTTCTGGCGTGTAAAGCGTTGGGAGCGTGGGATTCTCACCTCGCAGCAAGCTGCTAACCTGACTCCTGCCGCCCGCGAGCAGGAACAGGCACTGCTTGGACGTATCGAGCGTGCGTTTGGCGTGCAGTTGCCCTCCCGCTCCGCGGGCGACTTCTTCCGCACGGGCTTTGGCCTCAGCCGCAGCAATCACGATGATGAGGACTCGCACCATCTACAGGCTGTAGAGGAGGGTCATGCTCCTGCGCGGGAGGAGGCCGACCTGACGATCGAGATCGACCCGAATGACCCGAATCGGGAGCGGATCCTGCGGGAGGCACTGGAGAACGAGCGGCGGTTGCAGGAGCATCTGCGCGCCGCTGGCTTGATCTAATACGGAGCTCTTGTGTAAGAGGGCATGCATGCACACATCATCCCAGTACATTCGTTCGTCTGTTTCCTATCTCTTTGCATGATGTCTGCTCGGACAGTTGCAGTGTACCAATACCTATAAGTATCATATCATTATATCTGGGTCGCGTTTTATCATACGCTGCTTTGAAGATAGGACGGTTTATCCACCGGTTCAAGCGGTTTTGAGGCAAGGTACAAAGGCTTCCTGATATGGTTATCGCCGTGTTCGACTTGTCTTCGACCATCTTGGCGCCGACCCTTGCTGATCATGGCGATAACCATTCGCAAGGCAACATCGGAAGACGCCCCTGCGCTGTCACGCATCTGCCTCCTCACTGCCGATGCTGGCAAGTCCGCAGAGGCGTTGCACGAATTCGGTGACCTGCCAGGCCTGGTGTTCTCCGTGCCCTACGTGCAGCTCCCGACGACATGGGCCTTCGTCTTGCAGGACGACATCACGGGCGAAGTAGTGGGCTACACCGTCGGCTCGACCGACACGCGCGCCTACGAGGCGTACGCGCAGGAGCACTGGTGGCCGCGCTGGGCAGCGGAGTACCCGCCGGAGCGCACGACGCGCGAGGCGGACCTCAAGTACGCGAAGCTGCTGCGAAATATGTTTACCGCGCCAGAGGCATGCATAGCATTCAGCCCGGCGCATTTGCATATCAACATCCTGGACAGGTACCAGGGGCAGGGATGGGGAAGGAGGCTCATCGCAAGGGCGGTAGAGTATCTGAGTGGGGAGGGGTTGGAGGGGTTGTGGTTGGGGATGGACCCGAGGAATACAGCGGCGAGGGCGTTTTATGAGAAGTTGGGATTTGAGCCGATTGAGGGGGCGGACGCTAATAACATGGGCTTGAGGTTCGATAATTTCAAGGGCCCGAAGAACCCAAGTCAGGCAGCATAAGCGCCTGCACTCGGCTTGCTTGTACAACAACAGTACTCATACAACATACAACCGCGTTTAAATGATACACTTTTCATCTACATACCCTTTCTCTACCTGCGGCTAATCGTCGTTCGTCCAGATCTTCTGCATCTGCTTCTTGAACGGCTCGAGGCTGAATTCGACCGCAGAGCAAGGGAAGCCGATCTCGAACTTCTCGAGCACGCTCGGGTGCAGGACGCCGAGCTCGCCGATGATGAGATCCTTCTTGGTGTGGAGTGTCGCCTTGATGTCCTCCTTCAGCTCGGAGAGCTTGGTGTGCTTGACGGGGGCGGGGCGGTAGTGGATAGTTGCGCAGCGGCCGGGGAAGTAAGCGGGGTCTGTATGAGAATCAGCCATTTGTCAACTCTGTCGAAACAGATAGAGAAACGCACCACTGCTCTCCTTTATATAATACCCCGTCTCCGCCTTGAAGTCCGTGCTGCTGATCCTCGGCACCTCCAGCATCCGCATCGCGCGGTCCAACAGCCCATGCACCATCTCGAACCCGGCGGTCTTGTTGCACCACACCGCGGCCGCGTGCCGCTCGTTGCGCGCCTGCCGCTCGCGCGACGTGTCCTTGAACACGACGTCGCTCGCCTCAAAGATGTGGATCGGCAGCGCGTGTGAGCGATTCTCGCGGATCGTCTTCAACAGTCCGGGGAGGAGGGTGGTGCGCACGACCTGGAACTCGATGCTCTTGGGGTTGGCAATCTTTACGGCGGTCTTGCCGTCGTCTTCCCTGTTGAGCCATTCAAAGTTCTCTTCGTGAGAGCACTGGAGAAGTGTGTTAGAGAGCGATGAAGACATGAACAGAGGTAAAGAGGCGTACGAGGATCAGGGGGAGTGCCTCAACCCAACCCGCGAGCGCCCACTCGCGACGGATGACATCGCTCAGCTTCCCAATGGCAAGCGGCTGCGCGACAGTGCTCGTTCGCGGGAACTTGTGCGGCAGGTTGTTGAAGCCATACGCAATTGCCGCGTCCTCCATAACATCGCACTCGTGCAGGATATCTGGCCGCGTGACAGGGATGTTGAGCAGGACCTCGTCGGGATTGTTTTCCGAGAGGGTGGGGTAGAGCGACATCTTCTTCAGCAGGTAGGCCACTTGCGGTGCATTGAGGTCGAGGCCGGTACATGAGTTGACGTAGGAGGCGTGGGCGGAGGTGGGGCGCTCGGTGAGGTTGGGGAAGATGTGCGCCTTGCCGTCGGGCATGACGACCTTGACGGGCTCGATCCTACGAGAAGTGAGGCGGGTATACACGAGAGTCAAAGGAGACGACGTACGTGTAGGGCTCCGCGCAGTATTCTGAGAACATAGTGGCGACGATGTTCACGACGATGTTCAGCTTCGTTTGGTCGGTGGCTGTCACGTCGATGAACACATTACGCGTGTTCAGAGTGATCTTGCTGTGCTCGGAGTTGATGATGGGGGGCATAGACGCTACCCGATCTTCAGCGTCGTAGATGATGGGGTAGACAGGCGAGTCGCGGATGATGGGCAGGTATTTTGCGAGGTGCTTCTCTTTCTGAACATCTGTTAGCAGAATGCAATACTTCCAAGTTGAGGGACTCGCCTCGTACACCGTCATGAGCTCCTCCGCCGTGTACTCCTTGTCCTTGTTGAGGGGAACGAACTTGATGTCCTTCGGTGGGCGCGCTTCATAGCGGAAGGGTCCCTTCAAGGTATCGAGATCGTGGGTACCGATGGCAACAAGTTGTCTTCTCCGGCAAATATTTTGGTGTAACTTGTCCTGCAATTCGATGAAGGATTGGTACGATCGCTCGGTGAACTTGACGTTGCGGAGGATCGCTGATGCGAAGTAGGGACGAATCTTCGCAGTCTGCACGAGTAATGAGCATGCATTATGGAGATAAAGGAGCACTACGCACCTCCTTGTCCACATTAACCGTTACCAGGGCAGAGTCTCCACCCGCAGGATGGACGAGCTTGTACCGCGGCGGCTCCTCCTTCCCCAGGAAGACGCGAAGTGCGCGGGCCAACCCTTCTATACACAGCAGATCATATCTGGCAGAGTTTGAGAGTCCGTGTGGATGTGCATCTTTGGTTATACCTGTTGGCTGGGACCTCGATTTTGAGTTGCTAGAGTACGATCAGCAAACGGTATGGGCTGTAGACTGTAGACGCACTGGACGTTCCGCGGGTAGCCCCTTCTTCTTGAGCTCTTCTACCTCCTCCGTGGTCTGATGCAGGGTGAGGACTGATACTTTGAAAAGCATGCACGGCATACATCTTCGTCTAATTCCAGGCCGTAGTCGAAGCATAGTTTGTCAAACTCGTCAGATGCTGTCCTTGCCTCAGCATGCAGTCACAGAGCGTAAATGTTCTCCCTACAGTACTTCTGCCCCAGACGCTCCCATAGGTCTTCCTTGTCAACAGCGACGGTGGGCATCTTGATCGAGTCACGGCGGAGGGAAAGAACAATGGATTTCCTTTCTCGGACACATCATGATCATCGACGCGGGCGCTTAGACTCGCCCATTGTTCTTTCGAAACGCCATCATGAAATATGTCGCCCTTCTCAGCGGCGGCAAGGACAGTTGCTACAACCTGATTCATTGCGCAAAGAATGGGCACGAACTTGTAGCAGCTGCGTCACTTGGTCCTGAGCCTGGTAAAGGTATGCGAGTGCCACGAATCGCGACCGTCATCTAAATTGTACATAGAGGAACTGGATTCTTATATGTACCAAACCGTCGGACAGGATGCTATCGAATATGTGGCTCAATGCCTTGACGTCCCACTCTATCGTCGTGTCATCTCTGGGACCTCGCTTGAGCAGGGATCTGAATACGGAAGTAGAGCAGCCAGCTCATCTTCTGGGGTCAAAGGAGACGAGACCGAGGACCTTTACGAGCTTCTACACGACGTAAAAGTTCGTCCCTTGCTTGCTCTATTTTTTGAATCCTTACTGATGTTTTATACAGCGTCATCACCCTGATGTCCAAGGCGTTTCCGCTGGAGCAATCTTGTCGAATTACCAGCGCGTTCGCGTAGAACATGTGTGAGCTACACCGACAAGCTCAATACGTTCACCTTACCTTCGCGAAGGTGCCGACGCCTGGGCCTCACTGCGCTCTGCTACCTGTGGCAGCGCGATCAAGGAGAACTACTTTCCGAGATGGTCGACGCTGGACTGGAGGCCATCCTCATCAAGGTCGCTGGTATTGGTTTGGCGACAAAACACCTGGGTAAGACTCTTGGGGAGATGCAGCCCACGCTTGTGAAGCTGGTAGGTCGATTGTTGATTTATGGGCGAGGGCCTTGCTGAGATCATGCAGAACACGCTTTACGGATCCCACATTTGCGGCGAAGGAGGGGAATACGAGACACTCACGCTGGATTGCCCGCTCTTCAAGAAACGTATCCATCTGTACATCCTGGCTTCTACAAAAATGCGGCTTGAGCTGATTGTTCTTCTAGCGAACACGTTGAGACGGTCATTCACTCCGACAACGACTTTGCCACCGTCGCGTATCTCAGGATAAAAAGCGCAACGCTAGAACCCAAATTGGGGACAATCTCCGATTGTGAGGTCGCCGTTCCGCGCCTTCTGGACGAAGATATGGGCGATGTCCGCGAGGCTGTTGAAAAATCGCAGTCGGTCGTCATTCCTAGGACAGATGGGCAAAGTCTGTCGGTAGAGGGCCCTGTGACATTGCCGAAGGATATCAGCATCAGGGAAGTGGGAGACTGGGTCGCCATCGGGAGTATACAACATCCATCGTCAGGCGAGAGCCTTTCCATAGAGGACGAAGTGGCAGCTTGCTTCGAGTCGTTGAGAGGTAGCAAAGACTACGGCCGTGTGACCTAGCAATACTGACGTCCCGCAGAACAGCTCTCTCAAAAAGTGCTCTCCCTCCCCGACTGCACCTCCATCAACCTCTTCATCTCCTCCATGGACGACTTCGCCGCCATCAACACCGTCTACGCTCGCTACTTCGGCACCAGCCCTCCCGCGCGAGCCACCGTTGCCGTCGATCTGCCCGCCCCACATCGCGTTCGAATAGATTGCATAGCCCGACGCAGCTCGAGTCCAGATCAACGACAAGCGCTCCACGTTCAGGGACTCAGCTACTGGGCGCCTGCGAATATAGGGCCGTATTCGCAAGCAATCCTCACCGACGAGCGTGTCTTCGTGTCGGGGCAGATCGGTCTCATCCCGGCAAGCCTTGCACTTCCGTCTCCAGCTTCCCTGGCCACCGAGACAGCGCTCGCCTTCCAGCACGCCGAGCGCATCGTGGAGGCAGTGAAGACGAACAATGGAGGAGGATGGGCGGGACAGGTGCAGTCCGCGGTGTACTGGCTGACTGACGGCGGGGACGCGAGGCACGTCAACGCAGCGAGGGAGGTTTACGACGAGCAGCATGCACAGGTACCCTCGCTCTTTGTCGCGGTGAAAGCGCTGCCGAAGGGCGCACTAGTGGAGAAGCAGATCGTCGTGCATACGGGGCGCTGTGCGATACGGGATGAGGAGGACGATGAGATCACGATGGAGTCGAGAAAAGCTACTTTCGAGTCTGGTGAGCACTTTACAGTATACATTACAGCCAATACCAACCCTCTCTGCCCTTCAGGACAAGCAGGAAACATAGGCAGCGAACTGTACTGGGAACTCTCATCCTTCGCGGAGAATGCATCGCGCTGCGCCATTATATGGGCCGAAAGCTGTGAGACAGCCCATCACCTCAACTGGCTTCATTTTCTGACTTTGCCGAAAGCGCGCGACCTGGCGTCCGCATTGAAGGGCGTCGCATCGCTTCAGCGAACACTCGCGAACGCAATCGTGGCGCGGGTCTATCACACCCCTTCCGCGGATCTGCAAGGCAAGTTAGATGGCATGATTATGTATGTGCTTGCTGATCTATATTTTCCCGTCTAGCCATTGATGAGGCCGTGTCAAGCGCCAGCTCCGCTGCCAGAAGCTACATTCCTTGTCGGCATGTCGCCTCGCGAGAGGTCGACAAGAATTGGACCTTCGCAATACAGGTTCAAAGCATGTAAAGCCTTCTTATACTTATGATGAACAGTCATCATCGCCAGCACTGAAAGGTACATTCCAGAGCGAGCAGTATGAGAACACGTCTGAGGGCGACACTAAATACAACCTATCTCAAGCATAATTTCGCTCCGGCCGGACGCAGCTTGTCCATGGCGTTCATCCACGCCTTGTCAAACTTGCCTGGAGCTGGTACCGGTTTACCCTCCCACTCCCGAGTCACAATCATCGCCTTGAGCACGGGAGCCCCTGATCCCCGTAGACCCCGATTCCTTCCTCCCCACCGCCCGCGCAGAAGCACCTCTATCCCCTCAGTCATGGCCACGAAGTCCTCCTTGGTTTCGCCATCGGTATAGATGATTTCGAGCGTCCGCAACAGAGGAACGAGGACGCTCGGCGAGGCCATGCGCTCGTAGAAGGGACGGCGGAGCTCCATGGAGTCGCTCAGAACGAGCTTTTCCAGCATCAGGGTGGCTTCGAGTACTGGAAGAAGCTTCTCTCCCGGGACTCTGCCCAACCCAGTTAGGTGCAACTCGCGCAACTGCCCGAGCGAGGTCTGCCTGAAGCCCTCGTCGTCGAAGAGGCCGGAAGGGTATTTGTGCGGAAGAAAGCCTTCTTCGACGCGAGTCAAGAAGCGGTGATCGTACTCGTAGCGGACGTGGAGCTTCTCGAGCGCAGGCAGGTCAAGTGTGCGGAAGAGCGCCTGATCAGTGGTGATGTGTCTGAAGTCGGGTAGTAGACAGGTTTTTGTGGTCATGGTGAATTTTCGCATCCGAGGCAGCGTGGCACGGTGGGGCAGCGTCAAAATCATCTCCCCAGGACGCTCGTTGGGCACCACCGCCAGAGAAAGCGTTTGGACGTCGCGAAGATGCCTGAAGATGAACCACGAGAGACTTTCGGCAGTCCCTATTGACGGGTCTTCGAAGTCCAGAGAGATGTCCTCCAGTTCCTTCCACGCAACGTCGAGCAAAGCCTCAGCCCCCAAGATACCTTCAAGGCGGGCTTCGACATTGAAAGACAGGCTCCGCAGGGGCGACTGGTTGAAAACCGTGATGACTCTGTTGTCTGGAAGGTTGTCTTTATACCCGAGCTTCAGGTGCGTGAGGGCTGGGAAGATCCCGGGAGCCAGCGTGAGGAGGGCGGTGATAGACTTGTCGCATTGGTAGTTATGACCTGCCATGTCGAGGTCCAAAGTGCTGATCCGCGAGGCAGTTCTCGGGAGTAAAGTCGAGGCAAGCATATTCGCCTTGTCCCGGATGGTGTATCTGACTGGCAGTTTGACGGAGATGGGATGAGGCGAGCTGCGCTCGATCCAGTCAGCGTATTGTCGCAGGCGAAGTTCGTATGGCACACAAGTAGGGCAGGAGATGACGAGATGCGTCCAGAACTCTGGCTTGTCCATGGCGATCTGGCGCCATAAGGAACAGACGTGCGTCAGAGGCAGTGGGGACTGTCTTTCTTCCCAAGGGCGGCCGGACCAGCGTCCGCCCACGATGCCAAGGTACAAGCAGAAGATCTCGCTGAGTAGTTCTGTAGGCAGAGTAGCCGCGATGCTTTGATGTGCACCGTGTCTTCGTGCCTTGGGCCGCTTTACAGCGGTCGTGTAGGAGGTGGAGGGCATCATGGAGGTAGAGGAAGAGTGTGTTAGTCTTCTGGGATCGGTTGCTCCGCTTTTAAGCAACGACAAGACCATCTGCACTGCATCACGAGCTTTTGCAGTGGCCTGTGCGCAAGGTCTATGCACGGTGCAGCAGCCCTCAGCTCGAACAATAACATTGGACAAAAGGACGGCTTGCCAGATATAGGTGACACGAGTCGGACCGGCCCATGTATACCGTAATTGTCCTGCCTTATTGTGCGACAATTCATGACGGCAAAGCATCTGAGCTTCGGAGCACTTTGCATATACGAAGAAGCAGGTCATGATCGTCGGGAGCAGGGAATTGTTGGTCCAGCCCACGTGGCCACGTACAATTGATGACCGGAGGCTTTCCGTTGCTCAGCATGTGATTTACTTTTGTTCAACCCCGCCATGTCCGGCCGCGCTGCTTGGGAGGACGCTTGGGAGCGTGCTCTCCCTCGCATATCCTCGCTCAGAACCTCTATTGCTATAAATCCTATTGTCTCCCGTGTAACAAGGGTCGGCAAGCTTGACTCCGAGCTTTTGGACCAAGAGCTGGTCCAATTAC
The DNA here is from genome assembly GCF_000143185.2 of Schizophyllum commune H4-8. NCBI lineage: Eukaryota > Fungi > Basidiomycota > Agaricomycetes > Agaricales > Schizophyllaceae > Schizophyllum > Schizophyllum commune. Next base: position 1,022,287 of record NW_026089542.1, read on the forward strand.
TCGAAGAACCGCTGAAGAAAGCGCTCGCGTTGCTCAATGTCAGTACTGCTAAAGAAAATAGAAAGAAAATCGATGCTGACCTGAATATATTTTAGAACAATCTCAGAGCACAGTTCCAGCCTGAGCTGACGCTGCTGATCCAGCTCACGCTGTATAAGCTGTCAATCTGGAATCAAGGCGCTAGCTATGGTGCCCGCCTTCAAGACCTACGATATACCGCTCCAAAAAATACTGCTCGACAAGCACGAGCTCGTAAGTCTCTTACTTGACACCTCCGCAAGCCCGCTGACCCCAGTGCCAGCGTCCGGTCTTCCCAGGCGCTTATTGTTGTTGCACGGCGCTGCCACGTTGCTCATACCCTACTTGCACGGAAAATTGCGGACTTATGCGCTATCGAAAGCATGGCCAGATGCGCCGTCGTCAGACCGGAGGAGAAAGTTGTGGGAGTTGTTGACCTCTTTGGAGTCCTCCTACGCCGCCTTCAGCTTGGCCAATTTTGTGGCGTTTTTGTGGAATGGACGGTAAGCGGAGCCATCCTTCTATCCGCCTTCATCTAGCGAGGCTTACGATTGCTAGATATCGCACCATTGCTGATAGACTATGCAAGCTGGAGCTGACGCCCTCGTCGCGCGCCAGCCAGCGGAATGTCAGCTACGAATTCATGAACCGCCAGATGGTGTGGCATGCGTTCACTGTATGTGTACTCCTCACCGAACCTTCACAACCTTCTAATATTAACATACAGGAATTTCTTCTTTTCTTCCTCCCCTTGATCAACGCTCGCGCGGTCCGGAGACGACTCTCAAGCGCCATGACCACTGTGACCGACGCCTTCACCATAACCTCGCGCTCCGGGCCCACCAAACGCCATCGACGCGGGAAGTACTGGTCTCTCCCCGAAGACCAGTGCGCCATCTGCGCCGAGAACGCGGCCTACAACTTCAATCTTGCCGACTCGAGCAACGCGCTGACTTCCCTTGCCGGTGCAAGTGCCAGTACGTCCATGCCGGAGTCCAGCTCAGAGCCGCCACAATTCCCTATCAACGTGCCCTACGCCGCGTCCTGCGGGGACGTGTACTGCTACCACTGCCTCGCTGAGCGCCTGATGCGCGTCACCGACGAGGGCGGCGCGGCGCAGGGCTGGGAGTGCCTCCGCTGCGGCCAGGGCGTGCACACTGGGGAGCGATGGGTAGCACCGATCGAGTACGTGTCGAGCGGGGACTCTATGAGCGAGTACGACTTCACGTCGGACATGGAGGCCACGGATTTGTCGGGGTCGCTGGTCAGCGGTAGTTACAGCGATGATCTGAGTTCGCCGGAAGGCAACCAGTAGCGGAGTAGCATTGGACAGCGATGATAGCGAACAGGCTATGGAGAACTAAGTAGAGCAAGAAGATATGGTAAGATGGGATATATGATGTCGGAGATCCTCTCAAGATATGCAAGCAGGCGAGGTACTGTATCATGCAATGATACCCAAGTTTTTGTAGATTTCGCGAAGGACCGCCTGGTCGGCGTCCTTCAAGTAAACACCTTCTAGCTGCTGAGGCCCAACGCGCAAGGCGACCTCATCCATGCAGGCTTTGACAAAGGCCGTCAGCTGCGCAGTTCGGACAGGATCATGCTCGTAGAGCTGCACATGCAATCAGCATCGTCTGTGACCCTCCGAGTGCCGTCATTACTCACCGCTTTCCTGCGCTCGTATTCGACAGTATCCTCAGAGCCCGCATAGAATTTCTCTGGGGCGTCTTCGTTCTCCCACATTCGCCTGAGGCCATGCGAGAACTCGCCAGGTTCGCTCGCCTCGGTCTGCGCCTCCTTGATCTCCCCGAAGCAGTCAAGCCAGATGTTGAAGACCTCGCCGGACAGACGCTTGAGTACTCGGTCCTTCCCGGTCGCCACGAGCGACGCGATGCCCATGGCCGTCAGCTTGCGATTCCAGGGCTCGCCCATGTTGTCGAACTACCCATATACGTCAGCACCGCCAGTGATCTCAAACGCGACAGCGCAGCTTACCTTCCCCCACCACTGGTCGAGCAGCAGCTCGTACAGCTTATCCTCTGCCATTCCGGTCTTCTCCGCGGTCGCCGTCATCAGCGTCACAAACACCTGCCGGTCCGCCAGCACGATCCTCGAGAACAGGAACACATGCTCGATCAGCAGCAGCGTTTCCACCTCCCCGTCCATCAGCGTCCTCAGCAGCTTTGCGAACAGGCCCGACGTATGCAGGGCCTCGCCCCACAGCGGCGCGGGGGCCAGGCGGACCAGCAGCGCCAGCGAGCCGATCATCTGGCAGTTGTTGACGCAGACGGCGTCGCTGTTGAGCGCTTGTAGGTACGCCTCGAAGAGGGGCATGGCGTGCCGCTGGAGCAGCCCCGGGGCGTCGAGGAGGTAGAAGGATTCGAGGCATTGGACCGTGCGGCCGAGGATGTCGAGGTTGTCCGCGAGGTACGCGATGAGGACGGGGAAGAGGTCGGCGAGGCAAGGCCCGCCGTTGACGGACCAGATGCTCGTGGTGTTGCGGAGGGCGGAGTGCAGCAGCTCGAAGCCATCCTCATCGACGAAGGTCGTGATCTTGGTAGTGAGCGCATCCTTCACCAAGGGTACGACCAGAGGCGCAAGCGGCGTCGATTCCTCCTTGACAACCTGAAAATGTAGGTCAGCAGATGCAGCTTCAAGTCTGACGAGTCGCGCACATTGACTAAGCTTGTGACAGTCTCTAGGAGCGTTGCCTTGAACGACGCGTCTTCGGATTGCTCAGACTCCGTCCCTACGTATGGCAATCAGTAAGTTCTCCTCCCAATTGACTGGTGATGTACGCACATAGCTGCGGTATCGGCTGGGCAATCATGCTGATGAACGGCACAACCTGTGACGCATCAGCACTTTGCTCGGGAAAAAAAACTTCGTGCTCACATTCTTCTTGCACTGAGCGATGACCGTGTTCAAGGCCTTCGCGACCCGGTTCTTGCCCTCCTGCGTCTCTGCCTCGCCAAGCATGCGCAACAACTCTTCGATGCATCGGGGCAGGAAGGGTTGAAAGACAGTTGGGTCAAACTCAAGTGTCTGTATGAGTGAAGCATCAGTCGCGTGCCCTCGAATCGCCCAGAAAACACTCACATCCACACACTGCCTCAACGCCTCCACCGCTGTCAACCTCACGACCGCATCCGTCCCCTGGCTCCGATCCCCCAACAAATGCACCAGCAACTCCCACAACGTCGAATTATTCGGCGACGTCATGCCCGACGACACCCACTGCCCAATCAGCCACGCAATCCGACGCTTTAGGATGGGATACGTCGGATTCGTGCTCGTCGCCTCCGCCACGAGGATCTTCTGCGCCCACTCCGCGAAGGGGATTGCCTCTTTGAGCTTGTGGCAGCAGCGGCCGATGGCGCAGTAGATAGCTTCCTTTTGGACGACGCCTTGGAGGTCGGTCATCTCTTTGTCTGATGAGGAAGTGAGATGTACGATGGGGCATGAGAAGGAAGGGAGCGTACAGGCGATGTCCTTGAAGGCTGCTTGCAACAATGGGGTCACGACTTCCGGGTATTGGTTACACAGTGTCACCAGCACGCGTTCGCTACACGGCTATAGTGGAGCAACGTCAGTCACATTCAACGGTGGTGAGAATGGTGTGACTTCGATTCCTCACTCACTCTGATCTCAAACTCCCACTGGTCGTTCTCCTTGTCTTCTGCGTTCACCCACTCCTCGGGGTCGTTCGACCACGACTCGAGGTCGTGCGGATTGAGGGGCATGAAGCGCGTGACGAGGAAGCGCACTGCGTTCTCGACGAATTCTCGGGAAAGATCTGGGTGGGAGGTCAGACCCAATCGTAACTTCATCAGGGGGGTCGAAGGCGCAAGACAATGAACAAGAATACAAACTAGCGAAGAAAGGAAGAAAGAAGAGCTCACGTTCTCTCGGGTTCGGTGTGCCATCCTTGTTGCGAGGCTTCCACTGGCTAGCGGATATCCTGAACAGCATCATGCCCTGGACCAAAAACCGGACTGGATATGGTGCGTAGTTCGAGTCTGTGAGGCGGATGGGGTGAGTATCGCGTATATCCTTGCTCGAGACAAAACCCTCACCTGCTATACTCTGCGGTGGCGCCTCCGTCGCCTTCTCAATCTCCGTCCAGTAGAACATGATCATATCCGTACAGCTCGGTAGCTCCACGAACCGCCCTGGGTTCAGCATGGCGAGGCGGAAGTAGAACTTGCCGTAGCCCTTGATCCTCTTCACCAGTAGGTCCATCGTTTTCCTGCACGCCGCGTCGCTCAGACGGTTGCTCGCGAGGACTGACGCGACGAAGCTCGATCGGAGGGCGACGAAGTGGCGTACTTCTTGTATAGTGTGCTGGAAGAAGGCATTGGCCCACTCGGCGAGAGAAGCATCCTCGCCTGGCTTGCCAGCCTTCTGAAATATCCAGACGTGCATGGTGTTCAGGATTTTGAACAGGACGTGCGAGATGACGATGTCGTTCTGTATTCTGGGCGTGACGAGCGCGATCTCGTTGATTGACGAAGCGGAGAGGCCATCCAGAAGCTGGGTGTAGCATTGAGAGAGATGCGCGTGGAGTTGCGCGATGATCTGTGCGTGCAAGGTTATTGTGGGGTAAGGGTGGGGAAGGAGGGAAGGTACGCACGGAAGCCATGACGCGAACGCCAGCGAGGAGCCTCTGAGAGTAGAATTGCTTGACGACCTTGTAGATGAGGCGAAGAGCGCGTCTGAGGCGGAGGGCTGCGGCTGGATTCTCTTCCGTCATGGAGGAACGTTTGGGGAACTCGGTGTAGACGACCTGCATGAGGGTTTCCAGGAGATTCGGCCTGTATGTCATGTGAGAGGGAGAATATGTGGGGGGTGGGTCTGCGCACCATTGGCTCGGGTAATCACTGCGAGATATCTTGCCCAGCACCTCCTCCACGCAACTTGCGATCTACAGGGGAGAACGTCGATCAGCCAAGGTTCCGACCTCGACATGACAACTTACGGTCTCGTCCGTTTCGTCCAGGAAGGACAAGAGCAGTGTCCTCATATGTGTGCGGTGCCCGTCCGTCAATAGCCTGCTAGGTGTGTGAATCTCTGTATCTGGTTGGCATTGCATACGCCACGCACCTACGGTTGCGCCATCGACTTCCGATGTGGTTCTTGAACTGCAGAATAGCCAGCTGCCGTACATTAAGCGGGAGGGTCGTTTGCGCCGCTATCTCGAGCAATATCGCGTGCGCTCCCTGTTGCTCGAGCAGCGCCTTCAACCGCTCGCTGCCTGCAGTCATGGTTGCAACATCCTGCGACGTGCTCGCCTGAACAACCTGGAAGACCTCTTCCGGGTTGGCGACCTGAGTCTGCACGCCCAATTGTACTCCTCTAGGACCCAGATTCATGATAGAGAGAAACAGGAATGAACTTCGATATTTGGTACAAGTTCAAGTTGGGCGCTAATTCTCGCGACGCGTGACGTGCGCGCACCACGTGTCTGTGATGCGTCACTAAATCCGCGGAACGCGTCTTGTCAAATTAACCTACTGGCCGTCGATGCTCCTTGTCTTCTCCCGCCTCGCGATCCGTCCGCAGCTCAGACGAAGTCCCCTCTTACTGCAGACGAGCGCGAACAGGAGGATCACTGCCCTCAGGATGCTGCCTAGGGAGGATGACGCAGTATACGACTCGGAGCCAGAACGCGAACGGGCGCGGGAAGAAAGACGCCGCGAGCGACGCGCCAAACGCGCCGAAGAGCGCGCCAAACAGAAGCCAGAGGTCATTGACATCCCCTCGGATGATGACATACATGCTAGCGTGCCGGGGAACAACGCAGGACCTTCAATCGTGATCACTGCAGGTAAGTTAGCACCGGGTGCATGAACCCTTCTGTAGCTGACGAACCCTACTCAGGGACCCCCTCTTCCTCATCCATACCCAGGCCTTTACCGAAGCCCTTTCAGCGCTTGTCTGTCGACACCCAAGGTATGTCGCCACACCGATCTCGTCGTTCTCTGACTGAGCGCCTGCCAGATGCCCAGCAATCCCTTGCACCCATCGCTACACTTGCAGGCCAACAGTCATCCTCTGCACTCCCCTCGGCCGCCCCTTCTGACGAAGAGCAAGAGGATGAGCCGGCCGAGTCCCAGTGCCGTTTACCCATCGCCCACCTCGCCTACACCGGCGCCCCTTCCCGCACCACCTCTCGTTCAATACCCTCGCGTCAGCCCTCTGCGCAATCCTCCACCTCGGCTCGTCCCCCTACCTCCGCCCAACCCTCCTCATCCACCACCGCGCCCAAACCCAAGGCCAAAGGCGCCAAGAAACCCCCCACCCACCGCTTCGCCGCCGACTTCACCGACGAGGACCTCGCCAAGTTCACCACCTGCATCTGCTGCAAGACCGCCTGGACCGTGCGCAAGTCCGGCACGCAGAAGATGCTGCACGTCCAGACGTGCGCGAAGAAGCACGGCTTCGCGGACGACCTGGTGCGCAAGCTCGTGCGGCAGCAGATCGACGCGGCGCCGGAGGGGAGCGGAAGTGGGGGTGCGAAGGGGAAGGGCAAGGGCAAAGCGAAGGAGATGCCGCCGCCCGAGCCGGAGACGCTGCTGGAGAACCTCGTGAACGAGAACGCGCCGAAGAAGAAGGGAAGGCGTGCGAAGGATGCGGAGCAGGTGGAAACAGTGAAGAAAGCGGCCGACACACACGATGCTATCAAAGATCGCGCACGCACTTTGTTTGGCCTAGGCGAACCGCAGCCGCCGACGCAGGCTCCTCCGGCAGCTACACAGGCATTCCAGCCCAGTAGGCTGGCTCCCGTGCGTAGGATGCATGGCTTATTGGATTACGAGGGCGAGCCAGAGGATGCAGCGCCGCCTGCGACGCAAGCATTCCAGCCAAGCAAGCTCGGTGCACGAAAGGTCACGCTCCTGGACTACGACGCAAACGACGCTCCTCCGCCAACCCAGTCAGTCCAACCTAGCAAGCTCGGCGCGCGGAAGGGCGGTCTTCTGGATTACGATGCCGCCGACGCGGAGCTCCCTCCGACTCAAGAGTACGCAGCACCCGCCTCTTCAGCCGAAGCCTTCACAACCGCTGGCATGTCCAATCTCTCTGGTCCGTCTACCTCCCCCGAACGCTCCATACTCTCCGACTCCGCCAACCGACCTGCGACACCCCGGACTACGGTAAGCAACATTTATCTCGCTTGACATACAATTTATGAATACTGTAGGCGCGGAACGATAGCCCCGCAAGCGCGCACGCAGTACCTCCGTCAGTGGCAGGTCCCCGAAACAGCCCAGGCTCTCCACAGAGAAGCAGCCCATGCTCTCCCCAGAGAAGCAGGAGAAGCTCGCCCCGGCTGAGGCGGACGGGGTCCAGTGGTAGCTCTTCGAACGCGCTCCGGGTCGACGAGGTCATCGAAATCGACGACGACGACGATAATGATGATCACCTCCCCAAACCCATTGCCTTCGACGAGCCCATTGCCCTTTCCGACCCCTGGGACAGCGACGAAGGCATCCTCGTCGTCGACATGTCCACCCGAGATCCTACCCCTATCACTTCGCCCGAGTACTCTCCACTTGCATCGCCTAGGCTCGGCTCCCATGCTACAACGGGGGACAAGCAACCCTTGGGCACATATCACGACTCCATGGACATCGACGACCGCCCCATGGACATTGACGACCGCCCCATGGCCATGGACGACCCCTGGGACGATCACGAAGCCTACCTCCACGTCGAGCCCGCCGCTTCATATACCACGCCTGTACATACCCCGCCATCCTCGCCCGAATCCCTCCCGGAGATGTCGCCTGTCAGACTGGGCAACTTCTCTGCTCTCAGACCGGGGAAATTCTCCCCACGCAAGCGCTCGCCCTCGACCTCTTCCACATCCTCCATCCCGCTCGCGATCTCCACCAGGTCGGCCAAGAAGACGCCAAGCACACCGAAGAGAAAGGCCACTTCGCCGCCGGGGGATACTGCGTCTCCTTCCAAGCGTGCATCCCCTTCAAAGCCCTCGTCCTCTCGCGCTTCCCCAACCAAACCCAGCACACCCCCACCCAAGAAACCCAGCAAGCCCCGCACAAAGGCACCCAAACCCCCCAAAGAACCCGAACCGACCTTCGACGACGCCTGGGCAGCGAGAATAAGAGGGCTGATCACGGCGGACAGGGCGCTGCATTTTCGGATTTTGCGGTATGAGGTGAGCATGCTCTTTCCTTCTACTCCTTTGATTTCCTTCAACGCGTTTTTCTCCTTGTCTTTGAGCCCGCTTGCTCCTCGCCCTCCATCTCCTCCTCGCCGTCCATCTCCTCCTCGTTCTCCAACCCCTCGCCTCAATATAGTTACAACTCTTGTCGTCCTCCTTCGCCCAACTCACGCAACCCTAGCCCATCAGCTTCGACGTCTTCACCCACCTCACCGCGCACGAACCCGGCGCCTCATCGGGCAAGTTCAAGTTCCATCTGCGTGCGCTCTTGGATAAGCTGGCTATCAACTTTTACGGGGCGGAGGGTATCACTTGGAAGCCTACCAAGAAGTAGACGACCCTGACTGTTCCTGTGCCACATATTCTACGCTGTAGAGCATCATAGTAATCTTGTCTAATGTACTCTCATGCTGCATAATGGCACGCAAACAATACTTAGCTCAATCTCCAGCGCGCCCAGCGCTCGCCATCGTCCGGTCATGCAAGTTTAGATTCACTCGTCCATTGCGGCGCCACAACCATTATTATTTTAGGTGCGTGCGCCAAGGTAGCGAGGGCTATCGTACACATTACTGCAGTACAAGAGCGGGATAGGCTGTCCGACATAGCGGTAGATAGCATAGCGAAATCCGTCCATCATGGAATCTGGGAGGTCACTGATGAACATGGTATGTGGGTCCAAGTGGACTGGCTTCGCGAGCCAGATGCACCTAGCGCGTAGTTCCAAGTGATCGTGGTATGTGGTCCGAAAGAGGGTATGAACGGATAGGATAGCATGTACAAAACAGAACGGACGCAAACAAAAGAAGGTGGGGACAAGTCAAGAGGAAATGAGAGATGGGCCGCGCGAGCCGTGAAAACCGATAAAACGGCATGCGCGAAGGAGAAGCTTCAGCTGTCCATAAGCCTCGCCGCCCTAGACGTCCTCGCGAGCTTGGCGGACGTTGGGATGCTGACGCCCGTGACCAACAAGCATGAGACGCTTAAGCCCGTGGGCGGAGACAGCCTCCGGCGATTCCGCGTCGTCCTTCTTCGTGGCGGCAGACCACATCCTGCTGAGGAATCCCCCGCTGTTGCTGGAGCGGTACGTGCCGTTGATGCCGACCATGTCCTTCGCGGGCGTCTGCGTGAACGCAATCGATGCCCGCTTCCCCGATGACGTGCGCCTCGAATTCGACGTCGACCTCTGAGTCTGAGGCGGGGTGATCGTGATGGTACGAACGGACCCTGCGTCAGACGGCTTGCGAGAGCGATCGTGGTCCTTGTAATGCGACGGCACGGACCGCAGGAGGAATGGCTTCCTCGCGGTGTGCAATGCCGGGTGCTCATCGTCGGCCTGGTAGCCTTCCCCGCGTTCAAGACGCGAGGAAGACGAGTAGACAGTGTGCTCTGGCTCGCCGTCCGACTCGTCAGACGATGACCAGACCGAGGAACCAGATGAAGAACCAGTGTCTTCGATGAGCGAGCCCATGTAAGACGAGCGCGAAGACGCCGTCGAGGCAGAAGACCTCGAGTGGACCAGAGGCGGTGGCACAACAAGGCGGCTCTGGCCTGACGAGACTGAGATGGTAGACGTCGGCCGCGACGAAGCGATCGACATGCGCTTCGTTATCTCGGAGAGGGTTTCCTCTGGGGACGTCCTGCTCGAAGTCGACTCGAAGGAATTGGTACGCGAGAACCCAGAACGCGTGCTCTCTTCCGAGTTTGTGCGAGACATTTGGTTGCGCCTGTAGGCCTCCGACCTGGCGTGCGTGCCGCGGGTGACCCTGTCCATGGCGGAAGCCCTGGTGGCCTGCGAGTAGTTCGTAAGGAAGGGCGTCCAGACGTTGAGCGCAGTCGTCTCATCGAAACGGAGGTCGTAGTCCAAGAGGTAGAGCAGCTGCTGTTCCATAAGGTTGATCTCCGGAGTCGAGAAGATGACGGAGTAGGACGCCCAGTGCTTGTTCTTCGGCGACGAGTCGTTGAGGTACTTGGCGCTGACTATGAGCGTGGCGAGGAAGATACGATGCTTCGCCGACCAGTTCCTCTCTGCGTAAATTGTCAAAAGAGCGAGAATGACGCATATATGCGCACGCACCCGGAGAGACAGGCAGCTTGCCACTCAACCGCTCCAGGTAAATGAGAGTCGTAAGGAGCGTGGCGACGTGCACTCGCGATACGCGCACGAGCGTTAACACAAAGTCGCGCAGGCTGAGCTTGGGCGAGGATTGCCAGCGATCGCCAGACACCGCATGCGGCGGCGTGGGGCCTGCAATTCTGGACGACTCGCCGTCAATCTGGATGAGTTCCGAGGCTCGCTGAGCGACGAACTCAACCATGTCAGGCGTGACATGGCGGCTGAGCAGGCGGACGAGATCGCGGTTGTGGCTCGCTACTGGGGCGAGCGAGGCGGGGTGACGGGGAAGTGCGAGCAGATCGGCAGACATGATGAGAGAAGGGACGTAGGTAGAAATGTTTTTATCGGTTTTTGAATGCCCTTCAAGGGCGGGCGAGCGAGACAAGGAACAAAAGATGAGGGAATGAGGAGAGAGAGGCTGCTCCTCGGCTCACCGCGCTTTTATTCTGCTCAGGGGCCAACCAAACAATGCGCGCGCGGAACAGCCCAGTGCGTAATGAAGACTATCGGACGTCCACATCTGTCGATCCTAGGCGACATACGCGGTCGCCCAATGACAACCCGAGCATGACCAGGGAGGCAGAGCGGCAGCGCTTTTCGCCGCGGAGTCAGCCCATGTGGAGTCCAGCACACCAGAGATACAACTCGGACAGGTCGGGAGAGAGCAACATAGCCAGGGAACAACGCTAGCAAGAGCAACAGCACGGGTAGAAAAACCGATATGATGGAAGCAGAGAACAAGTGCGCGTGTGAATTTCTGATGGACCCACAACTCCAAATGGCTACACACAACGGATTCCGAGTCAACGAAAAAGCTATTTCCTTAGGGAACTAACGATGCTTTATAGTACAAGACGACAGCATGATACAGATACTTTAGATATCGATGCAAAAGACCCGAGTCCATCAGCCGAAATCCAGGTATCACTGCACCCTCTCCAGAGGACGCCCTCGCTCATCACCTCCTTCACGAGCCCTCACTTTCATATCGCACCCCTTCACGCACCATACCCCTCCTCCCTCAGCGTCTTCATCTCGCTCAACCGCCTGCGCATATCCTTCTCCGTCGGCGTCGGCGGCACCCTCCTCGCAAGCGCCGCCCCGAACAGGGTGCACAAACCGCCGAAGCGCAGCACCCACGCCACGCCATTCTTGCCATAGTACGTGTCCTCAGCCGCGCTAGGGTCGGCGGTGTTGCTCACGCCGTCAACAGCGCGGAAGATGATGCTCGTCACGATTGCAACCTGGAAAAGGGTCAATATATAGACCTATACCTTTCTCTGGGCGTGAAGCGACTCACGATGAATTGAGGCATGACGATGGCGAGGTTGTGGATACCCAAGATTGTGCCGCCCTGGGATTGCTGATCCTGGTTTGCCGCAGACGCGTCGAGGTCGTCGAGAGAGCGACGACGCAGCAGCGGTCTACGTTCGTTCACCAGATCATGCAGATGGTCTGGTACCGAAGCAGCCCGCGCATGCAAATTCGGCCTGGAGGTTGACGGTGGTGGCGGCTCGCGCGTCTTCGGAAGCTCCTTCAAAAGCTGCACATGCTTGTTAGCATCTTCCTTCCTCCGTCAAACCGGCCTCCCTCACCTCCATAATAATCGCAAACGGTGTCCACATCGCCACCGACCAGCAAATCCCCACCAGCGCAATGAACGCCGTCGCCTGCTTCGTCGTACTGATGAAGAACGTGCTGAACGTGAGTATGCTGAAAAATACCAGCGCGCCCGTCCAGATGTTGCGCAAGAGGAACGGCATGAAGGGCAGACGCAGTGGGCGGCCCTTGCGAGCGGCTTCCGCGCGCCACTGGCGGACGGTGTTGCGCAGGCGCTCAAGCTCTGCGTCCTCGCTGACGTCTTCCTTGTGTGCTAGCAGGCGCCTGTCGCGGTTGGCAAGGTAGGGAAGGATGGTGCCGGAGATGACGGCCACTGCGCAGGATGATGAGTTGGGGGCCTCATGATACTGAGACGGAACGTACCGATGCTGTACATCAACATGGCGAACTCGCCCGTACGCGTCGCAAGCTCAGGATCAGGTTCCCTTCCAAGCTCGTAGGCCATCACCTGGCCCATGTACGTTGTTCTAAGCACTGTCAGATGGGATCCCTCTATTCTTTGTCTGCATAACTCACGCGTAGAACAGGAATGGGAACCTATACGCCATTAGCAAACGTGCGGGACAAGCATCGATGCGCTCACCATCCCATGAAGGCCATCAATTGCACGTAGCACACTCGTCGGATGGGCTTTGGCAGATGAATAATCGCGTTCCAAATACTATCCAAGACCTCGCGGAATTTGCTGCGCGGGCCATTAGCAACCGCAGGATATCCAGTCTCACACCAACGTACCCATTCTTCTGGTGTACTTCCGGACGCGCTTCCTCTTCGTGACACCAGCACGTTATCCAGACGGTAACGACGAGGATCACGATGCAAATGATGCAGAACTTGCGGAACTGGTCCCCGCCGACCCATCGTAAGAAGGGCAGCTGAGCGAGGGGGAAGTACCCAAAGCCAAAGCCGATGATGTTCCCGGCGTGGGTCATCCTTCCGTGCCATGCATTGCCCGCATTGATTTGCGAGGTCGGCGCGATGTCGAGCAGGAGGTTGCGTAAGGATGCTTGCAGTGCATTGAGCGCGAAGTCGAGGATGTAGAATGAGACGACGGCGAAAGCGATCGCGGTGGACTGAACCTATAGAGCAGAGGTTCAGCCGGCGCCGTAAACACATAGCGCATGACGCACCCTGTGGTTCCGTGCCTCGTCCCAGTCACCCGCCCCCACGCCGAAGAGGTCGACGAAGAAGGCCGCGAGGACCTGGCAATACGCAAGCGTGATGGTCGAGAAGACGAGGGCGGCGGTCGAAGACGCGATCCAGAACCGGCGCCTGTACTTGCTGGTCGACGAGTCCGATATAGCACCTGCAAGTCCGCGCGCACCATCAGCGCTTCCACCCGTGACTCGCATGCCCTATCCACGCACCGATGATGGGCTGCGCGACGAGCCCGCTGATCGGCCCCGCGAGCCAGACCAGCGCCGTGAGCTGCTCGGAGAGCCCGAGACCTAGCAAGAACGGCGTCCCATAGCTGCATGTCGGGAGCACCCCCATCAGCCACCGCGCCTCAATCCCCCCACGCATTCGACCACGCACCCTAACTCAACGGTCCATGCGATCTGCGCGCCCGCCATCGAGATACTCAGCGTGATGAGGTCCCATGTCGTCAGTCTCTTCTTCTTCACGTCCGCCGGCGCCGGCGCCTGCTCGGGAGGCGACTTGTGCCTCGCGAGCGACGTGCCCCCAGCGCCCGGGCTCCCGCCGTCCTGGCGGTCCCGCGCAGCGGGCCACGGCATCTGCGACGTCGGGTCGGGGTCGTCTGCGACTGGCGGGATCATGGAGGTTCAGGACAAGTGCCGCAAGCGTCCGTGCCGTGCCTTTCGAGGCGCGGAGCTCGAGGCGGGGCGTGATTACACTGTCATCACCGCCACCCTATCAGCTGGGCCGAACGTGCGCTGCGTGGGGGCAGCAAGGCCTGTATAGAAGTCACACACACCGATATTGCGTACTCGAAGAGCAGAGGGGGCTGTATGTTTACGTCTCAATCGTCGTTCCGATAGGACCACGAAGGGATTCAATTGTAGGGCTCGCCCAGAACCGACGGAGATTGAATCTACTTCTGAAGCACCCCCGACTGTAAAGGGGGCGCGACAAGGGAGCGATGCGAGCTACAGGCCACTGGGTCGTACTAGTAGACAGGGTAGTCATAGGATGGATAGTTGACGGCTTGGCAAACGAGAACACATCAGGAAGGGGCGGGGAAGTAAAGGTGCGGTTGGATGGATGTAACGAAGCCAAGGTCGGGTGCACGATCCCAACGCCTTGAGTCATGAGCGCGAGGACCGGCAGGGGATAGGCGCACCACGGACAAAACAGAACAGGTGCTAGCGAACGAGAGCGTAGACGTACGTACTCACGACAGCAAGAGAACAATCTTCGAGTTAATAGATAATCACTGGCGAGCGAGACGAGCGACAAGGCCAATCGATAGACATCCAGGTTCTGGGACAAGGTATAGGCCAAGATATAGATACAATGTACACTGCGAAAGCGAGTTAGCTAGAAATACAGCAACCATAGTGTGAACTCAATCGTACCGGATACACAAAACAGATATTAGCGCCCAGCCTAGACGTATAGGTGTCCGCGTCCATGTAGTACAGCGATGTGCGAGGGAGCATGACAGGTGAAGAAGAAATAGATGGGGAGTAATGCAGGGTAGGTAACCCCCTTCAGAGGCCCATACGCTCCGCTAATGTTCGATCCGTGGACGTTTGCGCCTGCCCGCGGCGGCTAGAACCACTCCCACCTGAGCCCGCGCCGCCACCACCACCGCCTCCTCCATTGCGACCATTCTGGCGCCCCCTACCTCCTTCCGAGCTTCGGTCTCTATCGCGCTGCGCCCGATTCTGCTCTGGCGAACGTCGCGCATCGACGTCCATGTCGACAGCATTGTTGTTGGCATTGGCGCCGCCCCCACCTCCGCCTCCGCCCCCTCCATCGGCGTTACGGCGGCGACGCCGCCCACCCCGTGACTGGGACGACTCGCGGGCCATCCCGGACTGTTGCGAGGCAGGCTTGTCGGCACCAGCGAGCCGCGCCTTCTTGTGGGCACGAGGGCCCGTGGGTGGGAGCCTGGCGGCGGCCGGTGCAGTGGGAATGCTGCCGTTACTAGTTGCCGGGCCATGGAGGGACGCTTGTGGGGAGTGAGGAGAGCGGATGTTGTTGTGTTGTTGGGCCGAAGACATCAAGCCCTCGTATGACTTGTCGAGCTCGTCTCTGAGGAGTATGGTTGAGTTCGAGGTGAAGGGGAATGTGGCGCATACGCACGATAGGGAGGATATTGCGCTGTGCGATTCTGCGCAACTCGATTAGATGGGTTGCTACGTGCACGAGGGGCCCACGTACCTCGGAGAGCAGCTTCCAGTCTCTCCACAACGCGACGCAGCCCTCGTACTTCCTCCTTCAGCCTCCCCGTCTCGCTCTGCTTCAGCAGGTTGTACAGCTCATCGTTCTCGCCCTGCAGCCGCTGTGCACGCTCTACGAGAGCTGTGATAGTGCCAGAGCGCGACGAGCCTTCTAGCGCAACCGGGTCGTGCTCTAGGGCGGGCAGAAGGAGGGAAGCGTAGACGGGGGGAAGGGTTACTGCGTCCGTCTTCACGGGCTCGGGCTTCGTGTTGACATGCTCGCGCAGGCGCCTGACTTCGTCCTGCAATCGTTACAGCCCCCCATTCGCGCGTCAGCAGCACCGCACTCACAGTCAGTTCCGCGACCTGCGTGTCGCGCTGTCGCAGCGCGGCCTCGAGCTCGATCTCGCGCATACTCGGGAGGTCCATGGCGCGGTGGCGTGCGGGGCGAGTCTATCAGGGCAGGTAGGTGCGGCGGGCGAGATACGCGTTAGATATTTAGTAAAACGTCCGTGGAATCATAACAAGGACAGGTCCAAGGAGATGCGAAGGAAAAGCGTCCGAGCGCGCGCTGCTGTTGGTCCGAGTGGGGAACAAGCCAGGACAGGCATTGTTCTGGATTAGTCATACGTCGACCCCCGATCCAAACACGCGCAAGCAGATGGTAAAAACGCGATCGGAGGCGCGTCTGCTCTTCGTCCCCTCCCTCCATGTTCTCCATCTCTCATATTCGAGTCAAATGGTGAGTTCAAGCTTCCCCCCTCCTTCTCCTGCTACGATTACAATTATATTCACACTGTATGAGTGCTTGGTTTTCGGACCATGCACCGTGAGTTTTTACTACAACGGTATATGAGCTCTACTCGATTCCTCTTTCGTCAACGATCGCTCGACACCCACATGCTAACTCTTTTCCCAGGTATGCATTGTCATGTCCAGAGGATGAGCGCCCCACCCGCATATGTCTGTAGTTTTCAATCCTGCTTGTACTTTTACTGGCATCATCATGCCATATCTCTGCAATGCACTGTCTGCTTGCCATGTATGAATGTTCGTTCCAGCATCCACGAGTGCACTCGAGAGTGTTACTTGAGAAACGCACGCATCCAGGCAAAAAGCAAAATGATGTACGTAGAAGGTTGGGCATCCCGTCAACGCCTCACCTCGGGTTGCAAAGCCTCAGACACACGACTGATAGCCGCCATCGTATCGTGACATCTGTTCGTGCTTGAGTGGGGATGAAGAGAGAATCGACAACGGTATTCAAGAAAGGGAATTGGCCGTTCAAACGGGAAAACCCTCGGAAATGAATGACTCGCAGGGCATCGTCCATAGCCAGCAAGCTGGGAAGATTGGGGACACCGAAAAGGCGCATATCACCGCTGATTCGACCGTGCCATGCTTGCGGCCGCTACTGGAAAGATCGCCAGAAGACGCCAAGGTCGGGAGGAGGCAACGAGACCTGCCCGAACAGGAAGTATGGCTATGTTGAAGCTCGCATGGGAAAAGTTTCCATCAAAGGATGATTCGTCGCGCTCTACTGTGTCAGCACCTCTCCGTCGAAAGCGTCCGAGGGTACTTGGCCCTGCGTCTGGGTGAGAGCACCTGGCAGAATGTAGAAGAATTCGGAAGACTTGACAAGACCTGGAGTCGGCTGGTATGCCACCGGAAGCGTGCATCGAGGACAGTTCTGACGAAACTGCCGCTCGTGTCCCCCGCCTTGCCTGGTGGTGAAGTTAATCAGAAGGTGAACAATAGAGAGCGAAGACGAGGAGGGCTTCTTACCTCTCAATAATGAGCGAATCCCCGGGAACGGCGTTCAGCTTGAACACATGCGCCTTCCCTGCCTCGCTGTCTTGCGCACGAACAATGATTGCATTGTCCGTTCGGCGTCGAGGAAGTGCGGAGAGGACCTTGTCGATGACGAGCTGTGAAAGCGTGTTTCAATCCCGCCGAGATTCGTGCTGAGACGAAGAGCGAACGAACAATGAACTCGCCACAGATGCAGTCTGGTGATGGATCATGGGACGATCAGCATTCTCCTTCTGATAGACCGAGGGGGATTCGTTTAGTAACGTACAGTAAACTCGTAACGCAGTGGTGCTGGACTCGGTGGGTCGAGCTAGTTACCCGCTGGATATTAACATGAGGATACAGTCGGTACAGACGTTTAGCGCACCGTCTTGAGAGGAGGCAACAGTCGAGCGCGAGATGACCTTGGGCATGGCTGGCGGAACGGAGGAGAGGAGAAGCAAGCGGAACAAAGGAGCGGTGATGAAGAAGGAGCTGAGAGTGATGAACCCTGCAGCAGGCTCGCGGCCACGTGCGCACGGCGTTCGGAGATTCCGCCCACAAAAGCAATTTCGCGGAGCAGATGCCGGCAGGGAGCCACGTGTTAATTCTTCTAGACGTCACGCTTCCCGATATTAGTATTACTACCTCCGACGTGCCTCCGACTCTCTTGTCTTCACCTCCCATTCCCCCGACTCCCCTCACCCGCGTACTTCTCGTGCACCGCCGTCGTCGCCGACGATGGCAGAGAAGGATGCCAGCGCCAGGCTGCGCAGAGCCGTCAAAGGTGTGCGCGACAGGCGCTTCGGGGCGCCTGAGCTGATCCCCTCGCAGAAAACAACCTTTTCCTCGTTCGACGTCTCATAACCCGGACGGACATCCGCAACCCAGACCCAGACCATAAGCGCTTCACGTCTCTTGCGTGGGCTGCTGTACTCGGTCATGAAGAGACGTTCGAGTTCTTGCTGGCGAACGATCACGACGAGGACGAGATCTCCAAAGTGCGTGCCTCATATTCCTAGACCTCATACGTGGCGCCAACATATATTTGCAGGACTCGGACAACAACACAATCCTCATGCTCCTCGCCAATCAGACTCCCACCACCAGCAGTCCCTACATCGATTCCCACACCGACTCTGGCGCGGCCCTCCGCATGGCCCGTATGTACTACGACCGCTACCCCGACACCCTCGACTGGGCGAACGCGGATGGGAAAACTGCGCTTCATTTCGCGGCAGAGAAGGGCAATGAAGAACTTGTCCGCGTGCGTCCCCTCGCTCTCATGATACCGTATGGCTGTGCTAACACGCAACTATAGATGCTATGCGACCTAGGTGCCGATTTCGACCTCGCAGACAACCAGGGTAACACTCCACTTCACTAGTACGTTCTTCGAATCAGTCTGTCGGCATCCCGCTCACGGCGCTCCGCTTCCAGTGCCAGCTCATGGGGGCACATTCCGGTATGTGCTCCCGATCTGTCTCAGAACGTTTCGCGCTGACGAGGATCACAGATCGTGCAGTTGCTCATCGAGCGTGGGTGCCAATTCAGCGCCAGGAACAATCAGGGCTTCACTGCCTCGGACTATGCATATTCGTGTGTACCTTTTGCCCTTTCCCGTCCCCCGTATATACTCACGCATCCCGATGATCGTCAGATTCAGCACGCGAGAGACGCTTCAGGATACCGCGCGCATCCAGTTCGAGATGAACAAGAAGTCACGACGCGCGGTGTATCAGCAGCATACAACCAGGTCGGACTACAATGCCCCACCACCTCCGCCCCCTTCGAAACCGCGAGAGATTCGCCAACGATCCGCGAACCGTGTGCGCAGTGGATCTGGGACGAGTCGCACGACCACGACGTCCGATAGTGGCGACATGGAGAGCCTTGGCGTCAGCCAGCACAGCCAGTCATCGATATCCGCGTCGTCCTCGCCTTCCCAGCCGTTAGGCACACACATGCAATACATGCAAAGATCTGCCAACGGATCGTCGAGTGGAGCGCGGTCTTTCTCCACTGTTGGTTCGTCGCGTCATGCTCAGCCTACGAATGGCTCCTCAGCTCTTTCGCCCATAGCTACCCGGATGCGTGAGCGCGATGCAGACGCGATGGAGAAGTACCTGAACCGGAACCGAAGCGGCAGCAATGGGACGGCATCGACAGACGCACCACGGTCGTACCAGTCATCAAATGGACTGTCGGTTACCAGCGATCATCTACCTCCCATATCGCAACTCTCGTTGGGCGGTCCGCATACGCCTAGACGACTCCGCCCATCCATGTCGGCTGCCCAACTGCGCTCGCCCAGGTCCGAGCTCGCGCCCACGTCGAACGAAAACCGCAATAGGTCTGGGACCTCACCGTCGCAAGTGCGCCCGGTCGCAGCGGCTGCCCCACCATCGCACGCGCTTACTCGTTCCTCGTCAACGTCCAACTCGTTGCGAGGGCCGTTCAGACCCGCAGGCGGGAGCGTCTACGAGGAGCCAGAGACGTACAGCGAGACGTACACAGGGCCGTCCATCCAGTACGCGCAGTTCCCCGAGCCGCCGTTGACGCCGGAAGACAACGCAACGCCGACCATTGCATCGACGACGCTCAACACTGCGACGACCAACAGCCGGCGTCACGCGCTGCACAATATCCTCACCAAGCCGCTGGCCTCCCTCGACCGGCTCGAGAACGCCAGCCACCGGAGGGGCATGTCCGCGTCGTCGCTGCGCGGCTAGTCTCCCATGTCCCTGTTGTACCCCAACCCCAAACGCCACCCAACCCCTTCTCTTGACTTTGCCTCTCGCTTCGCGCATGTACTACTCACTCATACCAGCACCTTGCCTGCCTGCCATGTACGCACTCTTCTCCCATATTTACCGTCCTGTTTTGCTGTCCCTTTCGTTGGCTGCAATACCCATCCCGATGCCATTCATGCCATGCCTATGTATTGTTAACTCGCACTTGACATTGTATACAGTCTATCGTACATATTATTCGCCCGCGCATGTTTCGTGTAGCAAGACGTATATAGACGCTTGGCTGCCTACCTGTCTTGATTACCACCTTCTTTCATGTTGTGATTTGGATGGGGGAAATGAAGCGTGACATCAAAGAAACGGCTTGTCTTCATGTTTGGAGATGTAGGTCCACTCCCGGCAAAACCCGGTGGAAGATAGGGTGTGACTCATTCCTATCTTCCACTCGTCCCTTTCTTGACCTGAACTCTCACGTGTGCTGACCTTGTGGCAACCCTGTTGCGCTACGACGAGCTCTAGAATCGACTCTTGTGCTCTCATCTCTGGCGTGCTGGCCCGATGCCTACTTGTTCCACGGATTGTCGTCAAGACACAGCTTCAACCCACCCAATGCGACCTCCTCGCCGTGATAAATGAAGTGCACCTACGCCATCAGGAAAGCGTATGCAGCTCAGGTCTTATGCTACTCCGGACGATTTTGAACAGGCTCCGGCGACACGTTGAACTACTCCGGCGACGTTTCGAACAGACTCCGGCGACACGCTGAACAAACACCGGCGACACTCTGAACATCGGCAGCTCATCTACGCCGACGCATTCTATCAACATCGAGGTACAGTGCCCCCGCTTGT
The DNA here is from genome assembly GCF_000143185.2 of Schizophyllum commune H4-8. Lineage (NCBI taxonomy): Eukaryota > Fungi > Basidiomycota > Agaricomycetes > Agaricales > Schizophyllaceae > Schizophyllum > Schizophyllum commune. Next base: position 1,042,971 of record NW_026089542.1, read on the forward strand.
CCGCTGTCGCGTTCATTCCTCCTCTCATTGGGCTTCATTACCAACACACAGGCTCTTGCATGTGAGTATACGAGGTCGTGATATATTTTCCTTGGAACCGCGCAGGTTGGGAGCGCACACGGCGCTGACTACCCTCCGTATGGCATGCTCACAGGTGTTCACAAGCGCGATGATCTTGGACAGCGGACTCTGCAGTGCTTGTTCCTTGACGACGGGAGTGGCCACGCAGCTCGTCATCGCTCTGCAGGTGGTCAGCGTGCGGTAATGGGCCCTCAACGGCTTGCTCCTGCTGCGCTGGTGCGGTGATGACCAGCCGTTCTTCTGTGAACAGGGACTGTCGAATTTTCGTTGACCTCAGAGGCACAAGCCTTCTTCCTAAGAGAACGACTGCTCCACCACGGCTTCACTGCGCCCTTGATTCGTTGTCCTCACGCCTTCGGGTGGCCAACGCTTGAAATGACCGGCCTCATTTCCTACGGCGTCTCTTTCGAATACCCTCTCCCACACGCCTGGCGCTCTCAACTCGACAGCGAACACCTCCTCGTCGCCACCGACATTTTCGGCCTTCTCACAGGCAAGTAAATCCGTTAAATGAATGCGTGGGATCTCTGTTGCGTCTGTTGATTTCGCCTGCGTTTGTCGTACAGCCTGCATTGATACGCAGCAAGTAGACTCAAACGGACGAGGGTATACAAACAGTGATCCTGTCAACGGTGGGCGCATCTGATGTTATTCCCCTCACCTCGACATCCGGCCAGGGGATGCACAGTCGACTGCGTCGTGCCTCGAACCTTGCTTTGGGTGGGTGTGGGATTGCCTTGTTCGAAGGGAAATTTACTCACGGTTGAAGATCGGTGATGTGGACTCGCGTGCGGTGCGGCGCTCTACTTTCGAATCTCGCCCAGAGCACTGAAGTAGCACTCGTCGACTTCCTTGAATGTACCTTTTAGGAGCTCAGCGCTGTCCATCACTATACCAAAAGGCTACGCGAATCGAGCAGGCTTGGAACGAATTCATCACACCCAAAACCTTGGCACAATCAAGACGAACAGAAGCGCGCCTTGGAGTGGCAAATACAGCTCGGTGCAAGCATATCCTATATAACTACCCAAGATTGGAAACCACTAGAAGCAGCGGCGCGCAAAGAGACGATATTGACGAGTGGGTGGCGCCCGTCACCGAGACTCTCGGAGCACGGAAGGCGTGCCTCCATCCCGAACAGAAGCCCTCGCACCTTTGAGCCCAGAACTGCGCCTGCATACCTCCTGCGACGTCCAACCTAGAACTCTCACGCTGTGCCCGCCTATTCGGACGGCTCAGCAGGATTCTTGGCGCACCACTGACAGAACCCAGCACGACTCAGTGACAGCAGGAGTATTCATATGAAGACACAGCAGCGCGCCGCCCAGCGTAGAGATCATGAGGTTGAAGGGCCAGCGACATGATTTAGAACGCAACATGCGCTCATCTGACAGATTTGCAGGACGTTGAACAAGGTGAGACGGCGGCGAAAGCCGCCCCGGAGGAGGAAATCGGATTACTTGTCAGGGAGGCGGATAACTTGCCAGGGAGGCGGATTGCTTGCCAGGGAGGTGGGGCGAAACGCCCAGCAAGGCGTCTAAATGTTCCCCGGAGTAGCAGGAGGAGGCGGGCCTCGTGCTGCGTGGACGATTGATTGTAAACAAATACGAATATACTGAATGAATCGATCAATGGCGGGGACGCGAGGAAGGAATCAGGCTCACCGGATAAGCGGGCACTCGGACGACTGGGCCCATGCGAAATGAATATTCGGATTGCTGAACGGGTAAGATTGAACAGACGAGTCGGGAAACAGCAGCCAGTCGGGTAACAGCGAAGAGTAGCGTTTCACGCAGAAGTGTATATGGAGGAATCAGGAAAGAGACTACGTGCGCGAGTGTGAGGTGCGCGCCACCCGCATACCTCGAGGCGCAGTGGTCTCTCCTCTTGAGGCGCGGCTTGGCAGGGAAATCGTTTGAGAAGAGGCTGTCTGTATGAGCGGAGCGGACCAGAAGGCCGGAGGTGCGGATTTCTTCCCTTCCTCGCAGCGTGTTGGCGAGCCAGAAGGCGGGATCGTCAAGGCTGTCAAAGGTCCGCTTTGGTCGGGACGGGCGGGTCGGGGGCTCATCTCACTGTAGCTTGATTATTTCTATGCGAGGGTGGCCGCGCGATAAGCTTCGCACCCATACATGCGAGTCCGGGATAGTCGGGGCCATACGAGGTATTTCCTTGGGAGGCATGTCCTGGTGAGCTCGTGGATGGGTAGCCTCTTGGGGAACCAGTAATCGGTAGCAGCACGCGTTCTCGCCTCTCCATGATCACCAGATTAGGAATTGGGCGAAGGACGGTGGTCAGAGATCGATAAGCTGCCTACTACAACCCGGGAGTGCCCCATTCACCACAGCCTCGAAGATCAACATGTCGAGCTTGCCGCCAACGACGAGCGTAAATCTAGTCTCGCCTGCCGTTCCGGTGAGCCTTGACGCTAGCGCAGGGACGAATGTCGAATCATGACAGAGGGACGAGGGGAGATGGGCGAGCGGCACAGGGACCGTATTCCCGAACGATAAAGGTCCTTTAGACTGGCGGCGGATGTTCCGTGGTTGGGCGACAGAGGTACACGGTCTGGAGACAGAGGTACGCTCCGAAAACAGGGCCAGGACGGGAGTGATGAGGCGCCGCGACGCGAGGGGTAACGGTAGCGCCGTGAGGGTATTGTAGCTGCGCGAAGGATGATTGAAGCGGCGCGAAGGTATTGTAGCATGGCGGCTCCGGCGGTGGCAAGGTCGAGGCCTGTGGGCGCTGCCAGCAAGGGATATAGACGTTTGTCGGTGCGGCGAGGCAGACATCGGAGCAGGGACGCAGTCGTCGGAGGACGGAGGCGAAATAATGCTTGCGGTAGGCCGTGACATGCGGCGTCGGGATGTGGCATATGTTCCTGGGCGTGTTTGAGGCAAAGATATTGTAGATCGAGGGGACCGTATAGACCCTTGGAGGTGCTGCCAGGTTCGAGGCCTTGAAATGCGATGAGCAATGCGACAGCTAACTGGCAGGACAAAAGCCGACAAACGCGAACGAACGCCCGTCCATGGAGCGCCGAGGTACAGATAGACTTGGAGCGGTGCGGAGACCAACAGAGCGCGTAGTTGCGGGAGCACCAACGCCGACCGGGTATACTGAGCCGACAGTAGGTCCCCGTCTAGCGGGGAACAGAGTCTGCCTGGAAGGTCTTTGCTACCCCGGCCTCATCGCAGTTGAGCATAAAGACGACGATGGGCGCATGGAAGAACTCTAGCGGTTGCGGACGACGCCGCCGCCCGGCTATCGTCACGCACGCGTGTGCGACAGGAAGTAGAGGCGCTGCTCACGAGGGCAGATGGCTACCACGCTTCGCTATCACAAGAAGGCAACCATTGCGCCGCCTGAGACCGCGCGTAGCACAGAATGAGCACGGAAGGTTCCTTCTCGATGTAACCGGCGGCTGCTCCCGCAATAAATGTCAACAGACGCGTCTGATGTGCGGTCCGAGGACCGTAGGCCATCTAGCAACCTCGCAAAATGTTGTGCGCAAGAAGAGTCTCCTGCGCTTCGGTCAATTAGAAGAAGGTGGCTACGAAGAAGAGGCTGACCGCGGTGCAGGACGTAGGCGAGGTCGGCACAATCGGAGAGGCGTCCCAGTGCAGCTAACGCAGAGCACGCGCCAGGGCACCCTCCTAGTAATTTGCCGAGGGTCGGGGGATCGCGAGCGTCACCACGCTACAGGAAACCCGCGAAGGCAGGCGATCGCGGACAGGCTGAGGCATGCAGCTGCTCGGAGTCGTTGTGCTATGATGCATTGATGGAGTTTAGTGGCCGCCAACGCGCAGGCTTCTTGGCAGCGCGCGTCTTCAGGCCTAGCGCGGAGTGAGGGAGATAAGTGGTGGACTATGGGGGAGAAAAGGCGGTGTTGCGAGGAAGTAGAGGGGATAAGGAATGGAAGGCGCACTGGTGGTGACAGGATAGTGATGAGAAACGTTTGATGAGGCTGTAAGACAGACGCAAGGTGAGCATGCCTGAGGATTGCCTGAGGAGACATGCTGAGACGCGTCCTTTGCGGAAAGCAAGAGCTGCATGCCAGTGACGACTGGCCCCGAGGCCAGAGAGGATCCCGAGAGTCGCGGCGGTCGCCTCAGCGTGCTTGTACGAACGCAGGCGCGTCAAGACAACGTTGCATGGATCGACGGAATTCGCGGAGTAAATCTATGGGCCTAATCTGAGCTGCGACCTGTGCGGTTAACAGCTCCTCCTGAAGAAGTACGCGCTCGACATAGAGTTAGGTCGGAACAATGCAAGAACAATATAAATTTCTTTGGCAATTTCGTTATGGGGCGCTGTGCACGCTGTGGGGCACGCTCAGCATACAGCAGAGGGTTCGTCGCCACGCGGGATTAAGCAGGCAAGAAGCAGGCGCACGCAACGAGGGATCTGCACGGAAACAATTATGCAGCTTGGCAATACTCCCGCCGTCGCATGCCTGCTACGCCCGACCGGACGCGCGACAGGGCGTTCGACGCGTGAAACAACAGGGATCCTCGAGGTCGTGCGGCGCGAGGACGAGCGAGGCTTGTGGACGGGCTATGTCACCAGCAGTTATTCAACCCGCTGTGTATTTCGCGTAGGAGGTAGACGCGCCGGGAGCCCAGGTCAGCCAAACGGAGCCTACGGAAACAATTCAGTACGAATTGAATTTGCGGAAAATTGCGACCGGCGCCATGGAGGCTGGAGATCCCCGCCGCGTGACCGAGGGACGTGTTGTCAGCAGCTGTACGATTTTCTTCGAACTCAGGCGCTGCATCAGAGAGAAGGCGAGGCTCTGCGGCGTCGAGTGACATGGAAGGCGCAGACAATAAACACGTTCGGCGAATCGGCACGGCGCCGTGCTGTCGGTCCTTGGCGTGGCAGCGCCTAATCCGGCTAGGGCCGGCAATTGCAGCCAAATGGAGACGGATCTCGATCTGTCGTTTCAACGTCAACAGCGACTAAAAATGGGCACAATGACAACCGAGCCCATATAAGGACGCCTGTCGACGCGTCTCCAACTTGAACCACCCGCCCACCTCTCCCGCCACCGCCGCCAACGACGACGCCGCCCACCATGTACCCGACGCGCCCAGACTCGCCCCCGCCCCGCGCGCCCTCTCCCGAGGTTGACTTCACGCCGTTGCCCGTCCGCTCCCGCCACACTTCCTCGACGTCGTCCGCAGCCGCCGCGCGCGCACGCAACCATCTCTCGCCTCCCCGCACTCTGCGCTCCGTGCGCTCAGTAGAAGCCTTCCACACGCGCACGAAGAGGACCTTCCCAGCTCACGACGCCCAGCCGCGGAAGATCAAGTCACACGGGACGCTCCACGAGCAGAGCCCGCCGTCCCTGCCCTCCTCCCCGCGCTCCACCGCGTCCTCCTCTTCCTCTTCGACGTCATCCAGCCGCCGCTCCCACCGCTCCCTGAGCCAGGCCGTTCCGTACCGGTCGCCGCCCGCGAGCCCAAACCTCATGGCGTCGCCGCCGCCCGTCCCTCCCATCCCCGCCTTCGCGCTCGACGAGCGGCTGCCGCCCAAGCAGGCGGCGAAGGCCAAGCTGCACAAGCGCGCGCAGGCCCAGGCCCAGCCCCTCCCCGAGCCGGAGAGCATCGCGCACCTGCTTGGCCGGCCCATCGTCAGCCGGAAAACCTCGTTCCGCGACGTGCGTCAGGCAGGCCTTACGTGCGCCTCCTTTTTCCACCTGCGGAACGGGACGCGCCACACACCCACTGCTACGGCTGTGTGAGCGCTCGACCCTGCCCTGCCCATCCCAGCCTATGGACTCTGTACCCCTCCCCAACCGCGCTAGCCGCCTCGCCACGATCGTTCACGCCCTCGCTTATAATATGTATATCCCTTAATCCCTGGACTCGGGTCTCAAAACCATACGCCCATCCTTAATATGCCGACTGCTCCTAATACCTTATTGTCCCCAGTCCCCGCATGCACCGACGCTCTCTTGCTCCCTGGCTGCTGTGCTGCCTTAATACTGGCTGCTGCTTCTTGCTCCTGCTCACCACATTCCGCTCAGCCCCCCTTTCTCTCTTTCTCCCTCCTCTGCACCATAAGCTATGTATTTTGTATATACAACACCTGGCGCGTCCCGTGTACTTCTATATACTATCGGGCGTCCTTACATCCATCCCAAGGCGTACATACTCCTTACTTGTAGACCGTCGCCGCTCACATCACTGTACCCACCCACCATCCCACTGCACTCAATGACAATCTGGTTGATTGTCGTCGTTGACACCTCTATGTTGCCGTGCGATTTGCCGGGTTGTTGAGGTGACCGGTAGCCTTCGCAAGGTAGGGTGCCTTTCGTGGCACACGCATGCCTGCCTGTGTCTCCCTCCGACGCGTACGGACTTTGCGCTCGCACATTTACGGCCAATTTGTCGCCTACGGCGTTGCTGCAACCACCTCGATGCGACTGACGCTGTCCTCCGGAGCTCGTACGCAGCATCCTGTCCCGGTACGTACGCGCACTGCACTCTCAAACTCAGCGGGCGAGGAGGGCTAGCCTCAGGGTCAACTACATAGAATTTGACCATGCCACAAATCAATGTTTGATTTGCTTTCTGCTAGCTGGTCCAGGGCTTACAGCGCACAGGCTGCGGAGCCTGCGGAGAGCGCATATAGCAGGGTCATCCTACGGTTAAGAAGCAACACATATAGCAGGCTACGGACGGCGCATAGCAGGCTACAAACGGCGCATGACCAAGTCATCGTACTGTACCTACAGCGCACGATCTATACAGCGCATAGCCAAGCTAGCGTCGGGAGACCGGCCCTTCTTACGCGAGCGTCCGGAGACCGGTCCTTCTTGCGCGAGCGCCCGGGGAGTACCGCGCTCATCGACCCACACCGCGTTCATTAGTGCTCGTGACCGCGTTTAGGCGCGTGTAGGGGGTGAGGGTAGGGTCACCGTGCATTGGTGAACTGACGCGTCTGAAAGCGGTTCGTTAATCGCGCAGGGACGTGGTTCATTGTACGCACAGGACCGTGGTCGATTGTACGCGCAGGGACGTGGTTCAAGTTGCGCGTAACCGCTGAGCGTGTTCTATTTCACGACCACTGACCCTGCAGGACGCGCGGGCAGGCAGCAACACATTACGCACGGTCATTGTCGGAACGGCCGGTCGCGTAACGGGAGGGCTGGTCGCGTAGCGGGAGGGCTGGTTGCGTAACGGGAGGGCTGTTTGCGAGTCGGATACCGTAATGGGCAGCAAGCCCCGGCGGTTTCGTAGGCTCGTGTGCTTAGGCCGGGACTGGGCGGGCTAGTCTGCAGGATCGTCTTAGAGTGGTCGTGGTTATGTTAGTCCGTTGGGGGTCCTGTTAGCATGGGGATTTTTGTTAGTATGACTCTGGGGATGGTAGCATGGCTTGCGCGGCGTCCAGAATGGGGAGGAGTACGCATTGCACGACACGATGGTCAGCGTTAGCCGGCAGGCGGTCAACCGTACGCCGCCCCGAGATTCGCCGCTCTGCAGGACGCCCATCCCTTGTCAGAGCGCGCCGCCTGAGGTGGCCTTCCTGCCAACAATTGTTGTCGAGGAGCGCTAGGTGGCATGTCGGGCTCGAACCCGCAGTTGGCAAGCGAGCGTAGATCACGCTTATTGGCGGCGAGAACGTTCCGTGGATGCGCTGGCGAGGGAATAAGGCCGTCCTCGGGCGGACGCGGCGTTCCATGGCTAAGTCCGTCGTTTACTAGCTTGACCGCGGACGCGCTGATCCTGACGCGCAGTGAGTTCATGCCCCGGAATTCTTCGAGAGAAGGAGACTTCTCTGAGACGAGACGACGCCGCAGAAGCCCTCCCGTGCGGTATTCTGTCTTGATTTTGGACGATGGACGGGATGCGGAGGCGGCGAATTGGAAAGCTCTTGAAGTTGAAGTGTGAGCATAACGGGGTTCGACGGCGGCTTGCCTGAGGCGCTGCACTCTGCAAAAAACTCCGCGGATGCATCGCGGAGAACGCGACAAACGTGCGCTCCCACCTCCAATGAGAAACGACCACCAGATCCCTACCCGAGAACCAAATCTGTTCCTCGAGAAGCGCCAGATGCGTTTCCAGGCAGCAGGCAGCAATGAGTCGACTTCCGAAGCGCGCGCTTCTCAAACCGTCGTCAAGGAAAGAAAGGGGTGACCCAATATGGGCGATATAGTGTCCGGAAAATACCTGCGTACCAAAATGGAAAGCTCGAGGCTAAGTTCGCTCAAAAATCGGAAGCTGAGTGTCGAGGGCGCGAATTTGCGAAGGTCTGGAAGGGACTTCGTCGTTTAACGTGCCATGTGTGACTCATTCCCTAGTCGAGTGTGTCCGAGCCAGTACATGTGTCCCATTCGAGGTGCACCGGGACTTGCCGTGCGCCTCTGATGCGCCCTGCGTCGGTACTCACGACGACGACAGCGGCCTATTAGCGGTGTTTCGGCCGCGGGAAGGCGCTCAACAGGGTCTTATACAATGCACTAGCTATCTGTGGGCCACTTTGTGAGGCAGCGAAGCGCCGAGGCGGTGTCGCCGTTGACTGTCGGTTGCCACGTGCGAGGCGGGAGGCGGGAGACGGGGAACGGCAACGACATAGAGCCAACCACGTGCGGCGACGACTAGCCCTAAGCAGGTCACGGCGAGGGCTCCCCACGACTAAGTCCCTTCCAAACCTTCGCAAATTCGCGCCCTCGACACTCAGCTTCCAATTTTTGAGCAAACTTAGCCTCAAGCTTTCCATTTTGGTACGCAGGTATTTTCCGGACACTATATCGCCCATAACCCAACACGGCACAATTCAGCGCACTGAATCTCAGAATCCTCGGAGGCGCCCTTGGGCCGATCCTCGTGCTGGCGCGTACGTGAAGGTGCTTCGAGTCGCACAGCAATCAGCCTCCGATAGGACCGATGGGACCATCCAATGATGATGATGAGGTTCTCGGTCAAATCCTGGCTGCCTGCGGCTGCAAAGTAGCTGATCCCTGCACCGGAGATGAAAGTATTGTCCGCCCTGCGCGACGACGGACGTCCTATTGACGTTGTGAGGCGCAGAATTGACAGCGAAAAGCAAATGCAAATGTCATAAAAAAGCAAGCAGGCGTTGTTGCCAAGAGAGCGAGGGCTGTCGATACGGTTGGAAGGAGGAGGCAAACTGAATTGCTTCCGCTATCCGGCAATGTCCGATCAGTAACGCGGTCACGTGGTCGATGTTCAACTTAGAGCTCGCCATGAATGCGAAGTTGTGAACTCAGCCAGGACGCGAGACGGGCACACGAGACAGAGAAGAAGCTCCTTACACGGGTTCAAGTACCGAAGTTAGTATATAGCCTGAATAAATACGAGTCCCATGTGCCTGATTAGACGGAAATGCACAGATCCGCCCCTACTACTACAAAGTAGGAGAGCTTAGTCCCTTGTTACAGAATTAGCTGACAAACACAGCGTTAGTATATATTCAGAGACAGAGATAGTACTACAGAGCCACGTACGTGTGCAAGGTGGCCACCGACAACAGGGCGGGCCCTAAAGCCGTCAGCCTTGAGGTCGGCCGTCTCGTACCAATCACCAAAGGGTTCTGCGCGGATGTCAGTCAATGATGACTCTAAGAATACCAAGCATACCATCGCTCAATCCGCTGGAAGCCCAATCGTAGACACCCTGGATCAATGTATCGCGGACGCTGTTGTCGGTGACCCAGGCCGAGGTCCAGATTTCCCAGTCTATCGAACGGTTTCAGTAGCATGCTTGAGGAAGGGGCAGACGGCTCCCGAGACGCACCAGACTTGGTGTAGCCATGACGCGTGTCCAGCGCAACACCGTACTGAGCTGTGACGAGTGATTGACAGACGTTCTTTTCAACGAGTAAAGTAATCACGTACCCTTGACCTTGTCGTACCAAGCCGTCTCTGTTTCCAGTATCAGCCTATGCGGGTATCCCTCCATAGAAGACTACGCACGCATCTCGTAGATCGAGTCGGGGAAAAGCCCAAGCCCGAGCAGCTTGTCGCCGAAGAGGTTGTAGGACAAACCCCACGTATCGTCTTGACCATACTGCAGCGTCAAGTGGTCGCCGCTGGAGGCCGTGGCGTATGTCTGCCACTTGCTCACGTAGTCCTTCGCAATTGACTGCAAAGGCGATCAGCAAAGCAGCCCGAATGCAGAGACACTCGATATTCCGAGTCTCGCGGGCCGGTGAGATCCAGACACGCACGCTATAGTTGTTCGCCTTATCATCATCGCCGAGGAGCTTTGCAATCTCAGCCATGGCGCCGATGCCGACGATGCCCTTGATCGCGAGGTTCGTCTGGTTCTCGAGGTGGCCGGCGAAGTCGTCCGTGCTGAGCTGGTCCCCCGGGATGAGAGAGTCCTCAATGAGGTATTGCGTCCATTGGTCGAGGAGGGCGGACTAGGAGGGGATGTGCGTGTCAGATTGGCGAGATGCGGATGCGAGAGATAGGGCGCCCGCGTACATGGTCCTGGATCATGGAGAGATCGCCCGTCTTCTGGGTGTAGCTGAGCGCCATGATGAGCATGTTGCCGGATTCTGGATCATCATCAACGTGGCGTTCGGACTTGCAGCAAGGGACAACTAACCCTCGACCGGCATCGCCTCGTCCTTCCCGTCGTTGTGGCCGAGAGCCTTCGGGTAGCTCGAGCCCATGTCGTGGATGCTCCACTTGTTCGGGTAGAGGCCGCTTTCCTGGTAGCGGTACAGCGCGTCAAGGAGGTACTTGCCCAGTGCCGGGTTAGTGTAGAGGAGGATCGGCCACGCCGGGAAGCTAGTGCGTTGCGTCAGCACTCTTCATACTCACCCCAGTACACCCCCTTCCATTACATCCCCTTCAAGTGCACCCCCCTGAACACCCTTCTTTGAGTCGCTAAAGCACTCACATGACATCTACCGTGTTCATGTTCCCATCGCTCGAGATCTCCTTCATGAACAGCAGCACATCGTCCGTATTCCACGATCCGTCGCCGTTTTTTGAGATCGTGAGCTCGACCGCGCCGAAGGCCTGCCGGATGGAGAGCGCGCAGATGGCGGCGTAGGCGTCGGAAACGGCTGATGCGTCCGATTGGAGCTTGGCGTCGAAGGCCTGCGCGCTGGCGAGGGCGTTGGAGTAGTCGCCGAGGAATGCGGAGATCTGGGAAGAGCATGTCAATGAGCTGTCCAACACATAGTGTGCTATGAGTGGTAGGGAAGGGGGGCTTCGCCGCTTACCATGTCATCGACGGACCCGTAGGCACTCCATGCGTAGAGGGAACGGTCCTGGAGGACGTTTCCCGCAGTAGCGTACTGGATAGCGGGGTCGCGGACGTGGCCGATGGTGAAGAGGACCGAGTCGTCGAAGACGCTTCCGAGGTCGTGCGCAAGGCCGAAAACGGGCCAGTTATCGTTGATAGCTGAGGAGGGTTGTTAGGCTGTGTAGCGGAATGGGAGGGCGACTATGCATACCACGGAAGTTGGTGTCCTCTGTGTTTGCAAGAACACCGTTGTTGATGAACTGGGCGCGGACGGCGACGTCGGCGCCGGTTTGATAGGTCGCGCTGTTTGACTGGACCAGGAAGTCAGTTACCGGTGAATATACTGAGGAAGTGCTCCCATACCCATGGCGTCGAGTAGTAGATCGATCCATACTGGGTGTGGTCGTTGTTCTCCGAGTACTCTGCCTGGTCCTTGAGCTGTGCTTGGTGGGTGATGATGTCGCCAGTGCGGGTGGACCACGTCGCCTGGAGGGAGCTGTCGCCAGAGACCCATTCGGCGCTGATGTCGGAGTAGATTTGGACCTGGTGGGCGGCTCCGTCCGTGGCATGAACAGAGACCTCGACGTAGGCGAAGGGGAGGGAGCCCTTTACGAGGTCGGTGGGCTGAGAAGATGTGTCAGTGTCAGTGGTCCAGGTGATGAGCATCATCACGTACCTCGACTGGGCTCAGGAAGTTGACGGTCAGGTCTACCGGACCAGCAGAAAGCACAAATGTGCTCTGGGTGGCGGTGAACTGAAGAGGCGCATCAGTGGCGATACGGACGGGCTGTGATGTGATACAAACCTCGGAGCTCTTTTGCGATGCATGCTCAAAGGTCGCATCGCCAGCGTTTCCGTTGCCGAGCCAACTGTACGCCTTGCCATCAACCTTGACGAACCCGGCCCATCCGAGGGGCTATAAGCAGCGTCAGCCAAGCCAGTGACGAACAGGGAACAAAGGGATCATACTGATCCAGTCCAGAAGGCCGGCCACTCTTCATTTAGGGCCTTGCCAGCCCCTTGCGGAAGCCAAGCCGATAGATACGGGCTGCGTACTGCAAGAGGAATGGAATGCGGGTTGAACGGCTTCGCGTCCCAGGCAACATCGGCGCGCGCAACGCTGGCGAGCGCCGTGAGGGCTACGCCCACCAGAGGTAGGGCGAAGAGCATGACGGTACGGACGAGGAGGGGGAAGGAGCGAGGTCGCGATTTCAGTCGCGAGATGGACTTCGCTTCTTAAATAATAAATGCGCTCGAGCTCGGGGCTTCGGCAATGAAACGGCGGGGTATAGAGACCATGACTGACGCAGTAACGCTGGACAGCCTAGATCGGACGTTGTGCGGGGTTTCTCAAGCGTATTCAGCTACGACACTCTCTGGGTCATCCTCACGAGATGAAGAGGGAGGCACCACTGCGCGTGTGGGCGCAGGCACGAGCGGGCGTAGGGGCACAAAGGCCTTGTAACCGCACGAGCTGGGAAGCGTTCCCTGCGGAAATGGCCGTCAGCTGATGTCTGCCGCATCGATTGGTAGAGGTAGGCCAGCGCTCTATTCATTCGTGACATCAACGGAGAGGCGAAAGCTCACGACATCTGCGAGTAACGGCCTCCGCAGGGTTCCATTTTTGTATACGATTACGATGGCTAGGGCACTCTGGTCGGTCAGATGTCTGCGAAGAAGCCTTTGAGAGGTACGAGACCCGACAGCTTCGGCCAGATACTGGCTCATTAGCTGCTTGACGGCTTGACGAGGGAGATCGCCCTGCAGCTGTCGCTTCCAGCCGCTGTGAATGTCTCCCAGATCAAGAGTAGAGATAGCTGCCTCAAACATCATCACCATCGCGACAGCATCTCAATGGCCAACTCTCCGACTCGAGCCTCTGTAGGTGTGTGAACGGAAGAGACAAGTCGACGGCTGTACTCGAAGCGGCCCGGTCCGGGGGTGCGCCCGCAAAGTGCGGGCTTGGGCTTCGGGTGCCTGGACCCCCCACGTTTATTGACGGCAAACGCCGAAGGACGCGTCCTCTCGAAAATGCCAAAGCGCAACTCTCTTTCTCCCAATACCCTGGCGGTATCCGATACTCCCATATACCTCCAAAATCCAAATAATCCACAGTCTATCCTCTACCCTCTCTTCCTCTACTCGCTCTTCCCGTATACTCGCTCTAATACCTCGGACGCTCGCCATGACCGGATCTCGCGCAGCTCTCGTCTTCGTCCTGCTCCTCCCGCTCGTCGCGCAGGCCGCGCCGTGCCCACTCGCTCATAAGCATCCTCGCCAACTGCAAGATCTGGACGACCCCTCTCAGCAGCCCTTCGAAGCCGCCTCCGACTCCGACACGCTCTTCCTTCCTCCTGGCTTCATCGCGCCCGTCGACAATGCCACAGACTCCGTCCCGGACGCGCCGCCTGCTCCTATTGCTCAGCCCGACATCGGACCTCTGATGATGGGCTACTACCCTGACTGGACATCGGCGACGCTCCCACCTGAGAAGGTCGACTTCTCGCGCTACGACTGGGTCGACTACGCGTTTGCGCTGCCTACGCAGGACTTCAACGTGACCTGGGACGACCCGAACGCCCCCGCTCTTCTTAATCGCCTTGTCACTGCCGCGCACGCTCAAGGAAGCAAGGTCAAGTTGAGCATTGGCGGGTGGACGGGGAGCAAGTGAGTTTGTACCACGCATATGGGCGCATACATGCTGACATTACCGACTTTATCAAGGTACTTCTCGCCAGCGGTCGCAAGCGATAGCTCTCGCCAGACCTTTGTCGACAACATCGCCCTCGCGTTCGATCAGTACAAGCTCGACGGCATTGACATTGACTGGGAGTATCCTGGACGCGCAGGCAACGACGGGAACCTCTTCATGCCTCAAGACACCACGAACTTCCTTTCCTTCCTGAAGCTGCTTCGCGCGAAGCTCCCTGCCGACGCACACATATCTGCCGCTACGCTCACTACGCCCTTCGTCGACGGGAACGGTGCGCCGTCTGCCGATGTTTCCGAGTTTGGCGACGTCTTGAACTGGATCACGATGATGAACTACGATGTTTGGGGCTGTATGTGGACACTGTTTTGAGGCGCATATATGCTGATTTCTATACAGCATCCTCAAACCCGGGGCCGAACGCACCGTTCTACGACGCGTGCCACAATTCGACGCAGCCGCAAGCGAGCGCGGTCGCTGGCTACGAGCAGTGGACGTCCGCGGGATTCCCTGGTAACAAGATCGTCCTCGGCATCCCCTACTACGGCTACCGCTCGAGGTCCGACAACACACATCTCCGCACGCGCGACGACGATAATGCGCAGGTCGAGTTCCGTGACCTCGTCTCCAACGGTCAACTCGTGAAGAACACCGACCCCAATGGTCCTGCGTACATCGGCGGCAACGGGTTCACGAGGCAGTGGGATGAATGTTCGGGGACGCCGTATCTCGTGTCGTCGGAAGCGCACTCGGTGATCTCGTACGACGATCCGGAGTCGTTGGCGATGAAGGCGAAATGGGTGAAGGAGATGGGGATGATGGGGGTGAATACGTGGGATGTGCATGGGGATACGGATGATCTGGTGTTGGTGAGGACGGCGAGGGAGGCGATGGGGTTAGCGTAGAGTGGACGGTTTGTCTGGTCTTGTGGGCAATGCGATGTGCTGAGGAGTGGAATATTTGGGCTGAGCAGGATGGCTATCGTTTTTTCCGTCAACGCGACGTTCTTGTCTTGTCAATGTGTGGCAAGTTGAGATCTGTTGAGATGTGTACCCACAGGAGCTTACTCGTGATTACAGTTCAGTTCAAACCATCACATCACATTACAATCAAGGTTGGGGACCAATTGGCATGGGAGGGCTTCAGTCTACGACCAAGGCAACAACCACCGTATCATGAATCCCGAGCGCTCTTGAGTTCTGTTCCGGAAGAGCGAGACAACCTTTCATTGAGGGAGTGATCACAAATGACGTGGTTGTCCGCGAGGCTAGAGCCGATGCAAATAAGGTAATCCAGACTGAAAATCGCCGGGACAGTGCGTCTCGCGTTGCCGCATCTGAGGTCGACGAGGAACAACTCGGGTTGAACCACTCTATCACGATGATGAGTGGAAACAAGGGCCAACCTGTTATTCCGCACCACTGGCTGGTAGGAGGCAACCCTGCGATTCGTGTGAGATGCTCTGACGTTCCACATGCAGCTATCGGCGCAAAAGTACGACGACATCATACCCGTTGAGTGGCTGGATGTGCCCATGCAGGTCGGAGTGGTGATCAAAGTCGCTGGGCGGGTGACGAAGGTTAGTATGCTTCATCGAGAATACTCAGAAACGACGAAGTTGCTCACAAAAAATGTTCTCTTACGAAATCCAGCGCGGGGAGGACTGCTTAGTGCTGACCGCCAAGAACGACGAGGACATTTTCCTGTTTTTCTCCCCCGATGTAAGGAGGGTGAAATGCGCTGTTGAGCCTTGAAACTGACTTCCCTTGGACCCGTAGTTCTCCAGCACGCGGTCCATCCGGGACACGACGGAGAGAGTCTTCGTTATTGGCTTCACATTTACCGAGAGAGCCATGTACATCTTAAGAGTGAGGGAGAACAGGCTGCAAGATGTGTGCTATAGTGTGCCTCCTCCGACACGGGCAAGTACATCTCACTCGTGGGCGTTATCTTGGTGCTGACGCTCCGTGGCAGCTGCCGCGGCTCGATACAGGGAAGCTGTGCATCGAGGAGTGGGCGGAGAATGTAATGGAGGAGAAGGAGCGAATGGAAAGGCGCCTGTGACATTCGTCGCGTGGGCAATTCTCCCGGCGCGGGAGGCGATGGGGTTGACGTAAAGAAGATATTGTGTCCAATATTGTTGGGTAATGCGACGTGATGACGAGTGGAACATCTGAGATGGATGAGCGTGAGGGCGAGCGCGACAGTCCTTGAGTAGACATTTATGGCAAATCGATGTGTGGACCCACAAGTGCTCACACGTGATCTCACTTGTTACCATCACATCACACCCCGACATCACAATGCCAAGGCAACAACCACCGTTTCACACTCCCCCGCACCCCGACGAGCGCTTGAGATTGGCCTCTGCATGGGCTCCGTCGATCCCCCTGACCCGCTATCGATGCGCGCTATACACTGTGAACTGTACGAAAACTCAATGCTCAACTGAGTCGACTCGGCTTGCTGTAGGAGATGGGAGATGCAGAAGATGGATGGAAGATATAAAATCTGCATCAGCTCGCTGCGACAGCCATCGTGTGTTTGAATACCTTGCGGTGTCCAGGACGATCAAACCCACCCCACGTCGTTGAGAGCGGTGCGCGCTCTCTTTCTCGACTCTCATCTTCATTTTCTTAGGTTTCGTGGGCTTTCGGTCACTGTCCCTTCTGCTCGTCTTGGTCTCAGCCTGGTCCTGCTTCAGTATACCCTCGCTTGACTCCCTCCTCTCGCTCGATCGCCCCATGAGCGCCCTGCTCTCATACTGCTGGCTGAGCCTCCTTCTCCTCGCCGCCCGCGACGCCCAGGCATGGGACGCGAAGCCGTTCAATCCCGCCTCAGTGCCCCTCGCGGTGCGCTCACCCTATGTGTCGACGTGGCTGCCGCAGGGCAAGGGGACGGCGCTGAACGATGCATGGGCAACGTTTTACACGGGTGGTGTGAGTGTACAGTAACCTCACAGTGCTTGCATCCAAGGTGGCTGGTGTATGTTGCTAACAATTGCCGTAGATCACCGCTTGGGCTGGCTTCATCACGGTCGATGACAAGCCGTACTCGTTCATGGGCGTGCCCGGCGCAGACGCGGATTTTGAGAAGGCGACGCAGAAGAGTGTGGAGGTGCGTGTAACCATTGCGTATGGTGATCAGGGTGGTTGAGGCTCATGATGCCCGTCGCAGATCACATCGACGCAGAGCATCTATGTGATGACCGCTGGTGCAGTGGACCTTACCGTGACGTTCTTGAGCCCAGTGGAGCCTACCGACCTCGTTAAGCAGTCTATCCCGCTATCCTACATGTCCCTCTCCGCCGCCTCGAACGATGGCAGCGCGCACTCTGTCCAGGTATACACTGATATCAGCGCAGAGTGGCTATCGCCGAGCGACGGCGCCCAGCCGGTGAACTGGACTCTGGAAGATGGCGATGTGCTCTCGCATACTCTGTCGCTGCAGACCCAGCTCAACTACGAGGAGAATCATGATATGATCAGACGTACGTATACTCGAATAACTGAAACCAAGACATCTGCTCATGCTCTTCACAGAGGGCTCCGTCTACTATTCCACTGCCAAGGTTCGTCCACTCGCCCCTCTTCG
The DNA here is from genome assembly GCF_000143185.2 of Schizophyllum commune H4-8. NCBI lineage: Eukaryota > Fungi > Basidiomycota > Agaricomycetes > Agaricales > Schizophyllaceae > Schizophyllum > Schizophyllum commune. The sequence goes on from NW_026089542.1 coordinate 1,060,584, forward strand.
CTCCGCATATTCTCCTCACTCTCGCTCCCTAGACAGACGGCCTCACCCACATGTCCGGCCCCGACAAGACCGTCCGCACCCTCTTCGTCAACTCCTCCGCCCTCGACAACTCCCAGGACACCACCTTCCGCAACATCTCCGACAGCTTCCCCGTCTTTGCCTTCGCGCACGACCTGGGCGATGTCAAGGATGCCACTGACCCTATCGCGATGAGCATCGGATTGATCAGGGAGCCGGCGGTGCAGTATGTGGTGGGCGGAAACAAGATGCAGGATCGGAGCTTGTTCTTTTGGACGGAGTATGGGAGTGTGGGGGATTTGGTGAGTGGGAGCGGGTTTTGTGGGAGTGGGAAGCGGGATTGGAGGCTGATTGTGGGCACGGCAGATCAAGGACTTCTTGGGCGACTACAAGGATGCGCTGTCGCGGGCGCAGAAGCTGGACGAGCAGATTGACTCGGACGCGAGTGCTATCAGCAACGACTATGCCAGCATCACTGCGCTCTCCGTCCGCCAGGCCCTCGCTGCGCTCGAGATAACCACCGTCAAGAACGGCGACGCGTACGACAAGGAGGACGTACTGGTCTTCCTGAAGGGTGCGTCGTCTGCGCATGGCCAGCCTTGTCGCTTCTCTGTCATGGCTGACGCCCTCGCAGAGATCTCCAGCAACGGGAACACCAACACCGTCGACGTGATCTTTCCCATGTGGCCCCTGCTCATGTACCTCAACCCGGCGCTGGGGAAGTATATCCTACTGCCTGCGCTCAAGTACCAGGCAACGGGGCAGTACCCGAACAAGTACAGCGTGCACGATATGGGGGCACATTTCCCGAAAGCTATTGGGCATAATGATGGGAAGGACGAGGCCATGCCAGTTGAGGGTGCGTCAGGGGTGCAGTGTTATGGGAGGGGAAGCTGACGGAGGCTCTATAGAATGCGGCAACATGCTCATTATGGCGCTCAGTTATACGCAAAAAGCGAGTGACCATAGCTTGATCAACGACTATGTATGAATGCGTTCGCTCATACCCGCTGAATTACTCACTGACAACACGTTTTCAGGTCGACGCTTTCGACCAATGGACGCAGTTCCTCGTCAATGAGGCCCTCGTACCCGCCTCGCAGCTCAGCACGGATGACTTCGCCGGCCATTTAGAAAACCAGACGAACCTTGCGATCAAGGGCATACTCGGCATCAAGGCCATGTCGGAGATTGCGAATACGATTGGGGATAAGACGGCCGGGTCGAAGTACAGCGTGAGTGAGAACGCCTTCACAGATATAAAGTCTCTAAGGAAGGATTGACTGTAGGATATCGCATCCGACTACGTCTCGAAGTGGCAAGATTTGGCCAAGTCGTCCGAGGGTGGCCATACCACATTGAACGTGAGTTCCATCACGGGGTTGTGACTATATACTTGCTAACACCTGCGTTCAGTACGGCAACGACTCTAGCTGGGGCCTGACCTACAATCTCTACGCAGACAAATTGCTAGGGTTCAACCTCTTCCCTTCCTCTATCTATGATCAGCGTTCGTACTACGCGCCTTTCCTTGTCAACCCACCATCTCACCCAACTGTACAGAAACCGCCTTCTACCAGAAGCACAGTAGTAAGTCGTCTACCCTATCTCCCCCATCCAATCGTCGGGTCTCCTGTGACTCCCTCTCACACCCTCCTCCAGACACCTTCGGCGTCCCCCTCGATTCGCGGCACACCTACACCAAGTCCGACTGGGAGATCTGGACCGCGGCCATCATGTCCGACACGGACACGCGCGACATGCTCATCAGCGCGGTCGCGCAGTACGCCGCGAACGGACAGAACGACGTGCCGTTCTCGGACTGGTACGAGACGACGGATGGGAAGGTGGCGGGGTTCAGGGCGCGGCCGGTTGTCGGGGGGCATTTTGCGCTGGTGAGTGGGGCTTTGGTTCAATGGTTGGGCAAGAGCGACGCTGACCACACGTTGCTTTCAGCTTGCACTGTTAGTATTCGTGTCTTCGTTGTTGGGTTTTGTCAGAATTTAACTTTTCCCAACAGCAACTCCTCAGGTTCGGGCACCTCGACAGCGGACCCTTCGACCTCGACGGACGACGGCGACGAGAACGCCGGTTGTGCTCTGTCGCCACCATTCCCCTTTACGCTTCTGCGTTATTTATTGCAGTCGAGGAGATGACGACTTTCCTCGCACGCTCGACGCGTGCGACCCACACATTCTCTGCCACTATACTGCAGGTAATTTATGTATTTATATTGGATGCTGGAGGAGAACGCAATTGGAGAAAACCCACACGCACCGAGCATACGTAGACGCCTCTTGGTCTACGTCTCGAAAAGGCTTGCTTCAAGTATGCATGCGATCGTATTATCGCAAGGTAAGTTACTCGTGAATATGCCGGTGACAGAGGTGCAAAGGGTATTCACTCGTCCAGATCGAACTCGTCTTCATTGTCCTGATGTTTCGACGATGATGATACCTTAAAGACGGGGTCGAGGCCACTTCCTGGTTTCTTGAGAACGCCTGTGATGTTCCATGTGAACGGAAGTAGTAACAAGGGGAAGGGAACACGCACCAGACATGGATAACCGCAACTCCAACGCAGCGGTGTCAAATGCGTCGTTATTCCCAAGCTCCTCGAAGCCGACAAGTCTGCATAAGCTTGTCAGCTATACGAAGATGCAACATCACGGGGACACGCACCTATCCTTCGTAACACCGTCGGCGAATACGATCACGCATGGAAGGACCTTGATCTGGAGCTTCTCTACCAGCCAAGGGATGTTCTCGACGAAGACGCGGAAGAAGCGCGTGTTGTAGTACTTCGGCGCGAGTTTCTGAAAGGGATATCCATCATCAACAAGTGTACGGGGTTCTGTAAGGCAGATTGTACGCACAGCAAGGTGCTTATCCATGATCGCGCATCGCTTGAAGTTGGAGTGGTAGAAGTGCACGACGCAGCGTGGTTCGCGCCTGTGGAGAAGTGAGCACAGGAGCAAGGGGGGTAGTTTGAGCACGCACGCAGTTATTCGAATGACCTCCTTCTCGTCCTGGATCTCGGTGTATTGCCCGTAATGGTTCTCCTGCATCTGCTTCACTCGTTCCATCCTAGCCTGCCATTAGCTCGGGCTATGCGTCGGAGGCCCTGCACTCACTCGCTCCTGAGTATCGCCATACCCTTCTCTCGTGTCGCAGCATCATCGTCGTTCTCGATCTCCGCCTCGAGCTCGGCGAAGATGGCATCCTCGTCCTCGTCGCTGTCCCCGTCCCGATTCCTTCTGGACTCATCGTTCGGGTCTACAAGCCGCGACGCGAGTGACGATATTCTGACTTGGACTGAGTTGTGATCACACTCAAGACCAGTATGGTCTACGACTCACCTGTCCGACATAATTCACGCCGACCACGAGGGGAGGAAGTAAAGCAGGCAATACTTGCCCGAATAGGCGATCACCATTGTCCATCTTGACTCCCACACCCATCAGCGAATCAGATTCGCCGCGATGAAGCTCGTCAGCAAGCATGTCGATAAACATGGGGCCGTAGGTAGATCGTTCATTGTGTTCGGTGATGTAGGAGGCTGATGAAGGTTACAGGGCCATGTAACGCTGAGGCCAGAGGACGACGAGGACATGTGGCATCTCTATAATCTTATCCAGAAGGGGGACTCGGTTAGGGCGCCGGCAGTGAGGTGCGTAGCATCCCCCTCTCGACGCTCCATTCTCTGAGATGAATCCAGACGCGTACAGAACGTCTCCTCGACCGGCTCCGTCGAATCACACCGCGTACGCCTCAACCTCACCCTCGAAGTCAGCAAGGTCGAGTTCCTCTCCGGCGCCGCCCCCGCGGGCTCAGGCCCCGACTCCTCCGGCGACCCCAACAACCCGCAGAACTCCTCCGCCGCGCTGCAGATCTCCGGTCGCGTCACCTCCGAGAACCCCCACGTCCGCATGGGCGCCTTCCACACCCTCGACGTCGAGGCGAACCGCGACGTGCGCATCGAGAAGGCGGATGGGTGGGACAGCGTCGCGCTGCAGCGCGTCAACGAGGCGATTGAGCCCGGGCGCGGGGCGGAGGTCGCCGCGGTCGTGTGTGGGGAGGGCACGGCGGCGTTCTGCTTGCTCTCGCAGCATATGACGCTGGTGACGCAGCGCATATCGGTCCCGGTGCCCAGGAAGGCGGGCGCGTCGGGGGCGTCGCAGCACGAGAAGGCATTGGCGAAGTTCTATGCGACGCTGTACGATTCGTTCGTGAGGCACGTACCGTATGCAGCGGCGACGCTGCGGGCGATCGTCATCGCGAGCCCGGGGTGGGTGCGGGACGCGGTGCATGATTATCTGTTGGCGGAGGCGGGGAAGAGGGGGGACAAGCCTTTGCAGAAGGCACTGAGGGAGAAGGTGGTGAAGGTGCATGTGTCCAGCCCGCACGTTCATAGTATGGTGGAGGTGCTGAAGAGCCCGGAAGTGGTGGCGCAGTTGAAGGAGACTAAGTTCGCAAGGGAAGGTGTCATGCTTGATAGGTGCGCATCCCCAACTCATGCAGGTCGTGAGCTAACCTGCTTTGTAGGTTCTTCAAAATGCTGGGCACCGACGAGATGCGGGCATGGTACGGTCCAGACCATGTCTGCTTGGCTGCCGACCGAGGAGCTATCGGAACGTTGCTCATCTCGGATGAGCTCTTCAGGTATGTCTGCCTTCAAGGGCAGTATTCATACATTCACACGCGCACAGATCGAGCGACCCGGAAACCAGGAAGAAATACGTCGCCGTCGTCGAAGCTACCCAACAGAAGGGTGGTGAAGTCCTAATATTTTCCAGCATGCATGAGTCAGGACAACGTCAGTACCCCGAATCTCTTTTGCTCCTCCTTCCTGACAGCCATCTCCACAGAACTGAATCAACTTACCGGAATTGCTGCGATCCTCACCTTCCCCCTCGACGTCGAGGTCGTTGAGGCAGAAGAGCGCGAAGCGGCCGAGGAGAGGAAACGACAAGAAGCAGAAGCGAATGGAGTGAAGATGGATGAGAGTAGCTAAGGTTGTAGCAATATCGGTCGTGCGTGTATCTTTATTTCTCTTGTATGCTGTACGCGCCCTTGTAGCCCCTATATGGAAGTCTTTGTATTCTACCCGCGCGGTGACGTCACGCGTCCGATCCGCGTCCATCCATCGGTGCTAGAGGCGGCGTTTGAGTGAACTGCCGTGCATGTTTCTCTCTTTCTCCTCTTTCCCCCATCTTCACAGACGTTCAACACTACTCGCGTTTCCCCTATTTCCAAACAGAAATTTCACGATGATGAGAGGCGCGAAAAGACAGAGGCCTTCAACAGCAACCCGTGAGTCGCCGAACAAGCGGAAGCCGACACCGACGCCGTCTGGCAAATTCGACCCCATCAAGGTCGCGACGCGCGAGAACGCGGCGGCAGTTGACGCGAACCTGCCCCTCGAGCAGCTCTTAGATGCAGTCGGGAGTCGCTCGCAGGACGCTGTGGAGGAAGGAGAATGCGTGGTGTATTGGATGCGTATGCAGGACATGAGGAGTACGTCGCCCCATGATGGGAATGTACCTCTTGCTGACTTGCGCATGTAGTTGAAGACAACCGCGCGCTGGCGCTCGCCTCTGCGGAGGCACAGAAGACGAAGAAGCCACTCGTTGCTATATATGTTATAAGTCCCCAGGACTATGCTGCCCACGACAGGGGAGCGCGAAGGATCGACTTCATGCTACGCAACTTGCGCATTATCAAGGTAAGGCAGCAGCCTTCCCGCCTATCCCTGATGTACTCAGTCCATATGCGACCAGATCAAACTGGACGAGATGCATATTCCACTTCACGTCGTCACCCATGCCCCTCGGAGCACATTGCCCAGACGCATCATCTCCCTGCTCTCGCTCGTCGGCGCGCACAAGCTATACGCAAACATAGAGTACGAAGTGGACGAGCTACGACGCGACATTCAGGTCTGCGAAATAGCCAAGAAGGATGGAATGAAGGCGACCTTCGTCCATGACAAATGTATCGTTGAACCAGGTGTAGCGGTCAAGAAGGATGGGAGCTACTACGCAGTGTGTACTCTGTTCCAGCCGCATCGTTCAGTTTACCGAGCATCCTACAGGTCTACAGCCCCTTCCAACGTCTCTGGCTCGCGACGCTGAACGACTCCCAAGGACGTTTCCTGGACCCTTCCCCAGAGCCGGCCGCGAACAGCAAAAGCGTCCGCAAGCATGAGAAGCTTGGCGATCTTTTCGAAGGCAACGTACCCGAGACTGTTGAGGGCTTCGAGCTTGCTGAAGATGACCGCAAGAAGATGGCGGAATATTGGCCGGCGGGTGAAGAGGCGGCCCTACTCGTGCTGGACCGCTTCCTGTCCACCAAGAGCCGCCCGGAGCAGGCGGGTGGTGTCAATCCACTTAGCCAGGGCGCCGAAGAATCGGACAAGTACAGTCGCATCCATGTATACGGGGACGAGCGAGACAGAGTCAACGCGGATACGACCAGTCGCATCAGGTACGTCTTGCCCTTATCAATTAAATGCGTGATTTCTGACAAGCACCAGCCCTTACCTCGCGTCTGGTGTCATTTCCGCACGCCGCTGCGTGCGCTCTACCATGAAGCTCACCGGCTCTTCTAAGGTTGATGGTGGACGCAACACCGGCATCGGCCGCTGGGTTCAGGAGCTCGCCTGGCGCGACTTCTACGTCTCGGTCCTCGTGGGCTTCCCGCGCGTCTCCATGGGCCGGCCTTTCATCGAGAAGTACGCCGACATTGTGTGGGAGGGGTACCAGGAGCCCGCGGGGAAGAAGGCGAGCGAGCTGGAGGGAAAGAAGGGGCGCTCGATCAATAATGGGGCGGAGCACTCGACGAGCAAGGGCGAGGGGCATAGCGCGACGGAGATTGAGGAAAGCGGAGACATTTCAGAGGTGCGGGCGTGGAAGGAGGGGAGGACGGGGTATCCGATTGTGGATGCGGGGATGAGGTGCATTAAGGAGACGGGGTGGTTGCATAATCGGCTGAGGTGGGTTTGAGCTTTGAGCGACTTTGATGAGGGGAGACTGACATGTTATGCAGGATGACAACGGCGATGTTTCTGGTGAAGGATCTGATGGTGGATTGGCGGGTGGGCGAGCGGGTGAGTGGGCTTGTTCATCGACGTGATCATTGGCATGCTCATGAAGATGTTAGTACTACATGCAGAACCTCATTGACGGTGACCTCGCGTCCAATAACGGCGGCTGGCAGTGGTCCGCCAGCACCGGGGTCGACCCAGCGCCGTACTTCCGTATCTTCAACCCATATCTGCAGAGTGAGAAGGTAGGATATACGTGGTCCTTTGCTTACAGTGTCATCTCACCAATCATCGCACCCAGGCCGATCCCGAAGGCGACTTTATACGCATGTTCTTACCGGAGCTGAAGTCGTTGAAGGGCAAGGAGATTCACAACCCTCCGGCGAATGTGGCGAAGCGGCTTGGGTACCCGCTTCCTATCGTTAAGCACAGCGAGGCGAAGGATAGGGCGATCAGGAGGTTCAAGGCGCCAGGCGAGAAGTAGGCATTTGAGACGGTATTTCTAGCGACAGTGTGCGACTGGGAGACGAGTGGACGTTGTACAAGATATAAATGAATAACGGATGTCATGCTTACTTTGTGGACGCCACGAAGGCATCGCACAAGTGCTTGTGGACCTTCCAATCTCCCGTCTGGCATTTTCTCGAACAGTAGTAAGTCTTCTTGCACCTACTGCACAGAAACGCCTTCCCTCCAGACCCACAGACCGCACAGCAGGTCTCCTTCACCTTGACAGTGCCGTTCCGCTCCATCTCGTCCATCATCTTCTTCAACATCACACCGACATCCTCCAGGTAAGGTACAGGGTATACGAGGCCTATAGCCGCGCGGGTGAGGAGGTGAGAGAGGGGCTTGCAAAGTTGCATAATTGGGCTGTCGGGCAGGTCCTTGCCGCGGCCACAGTCACAGATTGGGCTCTCGACAGGACGCACAGACAAAGGTATAGCGCCAGTGATGTATGCGCAGTCCGGAGCGTGCGTCCAGGTACGACAGCGCTCGACGCAAGCGGGCAGGAATCGCTTCCAGGCGGTCCTTTCCTCGTCGTTCGTAGTGACTTTTTGTAACCCATCGCGATGGAGGATCTGTAGGACAGGCATGACCTCGGGCATGATCGCGTGAGTGAGAGGGAGTATGCAGGTATCCAGGATGACGCTTTGTGAAGGCAGGTCGAGCCGGACGGCGTTGACGAGAATGGTGGTGTACCCGCCGGTCCCGCCTTCCGAGTACAACGTGAAGGCCCGCCAGCGCTTGCCATCGAGAGCGCCACACGCGTGAAAGGTGCAGATGCCGATGCTGTCTTTTATGTTCACGAAGGTGTCGCTCTGGTTCGAGGACCGCTGCAGCTGCAGCTCTCGGTCGGAGAACGTTGACGAGATTAACGGATGCAGCCAACCGTGCATTTCCGCTTTAGACCACGGCTCGTCCAGCATGGGGAGCCTATCGAGGTTGACTGAGCTCCGATTCCAGGCGTGCGTCGTCCCGCCGGACATGATGACGGGCATGCGATTCATGCTGTAACCTCCTTGGGTCGCGGCAGGCTGCGCACTGGCTATACGCACGATGACCTGCGGCGACGCACATCAGTAAGGGAAGCGCGGCTCGGAAACGGGCATAACTCACCTCGACGTAGCCTGATGTGCGTGCGACACGAACTTTAGCCTCCTGACCGTTGACGGGATAGGGAAAGACGATCGTTTCCTCCAGCTTCCCGCCCTCTCCTACCAGGAGCTTCATCGAGCAAGGAGAATGCTGTTGGACCTTGACATTGGCAGACCTTGGAGCAAGTGCATTGCGGGCGGTCGAGGACAGGAAATCCACTCTAGCATTGAAGTGGGAGGGGACCTCCGTGCCTTCCGCAAAGACTAGACGGGGGACGTCCTGTCTCGTATGTCGCGAGGTGTTCGAAGCTGGAAGTGGACTCTGCGAGTCCTGATTGTCGAGAAGAAGGGACCTCGGAGTAGGTCGTATTTCGGCGCTGCCAGCACGCAAGCCACGGACGCGCGGCGGCTGCTTGACGACGAAGGCATCTCCCCCATCAGGAAACCACAAGTGGGCTTAAGTGCCTTATACAAGGCAATTAGACGCATAAGAGGCGTCAGAAGCACCTTCTTACCAAGAAGGTACGCGGCCAATATAAGACTGCGGGGTCTTACGAAGACAACTATAAGACGCCCAGCAGGCACCCTCAGACCGGCTGCAGACACGCTCAGATACATCACAGCCACGGTAAGGCATCTGACAGACACACAAGCGACGCACAGATTTACTTTTAATACTTGATAGCCTTCACACATCGAACGTGGAATGAAGTAATAAACAGCTTTCATTCGTACGAGCACCTACTACATACAATCTCGTAGTTTGCTAAGCTAACTAAATTAACTACTACCGCGACAAAACCCGCCCAAGCGACCGCCTATACGTGCAATACGCCGGGTTATCATAGCGCAGATGGGCACTTCTAATCAACCGGACAGCGCCGACGTACACGAGAGGGAGACATGGGGTCTCGTACGGAAGGCGAAGCTGTAGTTCAGAATGTCAGCCAGCGTCATTGCAACAGCGGGCCCCTCAGACTCACGACCCGTGTCCTACACATCCGTGGTGTTGGCGCCGCTGACCCTAGCGCAAAGGTAAGCTGTTACTCGTACAGTGGATACATACTCATTTGGCATTGTTGCCGCGGTCTCCCAAACGCGGTAGTGTTGATCGTGACAGATTGCTTCATCGCATTGTCATCCGCACCGGACAGCGCGACAGGTAAAGGTATGGCGTGGCGACAGCGTGTATCAGAACGCGCTGGTGTGCTTCAGACTGTGCATGAGCTCAGTCGGAGCTGGGGACACTGCCAATTGAGCTGTTAGATGGTGGAGAGGAGTAAGTGAACGGGATACGCACCTTTGGGGATAGCATCGTGTGTCGGGCGCGAGCATATTGAGGCGACAAGAGGCCGATGATGGGAAGGGCGCGGAAGACGGCTCGGGAAACTCAGGGAGCTCTTGAGGCTCTTGAGAAGCGCGCCGCTGAAGTACCGGACATGACCGAGGGCGGCGAGTGTAGAGGACGCGCAACTTGCGGTCGAGGACGGACGCAAGAGGTGATCGGGGCTCTGTGACACGTCAATGATCGCCGCTTGAGGGCAGGTCAACTGAACTTGCCGCGTCAAGTCTGATGGGTCCCAAGCAGCCCGCTCGCGACGAAATCATCCGCCGCCTTCTCGTGGAGTTTGAGGTAAGGAAATGGTGTCCTAGTATTTATGGCCACTTTCCATGTAGTAGAAAAACATGCACCTAACGTCGGGCTACTGTATAGGCCGAAAATGCAGCGCTTCTGCGCTCCCTTCACGGCCTTCGAAGCCGTTATTGCTTATGTGTTATCACTACACGTGTGCTGAGCTATAGAGAGATGCATGGTCAATGGAAGCCAGCGTGCTACCTTGGGCGCGCCTTAGATCTTATGCCTTGCGCGTCTTACAACCTCATCTGATGGTCTTACCCAATTAGTCAAGCCGGTAAGATGATCTTAAGACGCTCAGGCAAATCGTGGTTTGCTGATGCCCCATGAGTGGCGTGGAATACAGGATGAGGTTGTGCCCAAGTTTGCGCAAGAGGTGCCCCGCCATGCATGGCGTACCTCGGACGCAAAGCCGCACGCTTGTGGCCCTTGGTGCGATCTCGATGAATTGCGAAGCAACAGCCACAGACAAGATGACTGGCGCATGGCTACTTCTCCATGGACTGTCATCCATATCGATGCTGGCGACGGTACTCTCCCCGACACCCTCGCGCACAATTTCTCCGGGCATCAGCTGTATGCTGGTAAAGGCGTTTTGGAACATCCCAGGGGCGAAGAATTCGCACTGCAGTATAGGTGTCCCGACAAATGGGCGCAACTCCTCAAGCACCTGGAAAGCCGAGCGAGGAATACGGACGATAACGAAGATAACTAAAGGCGTCTGACGCCATTGCGTGAACAACGCCGGCCGCATTGGATCGCATCTGAAGCCTGGGAGGAACACCCCGTACGGATGCACATCTTGAAGGTGCGCGTGCGTCGAGAAGTCCTGGAAGAAGTTCCGACCCGTGATGAGCAAGTTGTCATCGTAGATTGTGTCGAACAGCTTGTCCATCGCGCGAGGCCAGTCGGTCTTCACTCTCCCTTGAACCAGCTTTAAGAAGGAAACGAAGCTAGCGCGCACGTCTAGGACGACATTGAAGGCATCCTCCCCCTTCAGCGAGACATCTTTCATTCGCTGGGTGACGTTTTCGAAGGCGAACATGTGCAGATACAGCTGGAAGAGGATGTCGCAGAGCCTTTCGGGCTCGATGGCGACAGGCGTAAGCTGGAGCCCACCGCTTTGAAAGGCGGTCTGATCTCCGGATGCCGGATACTTCCACGCATAAACCTGGCGCCGGTGCTGCTTTCGACTGAGCAGTGAGCTTGGAGGCGCCTTCCCCAGGAAGTGCGAGACAAGCGAGAGAGGTGCTACGCCGATGAGCAATGACAACGTTGTGAGATTGATGCCTAGGCGCTCAACAAGCGCGGTGTCGATAGTTCCGGCAGCCGGCAGTAGTAAGTTCGTGTGAAGAACAGACCATGGAGATTGCCGAAGCAAGGGGATAGTCGCGGAAAGAACGTTGAAGAGGCCGACATGATCAGCGACGTTGAATGTTTCGATGACCTTGAACGTCCGGGGTGGAATTTCCTCCCAACCATCCAGCGCAATCGTACGTGCGTCCCACGTGGACACTGCCTGTCCCCGAACTCCAGCCAATGCGCGACTAAAGGACACGGCGTCGCCGACGTAGGGACGGACCATGAATTTGACGGGCAGCGTGAGGCGTGCTCTGAACGCGCCGCACCAATGACCAAACTGTTGCTTCACGAAGGCGCCTACATCCGCGATGCTGGGTTGAGGTAGGCGTCCTTTGATCGGAGCAAAGAGGCCGGCAAGTTGGAAGCCTAGTATGGGGTCCGACCCGTAGTGCAAGCAGAATCCTTTGCCGAGGTTGGTATAGTAGAAGGTCGGGTTGATGGTGGTGGCCAGAGATGCGGGGGCTCCTCCTACTACGCCGTTCTTCCAGTAATGCAAGTAATGCTCAGGCGCCAGTCCGCTCTTTACCATCTCCAACGAGAACGGACCTGCGGAAAGGCTCGCAGTCTGGACATCACGCGCGTCCTGTCGGCACAGAACCTCCGAGACCCAGATTACGACATCCTCGCGCATCTGCGAATTGAGAGCGCTGGTAATAGAGGACGCCGAATCGGCATATTGTATCCAGAAGGATCGCAAGTCGAGGAGCGTGTGTTCAGATCGAGGTCTGATAAATGTCGAGTAATTACTGCGCAACCACGACTCCATGGACTCAGAGGCGGCGATGAGCTTCCGGCATTGCTGTTACAAGAGCGCGAAAGAGGATTCTGGTATGCGGAAATGATAGACGATGTCCCATATGGCTGCGTCATTGTCCTTGTCGGTCTCGGCGAGAAGAGTAAGAAGCAGTACGTTGCGGGCAAGCACAGCTGCCTCGATGTCGCAACAAGTGATATCGAATTCCCTCTGACCTGCCAGGCCAAGTCAGTGTGTGACCTCGGGTATGATGGACATACGGACCAGCCCAGCGATCTGCGTAGATGGTGTAGAGTATATTCCTCGCGTCACCGCATCCCAAGGAAAGTACGTCGGCGTTCTCCTCAGGCGGTAAGCCTTCTGTAAATATCTCTGCAATGGTGTTTCCGAGGGCATAGAAGAACGTTCTGCGGGGGAAGATGACTGAGAGGGCCATGGCGGTGGGAGGCAAAACTTCAGGCGCCTAAAGGTCATCAGAAGCAAATAATTTTCGTGGATTGATATGGTTAGCGCCCACGAGGTTCGCCTGTACTAGGGTTTCGTTGTCGTCGACCTTCTCGCCACCCAAAAACCATATTCTCCTTCAAATTGGTGGCTCGCCTTCGAGTTCAAGACGCTGTCACTTGTGAACACTCGCTTCCTTGTAGCAGAATGCACAGGAGATGTGACTTGACATGTCGCTGAAGGCAGATCTGTGCTCTGGCGCAACAGGCCTGAACACAGGCAAGAGGATTTTGCCCTCGTGGTTTGGATTCAATGAGCCGGCAATTCCCGTGGACCAAGGCGTGACGCGTGACGGTCTCGCCCCGCAAGCCTCAGTGCTTTCTCGAGGAACTTGGAAGGGCCTTTGACTCTGTGTTCGATGTGTCATACTACCAGTATACGAATGATTTATTTACCGTGCGCTCATCTCGTCGCTTGGTTTTGTAGCTGCAAACAGAAACTGTGTATCTAACGCGCACTGCCACCCTCGAAACGCCACACTATTTTCACAGTCCAAAGTACATCCCTGCCCCGATAACGGCGCATATTTCTTTATGTGCATTCCAGTCCTTCGCCTGGCACGCCCTCGAGCAGTACTTGATTTTCTTGCACCTCGAGCAGGCCATCAGCTGCACTCCGCCCTTCATGCACGCCCAGCAACGATCCTCGTTGACCAATTGCTCCATCGTCTTCGTGGATGCACTGCCCTTGGCACCGATATCCTCCAGGTAGGGCACGGGGAACGCGAGTCCGATGGCTGCTCGCGTCACCAGACGCGCTAACGGTGGGCAACGGCGCAAGACGTCGTTGGTCGGTATGTCTTTACCTTTTCCGCATGCGCAGATGGGGTTGTCGAAATGCCCGGTGGCGAGCGGTGCGCCTCTTTCTAGGTATTGACAGTCGGGTCGATGCGCCCAAGTCCTGCACCTCTCGACAAAGGCGGGAAGCATCTTCTTCCAAGACACGCGCTCCTCGTCGTCCGTGGCTATAGAACAGATGTTTCCCGAGAGCGATATATCCAGAAGAAAGTCCTTGACCTTCACACCCATCTCGTGGCTCGGCATGGGTAAGACGCAAACGTCCAACAGCATGCCCTGCGAGGCCAGGTCAAAGCGAACGTCGTTGACGAATACGATGGTATGGGTACCGTCGGGGCGGTTGAAACCTAGGCCGAAGACCCGATCGTTCGAGGTGCAAACATTGAGCATCATTTCGACGATGTGACCCTTGACCTGCACGAAGGTGTTGCTGTGGTCGGCTACTTGACGCATGGCAAGTTCTCTGTCAGAGAACGTGTACATGAGCGGCGGCTGCAGCCACTTGTAGATCAAACTGATTGGTTGGGACGATGTCATGGCCGGACAGGTTGCGAGGTTGACATAGTGGAGGTTCCATGCGAAGGGCTTCCCGCCTGCGACAACGACAGGCATTCGGTTCGAGGTGTAGCCTCCGCTAGTTACCGCAGGGTCTGCGCTCACGATGCGGACAATGACCTGTCAAGAACACCCATGTCAGTGATATCGAATCCGTACGAACGCCTTCACCCACCTCCGTATACCCCGACTTCCGTGCCACTCTAACCTTCGCGTCACGAGCGTCGACCGGGAAAGGATACGCAACTATATCACTGAACTGACCATCTCCAATGAGCAATTGGACGGTGCAAGGCGAGTTCTGCCTCGCGGCGACGGCGGCGGTTTTCGGCGCGAGCGCCTCGCGAGCAGAGTCGCTGAGGAAGTCGACCCGAACGCTAAGGTGGGAGGGGGTTGTGGTGCCTTCGTTGAAAAGCATAGTTGCTGCATCCTTCCTAGTATGTGGCGACCCGCTCGCAGCCACAGGTGACGCTCCGGTGATGGGAGCGTCGTTGTGTGATGCGTTTGAGACGGGTCCCTCTACATTCTGCACCCCGCCGAAGCCGTGAACATGGGCCGGGTTCTTGACGATGTAGACTCCTTCGTCCATAAGGCTCGCCGAGTGAAGAACGAGTTCGATGCCAAGCGTGGAGGTCAAGTTGGACGCAGCATGCGGTGTCCCGCGAAGCGCCAGCCTAAACATCGTATTTTGAGGATCGAGTTGCAGAAGCCGCGACGGCACAGCAAGCGACACGACCACCGGCGCCTCGCCTTGCCACCCTTCCTCATCCCTTGAGATGACAGCCATCGCATTCTCTCCCTGCCCCTCCAGCGCGACGTCGCCGAACGTGAGCTGCATGCTTGAAAAGATGCTGTGAAACTGGAAGCGCGCGACGAGCTCGCACTGCAGCATGGGCGTACTGACAGTGCTGACGGGCAAGTCCATGAGCGGCTGGAAGGCCGAGCGAGGCACGCGCATGACAAGGTATACGACCAGTGGCGTATCGCGCCAATTGGCGAAGAGGGCATTGCTAGAAGAAGGTGGCATGTCGAAGATCGGCGCGAGATACCCGAAGGAGTATAGCCCGCTGATGTGCGCCTGCGTGAAGAGGTCCTGAAAGTGATTGCTGCCCAGCATGAGCGAGCGATCAGCATAGATTCGGTCAAACAGCAGCTTCATCGCGCGCAGCCAGTCGGTTTGTATCCTCCGCTTCAGCAACTTCAGAAAGGCGGTGAAGCTGGCGCGGACGTCGAGAACGATACTAGAATCGTCACTGCCTTCAATCGAGCGTCTCTCCCTCATCTTCTCCAGGCTCTCGTTGGCGAACATGTGAAGATAGAGCGAGAACAGGATATCGGAGAAGCGCTCCGGGTCGAGGGCAACAGAGTTCCAGATAGGTGACCCATCCTGAAGAACAGCTTGATCCCCGCTCATTGGATACTTCCAGGCGATAGGTTGACGGAACCGTGAACCGGCGACATCGGACGGGGGTCCGGTGAGCTTGGATGGGGGTTTCGAGGAGAAACGCGACAATAGGGGCTGAGGGGCGAGACCAAGGAGCAAGGAAAGCGGAGTCAGGTCGATGCCCACACGCTCCAGAAAACCATTGGTGGTCTTGTCGGTGCGCGGCAACAGAGTATTCGTGTGCAAGACGGACCATGGCGATTGGCGCAGCAGAGGGACGGACACCGTGAGGACGTTGAAGAGGCCGATATGGTCCGCTATGTTCGACGTCTCGATGACGTTGAATGTCCGAGGGAGTGCATCGTCGCCGATATTATCCAGCACGATGGGACGTCCATCGAAAAGCGAGATCGTCTGTCCTGCTTCTCCAACCAACGCGCGGCAGAAGGACAAAGCGTCGCCAACGTAGGGACGGATGACAAACTTGACCGCGGAGGCGAGGCGAGTACGGAAGGCCGCGCACCAGTCGCCGAACTCGCGCTGCACGTAGGCACCGATTTCCGCAATGTCGGGGCGCGCCGGACGCCCTTCGATAGGTGCGAAGAGGCCTGCAAGGTGGAAGCCAAGGATAGGGTCCGAGCCATAGTGTAAGGTGAAGCCCGTCCCGAATTCGGTGTACATAAAGGTCGGATTGACCTCGGTGGCCGTTGCAGTGGGTGACCCGCCAACCACCCCGTGCTTCCAGTAGTGGGCGTAGTGCTTTCCCGCTAGGCCGCTCTTGAACATCTGCTCCCAAAACAGGCCCGCGGAAAGGCTCGCGGTCTGCACGTCGGCCATGTTGTCGCAGCCATCCGTTACTTCCTGAATGCCTTTCTCCAATGTCTCGCGCATATGCTGCTTGAGCGCGGGAATGAAGAACGTAGTTGTCACGTATTTGAACCAAAAGCGCCGCATATCGCGAAGTGTATGCTCCGTCCGCGGTTTGATGAATTTCGCATAGGAGCTGCCCGACCACTGGTCCAGGTTTTCGGAGACAGCGAGGAGCTTGAAGCAGTGGCGCTGGAGGAGAGCGAGCGAGGGTCCCGAGATGCGGAGATGGTAGAAGATTTCCCAAATTGTCGTATCGCTACCCTGGTCGGTATCGGCAAGGAGCGTGAAAAGTAATACATTGCGTGCAAGAATAGCTGGCTCAACGTCGCAACACGTTATGTCGTATGCCCTTGAATCTGCGCGGATGGGAGCATAAGTGAGAGAGAGCTCGCGCAGAGAGGGGGTAAAGCATACCGGCAGTAGCATCTGAGTAAACAGTATACAAAATGTTTCTTGGGTCGCCGCACCCAAGCGAGAGTAGATCGAGGTGCTCTTCGGGAGGTAAGCTATCAGTGAGCACCTCTGCGCTGGTGTTGCCAATTGCGTAGAAGAATGACCGTCGTGGGAAGATGATCGAATGCGCCATGACCGTTGTGAGAAGTTTCTCTGCTGTCAGGTGTATGGATGCAGGCGAGGAACGACCGTCCGTATATTCAATCAGGACAACCTTTCCCAATGCCCTGCTTGTTCGTATGTGCTGTCAATCTTGAACAACGGTGTCTCTTCCAAGGAAAATCAAGGAAAGCGCAGGCTCTGACCCAGAGTAAAAGGGGCACAGATAGAGATACACAGACGAGGATGAGAGTTTGAGGCAAGAGAAGTTTAGGATCGGAACGCGGCGGCAATTGCCGCGGAGCAAGCGCCGAATTGGGCAGGCACGTTCTAGCGGTGGCGCCGCCTTGCGGCAGCTTGTCTCCAACCGTCATGGCCAATCTACGCAGGCATACATTAGCATTCTTTGTCTTCGGATTGATCAACAATGTCCTCTACGTTATCATTCTGTCTGCGGCCCTCGACTTGCTTGCTGCACCCTCCAACACCCCAACCAACCCGTCCAGCCCCTCCCGCGCAGAGCCCGGCAACGCGCCGCCCCCACCGGCGGGCATCATCGTGTTCTGCAACATCTTCCCCGCGCTCGTTGCAAAGCTCGCGTGGCCGTACCTGCTTCCCCCGCCCATCCGCTACGCGCGGCGCGTCGTTGCGTGCTGCGCTATCAGCGCTTGCGGAATGCTCTCGATCGCCTTCTCGAACGGACTTGGGATGAGGTTGGCCGGCATCGGGATGGCGTCGTTCTCGAGCGGCCTCGGAGAACTGACGTTCTTGCAGCTCTCGACGACGTATCCGGAGAAGGAGGTCATGGCTAGATGCGTTGGGTGCGTGGTGGTGCTAGCGAGGGATGTGGCGCGCACTGACTTTCAAGTAGAGCGTTCTCGTCGGGCACCGGGTTTGCGGGACTGTTTGGCGCCTTCCTGTGGTGGACAATACGTGGCTTCGGTGTGCGCGCTGGTGTTGGCAGCTGCACGGTGGGTCGCTTGTATCACTCAGAGAGTGGGCATTTTGACGCCTCCTGCCTAGGTTCTCCCCTTCCTCCTGCCTCTTTGCTACTTCCTCGTACTCGGCTCAGCACCAGAACACGCGGGATCAATGCCAAGCGAGTACACTCCCATCGCCACTGCCGAAGAAGCTCTGCCAGCACAGCCCATCATGACCCACAAATCAACCTCCGAGGTATCTTTGACTGTTAGGGACAAGTTCCAGCTCGTGCGACCTCTCTTGGCTCGCTACATGATCCCTTTGTTCTTGGTGTACTTCGTGAGTCAACTTTCCTCCACTTTCGGTTGTCAACTAATCGCTCGCAGTTCGAATACACCATTAACCAAGGGGTGTCGCCCACGCTGAGCTACCCTCCGCCCTCTACGGCCGATCATCCCATACTGGGTAGGCTCTTCAGGACTCGAGGCGACTTCTACGTCGTCTGGCAGGTGCGTGAGCGGACCTAGCGTACCATCAGGCTTACCTATCATCTCGCAGATGACCTACCAAATGACGGTGTTCTTGTCTCGCTCGTCTCTGCTGCTTTCGATACCAGCTCTTCCAGAGCGCTTGCTACCCCTGCCGGCCACGGTGCAAGGTGTTCTGTTGGCCATCCTGGCTTACATCAGTATCTCGACAGGCTCTTACGGCGTGGACGTTATGGTCAAGGATGGAGATGCTGTTGGCATCATCTATCTCATTCTTAGCCTCATCGCTCTCGAAGGCGTATGTGGTGGCTCTTCCTAGTAAGTTTCCTTCAATGTCGTTGTTTCCCGCGGGCTTACATGGCTGTTAGCGTGAACACATTCTACCGCATCAACCAAGAGTCCGATCGCCTCATCGACGCCGCGAACCTCACGCCTAGCCAGCCCGAGACTGGGCGCATCGCCCTTCCCGAAGACCCTGTCTCCGACGACGAGCCCGACTCGGACGACGACAGGCCACCTTCGCCGACTATGACTCTGGATAGTGGGACGCGTGCGTGGCGTGAAGACCTTACCGCGCGTCCTCCTGCCGCCTCTTCCATATCCTCTGCCGGCGATGAGCGCTTGCGAGCTGCGCAGAGGGAGTTCCTCATTGGCTCTCTGGGCTTTTCGGACTCCGTTGGGATCCTGCTGGCGTCGATTGTCAGCGTGCCCGTTGAGGTTGCGCTGTGCAAGGTGAGGGAGGGCGGGTGCGTGAGGGGGTGAGCCGACGTGCTTATGGCCTTGGGACGACTCCGTATAATGCTATCTTTCCGCTTTATGTATGTGTAATATTGCTCTAATGCTTTCTGCTGTTTGCGCGTCGCCAAATCTTCTCATCCATTGTGTCCGAATATGGATCAGCGACTACCTCTGAGTGCAGATGGCTTCTCTGGCAAGCGAGTAGAACATTGCGCGGTTCGCGGCAATGTCGAGGACCCGTGCCGAATCGAGACAATGAACAATTCTGCGCACGTGCGTCGGATCAACGTCGCGCGGTCCGGGCCCCGGGCCTCGTTCCCAAGCGCGCGCACGGACTCCCTCGCACCACCTTCCATTCACTTCGTTCCACGTATGCCGAGGCGCTGAAGCTTCGCTCCCCTGGTCCCCTTTTTATTTACATATTACACACTCGCTTTCTTGGTTCCCCTCATCACCTCCTTCCCTCGCCATCTACGCTCGCACTATGGCTAGAGTGCAGACGATCGTGTTCTTGTCGCTGGTTCTCGACTTGTTCGCGTTTACGATCCCGCTGCCGCTGTTTCCGCGTATCATTGAGTGGTATACGAAGGTGTGTAATCAAGATGGCTGCAAGGTAGAAGGAGCTGACCGGAGGGGGATGACAGCGGGAGGCGTCCGATCCGACTGGCTTCCTCTCACAAACACTACACTTCGTCCAGTATCTCAGGAGCTTCGTATATGATTCTCCCGTACATTCCGAGAGATGGGATGTGGTCCTGCTAGGTGCGCACGCGCTCTGAGGCCGTGGAACATGTCGCTTACACGATCGCGCATCGCAGGAGGGCTGATGGGTTCCGTCTTCTCGTGAGTCGGATACGACGCGTCAAGACGTTGACTAACCTCTGGGAAGGACGCTTCAATTTATAGTCTCCCCCTTCATTGGATCGTTGTCTGACAAATATGGCCGCAAGAGTGCGTACACGGTGCATATCCCTCCCATCCCCCTTACTCACCTTGGTACAGAGATCCTCCTCATCACAATGATTGGCAACATTGCTAGCGCTATAATGTGCGTAATCATGCATCTGTAGCTGAATTTCTCTCACACCTTCATGGTGCTTACAGATGGATCCAGTCGACAACATTCGCATCCTACATGCTCTCTCGCGTAGTCGGCGGCCTCAGTGAAGGAAATGTACAGCTAGCCATGTGCGTCATACTTTGCCGGCCCACATACAAGGTTCACGACTCACCGACAATACAGCGCCATTCTATCCGACGTCTCCACACCCGCTCAGCGCTCTTCCACACTCGCCTACGTCGGCATCGCTTTCGCCATCTGCTTCTGCATCGGGCCGCCCATTGGCGCGTACTTTGCTTCCGCCTCTTTCCCCCACATCTTCAGCTCCATCGAGCTCAACATCTACGCCGTGCCCGCTGCCCTCACCCTCGTCCTTCTGCTCGTTGAGACTGCTTTCATCTACGTCGCGCTTCCGGAGACGCGCGGGAAGGGACTGGCAGTGGAGACGCCAGCTGGCAAGGGCAAAACGGCGACGGGAAAGAGCACCACTACACCGACTCGCCCGAAGACGACCGTGGAGCACCGCCTCAGTACTCTCGCGCGCCTGCGCAGGCAGCACTTCCTCTTCCTCTGCTTATTCTCAGGCGTCGAGTTCACCCTCACTTTCCTCACCTTCGACTGTGAGTCTATCTCTCTTCCCGTTCCCCTCTCTTCCCGTTCTCCTCTCCTCCCACCTCCCACCCCCACTAACTCCCCTCCCCAGTATTCGACTGGACCAACAAGCAAAACGGCGCGCTCATCGGCTCCATCGGCATCATCAGCGCCCTCCTCCAAGGCGGCTACGTCCGGCGCGCCATGTCCAAGACGGGCGAGGGCAAGATGGCGCGCCGCGGCGTGCACGCGTGCGCGCTCGCGCTCGTCCTCCTCGCCCTCCTGCCGAACTACCCGCCGGAGACGGCGACGCGGCTCCTGCAGGGCGCGGCGGTGTGCCTGGCGTTCACGTCTGCGACGGTGGTGAATGCGCTCACGGCGGCTGCGTCGCTGCAGTGCGATGAGGGTGGGCCGTCGGAGGGGGTGGGGAAGGTGGAGGGGGCAGGGAAGGATGGGAAGGACGCGGTGACGGGAAAGCCTGTGACCGACGAGCACCCGGACCTGGCGAAGGGCAAGGCGCTGGGGCGCTTCCGCTCAAGAGGACAGCTCGGCCGGGCGATTGGGCCGCTTTTGGGTGAGTGTGCTCTTCGGGGATGGCGGCGCGGTTTGTGTATTCGAATGTGTGCTGACAATGGGGCACAGCCTGCGCGATGTACTGGACCTTCGGGCCGACGCTGACGTACAGCGTGTGCGCGGTGGCGATGTTCGCGCTGGCGATTGGCATGCGGGCGGCGTCGAAGCGCGCGTTGTGAGATGTAGCAAATTGCCATAAGGAGTAATTTGTACGCGTGTATGCTCTGACCTTTGCTCGTCCCACGCATGCCACCGCACGAATCCTCCGGAGGTAAGTAGGAGGATTTCAAGAGGCATCGAGGGCCTCGCTGTCGTGCAGCCTGGCAGTTCAGCTTGCGCTGGACACAGCACACTCACTCAGGTGAGCGAGAACCGTGCGGCTGTCACGGCGTATGGTGATGGGCCGTCGCTGCGATGGGAATTCTGGGGGACGTCGAGCATGCTTTTGCTGCAGCGCCTCTCCACCCCGACGGTTCTTTTGCTTGTCTTCTGGGCCCATCTAGGTGTCCCCATCTACGTCGAGGTGTTCCGCCGCCTGCATGCGGGTGTTGCACCACCACGTCCTGTTGTCCCACGGGATCAGGTGCGCCCTGCTTCGTTCATGCTTTCGCGCCTCTTCCTTACGTCCCCGGGCGAGGAAACCCACGACTGATATCCGGACCATGTGGCGGTGCGTCCGGGGTCGGCTGCATGCGTACGGGTCGGCAGCACGAGACCGGGGTATGCGTGCGCTAGACCTCGGCCGGCTGAGGAACAGGATTGGCGGGCGTTGGAGGCAGGCCTAATCACAGCGGGCGTTAGCGGCCTAATTCACGGCCCGCGGCGAGGGAAGTCCGTGAATCTGCAGATTCGAGGACGTTCCCGGCAACGACGGTGCGTATAAAAGCCTGGCGTGTGGAGGGAAGACTCCAGCGAACACTTCGTTCACAACTCACCCACATCTTCACCTGCACCTTTCCGCTCCACATCAACCAACCCCTCTACCTCACGACACGATGAAGTTCTTCTCCACCCTCGTCGCCGCCGCTGCTGCCGCCTCGTCCGCGCTCGCGGTCACCGTGCGCTACGACACCGCCTACGACAACGCAGGCCAGTCGCTGAGCACCGTCTCCTGCTCCGACGGACCCAACGGGCTCATCACGCGCGGCTACTCGACCTTCGGCTCGCTCCCCGAGTTCCCGCACATCGGCGCGAAGGCGGGCGCGTCGCACGGGTCCGACCAGTGTGGGACGTGCCATAAGCTGTCGTGGACGGACGAGTTCGGCACGACGCGCAGCATCCACGTCCTCGTCGTCGACTACGCGACGAGCGGGTTCAACATTGCGCAGACGGCGCTTGATGAGCTGACGGGTGGGCGGGCCTCGGAGAAGGGGTCTATCAACGCGACCTCGAAGCAGGTCAATGTCAAGCACTGTGGGCTGTAATGGTGAGCGTCTGCATCGAACCTCGTGTGTTACTGGAAGCTGATTGTAAGCGCAGAATATGCCACGATCACCAGGGCATACGTATGCTCTTCACGTTTTGGACTCTTGCATGGATTTCACGGACTGGCTACGAACACTGTATATGGACTTTTGGGTGGCAAATTACTTGAATGATCTTGGTAACCATGACAGAACTCAGAGCATTTTTTGAGAGCGCTCGATGTGAAGCTATGCTGGCTTTCTTGACGCTGTGGCGCGCAGCGAGTAGCCCATGTGATGGTGAGGAGTAGGTACGCATGAAGGCGCAGCGGAAAGCGCCGAAGCACCAAGCACAGGCAAACAACGCGATTTATTCTTGTTTTTGACGCCAGTTTCTTCATCACACCTCATCACCATCCCGCTCGAACAGATGTCCCTGCTACCTGTATGCAGTCTAGCGCAGCCGCGCGCGGGGAAGACCATTCAGAGCAGAAGGTGCATGGGAGGTTCGAACTCATAAGGAAGTCGGCACTCGGCGTTGACTCACCAATACGTAGATTAGGCGCCGACTTCGCTGGCTCGTGGCATGGTTGACCCTCGTGTTCAAGCAAATCGATCCATTCCCTCCTCGTTGCACCCATGGCCCACTCCGTTATCATACCGCGCAGGACCTTCTTCTACGCGATTGGCAATACCTGTGCAGACCTCCTCACCGAGACCCTACCTCCTGAGGAAAGCTTGGACCTACTTCTCTTGGGCTGCGGCGACCCGAGGAGCATCCTCTATACGACATACGCGGATGGTGTGGCTGGTGGGCATCTTCATCTATTAACACCTTCCGTACGTCTAACATTACCTCTCAGACAGGCGCGAGTTCGATATAACGTTTTGCGACATCGAGCCCGCAATCATCGCGCGGAATGTCCTACTCTTCACTCTCCTCGCCGACACGGGTAAGGCGAGCGACGGCGACATATGGAACATATTCTATCACTTCCAGATTCCCGAGGCGTCGCTTGTTCGTCTCCAGAACCAGTCTTCCAAGCTTGTCGACCTTTCCGGATCGCTAGAGCAATGGCTGGAAGGGCCTTACGGAAAATTCATCCGACCTCGCACGCAGCAGACTCTATCCGACCTCCGGCGCTTCTGGAACAAATACGCCGCTACTGCGTCCTTCACGAAGGCGCAGCACCAGGACATGCGCAACCGCCTCAACCAGGGAAGATCGTCCTTAATGACCTGGCAGAGGGGCGACGTGAAGGATATGGCCGGTCGCTCCGCTGGCCCGTTCTACTCAAGGATAATCCACTTCGACACCGCCGATGTGCACTTCAAGCACTATTGGAAGCATGGGGTTGTCGGAGGGTGCCCTACAGATGCGGCAGCCCTTGCGTACGCCAACCCAACCTTCATGTATACGCAGCTGGGTCAGGGTTTCTGCCTCCACTATGGCACGGATCCCATCTTCGGGTTCCACTTGGCGGGTATACTAGGCCCGTTTGGAGGGAATCCGCCGAAGGCCACCACGCGAGATCTCGGTGGGTACGCTATCCGGGAGTTCTCGCGGTGGTGTGCTGCCTTCAGAGAACGCATCACCGCCGACGTCAGGTTCGTTCTACGGCCACACGTGGGGGACGCCCTCTCTCTGTGTCGCGCGCTGGGAGGAGAACAGGACGTGTGTGTCTCCGCGTACGATTCACGGCCCATTGTGCTCGAGGATGGGCCCGGGTGGCCGGCCCCGGTCTCGTTCAGTGTCATCGAAACGTCCAATCTCGCTGATCATATCGGCCTTCTGAACGTCTTGACGAGCGCTGCCCCTCTGCTGCGCAAATCACCTACCTCGACGCTTCACACGAACTCCCTCCACCCTTCCGCGTCGACGAAGTCCGGCTATGCCCTGCTGGAGCGGTTGGGAGCCGACCTCACGACATTCTCCTTGCTCAGTGGTCTCGCACCGCTGCCCCTTCTTACAAAATTCACCATCAAGACATCCCCGTACGACTACTACGCCAATATTCGCGACTCGACGGATATGAGGCAGCAGCACCAGCCTATCGCGTGGAAGTACCCCGCATCTGGGGACCAGGCTGCTCTCGTAGATGGCGCCCTACGCTGGACGCCCGTCTCAGTCGATGCGGAGGAGCTGCGCGACGTCCTTCACAAACTCTACCTCCACATGTTCGCGGTAGAGAATATTGCCCAGCAACTCAGCAAGGGGAAGGCGCCCCATATCGAGGGCATCTCTAATCCGTCGGTCATCATCTACGTGCGCGCTAGCTACGCGTTCCTCTTGCGGTTCATCAAAGACAGGGTGCGCACGGAGTGGCAGACAGTCATGGACGGCCTCTTCGCTGCCATCCAGGTCGACCGCACATTGATCTTCGGTAACAACAACTATCAGGACCTCAGCACGCACGCGCACTTGCTCGGACTAGATAGCCATGGGTTCTTCGCCGAGCCATTCGAGTACGACGCGGCGTTCCAGGCCAAACCCGAGTTGTTCACCGGCTGGAAAAGCACGCCGCGGACGGTGCACGTCGTCCTGCGCACCCCGCGCTCGGCATTCCGCCGGCTTTGGGACATGGACGTCGACATGCTCGGCACGCCGATGCTCCAGTGCGAAGTCATCGTCGCGCGCAAGTCGCAGGCTATCTTCTCCAGCGTGCAGCTCGATTTTGGCAAGCTCGGTAAGGGGGGCAGCGGAGAGGAGGCGGCTGCCTGGATAGAGCGGGATGAGGACGGATGGGAAGGGAATTCGCCCGTTATCTTGCGCATCACGGTTCCCGCGCGTATGTTGGATATAGATCCGCGGGCGACGAAGGTGCAGGTGTCTCTGCGCTCGACGCCGCGGACTGCCGTGCTTATGCGCGAGTTGGGACCCCGGCTGGCGCTGTTCGACGCTGATCTCATGGGCGAGGATGTGTATATTCTGAAGGATCCACCTCGTGTTCGCGGGGCGAAGCTACCATCGGCAATCCCTGAGCCCTCAACTTTGCCAACCACTGGTACCGACGCGCAATCCGCGTCAGAACACGCTGCGAAGGAGGTCCCTTCCGTGCGCTTCACCAACGGCAAGATATCGCACATCGGCATCAAGGTCAACCTCATCAGCGACGCCGGCAAGGCCGCTCTGCAGGAGGGGGGAGCGGTCACGGGGGAGTTGTCTCCCTGCACTGTGCAGCTCGTGATTGGTTCTGCAAAGAAGATCGAGGAGAGCGTGGCATTCCCGTTCCCTGTGATTGGGCGCGATGCAAAGCTGCGGGTGGCGCGGAAGTCCGGATATGTGGAGGTACGTTGCTTATAAGCATGTCTTCGTGTCTTAAGGCTTATGCTTTTCGAAGGTCATCGCCCCCGTCGCGAAAGAGGATCCTGCGAACGGTGACGGAGGATATGACAAGACCCACCGCACGCCGACCGTCCTCACTAATCGAGCGCTCTACGCGTGGGCAGTCACCTACGTGGATCTGGACAAGCAGCCTGTGCTCCTCTTGTCCTACAACCAAGCGATGGTCGACTGGATCCAGACCATCAGCTCACCGATGTTCTCTGGCCGCGAGCTCCTCATGCAGCGCTCTCACGACCAGACCGATACCTGGGTCAATCTGAAGAACAGCATGGCACACTTTCTCATGTTCGCTACCGGCGCCGTCGACGGGAAGAAATGCCCTGCATTCTCCCTGTGCCGCCGCGGCTCCGAGGATGGCTTCAACATCATCTTCGTCAATGCCATCCGCCTCGACCTTCCCGCGCAGAGCGTCGTCCTAGACGTGTGCATCGTTCCCCTAACGCGCGCGAACAAGAAGAAGCTCTCGTTGATTCTGACGAAGTTCGACATCCGAAACATACTGATGGACGACGAGGAGATCAAGGCGTGGAAGGCGCTCCTGCCCTCTGTCGTCGAGCGCTGCCGGACGTGGAATCATCTGCCTAGCTGTGCGTACGTGCAAAAGGGCATCCCTCTCACACTGGATATCGACGAAAGCCCGATCTGCGACTGTGGATGCGGAAAGAACATTCCCGATAGCGAGGTTATGGGGGCGCATAGGCAGGCGAAGCCGTACGCGACGCGCGCTGCTATTGGCCTGTTGTATGCAGTGCCCTACCTCGAGGATTCGGGGAAGCAGTTCCATGCCGCGTATGCGCGGGCGAGCAACTCGGCAGCAGCAAACAAGTGTGCTGCGTGCGGGAAGGCGCAGGGGACGCTGATGACGTGTGGAAGGTGCAAGCAGACCAAATATTGCTCGAGGGAGTGCCAGACAGGGGACTGGAAGGTGCACAAGAAAATTTGCAGAGCATGAGTAGGAATTTAAGTACATACGACAGGCTCTGTGCCGCCGCGCGTTACGCAGGTTAGGTCACCCCGAAGTATCCCGATGTATCTTGTAGACGTAGCCTTGTTGCATAACTCATCCGACGCGCATAGTTGCTGTCTGACTGTCTGAATTGAATAAGCATCTAGGAGCCATGGGCGCATGTTTGCTGGTGTTGTTTTCCGGCATTCTCCGAGGTAGCATCTCTGGCATCATTCGACACTCACTCTTGACGCTACCCTCCAGATGATTCCTGAACGCGCTCAAACAGCAACTTTACATACAACCCTTGGGAGCGAGGCTATGGGCGGCAAGCATGACAAAGTGGAAATGAACCTTTTTGCTCCGTTCTCGTCTTTGCGCTGGCCGCGTTGCGCAGGACGTCACCTTCGACATGTTTGCCCTGTACATGTATCACTCAGTGACTCTGATCTCATAGCTCTTGTTTGCCGCTCACTACTGAGCTACGGCGGGCGAGTACAACCACAGAACTCTTTCTTCCTTCCCGCCACAGCTCACGCCGGGTAATGACGACGCCCGGCCTGAACTCAGACCCAACAACACTAGAAGCTCTGCCGAAGCTCAGTTCCGCCTTCTGAGGGTAAGTACGAACGTTACTCAACTACTATATGCAAGCTAGGGTTGACTCACACGGGGCGCTTACTAGGGCGCTTATTGCGTAGATTAGAGGGCGTTCGAGGAAAGGCTCAATACTCGCCTCGCCAAACCCTCGTGGTAAAACCAATATATACGACACCCCATTCTCACCCTGGAGAGCCTCCTGTCGCTTTCATCGCCACAATGGCTCACTCTGTCATTCTCCCTCGCAGGACCTGGTTTTATCCTATTGGGAATACCAGCGCAGACCTCCTCACCGCAAGCTTACCTCCTGAGCAGAATCTCGACCTCCTTCTCATCGGATGCGGAGACCCAAGGAGCATACTTTATACCACGTACGCAGACGGTGCTGTCGGTACGTCCGTCCTCTTACTCCGCGTGACGCTACCGCCTCACAATTCGATGCAGCAGACAAGCGAGAGTATGATGTTACTTTCTGCGATATCGAGCCCGCCGTGATCTCTCGAAATATCTTGCTTTTCACCCTCATCGCGGATACTAGCTCGGAGCGCGACCTCACGCTGTGGAACATTTTCTACCACTTCAAAATTTCCACTGCCGATCTCACTTTGCTCCAACGCCAGTCTTCCAAGCTATCTTCCGTCTCCGGATCGCTGGAACAGTGGCAGCAAGGACCTTACGCCGGCTTCCTCAAACCGCGCACGGAACAGACGCTGTCTGACATCCGCCGGTTCTGGGAAATGTATGCCGCCACCGCGTCTTTCACGAAGGCGCAGAAGCAGGACATGCACGACATGGTCGCACGTGGCGTGTCATCGGCAGCTCGTAGCCAAAAGGCAAACGTGCTTACGGCTTGTCGCTCCGCGGGACCACTGTGGATAAACCTGGCGACGAGCGGTGTGGCTACAGCCCACTTCAAGCACTACTGGAAGCACGGAGTGGTTGGCGGTTGTGCTACAGATCCGGCAGCCGTTGAATGTGTCAACCCGACCCTCCTGTACACGCAGCTGGGTAGCGAGTTCTGCTTGCACTACGGCACAGACCCTATCATCGGTTTCCATCTCGCGGAAGCGCTCGGACCCGTCAAAGGAAATTCTACGACGATCAGCGTCCGGGATCTAGGCGCGTACGCGATGCGGGAGTTTGGACAGTGGTGCAGCGCCTTCAGGAAGCGCATTGCCGTAGACTGCAAGTTCGTTTTGCGCCCGTACGTTGGAGACGCTCTGTCCCTCTGTCGTGCCCTCGGCGGAGAGCGCAACCTCTGCGTGTCTCCGTTCGACTCGCGGCCGATTGTACTTGCCAGTGACAACGACGATGCCCTCGCCGTAGCCCCGCCCACTACGTTCAATGTCATCGAAACCTCCAACCTTGCGGACCACGTTGGCCTGTTGAACGTCTTCACGAGCGCGGTGCCTCTTCTACGTCCCTCATCGGCATCAGTCCTCCACACCAATACCTTACTTCGAACCGCTGCTTCGGACTCCGCCGACGTATTCATGGAGAAGATCGGCGTAGATATTACTACGTTTTCAACCCTCGTTGGGCTTGCGCCGCTATCCCTGCTCACCCGCTTCAGCACATCCTCATCTCAGTTTGAGGCCTTGGGGGCTCCAATGGAGTCGAAACAGCACCATCAGGCTATTGCTTGGAAATTTCCCGGGTCAGGAGACCAGGCTGCTCTCGTCGACGGCTGCTTCACCTCGACTCCCGTCGCTATCAGCTCGAAGGACCTGATCCAAGTGCTTTTCAAGCTATACTTGAACATGTTCTCATCGGAGAATTCGTTGAAGTATATGGCCATGGCGATGCAAGGCCGTATCGACGAAGTGATGAACTCCGGAAATATCGTGTATGTGCGAGCGAGCTTTGCGGCCCTCCTGCGGCTGTTCAAAGACCGTGTACGCACCGACTGGCGCGCGGCCATGGAAGGCTTGTTCGACGCGATTCAGGACGACCGCACGCTACAGCTTGGCATGATGTTCTACCAAGAACTCAGTCTGCACTCGCACCTCCTCGGAGTCTACTCGCACGGATTCTTCTCTGACAAGCTCGACCTTGCTCGCATGTATCGCCTCCGCCCGGCCCTCTTCACGCATTGGCCTCGCACACCAGATATCGCACACATCGTCATGCGGGTTCCTCGGTCGGCGTTCTCGCGTCTTGACAGCATCGACGCGGATCGTATTGGCACGCCTATGCTGCAGTGCGAAGTGGGAGTTGTCAGCGGGATGCAGACCAACATATCTGGCATCCAGCTCGACTTTGGGGAGCTCACCGTGACTGGCACCGCGGACAAGGCGTCCGCCACGCTGGTGAGAGACAGCGACGGATGGAAGGGCACATCGCCCGTCATCGTTCAGATCATGTTCCCCGCGCGACTGCTCGATATCGATCCTCGCTCGACGCAGGTTCGGCTTTCCATCCGCGCGACGCCCCAATCCACCTTCCAGCTCATGCCCATCCTCGGCAACCGCCTCGTCATATTCGAAGCCGATCTTATGGGAAAGGATGTATATGTGCTGAAAGATGCTCCCCGCGTCCTCGGAGCAGCAGTGCCAGCTCCTCGCGCTCCTACTGTCGCTACTACTCCCGATACGGTGGCACACGCGGAGGGCCTACCTGCGCAAACGACGAAGGACGTACCCAGGCTCATCTTCATGGGAAACAAGGTCTCGCATCTCGCCGTCAAGGTCAATATTCTCAGTGACCTCGGGAAGGCCGCCTTGTCCAAGAGTGGCGCTTCATTGATACAGCATACTCCATGTACGGTGAAATTCCGTGTCGGGATGGGCGATATCGTGGACACCGTCGCATTTCCATTCCCCGTCGACAGACGCGACGTGAAGCTCCGCATGGAGAAAGCGGCTGTGGAGGTGCGTTAGCCTTGCAACAGCTTTGATTCGTACGAGTCTCATTGCATTCACAGGTCATCGCACGGACGGTGGACGCAAACCCAGCCATCGGACATGGTGGTTACGATAAGATCGCCCGCACGCCAGTTGTCATGACTCAAGGCAGGCCAAGCGTCTGGAGCCTCTCCTACATCAATCTGAACAACCTGCCGGCGCTGGACCTCGCTCGCCCCAAAGCACAATTCGACTGGATGCAACCACTGATGACCGCCATGTTTTCCGACCGCGAACTCGTCCTGCAAAGGAGCGGCGACAAGAGCGATACGTTCGTCAACTTGAAAAGCAGCATCGCGCATACCATCATCGGGCACGCAGCCGGTCTCTCGAACGGCAAGCCATCGCGCATTATCTCATTGCACTGCAAGTCTGACGGCGGCGTGTATACGCTGCTGTTCGTCAATGCTCTCCGCCTCGACCTCGCCTCGCATAGCGTCGTCCTCGACGTCTCTGTGCTGCCCCTCACGCACGCTATTATGCCCCTCGCCGAGCCCGTGCTGAGGAAGCTTCGTAACCCCGGCCTCGTCGAAACCCCCGAGGATGATGTGAAGGCATGGAAAGCGTTCCTGCCAGCAGCCGTTGAGCGCTGTCGTACATGGGCTCACGAAGCCGACTGCGCATACCACAAGAAGGGTATTCCGCTCGGTCTTGCTATTGACGAGAGTCCCATCTGCGATTGCGGTCGCGGAAAGGACATCCCTAACAGCGAGATTATGAAGATACACAAGGAGTTGAGATCCTTGGTGACGCGCGCGGCCATCGGCCCCTTGTACGCCGTGTCATACCTCGAGGATGTCGGCAAGAAGATGCAGGCCGCCATGAACGCCTTCGCCGACCGAACGGAGGCGCCGGAAGGTTCTGACAAGTGCGTCGCCTGTGGCAAGGTTCCTTCGACGAAGAAGAGGTGCAGCAGGTGCCAGAAGACGATCTATTGCTCGCGTGCGTGTCAGACTGGGGATTGGAAGTCTCACAAGAAGGTGTGCAAAGTGTAGGTGGTGGAGGAAGGAAGTATTCGCCTCGGGAGTCGAGCATGGTGTATTATTTTGAGATGGGATTTCTTGGGGTCGTCCATACGCGCGCATGCTGTACTTCGATTGTTTCTTTCGCGTACTTATCTAGATAGATATCTTGCAACCCAGTATCCATGCATGTCACTATCGAGCACCATCGCCTGACAGGACAGAAAGGCTTAAAGCCAGGTTCACTTAAGCTTGAACAATACCGTTCGTATGCACCATTCACAAGTCCTTCACTAAGAAATCCGTCAAACATCGCGATGAGGACATATTGCTACATTACTGATACAATGATTGTTGAAATCGTGCAGGCTGTTGAAACCCGATGATGCTAAGCGATACAATGCACACCCAACCTCCTGCACACCCCCCATCGCGGCGTGCCCAAGCACATCCCTTCAGACCCGACGGCACCTACGCCCACGGGCCCGACACACACACACGCTTCAACGCACACACGTCCACGACGCACACACGTCCACGACGACGCACGCACACACAACTTCCCATCGACAACAGGTGGTGGAACCCTCGCTCGGAGGATGAACCCCGGTTAATAAGTTAATTAACCTTGCGATAGAGCGCTGTTGAAGCGGAAGGGAGGATGGCGCCCTTAGGCGTACTGCTGGCGCGCCCACTTGGCGGCGGCGACGAGGTTCTCGAGCGAAGCTGGGAGCGGGGTCACTATAACGAACTCGATGATGAAACCAACGACGGTCACGTACCCTTCGTCTCCTTCCAGCCACGGGTCTTGAGACCACAGTCCGGGTTGACGAACAACAGCGAGTCGGGCAGGATGTTAAGCATCGCCTGGAGGCGGTCCTTGATCTCCTGCTCGCTCGGCACACGCGGCGAGTGGATGTCGTACACACCCGGGCCGATCTGGTTCGAGTAGCCGTACTGCTTGAACGTGTCGAGCAGCTTCATGTCGCTCTTCGACGCCTCGATGGAGATGACGTCCGCGTCGAGGCGCTGGATGGACGGGAAGATGTCGTCAAAGTCGGAGTAGCAGAAGTGCGAGTGCGTCTGGAGCTGGTCCGTGACGCCCGCGGTCGCGAGCTTGAACGAGTCGACGGCCCACTTGAGGTACGCGTCCCAGTCGGAGCGGCGGAGGGGGAGACCTTCGCGGATGGCCGGCTCGTCGACCTGGATGGCGCTGATGCCGGCCTTCTCGAGGTCGATGACCTCGTCGCGGAGCGCGAGCGCAAGCTGCTTCGACTGAAGCTCGCGGGAGACGTCGGCGCGGGGGAAGGACCAGTTGAGAATGGTGACCGGGCCCGTGAGCATGCCCTTCATCGGCTTCTTCGCGACGCTCTGCGCGTACGACGACCACTGGACGGTGATCGGGTGCGGGCGGCTGACGTCGGAGACGATGATGGGCGGGCGGACGTAGCGGGAGCCGTAGCTCTGCACCCACGCGTTCTGCGTGAAGACGAAGCCGTTGAGGTGCTCGCCGAAGTACTGGACCATGTCGTTACGCTCCGGCTCGCCGTGGACGAGCAAGTCGAGGCCGAGCTCCTCCTGGATCTTGACAACGTTCTCAATCTCCTTCTTGATGAAGTTGTCGTACTCCTCCTGGGTGATCTCGCCCTTGCCAAGCTTAGCACGCGCCTGACGGATCTCCTTGGTTTGCTGAGAGAGGGATCAGATGTGATTCAGCGTTCATGAGAGCATTACTCACCGGGAAGGAGCCGATGGTGGTGGTCGGGAACTTGGGGAGGTTAAGGTGCTTAGCCTGAACTTCCTTGCGGACGGCGAAGGGGCTCTTGCGGTCGAGCTGGTCAGGGGTGATCGCAGCGACGCGCTTGCGGACGGTGTCATCGGAGTTGCTCTCGAAGTCACGGCGGCGCTTGATCGAGGCCTTGTTGGCCTCAAGAGCGGCGGTAACCTTGGCGTCGGTGGAGCCGTTGAGCGCAGCGGCGAGGGTGGCGACCTCCTCGGCCTTCTCGAGGGCGAACGCGAACCAGTCCTTCTGCTCCTCGGTGAGCTTGTGCTCGTTGGCGAGCGTCACCGGGGTATGGAGGAGGGAAGAAGAGGTGGAGACGATGACGCGGTCGGCACCGAGAGCGTCGACAGCCTTCTTGCCGAGCTTGAGCGCGGCCTCGAAGTCAGTCTTCCAGATGTTGCGGCCAGACACCAAGCCGAGCGAGAGGACGCTGATGTTGGAGGTCTTGATGGCGGCGATGACCTCGTCGAGCTGGCCCGGAGCACGGTCGAGATCGATGTGGAGACCAGCGACGGGGAGCTTCGAGGCGAAGTTGAGGTTCGAGTCGAGGCGCGAGAAGTAGGTGGTGAGCTGGATCTTCGGCGCAACCGGAGACAGCTCGGCGTAGGCCGACTGGAACTCCTTCGCGAGCGACGCGCCGGTGTCGAGGACGAGGATGGGCTCGTCGACCTGGACCTGCTCAACGCCGGCCTCCTTGAGCTCGGTGAAGAGCTGCTTGTAGACGGGCAGGAGCTTGGGGAGGACGGAGATGGGGCTGAAGCCGGCCTTGGCAGCCTTCGACGCCTTGGAGAGGGCGAGGTAGGTGACCGGGCCGAGGACGACGGGGCGCGTGGTGACGCCGAGCTCCTTGGCCTCCTTGTACTCGGCAAGGGCCTTGTTGTAGAGGAGCTTGAAGTCGGTCTCCTCGTCGACCTCAGGGACGACGAAGTGGTAGTTCGAGTCGAACCTATGAGATGTATTAGATGGGAAGGAATGCACAATAGGCTGTTGCTACGCACCACTTCTTCATCTCGGACGCGGGGACGTCGACACCCTCAGACTGGCGGCCACGACCCATCGCGAAGTAGACATCGAGATCGGAGAGACCAAGACCCTGGTAGCGCTTGGGGATGACGTTGAACGCCGCCGAGTGGTCGAGGACGTGGTCGTAGAGCGAGAAATCACCGCTGAAAACGCGACTTTAGTTGCTGATCATCTACGAAACGTGCTGCGACGAACCTGGGGATGATGTCCACGCCACGCTCCTTCAGGCCGGTCCAGGTGGCCTTCTTCACCTCGGCCGAGACCTTGGTGACCTCCTCCGCGGGGACCTTGCCGCCCCAGTAGGCCTCCACGACCTTTTTGATCTCACGGTTGGCACCTGTCGCGCGTCCGTTAGCACGATGGGCGGCGATCTTGACCGTCGCGCTCACCGATCCTGGGGAAACCGAGCACAGCAGAGAGAACCATTTTAACGGACGTGTGGGGGGAGGAGAAGGAAATGGTGGGGGAAGGGAAGAAGGGAAAATTGGGACGATCGCGGAATCGTGCAATCCTTTTTAATCGATGGACCACGTGCGTCGGACGTGCCCCCGAACCCACGTCTTGTCCTTTTGTTCGTCGTCTCACTCGTGTCTCTCGCGCAATTTCGTTATCGATGGAGCCCTGAGTGCGCCGCTCATACTTCTAGCCATTCACGCGTCTATTGACAGCAAAAGAACCCTGATCCTCTGCCGCTCTTACTGTATGTACAGGCAAGTGTGCGGGACCTCAGCTGGTCCTTCCTTCGCTTCGCGCAGGAGTTCAGGAGGTTGAAGTCGCATCCAACCTATTGTCTGTCGAACAAGGCCTCATATAGCCATGCTATTGTTTCCGTCTTATTTCGTGCATTATCTTCAAGACTTTGACCAAATCCGCACTCCACCCATCACAACGTTGATGAAAGGAGGCATCGCCGCAGCGCACATTTCTACCCTTATCTCCAAGATGGAAGATGCTGCCGTTCTTCTTGACGCTGCGCCATCACCCACCTTCACATATAATGTCGCGGGATGGCGTGCGAAGCGCATTGAAAGTGTCTCCAACCTTGGAAATGAACGGTGCTGCATCGACTTCACCTCACTCGTAACCTCACCTCCTCGTCGAACCATTTGCCAGCAGACTCACTGGTCAGATCAGTCTTCAGAAGGAAAAACTTGCGGCGCGCTTCCAGAGCGTTGAGTCCAGTACGCTGGAGGTTCAAAGTATAGCTGCGCCACCGTGCCCTTCGTCCCCTTCATATCGCTTGCGTATTGGAGGTGATGTACAATCGATGGTTCAGATCATGGAAATGCCACCTTCCACATCGTGATCTACACCTGTTCGCCTAGCCTGCAGGCTCGCCTGAGATGGCGCTGGGTTTCTCAACGAACGCCTGCACCTGAGGTCGAACCCTTGTCATGCTTGGCATGGCGCCCTAGCCTCCCCTCCCATTCACTCCCCTCCCCTCGCCCTACCCAGCCCTCTCCACCACCAAATCCCCCGCCGACGCATACAAACACACCAAAAACCCACCCACCACCCCCGGATTATACGTGGACGGCACCAGCACATACTTCCCCGGCTGCAACGTCACCTCCGGCGTGCACACCCCGGGCAACGCGTCGTCGTACGGCCCCGAGGTCGCGACGTGGTCGTTGAAGGCGCGCGCCTCGCCCGCGGGGTAGATAGTGAGGTTGAGCGCGGTGGTGTGGGTGGGGGAGGGGGAAGAGGCGGTGGAGGTGGAGGGCGAGGTGAGTTGGAGGCGGGCTCTGTGGGTGCGGGTCAGTGGGATAGGGAGAGGTATGGGGAGATGTAAGAGGAGGGAAACCCACTTGATACGCGTAGGCGCCTTCAGGGTGAAGGTGTACATAGGATTCCTCTCGTATCGTCGGAAGCTAGGACTTCCGGCTGCAGTGTCTGCGTCCCTGTCGCCTTCATCAGCGCCTTGCTCATCAGTCCATCTCACCGAGACTCACCATGCCCCCCGCAACGTCGTCGCGTACATCCCCGCGCCCTCCTGCGGTATCGGCGTCAGCTCCGCGACGTTATCGGTCTCCACTTTGAGAGCGAACGGCCCGCGGTACTTGGGCTCGAAGGCGGAGACGATGAGCGTGTAGTCGCCGGCTAGGATAGTGTGAGTTCGATGGTTCAGAAGCAGGTGGATAACCTGGACTTACGCGCTAGCTGGGTAGAGAGCCGGGCCATGCCATAAGTGTACGCGCCTGAAGACGCTGCAATGTTCGTTTCGAGCAATCTGCGAGGATGTGCGCATCAGTCTTGTGCAGTCGAACAGTGAAGTCAGTGACTGGACTCACTGGTACACCCTCTCCCCCTGCGACCACGCCAGCGAGATATTCACCGGCACCTCCCTCGACGTCTGCAACGAGATCGAAACAGTCGACTTCGCGCGCGCGTCGCCCCTCTTCGGCGGATAGAGCTTAAGGTGGTACTGCGGGTTGATCATGAAGGTAGGATAGTTCGCATTTCCGCCGGAGTTCTTCGCCATGAAGCGACCCTCAGCCTGAGCCTGTGTCAGCCCTCCAGGTCCCTGTCAAAGGAGAAGTAGATGCACATACCTGTGCCACATAAGGGGGTCGAGGAAT
Source organism: Schizophyllum commune H4-8 (assembly GCF_000143185.2). NCBI lineage: Eukaryota > Fungi > Basidiomycota > Agaricomycetes > Agaricales > Schizophyllaceae > Schizophyllum > Schizophyllum commune. The sequence continues at coordinate 1,097,574 of NW_026089542.1, forward strand.
GGTCTTATCCCAGGATATCTCGACCCCCTTCGGTGCATAGGCGGTTAACGTAAACCCGTTCTCGGTCGCGCTCCCTTCGTAGGAGCAGTATATTGATAGGCAGCCGCCTTGCGACGAGGGTGAAAGCCTGACTTTCTCCTTTGGGGGATCTTAGTGAAAGGCGCGCTTGGGCGCTAGGGTCGCTCACCAAGATGTGAAGGCTGTTGGTATATTCTCCCTGCACGGGCGATCAGTGAGGCGTGAAGATCAAGCCAAGATGGTTCACCTCCGACGAAATGTGATGGCTTTGCCGCCGCACGACGAAGTTATCGAGGTCGTCTTCCTGCGCACTCAGGCTGACATAGTCGCTTGATTGACGTGTGTCGTTCGTGTGCCGAGACAAGAGGAGCCATATCTCGATGTCGGAGCCCGCCGAGGAAGAGAGCTCGTACCTCAGTCGTAATTGCTTCGTCTGAGCTGCGAAGGGAGTGAGCGATCGCACAGACGAGCGACCGAAGAGCTCACAGGTCTCATTTTCCACAGTCGCTTTCCACTTCCCATGGAAAGCCAACGAGGTTGCCCACGCCGCCGGGTTCCAATTGGCGTAGATCCCGTCAAACAGATTTATGACGTCTACCCAGGGAATCTGCATGCTTCCTGTTGTGCCATGCATTCGAGTCGAATAAGGGATATCTGGCCCGGAGAAAGACATACGCGACGAGTCTGGGCATTCCTTGTCTTCTAGGGCCTCGTACCAGGAGTCGAGGACAATCATGCCTCGGTCCAAGCCGTCTTCGTAAAGACCTGCACCCACCGTGAGTAAAATATGTCAAAGCGAACAAAGCGTTGCTAACCTGTAACGGGGTAATCGTGCGCGCCGAGCAACAATGAGCCCTGCCAGGCCAGACCCTCTCGCGTTCCGGTTCCGAGCGTGATCAGGCAGTCGCCTGTAGCGTTATTCAATTTTCGAACTATTGATAACATGTTCGTAGCGCACCGCTGTCGAAGCCTTGCTTTAGCCGGTTCCATGTCCGCTCTTGCACGAAGTGCGGACTGCATAGCATCATTGCCTCTTTTCAAGTTGCCAGCGTGAATTTCCTCACCTATGAATGTCGATCTGCTCGGGTATCCAGCCAGTGAGTGCACTGGATTACGTCAGGACTCAACCAGTCCGCGGTGAATCAAGCTCACTAAAGATCCACGCTCGAGTTCCTGACCATACTTCAGCAGGCTCTATGAGGGACGAGGTAACTCCGCTTACGACCCAGGAAAATCATAGCCTCCCATGAGCTTCATATACTAGCCAAGCGTAAGTTTCATGGAAAAAGAAACCTGGGTATAGATAGGACCTACGCCCTTCTCGAGTATGCTGGGCCACAGCAACTCAAACTCGGCGCGCTGTACGCGGTTCGTCGTGCTAATACACGACAAGCAGACGAGACGATTCGTCGACGCGCGGCGTGGCAACTTGTCGTCGATGACTGTAAGGCATGTAAAGGTGAGAGAATCATGCAAAGGCGTCGCCGCGAACCTATCTATGAACTTGTTAGTTTCCAGTCCGGTAGATTCACATGAGAAAACCTCACTCGGCGCCAACATCCGTTAAACAGAAGCTTCAAATCAAAGCGGCCATTGAAGCCGTCGAGAGCATCTCGCGAAAGCTCGGACGGATAAAGACATGAGCGAGCAAGCTGGCTGTGAATCAGTGAGAGCTAAAAGAGCCTAAGCTTTACTCACGTTGCCCCCGATTCGCCTATCACGTTCAAGGCATACGGACACGGACGCGCAAAGGGAGCAATCGGTCACAACGTGCTGGTGTATATCTTCCGGGATCAGTCGTCTATGCGTAGTGTCAGCAGGCGCAAGATTATCGAAGGTCCATCATGACCTGCCTAGAGATGTCTTCGAGTATGAAGCGCGGAGCCAGATGGGTTCGTGTGCTCGCTGCGCCTCGGATAGGGTTGGCTGGCCGTCCGGATCCCTAGAGGCAGTATCATTGAGCGGATTCCTCTGGATCGTCAGCACAACTTACTCGAACGGGCGGCCTGTAGAGCTTGGAGGCGTGGCTTCGTCCCACGGCGCGAATGTGCGTCCGTTTACGACCGAGCCCTTCTTCAAAACGTAATACTGCTGCTCTATCAAAGATTTAAAGACTTTCCCTCCCTTTAAAGAGAGAGGATTACCTTCAGAGAAAGGATCCAAAGCAACAGGCGTCAGCGTTGGCGGCGCCGCCTTACTCGAAGAGGGCTCCGCTACGCTTGGCGATTTCCGTTTCACCGCGCTTCTGATCTTCTCAGCCCTCTCCATGCACTTTCGTGCGTTAGCCTTGAGTAGTTCCTTCAGCTTCTCTGATTGGTTTGGAAGGCGACTTCGATGCAAGTATTGCTCGGCGGCTTGGATGTACAGCTTGAACGCCAGGTCGTAATCTTGGGCCAGTTCGGCCTTCATAGCCTTATTGTGCAGATTCTGATCAAGCTATCAAACAGAATTCCACAGAGTTCAGACCTTTTAGCTGACCTGCGCATCTGAACTCATTGTGGCCGTGAATGTCGATGGACCTAGGAGATGGAAGCTCGGGCCAAGAGCCGAATTTGTGGCGTTGGGTCTGCACTGTGCAGTGAAGTACGTCTCGGCAAAGTCCGAGTGACCGCTCTTCACAAATCCCATCTCCATTGCATCCCCTAGTGCAGCTCAGATGCTTTTGAATACCCTTAACCTCGCTTATGACTTGCAGTTTTTACGCAACTTCGCACTCGACGGTTGCCAGTCCCAAAAAGGCAGGCCTTGTGTCCTACTTGATCATCACCGGCCGGGAACAATGGGCGCCCGGAGACGCCGGACGGACGCTCCGGCCGCGCATATAAGGCCGTGTACACTTCGACGGCCGCAGAGCATACCCTGACCTCTTACCATCACCATCCCATGCTCGGAAAATCTACTGCTGTCCGTCGTCGTTCCCTGCGGCCACGACGGGCCGGGCCAAACACGCGCTAAGCGCCGCGCCACATAACTTCCAACCTCACCCGCGCCGTCATCGCGCTCACTGCCTTCCTCATGCTAATCACCAGCAACGCCAACGGCGAAGCCACTCCACCTTTGTGGTCTATGGGTCCCCCACGCGCCATGACGGCCCATGTAACCGGGTGCGCGCCTCGACGATGCCCCCGCGTTCCTCAGTTCTCCGTGAATGCGTTGGCTGTGCGGGCGCGGCGGCGGAGGGATGCGTAGCCGTGGGAGTGACAGGATACCGGCCAGCGACGCCGTCACGATAAATCATACCTTGAACGGGTGTGTGAGGGCGAGGCGTCACGTCGCGTAAGCGCCGGCGGAGTTGAAGCACGATCGTCCGGGGCATTTGCTAGGTGGACGCTTGAGCTGGTGTGGGCCATTGGCAAGAGGCGACGCCCATTATTGGGGTGGAAGGGTAGCGATATACGGCTTCAAAGGAGGTACGTGGTCGCGTTCGCCACATATGCACGCCGCTGACATGGACGATGTTCAGTCGCCAGCAGGGCCTTCAATCGCAAGGCTTCTTGCTTCCTACATCCACTGCTCGTACTCACTGTGCTTATCCAGATCAGTCCCTACCCCTTCCATGGACGAGCACCCCAGGGCTGGCCCCCATCGTCATCAGCGGTCGGGAGAAGGTCAGGCCCTCGTCACTCGTACCCTCACAAGTACTCACACCCGCCATCAGACCACAGACCAGAGATGTTCTCTCAGACCATTGTGCCTCTGTGCGAGCATGTCCATCTACCGCACAATCAGCTGTATACATGCAAGCGTCCAAGCGCTAATGGTAGAGTACAAGGTCCACACCTGTAAAGCTAATATCAGTAACGACGAATGTACAAGCTAGAAGGAACAGACCTTCACCCCTCTGGCTTCGAGCTGATCGTCCGATATCATGGCAGATGAATAGCTCGCGCACCGAATCTGCGCTCGTGCATCGCAAACATGGCCGTGCACACCAGCGCAGCCAGCGCGCCAACTTGCATGACCAGCGCAATGACGGCCATCCAGACCGGCGGCTGCCCACCTGAGAAACCCCCTTCTGAGACCAGTTGATAGCCATATATGCCGATGGGCGCGAGCCACGCTGCGCAAACGAGCCAAGCGAGCGCTATCGCAGGTATGCTCGAGTACGCCGAGGAGGTAATGCGCGGGTCTGTAGGCTGCCCGAGTAGCTGCTCCGCTCGCTCCTCCAATGCGTCGAGGTGATGCTTCGCGCGGTAGGCGCGTCGACCATTCCTGATTGTTTCCGCCATGAGGATGACTAGGTGGAAGAAGAGGGAGATTGTGGCAACGATGAAGGTGGGAGTACGCTCGGTCACGTTCATGACCCAGTCAAGGGGGTCCCTGCCTATGGCGTTTTCGTGAATGATATAGCCCACCGAGAAGATCAGGTCGAGGGTGAAGGAGCTAAAGACGGCGATACGCATTCGAAGGGATAGGCGAGGCAGGAGAGGCTCAAGAGAGGAGACGCGGAGAGACATGTTGAACTAAGGCTAGGTAGAGGACCTATCTGCAGTCGTAAAGCGAGGGGCCCTTGGGTGATGACCGTTGCAAACGAGGTGAACTGTGCAAGCGGGGTCGAACTGTCGGTCTCGGAATGACGAAGGAATTCGGCACCTGCCGTCACCTGCAAGCGCCAACGAGTTGGCCGTCGCGCTTCCACTTGACCGTCGCCACCAAATCGTACTTTCTCGTCGCTTACAGCAGGCGAAAGATCGTTAGAGACAACCGCGGTGGTGGAGCACGCGAGATTTGAGCTTTGGTGGGGCCGCACGTGGTGCTGCCTCCCAGAACCTCTGAAGGTTCCGACCACTCCCCGGCAGCTAGAGAAGCTCGGGATTGCCTCCAAATGGTTCGAGGACCATATGCCGACAGGTCAAGTCCGATTATTGAGGAGGCCGACCACAAGCCTATCCCTTGACCTTCTCGGCGCGGTGCTCCACAAGTGCTCAGATCAAGCGCGCTCCACCGTCCGCTTTGTCTCTAACGATCTTTCGCTTGCTGTACCTTGCCTTGCGCGATCGTCAAAGATGAGAAGATCGAAGGGCTTGTCCTTCGCCATCAAGGGACGGTGATAGAGTCAACGAGTGATGACAAATTAGCGCTGTGCAGCTCGGACCACTTACGCACAGCTCTCTTCTCTACCACTCACCACCAGCGACGCCACACCTGGCAGCCATGCTCATCGTCTTCAGAGGTCTCTCACATCGTCTGCGCGTTCTGAGCGCCGCATCCGCCGCCATCGCGCTCCTCTCCTTCGGCTCCAGCCACACGATCCAGAGCCTCGTCGTCGCCGCCGTGACGATCCTCTACCACATCATCGTCTACTCCTACGAGATGCGCGCGCACCAAACCGAGGGCGGCCTCGCGCGCGAATACACCAGTTACTCCGCGTACCCTGCGATCGCCGGCGCAGGCATGTTGTTCCTGGGGTGGCTGCTGGATACCATTGCCCTGATCATCGGCATGGTTATATCCCTGGCCTTCATCCACTTCAACGTTATGCAAATTATCAACTTGATCCTGGAGGTCGGCCAGGTCTTCGTGTTGGGTGCAATACTGCAGACGGCGGTGTATGAGAGGCGACATGGCGCGCCTGGAGCTGTCTCTTTGGGAAGTGACGCGGCATAGTCGCGGGAGAGGGAAGGTGCTAGAGGTGCGTAGTGCTATTACTCCCACTTGAGATGAGTCTAACATCCATTGCAGGGAACGTTCGATATCTATTCGACCTGATCACGCTCATCATATCTGTACATCTAATCCAGAATTTGACCGACTGCACGTTAAAGTGTCACTCATTCACGCGTATCAACGAGGGCGTGAAACCCTTGTTCTGCTAAGCATCACAATATCTTCCAGCCGCTCATTTTACCTGGTTCCCTGTTGCTCTCGCTCGCACAGGAACGAGGTCAGGTTTGAAAGGCTGACGGCTGTGCCTGTGCAAAGCTCTGTTGTGCGCTTTACCACGTAGGTCTCTCACTCCTTCTGCTCTTCGCAGTATTGCTTACTCCTCAGACAGACCATTGGAAGCCAGTCAACCAATGAATGTGTTCAACATTACTCATACAACAGCAACAAGACACCCTCGACAACAACAAAGCGGGTACAACAAATCGTGAAGTCCATGCAAGTCCAGTGAAGTCCGTAACCAGTCCAATCCTATGCAATTGTGGGATTTCTTGTGTGTAGAAGTCCGATGAGCGCGTGTGCGTTGCTAAGCGTAATAAGGTGAGCGTGCGCCTGTGTGGGAAGTCAGATAACCTTCAGCAGAACGAAGCTTGTGTCGTACTCACCGTTGCTTAGAGGCCGCACGCGCTGGCATCCAGCTGAGTCACCGACGCGTCGACGGACCCCTTCTCCGTCGCGCGGTTGCCCGTGAGCTCATCGAGCGCCGTCTGCGCGATGTTGAACCCGTCGCCCGCCTGGTCAATCGCGGTCACCGCAATCGAGCGCGTGGTCCCGAACTCGTCCGTCCACGACAGCTGCCAGCACGTCCCGCACTGCGGCGAGGCGTGGTACACGCCGCCCATCGCCCCGATGTGCGGGAAGTTGGGCAGCGAGCCGTACGTGGAGTACCCGCGCGTGAGCAGCCCGTAGTCGCCGTCGGAGCAGGCAACGTTAGCAAGCGAGGCGCCCGCGTCGTCATAGGCGGGGTCGTAGCGCACGGTGGTGGCCGCGACGGTGCAGACGAGGGCGGTGAAGAGGGCAGAGATGGCGAGGATGAAGCGCATCATGGTGGGTTGGGTGATGAGCGGGGTTGGCTGCTCTCGAGTAGGTGGGTGAGGAGGCGGGAGGGAAAGGCTGAACGAGATGTTCGATGCTTTCGTCGGTCTCCCCGGTTCCCTTCTTATATCCTTGACGACCTCCCCGCCTCGCTGCTGGATAACGTCCACGCCTCTGCTTCACTTCTTCCGCGGCCGAGGTGGCCGTGTGCCGTGCGCCGCCCCCGCGCGCACCGAACCTTCTCGAACGTACTTCCCGACGTTTGCGATTGCCCACCTTCTACCTGAATAGGCTCGAATCTCTCGGCTCTGGGCACTGGGCGGCACAGGAATAGCCTTGGGGGCTGCAGAAGCGCTGCCTGGCGGCTAAGAAGGGCCGAGCCATGCAGGGAGGATCGACACCTGTGCGCAGATGACCGCGGGGTGCTTGGGCGGCTGCTTCACCTCCTGCTCAGCTGTGCGAAACATACACATGCGAGGAAGCAAGTCCAACTCGCTGGCGGTCTGCTGGGTAGCGACACCTCGGCGCCGCGGCTCTAGCGCGCGGGAATTACGGCCCGACATCCGACAAGCGCCAAAACATGAGCAAGCAACACGTTTCTGCCTTTTTTGGAAGGCACATTCCATCTCATTGTTCGCTGCGGCCGTAAAGAGCGAACAATGTCGATGCCTGCGTTGTATCCATTGCAACCGCTGGCGTTTCCAAGGGACTACTGTCGCTATGCTACATTGCCTAGTCTAGCAGTTGCTAGCGCCGTGAAAGGGAATTTTCGCGTCGTCAGGCAACGCTGTGCCACTCGATTGCGCCGCTCGTCGATTGCTCTCGTTAGGCGGGATGTATAAAGCATGGCCACCCGCGGTGAGTCCCCACAGCTCGCAGCATCCGCCTCACAAGCACCTGCATACTTCCAGCACTTGCATTTCTTCTCTGCAAACCAGCCTCCGCCTCGCATACCATCTCAGCCCAGCAATCATGTTCTACATCCCCACCCCGGCATTCTCCGCGCCCACGACCTTCATCTCGTTTGGTGCCGCGCAGGACCCGCGGGAGGCGTACGATATGTTCAGGGACGCCAGCCAGGCGCTCCGGCCCTTGACGAATCTGCCGCAGTCGGGGCGCCGGTCCTCGGTGTCGAGCACCAGCTCCACCAGCTCCGGCAGCGCGAAGGGAAAGAGCAGCCTGAAGAAGCTCTTCGGAGGGATGTAAAGGGGATAAAGCATGCCCCTCGGCGCTTCGCCACTCCCTTCCCCTGCCTTGCCCGCAAAACAAACACCAGTCCCCTGCGACACACAACCGCATGCGATCCAGTTACCGCATTCATCTCCGGTAGAGCCTAGCTCCCGGACGACTGCATCAGAATACGGACCCCCGGTTGAGCCTAGCTCCCGGACGACCCTCGACGCACCAAAACATCGACATGGCGCACAGAGCGCGCGCGCGTCCGCGCCGCCGCCCATTGTCCCGTCCTGCACGAACTACCATTCACGTCCTGCACGATTCCCTCTCGACTTCAGACTCGATTCCACGATCGTCCTCACGTTCCCCCAACGACCTGACTTCATGATCTTGACTACCCTCCACGGTACTTCCACGCGACCCCAGACGCTTGCGACGACATCCTCATGCTCGCGACAATACTTGCACACAAAACAAAAACACATCCATCCATTATTAAACGACCACATATAACGGACATACAAGCATATGCATAATGTAGAACTACAACGACGAGAGATGAATGTATCACGAGCATGATGAAAGCTATCCGATCCGAGAACGAGATGAAATATTCCGATGTGTGATGTGAACAGGGAATATGAGAGGTAAATGAAGCAATATAGCGAGCAGGAAATGAAGCTGATAACGATACGGGGCGCAAGGGGGACAATGAAGCCGACGGCACTACTTGGAAGGCGAGGGGTCAAGCACGATAGCAGCATGCCTGGGCTTGCCAGATGAGGATGAAGGCGCATTGCTGGAAGTAGAAGCAGGAGCCTCATCGACGTCCATGGGTGCGTGGTCCGGCAGCGGCGTGCTGCTTGGACGCCTTATATGCGCTGACCTCGTGCTGGGCTCGGCAGGTGCGACAGGCATGGCGGGTAACGACGTAGGCCGGTGAGGCGGCGTCGAGTGCGCGGCGAGGAAGCGCTGGATCTCGGCGCATGAGGAAGATAGTCGGGCAGCTGCATCGTCGAGAGATGAAGAGGCCGCGGGCGCGACAGGAGTAGGAGCTGCTGGGGTGACGGGCGGAGGAGCTACAGGGGCACTGACGGTTGTGTATGCCACCTGGTCTGCCGCCTGGTCCGCAAGGGCAAGGTGCACTTGTAGACCGAGGCCCGCCGGTGCCGACAACGTCCGCGGTAGGGCGCGGGTCCGAGTGGGCGGTGACGATGACCCCTGCGACGAAGGTAGCGACATCTTCCCTGCATACGGCGCGTCCAAGTCATCCACAAGCGTATCCGTCGACGACGCATACGGGTGCACGCGTCGGTTCCGCGTCGTCGGCATGACCGGGAAGGCCTCCGCGCGCCTGCGCCTGGGCTGCCGCGGTACATGGACGGTCCATGTCGTGGTGGCCTGCTGCGACGCAGACAGCTCGCGCGCCTTCATGCGCAGACATATCCGCTCGAGCGCCTCCTTCTCATCGCGCACGCGCCCCGCGTGCACCGTGAGGTTCTGCAGCTGCGCCTTCAGCATGTCGTTCTCCGCGCGCAGGACCGCGTTCCGCTGGATGAGCTGCATGTTCTCCGCGCGGGTGGCCGCGGTCGCCGAGCGCTCGTTCGCGAGGGTCGTCTTCAGCTGGTTCAGGTGGTGCGTGGAGCGGGAGAAGAGGCTGCGGAGCGCGATGAGGGTGTTGTCGATCATGGAGGTGGGCATGGCGGGGATGGCTTCGGCGTCGGACATGGCGTGGCTGGAGGTCGAGGGGGTGGCCTGCGGAGGCAAACATTAGGACCCGTGGAAGCATAGCGGAGGGGGAACGCACCGGGGAAGCAGACGGCGTGGTGCGGCGGTATGTGTGCCCGTGCTTGTTGTTCTGGCTAGTCATGAGAGTCGCGTAGCAGTGCGAGGGTACCGTAGTCCGAGTCGAGCGAGTCGCAGAGCCAGCCAGTGGTCTCTTAAGTTAACGAAGAGGATGGAGGCGCGAGCAGATGCGCATACTTCCTCGCAAGCCAGATAAGTACGCCACTAGGTTGACAACCGGACAATTGCCAACGAGATGCATCATCTCGGTGCGGGGACAGCGCGTCCGGTAGTATAGTGCGCTTTGTGACTGTGATGGGCGAGGACAATAAGGTCAATATACCGGCGCCGGATGCAAAGTGCGAGGAACCGTAAGATGCCGTGTGCGGGGGGATTCTCCAGGGAAGTCCGCTTTATGACCACAATGGAACGCGCAGAGAGGAAGTATGGGAACGTAAGTGGGCTATTGTGATTGTGGTGGGCGCGGAGGGGAAGGACAATAAGATCATGACGCGTCGCCGGCCGGGGCCGTGATCTTATCTCCGCGCTTGTACACTCGCGTCCGGACGCGACGCGTCCAGTCACGGTCGCGTTCCCGTCTCCCCGGGGCCGATGACTCCTGACAGCAGCGTAGATAGCTCGGAAGCGGTACATGGAAACGAGCGGGCAGACTCGGGAAGCGTGTAGGGATAGATTATGCAGTACATGGCAGTGATCATAGTGTATGGGTGACATAGGAATAGGCACATCGGCTCAGGCAGAGTCCGGCAGCTGCACAATGGCACCTGTATTCTGCGGCGAGTTAAATGAGTTGCATTGTTCCTGCGTACAGTCACTCACAGGGTCGAGGATAGCCCCGCGGGGCAGAAAGACGTTGAAGCCCACAATCAATTCGGGATAGCCCCGAAGCATCTCTACCACTCGCTGGACGCATTGTCTCATGTCAATCCTGGAGCGGTCAGAGGGGAGCGCATACTGTAGACTAGTACTCACTCTCCAGCCTTGAGCGCGCTCAGTACCCCCAAGAACTCCTTGTAAGACTCGGGCTCGTCCTGGAAGCGTGCCTTCACTGCGTCGAGGTAGTGCAGCGCGTCAGTCACATCGATATCCAAGCCGGGAGGTGGTGAGGGCGGCGGAGGACTCATGACGGTCTGTCTCAAGCACCAAGCACTGGCGGCGGGCGCCTATCAAGCGGTTCTCATCCACGTGCTCTGAGTCATCATCTCGCCGGAGCCGTAAGTTGCTTGCGAAGAAATCAAGGTTCGTTATACATGGCGTACGAGCAGGCTGCTACGACATGATACACAGTAGATCGATCGCTGAAGGGAAGTAGGGTACGCTCTGCAGTGAACTTGAGTGAATGGCGTGACCGCGGCGAAGAAAACACATACAGTGTATATGGTACAGAATGTCCAGCTCCCTGAGGCCGTCCATCAGGTCGGGGTCGCCACCCAGCAGTGTTGTGATTGTGTTGATTGCCTCGTGCTTATCTTTGCTGGGAATACGCGGAAGGAGGTGAGCAGAGAGAATGAATTCGAAGAGGACGGAGTGAAAAGGGACAAGAAAACATACCGATACTTCTGCAGGACTCGCAGGAAGGTGTCGTACACCATCGGTCGGTCTGCGAACCGTTCCTTGACTGCCATGAAGAATTCCTCCACGACCTTCTTTGTATCGTGATGGAGTGTGGCAGGATGTTGACCCTGAGGATCTTGTGTCGCAATCGAAGGCGTTGCAGGCGGCACTACAGCGCGGGCATGAGGAAAGCTGGCCAAAAAGCCACTCTTCAGCTCTGGGTGGCTTTGCAGCAGTCCCCAGACGCCCATCACGTACATGTCGACGCTGATCCTGCAAGTGCGCGTATGAGCAAGCCAGCGGCCCTCGGGCATCGGACAGTGGCTACTGGGCGTATGAGAAGCGCACCTTCTACGGCACCATAATTTTGTCAGGGCAAGGTATTGTCCGTGCTCGCGCGGCGTTAGACTGGACCTCAGAGTGGCCTGGTACTGATGAAAGGCTGCGCTATGACTGTACGTGACATTCTTCTTGTCTGCTTGACCGGTGCGACAGGCAGATGTCGCGAACATGGGAGGATGAGGAAGGGAAAAAATGGCCACGGAGTCGTCAGAGGTTTAGAGAAAACTTGAGACCTGCCATTTATACACCGCTTCGCGTGGTCTTTCCATTGATCGCTCAAGGACAAGAAGGCAATCTACGCCTATCAAAGGACACACAGGGCGTAGCGAAAGCACGATGGATGGTCTATCGGCTTCGAGTACAAACGAGAGGTGAAGACGACCTCTTTGCCTTGGTCCGCCTGTCGATGAGTATTGAGTTTCAAAGGTCCGTGGTCCATGGCAAAAAGTGTTATCAGTCAAAGAAACAAGATGAGGCGTTTCGAAAGCTAACCGTCGCGCGCAGGTCATGAGCTGTGCTTGGTGGAGGACGAGAGCAAAGGAGAACAAAGGAGAATGATGCTGATTCGTTCGGCCCGACATCCCGCAGAGCACCCACTCGACACAACAGATGTACACAAAGACGCGGATAAACTCGCTCGCCGTGGAGGATTGCGTAGTGCGAAGGCAATTATAAAGGGGAAGAGAGATGATGTATCATGCGGCACACAGGACGAGAAAGAGACAGTCGTACAACATTTATCGTGGCGCCTCCACTTGCCCATCCTTCTCCACCTTAGACTTTTCTTCCTCGTGGACCTTGAGCGGCCTCCCGGACCCTCCCTTGCGCTTCCAGCCTCTCTTGCCCTTCTTCGCCGTGCCTTTTCCTTGTGCTCCCTTGCTATTGTGCTTATCCGCTATATCTCGTAGCCTCTGGTACTTCTCTGGCTGCTCCCGGAAGCGCTCCTTCATCAGCGCGTCCAGATGCCCCCCTCTGCGCTGCTCCGAAGTCCCTTTCTTGGGTCCGGGCAGCTTCGGACAAACAACGCGCAGACCGCTTATCAAGTCGGGGTGGCCGGCGAAGACTTGCATGGCGCGATGGCCAAGCCCTTTCACGTTAAGGCTGCAGGGGCAGGATGTGAGCGCAATCGAAGGTTGAGTAGGATACATACGGGTGCCGCTCGTGCCACAGCATCATGTCGAAGAATTGACGATACCGCTCAGGTTCGTCGGCGAAGCTGGTCCTAACAAGGTCGGCGAAGGTGGCAGCGTCGATGACCTTCTGAGCGAAGGGATCATTGATCTTTGGCCACGCAAGAGGAGAAGTGGCGGGCTCAGAGACAGCCACAACACGTCGAGGAGGCATGACAGTCGCAGTGGCGAGAGCGAACGGCGAGGTCGAGGGAGAAAAGAATAGTGGACCTACCGTAGTTTGAACAGTCGCTGCACACACTCACCTGGCGCAGCCTTTGACAAATATGCCGTGTGGTCCATGCTGCATCGGAAGGAGGGACTTACGCCACAAGATGGCTTAAACGAAGCGAACGTTTTGTGGGCCCAAGCGTTGGATTCGCGGTATTGTAGATAGAGCATAATGATACTCAAAGCTCCCGCACCTCGTCTGCGTCGCCGAAGAAGATGGAACCGTCCATATCTTCATCGTCCTCCGCCGCCGTGCCATGTAGGTCGCCCGCGGCATGCAGCGCCTGACTGAGCGCCATCATGCCACTTCCGTCTTCATCCACGTTGGCGTCCTCGTCTTCATCCCCGAGCAGGAAAAGCGGCTCCTGATTCGAATCACCGAAGAGGGGTACCGGAGGCAGGTTGCGTCCGGAAGGCACAACACTACCATCCCGCGACGTCGCAGGTGCAGCACTCCCATCGCGCGCGTTCAGCGGCGCTGGTGTCAGCCCTCGCGGACCAGGAGTAAGACTCCGCCTCTCATCCGGGTCCGGTAAGAACAGCGGCGTCCGCGCTCGCTGCGTCCCTGGCGGCTGCACACTCGTCTCCTGATGGAACGGCGCCAGCGACCCGGACCTCGAAGGTGCGACAGAGCCCGCGCGCGAGCCCGGAGCGAGGGAAGCGCCCCTCATCGGCGGCCAGGGTTCGACGACGACACAGAGGCAGTGACCGTAGATGCTGAAGCCTTGATAGCGAAGTTGGAGCAGTGGTTTGGGTTTTTCTTCCTCCTCGTCCGCGGCGAGGTCGAAGGCGGAGGGCTGTGGAGGTGGTGGCGGGGAGGGTGACGGTTCACTCATCTCGACGTCCTCTTGCGGGGGTTCTTCTGTTTCTGGATTTGGCGGTTCGGCGGCAGGTGGCGGCTTGACGTCCTCTTCCATGTCCTCGTCTTCCGCGTCTTCGGCGTACAACCCAAGTGCGGGTTTCCTTGCCCGTAGCGAGCGCCGCGGAGCAGCTGGCATTGGTGCACCCTCATCCTCAGCTTCTTCGTCTGAAGTGACAGCAAGCTCCTCGTCTTCGTCAGCGCGAGCCTTCCCCTTCGTCTTCTGCCGTTTGGGCGCGGGTGCTGCTTTCGGTCGAGCTTTGCGCTTGGAGGTAGATTGAGTAGTCGGTGGAGGCGCAGAGGCAGGTGCGGTACGTTTCACGGGTGGGGCAGCGACGAAGTGGCGGGTCTGTCATATGCTAAGTGGAGTCACGTAGGCGGGGGAGGGGTATGCGCACCTTGACGAGAACAGAGTGAGGATGTGTCTTGCGCAAGAAGTACGCAAACTGGTAGGAGTCTGAGTATAGTCCATGAGCGGTACATACCCCAGCAAAAAAGTAGCACGTACCGCCACGATGGGTATCAACGGTCAGCTTCTTGGCTCCCGCCGCTGACTGGGTCGCATCTGCTTCAGCTCGAAGCTTTGGGACGATGCTGCAAAGGTCATGCCGTTGAGTTTGACGCGTAAGAATCGCAAATGTACACGCACTGAGGTCGCAGATCCGCCAACACATGTTGCAATATTTGGTCGTTCATCCAGTCAAGATGGCGCTCATCGAGATAGACCTAGCGGTACGGTCGGATGGGAGCACTTCTACGAAGGGGACTCGAGTTACATAGAGCGGTAGCACGTTCCTCTCTGATATCTTGAGGTAGTAGGCATTGCGAGCACGAAAGGGCATGGCGCTAAAGGCGCGCTCTTATGATGAGGGTAGGAGGCGAAGGTGATTAAGCCCGCACGTGGCCGCGCGTCATGACGCGTTCATTGTTTTCCTAGAGTGGGAGCCCTTGTTCTTTGGCAGTGCAACACAACACTCCCAGAATCCAGATAGTACATGTTCGCATTCAAAGATACAACACAACTCGAAACTACACTACTTCATCCAACCGTCCGCTGATCTACATAGATCATGACATTACCGGCTTCAGTTTCTTTGCACTTTTACAGGGGCTCGGCGGGCACGTCGGGGCCAGAGATCATGACCTTAATGACGCTCTTGCCGTCGGGACCCTTGCCCTTGCGGTTAACCTCGAAGGCCTCTGCGGCCTTGTCGAAGGGGAACCTAGAAGAACAGTTAGTACCAGGTTGCAGGGGATGCAGGACGGCGTACCGATGGGAGACGAGCGGCTTGAGGTCAATCTTGCCGTCGCGGACGAAGGCGATACCGAGTTTGTACGCGCCAGGCTATTGAAGCGATGAGCATATGATGAAATGAGATTTGTTCGAACAAACACGTACGCCGTAACGGAACGAGCCCTTGAGGGTCAGCTCTTTCGCGCCGATGGCACCGATGTCAACCGTGACATTGGGCGTACCCATGCCTACTTGTACAAACGTGCCGCCCGTCTTCGTCACATAGATACCGGTCTGGATGGACGGTGGTGCACCGCTCGCCTCGATAACGAGATCGATGGCGCTCTCGCCGCGGTCCGTGATCCCAAGCTTCTGCATCATCTCCTGCGCGTTCCGCTTCGAGTACTCGACCTGGCTCTCGCCCTCCTTGGGCTTGCCTGGAAGGTACACATCCGTCGCGGCGTACTTCTTCGCGAACTCGAGGCGCTCGGGCACGATGTCAACGCCGATGATGCGGGAGGCGCCGATCGCTTTCGCGGTAGCCATGCAGAGGAGGCCAACGGGGCCGCAGCCGAAGACGACGACGGATTGGGAGGCTTGGAATTGGCCGAGCTTCGCTACGGAGTGCACGCCGACGGAGAGGGGCTCGATGAGGGCGCCGTCCTCGAGGGACATGTTGTCGGGAAGCTTGTAGACGAGGTGGGAGGGGACCTGGTAGTAGCGTGCGAGGGTGCCATCGTAGGGTGGGGTAGCGGCGAAGACGACGTCGGGGCAGAGGTTGTAGTGGCCGGACTTGCAAGCATCGCAGCTACCTGAGAGATACTTAGCACTAATTCGACCAGGGGAAAGGAGAAGAACATACCGCAAGTTGCGCCGGGCTCGACGGCAACGCGGTCGCCTGGCTTTACGTTGGTGACCTTGGGTCCAACTGAGGACGATTAGAGGAGATCGGCACATCATGGAGTATACATACCTTCGTGGATGACACCAGAGGATTCATGTCCGAGGACCTGGGGCAGATGAGTGATCGCGATGGGGAAATAAGGTGGCGCATACCATCGGTCCTGTCACGACGAAGTCCCCGATGCGTCCATGGGTCAGATAGTGTGCCTACAACCATCATCAGTATTCCCCCTCTGCAGAAAAACGGAGAGTACTTGCATCGGACCCACAAATACCTGACATCAGCCCCCGTTAGCACGCCATGCTTCATGAAGGGGCACGCACGCACCTGTCTTCTTGATCGCGACAATGACCTCTCCAGGACCCGCCTTCGGGACGGCTCGCTGCTCGAACTTGGTGTTCTCGACACCGGTGAGGACGAATGAGGGGTTGTCGGACATGGCGGTATGATTATGGTGAAAAGAGCAGAGGCGGACGGTCTTATAGTTATATGCGGTCCGGGCTTTCGTCCGGCCATATGATATCCCTAGGGACGGGCCCTGCCCCAGACCCCGCAACTGGCGCTGGGGCGTCCGGGGCAGCTGGCGAGAGCCGTTCTTCAGGAGGGAAGTCCAGATATTGGCCATGGTGGTAAGAAACAGACCGAGGCCACGCCCATCGCATGCTCGAGTCTGTGCGACGGACGCACCGCGCAACAACCCCGGACGGAATCCAGCGGTCCGGACGAAGGGCCCCTGAACGCCCCCGCGCCCCGCGATATAAGCGTCCACACACGCAAACAACACCAACTGCCCTCTTGCCTTCTACTTCCATCTTCTTTCTCTGCAGGTTGATCCTGTACACGCTCAGCAGGCTCTGATCTTCGCACACGCTATTCTCCGCGGAACGCCCTTTTTGCTCGCTTCGCGTCCCCGCTTCGTCCTTTCGCTGCATACAACGCGTTGATCGCTGCTGTCTTCACACTCGCCCTTCTTCCTCCGCGCCTTAACCCTCAGCCATGCCTGGAACCGACGTTGACAATATGCCCGACTTCACTGGTCGCTCTATAGATGATGGGCGTCTTCTCTTGCTCGACTCTCTGGGCTGTGGTGCATTCGGCAAGGTCAGCACATACGCGCTTCTCATACTGTCAGCCTCATACGTCACAGGTCTACCGCTGCTGCGATGTCACTTCTCCCAAAGGAGAACGCTCCTACTACGCCGTCAAGGTTCTCAAGAAGCCTAGGGCGCGCTCTCGTCAAGAACGATATCAGGCTCACGAACTCGCTCTGCACCACCGAGTCAGCGGCCACCCATCTATCGTGTCTTTTCACAAGGTCATCACCGACTCCAAGCACGTCTACGTGGTCCTCAATCTCTGCGACGGCGGCGACCTCTTCAGCGCGATTACGGAGCGGAACCTCTACTTCGGCAACGATGCTCTCATCAAATCAGTCTTCCTACAGATCCTGGACGCTGTTCATCATTGTCACACCAAAGGCGTCTACCATCGGGACCTGAAGCCTGAGAATATCTTCTGCTCCAAGGACGGCGCGACCATGTACATCGGCGACTTTGGGCTTGCTACAGACAAGGAAATCACCAAGGACTACGGCTGCGGCAGCAAGTTCTACATGAGTCCTGGTGCGTCACCGTGCTCCGTCGCTCATGTCGTCGCTAAACTCGACTGCTACAGAATGTATCGGCAAGGAGATCGTACTGGGCGAATTTTCGAACGCGAGGAGCGACATTTGGTCACTCGGCGTGGTCCTCACGAACCTGGTCTCCGGCCGTAATCCTTGGGGTATGTCATTTATTCGTAGATCTCGCACCCTCATGCTAAACATACTCCAGGCTACGCTGTCTCTTCCGACGCTTGCTTCGCTGCGTATATGCGCGACCCGAATTTCCTGCTCACGGTCTTACCCATCTCTGAGGCGGCCAACAACGTTCTCAAGCGCATCTTCGTGATAAACCCTCTGCGTCGAATATCTCTGCCAGGCCTACGCGCTGAGATCGAGGACATCAGGACGTTCTACGCTTCTGATGTCGAGCTGGCTGTGCGCGAAACCGAGCTCGGGGACGTCGATATCGAGGTTAAGAACGCTCAGAACAAAGACGAGGTCGCGCCCTCCATCCCCGCATCCGACGAGCACTACATATATCCCAGCCCTGCGGACGAGGCATTTGCCATTCCTGACTCCGCTGTCCTGGAGATCATTGACGTGCTCCCTCATCCTTCTCCTGAAGCCGAGGTATCTGACGCGGACGCGCCCATCGAACAAGATGGCGACATACAAGATGCAGTGCTTCCACCCAGCCCTGCTGGTCCTCTCGCCGCACCTGCAGCTGAGGACACGGTCGACTTCCTTGCGCCACCTCGTCGCCCCTTCGATGCTGAGACTGGCTCGACAACTAGCTCAGCGGACAGCGAGGCACCTATCACTCCTGCTACCTACCCCCTCGCGGACGACGTCGAGATCCCTGACTTTGCTGAGGGCGAGGGTATCGGGCAGTCTCGCGTACTCGGTTCTTCGGAGTACGTAGGTGCGCCCAAGTACGTCGATGCGTCTTCCATGCGCGTGGTGCCAGTCAAAGTCTCTCCCCTCGCGGGCGTCACCATCGTTGACGAGGGGAGTGCTGGCTCCGACCCTGGTTCGGCGAAGCGATCTCGAGGGCTGTCCTTCTCCAAGCTGTTCAGCAAGGGACCGTTCTCCAAGATACGCAATATCGCCAAGCAGACCTCGGGAACGAAGGCGTAGCGGGGTGATCAGGGGAGGGAATCTGAAGGGCTAGTGGAGGGGGAAGCACAGCATGCATGCACGGACGCTTCAGCGATTTGGACAAAGCACATGTATTTATACAACATTCTCTTTTATACACATCCTTAGCCTGCTGGCGGGCATTAGGGCAGAGACATTGTGTGTGACAGACAAATTTTGTCCCATCTTACGCAGCCTCATCATCCTGCACCGCTGCATCTGCGTCCATCGCAGCCGCCTCCTCTTGTTGACCTTTCGTGGTCTCCCCCATGATCGTATCCTCGCCATCCGCCTCCACCGCAGTCGCCGTCCCGCGGTACTTCTGATCTTCCGCTGCGCTGGTGAGGTTGCTCTGGTAGTGCGTGCTCGTGTCCGTCTTAGTAATCTCGCGGAGCGCCATAGTCGCATAGCACGCAGTCCCGAGCTGCAGGTTGATCTGCAAAGCAAGGAACTTGCCATTCTCGTCAATCACAGGCGGGTCCATGCCCAGCAACTTGTCCTCGTCCGCCTGCGCGAGCGCGACGTCCGGGTCCGTGTACCGGAGCGTCGTCCACGTGAGCTCCTTGGGCTTGTGGAGGATGTGGCGATAGGAGCCGGCGAGGATGTACTCCTTCTGCTTGCGATGGAAATTATCGGGGTCGACGCCGTCGGCGACGAGGAACTCGCGATAGCGGGCGCCGAGGGGTCCGCCGGGGAGGGAGACGTCGGTGCCGGGAAGAGGCATGACGACGTCGAAGATGGAGTAGTTGTCGACGTCGGCTTCGGTGAGGACCTTGATTTTGGGCGCGACGTAGGGCTTGCGGGAGCGTTTGCCGTTCGCTGAGAGTGGTATGGTCAGGACGCCGAATAGCGATGTGAAAGGGCTGTGCTTACCCGGAGCCTCTTCCTCCTCTGCGTCTGCCTTCTTCGGCTCTTCTGGCGGGACGTCCAGAACGAGGTCGCCCGGGATGGGCTTGTCGGCGCCAAAGGTACGGATGCGCTCCGACACAATGGCGTTCCAGACATACGACTGGTACGCATGCACATACATCAGACGTAGGTTCTTGGGGATCTGTCCGCGAGTCAGCTTTGCTGTGGGGCATGAAGGCGAAGGGCACGAACCGTCGTGAGCGCCCCGAGCGCATTGCGCGTATCCTTCTCCTTCTTGTAGCTCTCAAGAATGCAGCGCTCGGCAACGATACGGCGCGGGAGCATCTGGAGGGCCTTCTCGACGTCGCCATCTACGAGGAACGCATCGCGCGCCGCAGCGATGTCGGCATGCTCGCCGGAGCGCTTCTGGAGGATGAGGTCGACGGCGCGCTGCCACTCTGAGCGCAAGAGCGCCAGTCCAACGGAATGCGTGGGTACACTGGCCGTCCCGAAGCGCTGCATGCCGTAGTAGTTGATGAAGCCCTTCTCCTTCACGATGGTCATCGCCTTGTCGAGCGTGTCCATCGAGTCGACCTGGACATTGCGTAGCGTGATCACGAATGCGTTTCCCTTCAGCATGCCGAGCTCGAGGCTCGCCTTGCTGTACTTCAGGTCCGCGACCCGGATCCCCCGCTCCCCGCGCTGCTTTACCGCCTCGGACTCCGGCTTGTCGCGACCGACGCCATTCGCGAGCTTCCATACATCCTCGACGAGCTTCCCGTTCCGCTTGAGCGAGACGCGCTGCACGGTGACGCCGCGCTTGTCCTTTGTGCCCGCGACGGAGAGGTCCTTGACGTTGCAGTGAAGCAGGCGCGACAGATGCGCGAGCGCGTCCTGCGTGTCGCGATTCGTCTTCTGCAGCGTGAAGTGGATGTAGGGCGGGAAGTTGCTGCGCTGGCCGCCACGCCCACCTCCGCGACCACCACCTCCACCGCGCCCACCGCGTCCGCCGCGGCCCCATTTGATGACGATGCGCAGGGCGGCGTCAGATTCAGAGGGTGTGGAGTCGGTCGCGGTGTCGAGCTTGCCGCCGAAAAGCTCGCGTATCTTCTGGTGCAATTCGGTGCGGGTTGTCTTCTCTGCGAGAGGCTGTTTCGAGTGAGCGACAAGCAAAGACAACTGAAAATATACGCGAACCTCTGTAAGGACCTTGCGAGTGTCTTCGCGTCCGCCTCGTCCTCCACCCCTACCAGCGCGTCCTCCACGACCTCCTCGTCCGCGACCACGTCCTCTCCCACGGCCGCCGCGACCTGACTGCTCAGGCTCGGGCTCGGGAACCGGTGCTTCCTCGGGTTTGTCCCCTTCCTCCCTCTTCTGACGGCCAGCCCAGCCGCTGTCACTGACGAGGGGAGGTTCCGGCCCTTGGAAGAACATCTCCTTTAGCTGTGCGATAGCTTGTTCCGAAAGGTACGGCGCGAGAGTCGTGTTGAAGTGTTCTGGCCAGGGCTCTTCCTCGGTAGATACCGCAGGCTTTGCCTCTTCTTCCTTGGCCGGCTCAGCAGCATCAGCAGAGGTCGACGCGGCAGGCTCCTCGGGCTGAGGCGCATCGGGGGGAGGTCCATTGGGGAATGAGTTGGGCTTTTCGAGCGACTTCAGGTGTTGTACTTCGCCATCCTGGTTCACCTCAAAGACAAGGAAGTCTGTGAACCTGGACTTGTCAGCGACTTCCTCACATGAGACGCGCACCACTATTCACCTCTGTTTGATGATGCCCTCAATTTTGCCTACGCCCTTGCCGATGTACTCCGATATGCCAACGTCCGTTTCGAGGAAGTTGACCTGTTCCCCTTTCTTAGCGGTGGGTGCGGACAGTCCTAGGAGCTTGTGACTGGGGGGAAGGACCTGGCCTTCCAGCTCGACCTTGCGCCGCTTGGAGTAACGTTCAGCGTCTTCGTCGTCCTGCTCGCGCTCGTGTACGATGATGGGCTCAGCCATGGCAGGTATACAAGCTCAGAGTCAATGGGGGACGAGGTCTCAAGCCGTGAAAGTCGTCGTCGAACAACGTCAAGTTCGAGACGGACCAGAGTTGGATTTCGTGATTAGATCTACGCTCGATCACAGAATGATCAAAGAACAAAGCTTGCCAAAAGGGGATCTCCCATCAACTTCAACTTGCCCCAAACCATCATGACCGCCGCTCATAAGCTCACATACGGTCAGCGCGCTGCAAGGTTCACCAATCCCGCGGCGAAAGCCCTGCTGGAAACCATGGAGCGCAAGAAGAGCAATCTATCCGTCAGCGTCGACGTCGTAAAATCCGCCGATCTGCTCGCTATTGTCGATACCGTCGGGCCCTATATCTGTCTGATAAAGGCATTGCACTGTCGCTTGCGGTCTTGGGATGCTGCTTATACTCTATGAAGACCCATGTGGATGTTGTCGAAGACTTCGACTCGTCGCTCGTCACCAAGCTTCAGGCTCTGGCCGAGAAGCATGATTTCCTCATCTTTGAGGACAGAAAATTCGCCGACATAGGTCTGTCCGTCGAATCTCTATCGATGTCAACTCTGATGACTTGCACAGGCAACACCGTCGCTCTGCAGTACTCTAGTGGCGTGCACAAAATTGCCAGCTGGTCGCACATCACGAACGCACACCCTGTTCCAGGACCGTCAATCATCAGTGGCCTCGCATCGGTAGGACAACCCCTCGGTCGCGGACTCCTCCTGCTCGCAGAGATGAGCACGAAGGGCTCACTTGCGACAGGCGCGTACACTGAAGCCGCCGTCCAGATGGCAAGGGAGAACCGCGGCTTCGTCATCGGGTTCATCGCCCAACGGCGGATGGATGGTATTGGCGCGCCTCCAGGGGTGAATGTCGAGGACGAGGATTTTCTTGTCTTGACACCAGGTGTCGGACTCGATGTGAAGGGCGATGGGATGGGGCAGCAATACAGGACGCCGAAGCAAGTGGTACAGGAAGATGGGTGCGATGTAATCATCGTGGGTCGCGGGATTTATGGCAAGGACCCATCGAAGGTGGAAGAGATACGGAGGCAGGCAGAGCGTTACCAGGCTGCAGGATGGGCGGCGTACATTGAGAGGGTCAACGCCTTGGTATAGCTAATCTGATCGGTGTTGTCTTGTTAAGCGTCAGGCTCAATGGAACGCTTTGGACGAGCGGAGAGTAACTTGAATTAGCAGTGTATACTTCGGGCAAATCAATCGTGATAAATACAAGAGCACGCTCACGCACGTCCAATCTCCCTCAAAATCTCCATCTTTCTCGCCTCATTCACCTTCCTGAACCCAGCCGGCGACATCTCGAACAGACCATGCCCACCCGACAGCGCACGCAGCCTATTCGAGTAGTCCAGCATCCGGCTGAGCGGCGCCACCGCCTGCACCGCGCGCTTCATCTTCACGCCCGCCGCCTCCCTCGCCGCAGTGCCGCCAGAGGGCGACACCCACTCCGGGGGCACGTACACGCCGTCCGCAGGGTACGGCTCCTCCACGTCGGATCCACTGCCACCGGTCATGTCCAGCACCTCCCCGCCGTGCTCCGTGAGGTCCTTCACCACCTTCCCCAGCGCGTCCTCCGTCACGCTGACCTTCAGATCCACATACGGCTCCATCACCGGCCCCATTCCCGCCGCCTTGATGCGCTCGCGCACGACCCACGCCGCCGCGGGCGTGAGGTATGTAGCGAGCTTGGGGATGAAGTTCAACTTCTTGATCTTGAGGAAGACGCGCGAGAAGGCGAGGGAGGTGTGCGGGGAGCTGGAGAGTGCGCTGGCAATGCCCTGTCCGATGTAGGCTTCAGGGGAGGTGCCGAGTGTCTCGGGGGGCGGGAGGGGCCGGCCGTGGGCGTCGAGGGCGACGTTACCGTCCCAGGCGGGGTCGCTGGGCTCGTGATCCTCGAGAGGCCGCATCTCGAGGTCGACGGTGACGGTGAAGGGCCGGCCTTGGTGCATGTCCGGGGAGGTCCACACGTTGGATACGGAAGACGTGTCCACGTCCGACAGCGTCTCGCGATACGAGACGTACCGCTTGCCCAGCTCGAACCTTGCCTCGAACTCATCTCTCAGTCTGCCCTCCACGATCTCCAGATGCAGCGTGCCCATCCCATGCACCAGCAGCTGTCCCTCCTGCACATCGATCCTCACTGACGGGTCCGTGCGCGCCAGGGACTCCAGCGCCGCCTGCACAGGCGCCAGATCCGCGTGCGATTGCGGGATGACCGAGGCGGAGACGACAGCCGGGGGCGGCACGATGCTGCGCAGGTGCGACTCGGAGGCCTCAGATTCGAGGGTGTCGCCCGTGCGGGTGTACTTAAGGCCCAGTATAACGCCCACGGAGCCGAAGGGCAGCTCGTCGACTTCTTCCGCCTGGTCGGCGTACAGAAGGAGTATCTTTGAGATTCGCTCCTTCTGGTTGCGTGTGGTATTCATGATGCCGCTTTGCTTTTTTACTTTGCCTGAGGGAGGAGCTCAGCCGGTGTCGTAGCAAAGAGAAGGACGGTCATACCTGAGTAAACCCGGACAAAAGTCATCCAGCCTCGCCGCTTATCCCACATAACCTTCCAGGCGAGCATTCTCGTCGGTGAAGTAGCGATCTGCTTTTCGTGCTCGACATCCAGTGGGCTAGCAAGAAGTTCACCGACGAAGTTCATGACGATGTCCGTGCCAATATGCCTGAACGCTGCCCCGCCAACGACAGGAAGGATATCATTCTTCAGCGTCGCCGTGCGCAGAATATCCTTAATCTCCTGAGCCGGTACCTCCAGGTAAGGGTTGGACGTCTCCGACGAGGACAAGAGTGTTTCCATAAGCGGTTCCGAAAACATCGACAGATTGTCGAGCATTGCAGTACGTGCTGTGACCACTTCGCCGAGGATGGGGTGATTCGAAGGCAGGCAGTCCACTTGGGAGAGAGCTTGCTCAGTCCGAGGAAGTGTATGCCGCGTGTGTTCGCCTGCTTCGTCCCATTTCCACACTTCCCAGTTGACGAGGTCGACGAGACCCTGAATGCCTGGTTCTGCCCTGTCGTAGTCGGCAGGGTCGAAAGAGGCTATGGGCAGGACAAGTGCGAGGGGGTTGGGGTGGAACCGGTTCGTCAAGAGGGACGTGAGGGAAGACTTGAACGAAGCACCAGGCCGGTCAAGTTTGTTGAGGAACATTATCCGAGTGGAGACGCCGTACCTATCATGCGTCAACCAGTGTTCGAAGTAGTAGAAGGAGCCTCACCTGGCACGCACCTGTCCAGCTGTTTCCAGACACCCTTCGTCTGCGCCTCGACGCCTTCCACGGAGTCGATGAGGACGACTGCGCCATCCACGA
The DNA here is from genome assembly GCF_000143185.2 of Schizophyllum commune H4-8. Lineage (NCBI taxonomy): Eukaryota > Fungi > Basidiomycota > Agaricomycetes > Agaricales > Schizophyllaceae > Schizophyllum > Schizophyllum commune. Next base: position 1,122,493 of record NW_026089542.1, read on the forward strand.
CGCGGCTAGCACTTTCGACTTCCATACCAAAGTCCGCATGTCCAGGAGTGTCAATGAGGTTGAACGTCCAGTCCTTCCACTTGACGGGAATGCTTGCGGATTGGATGGTAATCCCGCGTTCGCGCTCCGCAGGCAAGAAGTCCGTCGTCGTGCTCCCCGTATCCACCGTCCCAGGTTGCGCCAGATACTCCGACTTGAGCAGGATAGATTCCGTCAACGTCGTCTTCCCCGAGTCTTTCAGCAGTCAGTGCCGGGCGTACCCCATGCTTACACCCCACTCACCGATATGCGCAACCAGCGCCATATTCCTGAACTTCGACGGGTCATTTGGCAGCTGCGTGGCGTACCCGCGCACGCCCGGGCGAGGCCAGCACGGTTTCCATCGTCGCAAGAGCGACGAGAGCATCGTTCGCGCCTGTCCAAGCGCCGGCGATCGGCCAATGAATGCACTTTAGCGCCGAGCCAAATACGGACAAATACGGTATTGTGCTCCCGTTAAAGGCATCAGAACAATAGGCGCGCGTCTCTCTTCATCTACCACCACAATCCTTCCCCCTGCCAATGGACGCAGAGGACCGCATTGAGCGCGAGGTACAGCGCAGGCTACAAGCGCAGGGGCGCCACCCTTTGAGCACCGAACCGACAGCCACCCACCCGCCACATGGGAACATCCCCAACACGCCTTTCTTCGTGTCTCTCATCGCGTTCCTGCTCGGAGGCGTGTTTTCTCTCGGACTTGTGACTTTTTTGAGTGGTGGCTTTGACTCACACTGGTGGTCAACGTATCAACTGGGCTTCTTTGCTGCCGCCTGGTCCTTCTTCCACTGGGCAGAGTTCGCTACGACTGCGCAATATAACCTCGAGAAATGCAGTATAGACTGTATGTGGGGGACCACAAGATTGAAAGTAAACTCGCTCACTATATGTAGCATACCTGCTGGACAACGGGATCATGTACCATGTCGCAAACGGCGTGGCGCTTATTGAGTACCTCACCACGTTGTACTTCAAGCCCGGATGGAAAACATGGCCGTACCTCTCGCTCATAGGTGAGCACGCTCGTTTATGGAAGAACTCCCTCCTGACCCCTCCAGGCGTCGTGATGACCCTTACAGGACAGGCCCTGCGGTCTATAGCCATGATTCACGCCAGCACCAACTTCGCGCACCAAGTCGCTTTCGACAAGCGCTCCAATCACCAACTCGTGACCAGTGGTGTCTATGCGTACGCTCTTATAGTGGTCTTCTGCTCATCTTCTGATGCTTCCTGCAGATGGTTCCGCCACCCATCCTACGCAGGGTTCTACTACTGGGCCCTCGGGACCCAGCTAGTTCTCCAAAACCCCATTTCTTTCGCGGGCTTCTCGTTCGTGCTCTGGCGATTCTTCTACTACAGGACAAGAGGTGCCTATCCCTACTGCTGAGTTCTGACACGCTCGCTGACATGCAACCAGCGGAGGAGCGAGCCCTCGTCAGATTCTTCGGGCAGGACTACGAGAACTACAGGAAACGCGTTCGCACTTGGATCCCCTTCGTACCATAGACGGTGTGCTACCGCATCCTCCATTCTTTCGCTGTACAGACTAGGGAATCATTAGGGAACAGTGCTTGAGTTGAGTGAGTGCGCAAGTTGAGGGTGGTAGTCGGCATAAGTTCTCCCGAGACTGCTCATCCCCACCTCTCATTTTGCGTCTTCCAACTTGCTTCTTGCGAGTCCCCCACGACGAATGAGAGTATGAAAGTAGCATGCATCTGCGTCATAGCCATAGGGGTACATAGTGACAATAATGGGTGGGGCATGCGACAAGGGTTTTGTGTATCGACCGACCAAACATCCCGCGAACGTACTCGTGAGGCGACTCGATTACTCATCCTTGACTATCGTGCTCTTGTCCGACACGTAGATGCCGTCCAAGAACTTACGGATATCCTTGTTCCGTACGCGGCAGATGCCCTGGATGGATGCGGCTGGAGGTGGATGTTAGCAGATGTTGGCAAAATTATTGGATTTGTTGACGGGAAGCGTGAAGGATGAATGGAAAGAGGTGATGGGAAGGATTGAAGGCAAGCGATACATCATGACGATGGCTGAGATGTATCGAAACTCACCGGATTGTGAGACGTTGTCGATGTCGTTGCCCTCAAGGATGAGCTCGTCCTTCTGTGCCTTCGACTCAGCGACAACAACGCCGTCAAGCATGTCAACGTGGCGGACGGTCTAGGTAGAATATGTCAGATAATTGTACATATACAATCATACTACTCAACGCACCTTCTCGCCCAAGAAATTCCGGATCTCAAGAGCGGAACCCGACTCCTGGATAATGCAGTTGATCGGGAAATGGGCGTAGACGGCGCGCATTTTGTATTGGAAGCCCTGTTATCGAAGCCATCGTCAGCATTCCTGCCACCCTCCCCATCCACCCCCACTCTCCCCCACCACACCACCCTCGCAGATAAACGCACCTTCGTCACACCCGTAACCATGTTCTGGATGAGGGACTTGATCGTGCGCAAGCAGGCGACGTGCTTGCGGCCGCCCTGCCACACCGCGAGCGTGACCTTGTTCGCCTTCGCGCCCTTGATAATCCGGATGTCCATGTCGACGTGGCGGACGTTCTTGGTGAGCGTCCCCCGCGGGCCGGACACCTTGATCTGGCGCGACTTGATCTGGACATCGACGCCCTCGGGGATCTCGAGCTCTTCGGTCTTGAGGACGTCCCGCATCTATGCGATATCGTCAGTACGTGGTGTTCCAGTGAATGGGTCCGCTGAGTTGGCGAGATCTGCAATTCTGCGCGCGAGGGGACGCGAGTGGCAGGGACTGAGTGTCATGGGGGATGATCGGTATCGCGCCTCTCTCGAGCAGATCCAGCGCGTAGAGACCGCATTTCGGCATGATTTTGGTACGAGACGGGTCGTACGGGCGCGTAGAACGCGTAGGGCGCGACGACAGGGCAACGGAGCGGCAGCACGAACCTTGAAGGGAGGTTTTGGTCGAGGGTGAAGATTTCGGTGTGGATTTGGGCGATTGCGGATACAGTCACAATGTCACACAACTGTGACACACTCGTCCTCGCGCGGACTGCCTTTCCTGAGCATCCCTGCCTTCTCGTCCAGCCCAAAGATGTCGTTGATGAGTTTTGATGATGCAGTTGTCTCCCCTTCACTCCAAGAACCAAGGAGCATGCCAGACTGGTGTCATGCGCCGTGTTTACTTTTTTGTTTTCGTTGGCTTCCTCTTGCATCCCTCGCATTTGTACAATGAGTGTTTGTTTCTCTTTTCGTCTACAATATATCCACACGCTACTGGAGAAAGAAAAAGAACGGACGGCTTTAGGCATTGTGTCGCATAATAGAGTTCTGTGTCCAACGATGCCCAAAGCCCTACTATGTGTAAAGTCTCTCGCCACCGTCACTGCCACCGCCAGACACCCGTGCGCTAGCACCGCTAGCGACACCATCCACGCCGACGGCACCACCCACGCCAACGACCACGAGTAGACGCGTCAAAGGCACCACCCACGCCAACCACGTACAGGCACGCCAAGGAGTACAAACAGACGCGCCAACAGACAGAAAAGCCCATCTCCACACACCAGAAGCAAGCAAGACGCACACACACCACCAGCCCACCCCGCCCCGCATACTAGTCGAACGAGTACCATATCCCGACAAGAGAATTAGATAAAGCAAGAAGACCGCTGGGTATGCGCGAAGACAAGCCCGCGCGCGGCACCTGCGCGGTATAAAGTACGGTGCTTTGGGTTTGGTTGGGGGTTGTGTGGGGCGAGGGGACCTGTGTGAAGGCAAAGGGGAAATTGTGTGGGTGGATGCGAGGGGAGCGATAATGTTAACACATCGTGCGGGCAAAGGCGAGATGCAAGAATGCGAAGGGCGAATAATAGGGTATCCTCTGTGCGTGGAGTAGGGCCGGGAAGGGTAGTCGTCACGTCGGTCTATCATATCCGCTGCTGCGATCCGCTCCGGGAGCGCGGCGGAGTCGGTCCTGTCGACCGCCTCGGAATCGCCTCGTCCAAGTCCACCAGGGCGGAGCTGTCCGCCGTCGGTGCCTCCCAGCGCGACGGGCCCGAGCCAGACTCCTCCTCCGCAGTCTCCACGAACCGCTGCGGGTCCTTCTCCGGGCGCTGGATCCACGGCGACGTCGGCGTGTACGGTGGCGGGTTGCGCCCGATGCCCGCGCCAAGCTCGATGTCGGGGGCCGGCGCGAAGATGGCAGGCAGGAAGAAGAGGACGCCACGCCTGTGTCGGTGATGACGACGGCGGTGCGCAGGGACCTGGGCCCCGTAGCCTGTGATTGCCACAACGCGATCCCGAACGCCACGGAGAATGTCAAGCGCGGTGGTAGACGGTGCTGGTTGGCGCCCAATGTAGTCCGTGAACGCCGTAGACGCCTCCGACGAAGCAGGGGAAGTCGGTGCAGAGACATCGAAGGGAAGGCCGAGAAGCGGAACTTCTGGTCGGTCCGCGCTCTCGGGGTCCGGTGTCGATGGCGACGACGCAGACATGGGTGTCGACCAGCCGCCAAGTTGGATCTGCCAGTTGCCGTAGCGGCTGCTCCGAAGGACGTCGTGCGCGGTGAGACGCAGGCCGTGCCGACGCTGCTTGCTTGGCCACATCATGCGGATAAGACCATAAACAAGCACCACCAGACCCACCCACATGAGACCCTTGCCCCAGTGGTTCAGGAAGGCTATGAACGACGCGTCATCGGCGTGCCAGCTGCTACCGTAGTAGTGCGCGAAGAACGAGTGAGGGGCCTCGCCCTCCTTGGCGTTCTTGCCGTAGAGCGACTTGGGCAAGATCCGGATCTGGGGATCGAACGGATGCGAGGACGAGAAGATGGAGTACTGCATGGACAGGAACATGGGCCCGGTAGAGAACATGACGGTGGGGTAGTTGAGCACCCAGGAGTGGTCGAAGGTGACGAGGTTGTGGATCGTCTGCGCGAGGAAGGGGTGCCCCTTCTCGGCGAACATCAGGTCGTTGGACACACCGACGGGGATTGTTTTGGGGAGTATGACCGGGTTGACAAGCAGCGGATCGAGGGGACGCTCGCAGCCGATGTCCAGGTCGATGTACACACCGCCGTAGTGGTGGAGCACAAAGTAGCGGATCGCGTCGGCGCGCTGGATGTTGTACGGGTAGTCGTCATATGTGTCAAGGAACCATGAGTAGTGTTCGGCGATGAACTCGCGCGCCATCGCGTCCGTCCAGAGCATGTACTCGCTGGGGCGCGGTGAGCGTGACAGCGGGGTGGGCGAAGCGCGGGCTTACTAGTCGGGCATTATGTCGCGGCAGTGCTGTGAGATGTCCTTCCAACGAGTGGGGAGGGTCTCCGACTTCCATGTCTGGTGGATGATGCGGGGGATGCGCTCTATCTGGCCGTAGTCTGAGGCATTCCAGCGGGTGGAGTTGTCGAGGATGGGGACCTCTGTCTCCGAGAGATAGGCGTCCGGGTCGATGGCGAGGTAGTAGGTGACGGAACTGAGGACGATGACGGTGCCAGCGAGGACGAGTCCTAGGATGACGAGGAGGATGTAGAATACTCGTCGCCGCTGGATCATGATTGGCGGAGGAAGGGAGCGACGAGGCGGGGAGACGAAAAGGAAAAGGGCAAGTTGGATACCGCCATCATCATCACTCCCGCCGAAATCAAAAATTCCGGCATCCACCGGCACCACACCCCAATCAGGCAACGCAACCCGGCTTACGCGCCACTGCCGGCGCCCACCTCGGACCTCCCCTCCATTTGCCCCTTCCGCTTACGCGTTCCTTGATCACTACGCGAGGTCTGGGTGTTGCGGATGCACTCGACGCGCCACCAGGGACAGCCCCCAGCCGCCAAAGCCCAACTGGGACATCACCGAAACATCAACATGCATCGATTCTCCGAGATCTAAGTACAACAGACACCCGCCACCTCGCCTACGACCCCGTCGGCGTCATCCGCAGCGAAAAGATGTACACCCACTCCGGATACAGGATCACTAGGCTCTCCTGGATCGCCTCGTCCTCCCACGTCTGCGCCAGCCTCTCCAGCAGCGCCAGGTTCTGGTCCCAGTCCGCGCGCGACCACATCGCCCCTCGGCGACCGCCCGCGCCCCGCGTGTGCTCCCGACTCAGAAACCGGCACAACCTCCGCTCGTCCGTGCTGCCGCTGGGAAACTCCGTGCGCCTCTGTTTCTGCAGGAACTCGATGCAGTCCGCCGCGACCCACTGCGATATCGGCTTCTTCTCCCACTCGGGCTGGTACCTCGAGCCTGTGTCCTTCCCGATGCTGTGGTTGGGTCCGGCCGCTCGCTGCACGAGCATCTGCAGGAGGTACTCAAAGTGGTTGACCACGTTCAGGTGCAGGATATCGAGCGCATGTTTCGGCAGGATCCAGTCGTCGGGCTCCTTCATCGGCTCGTCCATGTCCATCGCGTCCTCGTCAGGCTGCGCGAGCTGCACCTTGACATTCTTCTTCTTCGTGTACCGCTTCGAGTCGTCGCCAAAGTCCTTGAACATGTATTTGTATTCCTTGCCATAGAGCATCTCGGCCATCTCACGACTGCTCCATCCGTGCGCCTTGGGCTGCATCGCCTCGCCTCGCACTGTGCAGATCCATTCAGTCGCACTTTTAGCCAAGGCGAAGGCCGCGTACCATTGCCGTTCTGACACTCAACAGATACAGCCAACCGCAGGTTGTTGTCATTCGAAAGGAGGACGCTGCGCTTTCCTGTGCTGGCAAAGTACCTCCAGCAATCGAGGATATCGTAGTCGTTGTTATTGTCACGTTCCTATGCAGAATATCAACTATTTGCACCCAAAGCGACAATTTCCGGCCACTGGCCGAAAACTCGCCGGACACTCACATTATCTTCCCGAACCGTCCAATTCTTCGATGAGCGCATCGTATCGCCCAGCGCTTGGCCACGCACGGCCGACTTCTGGTCGTGAATCTTCTTGAGCAGCCACGTCGACGCGCGACGGGAGCCCCATGACAGGTCTCGACGGTTCTTCTGGCTGTGAGGGAGTGTCAGTAGAAGAATGAGCAAGCGACCGTCAATGGGAGGACGAGCGAGTGTTGGTGGAAACGAGCGAGCGGCGGTAGGTGACGAGCGGGCGGTAGTACGGAACGAGTGAAGGCCAGTGGGAAGCCCAGGCACTACTAGTGACATGGCGAGGTCCAGCAGCGCATAGCAAAGGAAGACAGGCAGTGCACCGTGGCAGAAGTAGATAGGAGATGCGAGGGAGAAACGGTGGGCGAGGCGCACAGCAAGTAGTCTCCCATGGCACAGCAAGTGAGAGCGAACTCGCGAGGTGTACGGGTATGCAAGCGGCGGGGGAAGAAGAGTGACTTCATACGGCACCCGCGACGATGATATAGCACTCACCTATCTAGCTCCCTCACTACGATCCCTGGCACGACAACAACGAGGGGCACGCCGTGCTTCTCCACGTCTTCCACGAATCGGACGAGCACGTCGAAGAAGTGCAGGAGGATGTTGGTATCGAGGATAAGGTATAGGTCGTCTTGTTCGGAGACGGGAGGCTGCACCAGATAGCATTAGTACAGAGACAATTCGAGGGCTTGGATAAGGTGGAGGGGAGCCCAAGGTGAACCACCTACGCACCTGCATCTCCACATCATTCTCGATCTGCGTGAGTGTCTGCCGATGGTGCTTGAATGCCTTGTCGGGCAGCGCAGGGGCCTCTGGCTCTGGCTCGGGGGATGGCTCTCGAGCGGGTACATGGGCTGGCGAGGCGAAGCTGTTGGAAGAAGAGCCAAAGGTGCCAGGCGACGAACCAAAAGCATTTGTACTAGGCGAAGTTGAATGGAAAGCATTAGACGGCGCAGCGAACGCATTAGGCGTCGGTGCAAATGGTGGTAGAGGCGAAGGGGTGGCAAAGGCCTTCTGCGCGAAGCCGTCGGGCGGAAGGTACTGCTCTGTCGGGCTAAAGCCGTTGCCGGGCTGGCTAAATCCGCTGCCAGAGTTGTTGAAGCCGTTGAAGGACGATGCGAACCCGCTGTTTTGTGGCGATTGACCAAACGGCGTCGAAGGGTATTGTTGCGGGAAAGGTAATGGATAATTCAATGGGAGGGATTGCTGTTGGGATAGGAAGGGATGTGGAGAAGGGGAATGTGGTTGAGAGAAGGGGTATTGAGCTTGCTGAGCTTGGTCGAAAGGTGATGGACCGGTCGGAGAGAATGGCGATTGAGGTGCGAATGGGTGTAGGCCTGAAGGAGACGTCAATAGTGATAGATGCATTCGATGGGTTGAGAGTAATGAGAAAGACATGAGCTACGAGAAACCGCTGACACGAATTTGCGGCAACGCACCAGAGAAGTGCGTACTGCCCATGGGCGCGCCACCGGGACCTGCATTCAGCGATCCCGCGCCTGCAGAGCAAGATCGCCATCAAGATCGCCCGGCGTGTGGAGGAGCACGAGTATACTTACCATGTGCGTTCACAAGTGCCTCATATTGCTGTCTCTCGAAATCTTGACTGGCCTGCATGATACACACGCTCAGTAATCCGCACACAACTCACCTGCAGAAGTTGCAGCGAGGTATTGTCATCCAAGAAGCAAGCGGCAATAGCTTGATGTTGTACTGCCTGTCTACGAGGGTATACAGCAATAAGAGGTGATGGTAGAAGGCAACAACAAAGGGTCAGGCGAATCGAGAACAACGACGGCCGCCACAAAACCGATCCCGATCGCGGGGAAGCTGGCCTCGAGGCTCGAGCGCGTATCCCTACTTACATCGTCAAATTGACCGCCGCACCCATTTTTCCTTGATTCGCGTCGACACACAGAGCAGAGTTCCGCATGCAATGCTACATTCCATTCGGTCTATGCGTGTATATAGATGTGCAATAATACGAATAATAGAGAAATGTCGTGACGATACAGCCAGCCTCCGCGAAACAGTGAACCGCAGATATAAAGCAAAGGAGCCGCGAACATATAGAAGACGAAGCGCGGACGTAGAAACGACCCGCAACGAAGCAGACGGCCTTCAGGCGAATGAGCACTATGACGCAGCCAACGCGACCTTCTTCGACGGCGGCGAGTTCTCTAGCTGTGCCCTCAATAGGTGCATGTCATCTTCCTCCTCAACCTTCCGCTTCACACCCGCAACGGGCTTCGCGTCCGGGACCGGGCTAGGAGTCCGCCTCTTCCCACTGAGCTCTGGCGTGCTTGACCGCCTTGACTCGTTCACCAGCCTGGACACCAAGCTCGACTTCGTCTTCGACGATGCCGCTTCAGCATAGCATGTTGCGTGGTAGAGCTACGCGGATGCGTTAGCCAGAGTGCATGAGACGAAGACTGCACCACACACCTTGTCCTCCTTCCGCACCGCGTTTCTCCACACCCACTCCTCCTCGTCTTCCAAGAACTCCGACTTCAAGTGCTCCTTGCATATAGGACACGGCATCGGCAATGCCTCTTCACCCGGCGGGATCACTACAAACTGCGCGGCCAGCTCCGCATGGCGCTTCGCCTCCTCCTCCGCCGCCTCGTCTTTCGTCGCATCCGCGCGCCGCTTCCCCTTCACATCGCCCGCAACATCGTGCACCCAGTCCTACACACCGTTCCCATGTCAGCGAGGCTTGCTCGATCTGCGTGAATAGCTTACGTACCTCGAAGTCGACGAACCAGCTCCTGCTGTGACCGCGCCCAAGATCCTGGGTCGCCTTGCGGTTTTGGCGGAAGTGCATGTCAAGGTGCGACTGATAGTCTTTTCTGCCCTGCGCGCTCTCGCCGAAGCGCCTCCCACACTGCTTGCATTGAACGGGCAGCTTATCATACAATATATCTACTACCGGTGGCTTGGTCCTATTGCCCTTGCGTGAGAAGGGTGCGAGCCTATCAATGATGGGAAAGCTTACCTGCTGAGCTCGGCGCTGTTCAGCTTGACCTTTTGCCGCAGGATGGTGCGGCGGTACGAGCGGCTTTCCTCTTTCTCCATGCCCTCATCCGTTTGTTGCTGATCACCCAGACCATTCACGGGAGTAGCTGTCGCTGTTACTATACCGGCTTTGACGAGACTGGATAGCATGTTGTGTATATCGAATGCTGGCAGAGGTGCAGCTCCGGTAGCAGGAGGTGCAGAGATGGACGGCTTGACATCTTGCATGGGTTGAGGATATGGAGGGGGTTGGGCCTGGCGCGCGTAGTTGGACGGTCCTGGGGCATTGTACGTAGGCGCAGCAGGTTGAGGGGTCGGTGCAGACCATTGAGGTTGAGGCGTTGGGACATGGACGGGTGGTGTAGGAACAGGCGCGGGAGCAGGAGGGGCCGTAGGCGGACGAACAAGGGCTCGTAGCTGGGTAAGAATTTGTTGCAACTCATCCTGAGAAACGCCGGCTTCTACTAGTTTACGCAACTGCAACAGGGTCAGCATCGTGCGTCCAAGGAAGTAGGTTATGAATGACGCACCTGCGTCAAGACGGCGACATGGGTCTGCGAAGTTGTGTCGTAGGGGTTCGACTGCAGTGCGCGTTCCTTCTGACCCAGTGCAAACTCTAGCTCGCTAAGGACTTGCGTCTTCGACAATCGACTGGGACCGGGCGCAGACGCGTTGGTGTGCTTTTGGAGTCGACGGGTGAGCTGGGATTTCTTCCGCGACTGCTTGGATCTCACAGTGTTCCCATCCCCCCATATGCCGCGCTCGATGGCGATTTGGTTGGCAACGCCGAATAGTTGTTGACCACCTGGGGCGCCGGTGCGCCACGTTAGGAGCATCTCGACCATCTTGCTACGAGTCCCCTCGTCGACCTGACCATATGACTCGAGGAAGAGGGGGGTGACGAAGGCAGCAAAGTGACGAGCATAAGGATCATAGAGGTTCTTCGAGATCGCGTCTAGCAAGTACCAGGCGGGCAACTTCATCCACGGCGGAACCTGGATTTACGATCAAAATGATTAGTCAGCAATCAACACGACAGACAGAACCAAGGGCATGAGCAAGGGGAAGCAGAATCACCGACTGCTGCGAGTACGACGGCAATTCAATCGACAATTGATAGCGCTTAACGCTTTCACGTCTTTCTCTCTCTTTTTGCCAGGTGGTAGGTAGTCTATGTATGTACTCTATCCAGTAACGTTCCCGCTCTGCACAAGGGCCAATCTGGCGATGCCCTTGGCGACGACAAGCCGCAGCGCATACGAGACGACACAAGCGTCGACGAAGTGGTGGCAGGGGCACAATGGAGGTCAAGGGATCATGATAGGCGCGGGCACTCACCCTGCGTATATGCGCCTCCAAACACTGCGCGGCAATATCTCCATAGCGTACGTGGTCGTGAGCGAGCGCCGAAAGTCCCTGGATAAGAGGGCGCGAGTTGACGTTCAGTTCCGCTAACCTGGTCGTGAATTCTCTGCGGAACGAGGCTGCATCCATCTGGTACACTGGCGCTTGGGGCATAGGATATCCTTGCGGTGCACCATAGTAGCCGCCGCCCATCATAGGAGCCGGCGGAGCTTGCTGATACGGGGTACCGTAGTACGGCTGTTGGTATGAGGGTTGGGAGTAGGAAGCCATCCTGAACTCAGGCTATAGGGATGAGCGGATTGGCTCGTTGTTCGGATAACTTTACTGTGGTGGTGGCGGATATGGGGGAAAGGGGAAGAGCGATGGCTGACGAACGCGATGTGGCTTTACAATTGTCTCACACGGCGTGCACAAAGACAACGAAAGCGCTGACGAGGAACGACGATGATGGTCGTTGCAAACGATGAGCTGGTGATGCCAGCTGACCCTGACAAAGCGAAAATTCCCAGATTGGAACTCCGCCGGCCAGCGCCGAAGTGGCGTCCAGGCCACCAAGCCTCCCTTGCTCCATCGCTAGCCGATGCAAAAACACGTATCGAGCGAGCTTTACGCGATGTACAGCCGACAGTCTGCATCGTATCGAGCACAGGAGTAAAATTTTCCATGCCGAGTCAAGCCACTGGGACGACGCTCTATTAAACGAGCACAAAGATAGTCTGCGCATTAGATACTCGTACACTAAAGCACTATCTGTCGTCCGCGAGATGAATACACACAACAATGAGCACAAACTTGACAAGATTAAACCTCCTTCTCCGTGTGCGTAAGCGTAATGTCCTTCTCGCCAGGACACACCGTGATCTGCTCGCCTAGGACAGATATCGAAGGAACCTTCGGACTGTCGCCCTCGGTGCAGGTGGGACTATCGCCCCCAATACTCGTTGGACTGGCGCCCCAAGTACCTGTAGGACTGTTGTCCTCTGTATTCGTAGGGCTCGCCTTCCCGTCGTGCGACCCTGTCGTGCCGCCCTTTTGCGTATCGACATGCAACGTCGACGCGTCCCCTGGGCTGGTCGCTCGTGGCATATCCGACGTCGCGCCCTCCCCATTGGCAGACTGCGAGCTCGGCGCTACCACCGATGGCTCCTTTTCCGAAGGTACGAAAGGATTGTCCTTTCCGAGCGCTGCGCGTAGGCGTTCACGGACCTCCTCCACTCGCTTCGTGCGCTCGCCGCCTCGCCAGATGAAGACGGCCGACGCAATGCCGCACAAGAAGCTCAGTGGGATCAGACATCCAGTCGTCCACGCGGGTCGCTCGAATCGGTTGAGCCCCCACATAGTGCCGCATAGGAAGATCTGGAATATCGAGTTGCCGTCATTGAAGAGACAGATGAGGAGGGCCATGCTATAGATGCTCGTCAGTACGGGGTCGCGCAGCAAATGAGGGCCGCAGACTTGATAGGAAATGCCTGTAGATGCTGTGAGCATGGGCAGCATCCGTAGATACTGAGAGCTCACCCTATGCGTTTCCGTTCCGTGCGCTCGATACCAAGTTTGGGAATGCGCGAACTTGCGCTGTTCTGCAAAAACATGTGAGCGGATGTCATGAAGCCAGACAACGGCGACATACGTCTTTGCAAGTCGGCTTGCTGTTTCGGCGTCAGGACATGAACGTAGTTTGGATCGTAATCAGGGTCTGGTAGATCATCTTCGTCGAAGAGTGTCGGTAGTCCAGCCCTCTTGCGAAGCTTTCTCGTCAATCGCTTATAGCGCCATATCTTTAGTATACCTGTCCAGGCGTTAGTCCAGTGCGGAACTGATGAAATGTGGAACTCACGATAGGTGTCGAGGGTTCGCTGCGGAATTAGGCCAATACCAGTGACCGTGAACAAGCCGTTAGTGACTTGCGACGAGAGTTCGATCCAATAATTCTGGAGATTATTATTGTGTAGGTTGATGATCCTGGCGAGGAACAGGACGATAGCGGCGCCCCAGAACACAACCAAAAAGCCGTATATCGCCGTAAGAACCTAATACAGTGGCTTCAGCGTGGGGACGAGGTGGTTCAGGCAACATATACGAACACCGATAGCTGCGGGCACCATGAGCGACCTGCCAAGGTAAAGTGGAATGAGCGAGCTCACGAGTCTTCAGGAAGGACCAGACGCCCTTCATGATGCGCTTGAAGCGGGCTCGGCGTCTCATGACGTCCTCGACGTGTCGGTCTAGGGCATCTTCGTGGTGCGATGCAGTCTCGGGATCCCTGGGTCCATCGTCAAGAGTGACGATGGGCTTGCGGAACTTGGGGTAGCCGGTAATCGGTGGACTGAAGTGCAGTACATTAGCCGAAGTCGTGGGGAGGGTACGGGTGGAGGACGTACACGATGATAGCGTTCGCGGCGTTCGTGAGATTGGCAACTGTGCCGACTTGGGGGTCTGTGGCGCACACAGGAGGTTAGTATAGGCAGGAGAATGAGCGGGCTGCGCACCTATCACGTCGAGATGTTCGACAATATTGTCATGGTGGTGTTGATCGCCAAAGGGGTCGGCAGACTGCCGAGTGCTCGTGAGGCTGAGTGCGCTTCCAATGAGGCTCTGATCGGTGCCCTGCGCGGGGAGTCGCACGTCCGCGCTCGCGCCCTCCACGGTGACCATCTCGCTCCCTGCAGATCGCGGCCTCCGCCTCTCGGGTGACCTCGACGTGGACGCTGACCCCTCGAGGAAGGACAGCCTTGGCCGGCGCGGGGGCTTCACGCATTGCGATTGCACCCTACTCCTGGTCGTCTCAAATAGTGTGCGTCGAAATTCATCCTGCGAGCTGTCCCCTGTCGGACCCTGGATTACAGTGGCGTTCCGGGAGGTATCCTGTGCGCCATCTATGGTATGTGCACGACGTCGGCCCGGCGCAGAGGAGGGCTGAGAGGAGAAGATCGTTGTGAGAGGTCGAGGTTCAGGTTGAGGACTAGAGTCATTGAGATTGAAGTAGGTGCTCCGCCTAACGCGAACGGAGGGCATGTTGGAGGTGGGCTGGTGTAGCCCTAGTCTGGGCGGTGAGTGTTCAGGACAAGTCCATGATAATCCCACGTGCGTTGGGTTATTGTCGTTGGCAATGATCAATTGGCCCGAAACGGGTCGTCCCATTGTTCTCCGCAAATCACCTCGGACCTCGGCGCCTTGCAGATCAATTGGTAGCCAAGCTTCTGTTCTTGGCAAGGTTTCGTAGGCTGACTGGTAAGACTGGTATCTAACGATCCTCTGGGGTAATGTTATTGCGCATATGTGCGTGGCATAATAAGAGATCCTAGCGTAAGTAGGTCGGGTACAAATAGCGAGCAGCCTGCATGAACGAGAGCAATGAGCAAGTGACGATGCGTGTGTATGGTACAGTGTGCGTAGATGCTGGGTGCCAATATAAGATAAGTAGATGCTGTAATCTATGAGGGTCCATCATGGGACCGTCGAGCAGGAAGACGAGTGGTGCTGGATCTGCCGTCCGAACTGGGGCGCCTGCTGAACATAGGCTTGGACGACTGACGGGAGTATTAGTCGTGACGATATAGTATGACGAGACGACATACTCACCAGGGAGGAGGTACTGTCCGTCTTCGCTGACTTCGAAGACGAGGAGCGGCTGAACAGGCTGAGCATCCTGTTCCGACTTGCAGGTCGAGGAGGCTGCGAGCCGAGGGCATCCTCATCAAGCGGTTCAGGCTCGTCGGTGATATATGGCGAGAACGATGTCGCAGGCTCTTCCGGTAGACGCCGCGCAGAAGCCCGCCTCCACTTCAGATCCTTTGGCAACATCGGCGTCGACACCTGCCGTATGCCAAGTTTCGGACGGCCAGGCGCCTTGGGAGTCGGAGTGAGCTGAGGCGTATCATCTGGAGACGTATTCTTTGACGAGGACGGGATGAACTTGGTCTTCGCAATGAGCTCGCGAGCGACAGGGAACACAGGCACGAGAGGCTGATGGAACGCCATTTTGAGCCACCCTGTCCAGGAAGTGTTCGACGGGATAAACTGCGAGACCAACTCCTCGAACTGTTCAAAGAGCATCAGCAAAACACCCTCGCTAGTGCAGTTGTCGTACTGACACTCCAAGTTTGGTTGCGATACTCCAGATCTCGCGTGCGAATCATCGCATCCCGACAGACGAAAGAGTCGTCCTTCATAACGCTGAGCATGATGTGCAAGCTTGACATACAGTTCAGTCATTGAATTCGAACAGCGAGGCAGTATACACACCTCGATATCTTGACCAAGACGAAACTCTTCTGCGACGACCGCGTCTTCATCTCCGCCGCGTCCATCTTGTGTCGATGTGCGGCAGCAGCCCGCGCCTTCTTCAGCTTCCCACCATCACCGTTGCTCTGCCCGTCGAACTTGTTGAGCGCATCCGAGGACCGCATGCGTGTCAGGGGTGACAGCTTCAGGCTCTGCGTGCTGTTCTCCCTCGCGGACATGCGCAAGTCGGTGAAAGAGCGAGACGCGCCGAGCTTGCGCAAGCCAGGTGGTGGCGTGAGGGTGTTGGATGTCCGTGGGGCGTCCATAGACGCGCGCTCACTAATGAGGTCGTCGTCGTCCGCTTCGTCATCAGTGGCCTCCAGCTCTGCCCTCTCCCTGCGGTTCGGCCAGAAGTATTCCATGATCTTGCGCCCCATTGCAGCGTGGAGCTGTAGTCGGAAGGGATGCAATTGGACTTCGAAGCGTTCGTAGATCGTGATGCCTCCAACGGGCGCGAGCACAGTCCAATCGGCCAACAGAAAGAGGCCACGCTGAATGAACAGGGTCAGCTCGCGCAGTTACTCTCAAAAGTTGGAGATGCACCTTTAGAAGAGGATGATTCGTCGGCTCGTCGTGCTTCGCCAGGATCTCCTGCCACACGGCATCTCGAGATCCATCAAACGCCTGCAGGTTGCCGACGGACAGATGGTTGACAGTCGAACTGTCCTGGCGGTTGAGCCAGTGGAAATCCGCGTTCTGAATGACGAGCTTCGCAAGCATTTCCCTGCTCTTGTCCAGCATACGCCATGAGATCTCTGACGATGATGCGTGCAGCATGACCGCAGACTTGTCGGTGTGATCGTCTGAGCGGTCCTGCGCCAGCTTGATGGCATCGAAGAGCAAGTTCAGCTCTTCCGACAACAGGTAGATGTGCGCACGAAGCTTCAGCATCTCCACTCGCGCAGACGGGTCAGCGAAGTTGGCCAATGAGCCTGCGGCTCGTTGCATCTCCAAGGCAGACCGGAGGCGCTGTTGTATTGACGAAACTACCTTCGCAGCTGATTGGAGATCCGTGAAGTCATATGCGAAGAGCAGCGTCTCTAGCCTGTCGAGCCGCGTCTTGTGAGCGGGGTCGGAAAACAGTAGCACCTTCGTGATAACGCGTGAGATGACTTGGAAGTGGTTTTCCGTTGCGCCGGCCGTGAAACGAGGGGAATGTATCCGGATGAGATCCTACTCGGGATAAGCACTATGCGAATGCGCCTGCATTCAGCTTACCGTCTGATCCTGCAGATGGTGGTCGTCGACAAGTGCCGCCTTCTGATTCGACGAGGGCGAGATGGCAGAAGTGATCCCGTTCCGCAGACGCAGCCTGTTGAACTTGTCGTATTGGAACACCGCGTCCGTTTGGGGCATGATCCGGTCGAAGAGCCGACTCTCGCAGCGGAGGTCGATGAGTACCTCCAGTGGAACGCATCCATCTCCGACTTGGTCTTTGTCGACAGGCGAGAACATTTGAAGTCCGGAGAGGGAAGCATAACTCCTGGACATGATCTTTCCGCTGATGGGGTCCATGGCGTTGGCGTCGTCCATGATAGAGAAGGTCTGCATTTTGGCCTGCACAGCAGCGAGAATGGCGATAGCGTCACTGTCACCATCGGCCGTGCGCAACACAATTTGTGGCTTGAGCAACAGGCCGACGGTGCTCTTGTGCAGAGACACGCCTTCTGGCCAGCCATCCAAAGGATTAACATCGCCCATGTCGAAGGATACGGCCTGTGCTTCACGCGGTTCATCCTGCGATGATGACTTGCGATTCTCTCCGCTGATGATCTTTCGGAGAGCAAGCGCTGCCATTTGGGCTGGATTGTGTACAGACTCGGAAGAAGCCCTCTCGGAGATGTCGTCTTTCAGAACCGTGTTGGCTTGGTCGAGAATGAACTTGACCGCTCTGCGCTGAGTGTGAGTACGTGACATAGCACAGTGCTCATCATACACACCTTGTCGCGAGATGGTACTCATGCCCACGGCGTGCCCTGGACAGGTAGTAGTACTGCAGCATTATCTAGAGAAGTCGTCAGACCTATCCCGATATGGAAGTATAGCTTCACTCACATCGCGAATGGCGCTGTCGAAGAAGACCTTCGGGCAATGGACTTGAATGACATTGTCAAATTCGGCCCACTCATCTGGCGAGACGGTGTCGGAAGGAAGGCGGTAGTCTTGCTCTCCAACCTTAGTTTCCTGGCGAGTTTCTTGCTCTTGGAGATGGGTTATGTATTCCTCCAGCAAGGTGACCATGCGTTGAACGGGTTCGCCCTCCTCCTGGGATGGATAAGTACCCGGAAAGAACTCATGAGATTGGCACAAACCTTGTCCGACTCAGACTCGGAATCCGAGATGCTCATCGTCAGCTTCATGTCCGACACTCGGCGCGACGTCAAATCTATCTGGATCTCTGGGATAGCTACAACGTCATCAATAAGGATGCGCCATGGAGAGGACGACAAACGTACAAGCTTGAGTGTTTAGGAGGCAGGTGTGCGTGTGCTCATTGCCGAACTTGGTGTTGAGATCCTCGTCGGTATGAGGGGAGTTCGCCAGATTGCGCTTAAAGTAGGCGATGTAAGGACAGTTTGCCACTGGCAGGAAGTGCAACGTCGGATTCTCAATGGGTTGCCAGTCGAGCTCGACGTAATCATCGGAGTCGTACCAGGCAGAGAACTGAGACGATGTGGGCAGATCCGTCCTTGACGAGTAGTTACTGCGGTGTTCGGGCTTGGTGACGGGTACCGCCTGCTTGAGCAGCTCAGGGAACGTCGCCAAAACAGCGCGGAGGTCTAAGTCCTTGATGGCAACTTCGGCCGCGTAGAAGGGTTTCCGCCGGATGACTTTCGTAGTGCCGGGCTGCATTCCGGGAACCGCCATCTCCTGATCTCTCTGGTGCATGTCGACTTGGAAGTCCCGCAGAAGCCCCTTGACCCCGATCCATGGTGTGACACCTTCGACCCAGGCTATAGTGACAGTCAGTAGCATGACCACATTTCTGAGAAAGGGACATACTTTGGCGGGAGTCGTCAATGTACGCGTGCATCAAGTAAAGCTGGGGAACCGAGATCCTATACTTGAGGGTGGCCAGATGTCGTCCGAACTTGGGTGTCAACAATCGTCGAGGATAGTAGCTTCCCTGACGAATTGGCAGCGACAGTACCCCGTCGAAGAGGTGCCACCACGCCCAGAAATGCGCGAAGGTCTTCGGCGTCAGATGCAGAGTACTCGAGTTCTTGAGGTGTCCGAGCTTCATTGGACGAATGCATGAGGTCAACGAGATCGACAGGTGGATGAAGTCCGAGCGGAAACCGTTGTACGAGTCCTCCGCGGTCTGCAATCATGAGCAAGTGCGTCGAAGAGGGTTATATGATGCGTACCTTGGGCAAAGGCGGCTTCGCCTTCTTCTCCAAGAACACGCCGTAGTGTGGGGCGAAGTCGAATAGGCGACACGAACGATTGAATGGATCGCCTGCACATTTCTCACACTCCTCTCCGCACGACCTCTCGCACACGAAGCCCAGCCCGAAGCGGACCCCGGATCGGAGCTTGGCCATAACCTTGGTGTACTTGAAGTCACGTCTATCCACAGCACCATACTGGCATTGCCCTAGGCTGAACAAAGGTAAGTGACACTCGAGATGTGCACAGGACGTTATCTTACTTGGGTATGGCCATGAACATGGAATTGCTGACGACTTGGATGACTTCATTATCGGGGTTCGGTAGACCAACCAATATCTTCGGATTGCCTTGCCAGACGAGCACAAATCCGGCGCCATCGCCGTGAAGACTAGCCGGGTCTCGCGAGCCTGACAAATCGATGAGTGAGATGACCAAGCGTGCAATGACAATCGACGTACCCTTCATGACATACCGCACATCGTACTTGAACGCCGCCCTCACTTTCCAGTGACATACCAAGCGGATCTATGAAGGGTAAACAAAGAAACTGGTGGCCAAGAAGCGGTCGACTTGCCTTATCCCAGAAGCCTACAGCAGGTGACGAATCTCTCGGCGAGCTTGTGACAGAGTCCAAGACACGCATCAAGTCTTGCGTGGTGGAACCATAGCTTATACCCCAAGAGATTGTCGTCGTCGAGTCCGTCGTGACATGGACTTGCGGTAGCGCGTACGTCTTCACTGGCATGATCGTCTTCGGGACCGATATCGAAAGAGGCGGTATACTATAACGACGCGACCCACTCAAGATTGGGCACTCAAACCAGTCCACTGAGGCGTCCGTTCCCATCTCCTCGCCGATGACCAGGTCGGTGTCGAACTCGAGAGCATGGCTGACGCCGTCCGAGTGTGGTGGAATGTACAACAGAGGGATGGGGAAGTCGCGAAGTTCACCGCAGGCCGTAGACGCCGAGACGTGGAGATGCATCGGCACCAGTAAAGTGAAAACGGTGTCCAGCGGTAGTCCATCTCCCTGCTCGTGCATGAACTGCGCAAGATGATCCATAGGGAAGGATGGAGGACCTAAGAGCACTTGCACGCTCGATAGCGTTGCGCGGAATAGAGGTACCCTCAGCTTCTCATCCACGACAACTTGCACGGGTACTGCGCGCCGTTTCCGTCCCATAAGGTTCTCCAAGACGGACATCTCAGACTCCTCGCGGGAGTTGCGTAGTTGGTCCAGCAGCGTGCGGTAGGTCCAGAAATTGACTTCATCTAGCCGACGGCGGGCTTCCTCGATGGACACCGTGTGCGCGTCGGTGAACTCATAGTCCGGTCGCAAGCCTGGCGCATTCGCGGATTCCGCCGTGCTTTGGCCGAGAATCTTCTCCACCTTGGCCTCAAAAGCGTTCTCCCGTTCTGTGCGCTGCCTCGCGCCGTCCAGGACCGTGCGGAAGATGCTACCGAGGGAGTACTCTAGGGGATCATCTGCGGCCTCAATCGATAGGTACGCGACGTCGATCTTGAGCGGTGGCACGTTCTTCGGCCCTTCAGCTTCTGGTGTAGGCATATGCGAGTATCGTCCGGCGTTCGTCATATGGACGAGATGCTTTGCCCCTTTGGCAGCGAGACTGATTTCCAGTATCAAGTCAGCGAGGATATAGCCATGCGGGATGTGCAAGCGGGCCGCGTCGCCTTCAATGGAGATTGCTGATCCGGGAACTGTGGGCATGAAGACACGCCATCCGCGAAGCAACAACAGCTCCTGCCACTCATTGGATGCCGACAGCTGTGTATGTCGCGTTGGGGGCGGAGGAGGCGGCACCCAGACCATGAGTTGGCTCAACGACCCAGATACGGGGGCCTGCGGTGACACCGCTGCGCGGAGATCGCGAAGACAGGCGGTCAACCTCTGCTTGCGCAAGATGAAGCTAATCTCAGCACGGCGAAGGCAGAACGAGACCTCGAGTGCCTTGTCACTCTTCGCCTTCGTGGCAGTCGGCGGCGCATCGGTGAGACGCGGTGGTAGAATGGACTTGACTGCGCGGGCCGCCAAGAGGGTATGGTACAAGTGCGACAGCTGGATCTCCGCGTCCGCCTCAGAGATGGCGACATAGACGCTGCCGTTCGACGAGGTGCCGGGGACCGCGCCAGTGTAGCTGACCTTGATGCTCTCGATACCGATGAATTCCTTCGAGTCGTGCTCGCGACTGTCCGTCTCCGCAATCGTCTGATCATCCGACTCCACTTCGGTCGACAGTGCGTCCCGGATGTGTATCTCCTCAAGCTCCAGCGTGGCCACCGCTCTGCCACCTGACTTCGTCTTAGTGTTTATCAGAGCTTCGCCTATGCGCTCCTCGGCTACGCGAAGTATGGCCCTCGTTTCTGCCCGTTCGTCGTATTTGCGGAAGTGATGCAAGTGTGTCGACTGCACGGCAGCAAACTCGAGGGTTAACCCGGTGCGCAGGGCGATACCGAGCGCCATTTCCATCGCGTTGGAGGGGTTGAGGTCCGGCGAGGTCGTCAGAGCCGCTATTCGTGAGATAGATGCAGTCAAGTTGAGACCGAGAGGTGAGGGTGGCTTGAGTTGCGCAGGCTGCGGCGGTAATGGCGTGGACGGTGGTGAGGGCTTGTCTCGCGAGGTCAGAGCGGCAAGCTGCGTGGTGGTCGCAAGGACGTCCGGATGCCAGAGTTCCACGCATAACGTCTCTGCACGGACATTGACATCGGCAACAAGGGAATGTAGATCCACCGTCGCCATATTCTGCGAATCATCGATCACATCCGCGAAGGCGCCTGCCGTACCCCGAATAGTGAACCCATCGAACGTCAACAAGGACGGATCGTCCAGGAAGTCCATGTCATTGGCGCTCGCGCCGCCACCGAAAGGTCCAACGTTTCCCTCGTTCCATTGTCGTCGCACCTTCACGAAGAGCGTGTCCATGTCGACTTGCAGCTGGGCCTTCATGAGATAGCCTTGACCTGACTCCGCAGTCAATAGTTCGTGAACAAAACTCGACTCTGCCGAGACGGCGAACTCGTTGCAGCGCAGTTCCGTAGACGTCGGTGCATGCGAGCGACCCTCTGTACCCAATATTGTTGCCCAGAACGGACCGCTATGCAAGGTGAAGATGACGCGTGGCATCAATGTTGACTCAGGCATGGGCGTCGGCGGTCGTGGTGGGCCCGCGGCAGCTCGCTTCGCAGCCATATACGTGTCCAGACGATCCAACATATCTCTGAGGTCATCAACGTTATGCGTTACTTGCATCCCGCCAAGTCGTACGTCAAGGGCTAGCAGGGCCGCATTAGGGTCTCCGCACATGAAGGGCGTCGCGCAAACGAACGGCGACGGCCATTGGGACACGAGCCCGTCTATCGAGATCGACCCCAGCTTCGCCATGTGTAGGTCCTCGAGGCGGCTGATCTTATCCAGCGTGACTTCCTGGAGGTTGAATGAGACATTGAATGAGCCGGGGTGCAGCTGGGACACGGATCGTCCCAGGTGTTTGCGATGCAGAGGGTTGGAGAACGGGTCGCTCTTCCGTACGTCCAGCACTATGTGCTGAAGGCGTCCCTTGTAGATGGCGTAGTCTTGGATCGCAGGACGATCCTCCGCTGAGACGAACGTTATGTCGGCCAATCGCAACTCAAGTGAAGAAAAGAACGACAAGGTGGACTACACAAACGTTGTCAGTGATGAGTGCGGCTCTAGATCGACGACACTTACTGTGTCCTTGAAGTCAGCAACCTTGGTGCAAGGTTGCGGATAGAATGACGATCCTCGCAGTCTCGACTAGGGGGCATCAGTTCAAAGTCTTTGTATCCATCGCTTGTGCTCACCGACAATGCCTCAAGAAATGGAGATCCTGCAGGTATAGGGAGGCCGTCACCCGTTGGCGTCTTCGGGGGACTTGGTGAATCTTCCGTGTCGGATACTATGGCCGCCCTCGGGGGCGGGCTGATCGCTTCTGGTAGAGGATGACTGGCCTGAAGTCGCGCCTTGACAGCTTTCCAATCGTTGAAGACGGCAAGGCAGGCGTCGACATCGACTACGACCTTCCCGAGGTTGAGAAGCACGCTCAGTGCTTGCGCATAGGAGAAGCCGACGATAGGGTTAAAGCCAACAGAGCCTTGTAGGTGCGCTTCTCCTGGAAGGTCAAAGAACGGAAGCTCGCTTATACGGCCTACAGGTAGATCAGTAGGTGCTCATAAGGAGGGCATTGTGACGCACCAGTGCTAACTGGCTGCATGAAACCCCTAGCATCGCGCACAGAGAACCTCCAATGGATGTGCCCTTGCGTGTGCCCCCACGCTGCGTTCCATGATCGTCTGAAGCTGCCTGCAATGCGCGTACGCAGCACACTGAACCTATGTGTCTGGGGCTTGGGCGTGGATGACTTGCGTCGGTGCTTAAGCGCCGACGCGGGCGGCTCCAGGCCAACCAGGTTGATGAATGTTTGAAGGTGTACGCGATGCGCGCTCACGTCGACGCCGGGGAGGTCTGCAACAGATGCCTGGAAGTCCTGGACCTCGAAGGCGATCGCGGATGTGAGGTGGGGAAGGAAGCGGAAGACAATGCGCAGGCAGGCGACGAAGTAGACGCGGAGGTACGGGCGAACAAGGGGATCGAGGATGGAGTAGGCGGACGCGAACCATTGGCGGATGGATTGCTTGGGGGATGTGGTCTGCAGTTCCTTGAAAGAGAATGCCCGGCGGCGCTTGAGTAGGATGGGTTTGTGTTGTTCCTGCTTCTTGAGGCGTAGGCGTAGCCCCTCGAATGTAACCGTCCACCGCGTTGTTGCTTCGGGAGGCGATCTCGGCCAGCTGACCCTCTCTATCCTGACCTCCAAGGTGCCCGCAGCAATGTATATGCCCCGGATACTACGGAGACTGGTGGTCCGTACGCGTACGTGCTTGCTCGCCGCGTTCAGCAGTCCGGGGATGATCCATGACCGGAGGAGAACAAGAGCAGTGAAGATGCGGACGAGGAAGAGAATAAGGCAGGACAGCCAGGTGCTAGAGGGGCTGGAGATGAGAAGGAGCTTGAAGATCGTCCAGGGCAGCGCGAAGACGCCGAAGACGCTCATGTCTGAGTGCGCTGGGTGGGATGGCAAAGGAACGGACGCATGAACAGGTTGTCGGGACTTGGTGGGGCGTGCGCGTCGACTGTCTGTTATGCCTCGGGGGTGGTGAAGGTGGGCAGTGGTGAGAGCGGGAACGAAGCCGCGCGTGTCAGGCTCGTCAGCGCTGCTAACCAGCGAGGAGCCCCGGAGCCTTTCGTCCGCCCGATCTCATTTCCAAACGGGGCGTCGGAAGCAGCCGAGCCCCACGTTCGACTTCAACCTGGCGCGCTGACCTTGCGATGACCACGACTGGAAGCACGACCACGATCCGTACTCATGTCGGACCACTCTATAGTCGTCCTCGCGACAGAACCTAATGTCCTCGAGGCGCAATGGGAGTGCAAAAGCGCCGAATGAGGACGTCGATGATTGGGCTCGACATCATGTCGACGTACGGCCGCCCTACCATACGCCACCCAGTGTACCGTGCAGTGCGCGCGAAGCAACTCCTTATCGGTGCTTGCTGACTGATCTTATCTTGTTTCTAGTGAAGGGTCAATAAACGGGAGTGTTACTCACAGGAAATCGTCTGCAGTCTTCACAAAGAATATCACCCATACGAGATTTCAGAGTATGATATACACTGCCGCATCGCGTCAGCTGCAGCCTGTGCTTCATGCGTTGCATAGTGAGACGATATAGCGAGTAAAGACACATATAGCTGGTGCATGCTGGCATAAGCTTAACGGCGGCGACCCCCGGCCACCGCCCATCCTCTACATCCGCGCCCCCACC
This sequence comes from Schizophyllum commune H4-8, assembly GCF_000143185.2. NCBI lineage: Eukaryota > Fungi > Basidiomycota > Agaricomycetes > Agaricales > Schizophyllaceae > Schizophyllum > Schizophyllum commune. The sequence goes on from NW_026089542.1 coordinate 1,147,315, forward strand.
GACCCGACTGCGTGCTGACCGCCTAGAACTTCAGCTCGTGCGGGTACTGGCCCTTGGAGAGACCGAACGAAGACGAGAGGTACTTCGCGAGGTGCTCGGTCTTCTTGACGGCCTCGACGATGGCCTTGTCAACCGACTTCTGGTCGGCGGCCTTCGACTCGGGGAACGCCTCCTTCGCCTTCGGCTTGCCATCCTCGAAGAACTCAGCCTCTGCTGATTGCGAGCCCTTGGTCTTCTCCTTGGCGAAGTAGGCGTCGTTGATCTTCTCGTCGACCTGCCGCGATCTGTCAGATAAATCGCAAATGTGCATTGCAAGTCCACGCACCTTGTAGTCGCCGAGCTCAAGCTTGGTGGACGTCGCAATGACGTACGCCTGGTTCACCCTCCGCAAGGGGACGCCGTTGACCTTGTACGGGCCAGTGACAAGGAGCAGGCCGCTCTCAAGCTGCTTGAGGAAGACAACGCGCTTCCCCCGGTAGCGGCCGGCAAGCAGGATAAGTACGGTGCCAGGGGTGATGGTCGAGCGGAGAGCGGTGGGCTTGGGGGACTTGCGGCTCTTCTTGGGCTGGCGCACATCCTCAGCGGGGTAGAAGCGGGGCGCCTTCTGGGTGGGGACCAGGCGCTTGCCACCGTTCTTCTCTCCGTTCACCGTCTTCTCGACGTACTCCGGCGTGGGCTCCGCGGCGGGCTTTTCTGACTTTTTGGGGCCCTTGAAGAGGCCGCGCTTGGCGAAGACCTGCGAGCGCGAAAGGCGGCCGACGCCGGGCACGAGCTCCTTCGATCTGGCCATCTGAGTGGGATCGTTAGGATGTAGCCATCGAGAGCAACAGTGTCGCGCACGTTGATTGTGTCTTGAGGATACGCCGAAGCTGCTTGCGATGGTCTCCACGCTATGCTCCCATTCGATAATGCTATCCAAATCGGGAAGGTACACTGGTGGCTGAACTGCACATACGCCCGGCTTTTGCCGTTGCTCTGTGATGGATTCCATCGCCGATCTGTTTGCCGAGCATGCCGATTCGGCACGATGGGCGCTCGGACCGTTACATCCGGGCGCCTAGGTGAAGCGCGCCGTCGCGATCGGACTGGGGTACGAACGTGTCCATCGACTCCCATCTCGCCATGACGGAAGGTGAGTAGCGCGCGATCATGGAAGCACCGGACTCACCCTCTCTAGATACGCGCCCTATAGTATGGTTTGACATCGACAACACCCTGTACTCCGCCAGTACGAAGGTATGGCTCTCGGCGACTCCTGACGCGATGGGTGGCGCTCATCCTTCTCCAGATTAGCCAGGAGATGGGGAAGCGCATACATGGTACGTGGGCTCTTCTACGCTCGAGCTCCTGTCTAACCATCCCATAGCCTACTTCGTGTCTCTCGGATTGGAGGACGAGAAGGCAACGAAGCTTCATCATCGTTACTACACCGAGTACGGTCTCGCCCTACGAGGCCTCGTTCGGCACCACGAAGTCGGTAAATCCTCTTCACCTTCTATCTGCCTGTCTGACGCTCAACTCTTTCTCCTTCCTCCCCCTTGCTTAGATCCCATCGACTTCGACCGCAAGTGCGATGGTTCCCTGCCGTTAGAACAGATCATAAAGCCCGACCCTGCATTGCGCAAGCTGTTCGAGGACATCGACCGCTCCAAAGTACGCGTGTGGGCGCTCACCAATGCGTACAAGCCGGTGCGTGTGCTTCACATTATACTGTACCTACGTCCCAACCGGCGCCACAGCACGCCGAACGCGTCCTCCGACTGCTCAACCTAGAGGACCAGATCGATGGTCTGGTCTACTGCGACTACGCGAACCGCGAATTCTCCTGCAAGCCCGAGCCCGAGTACTACCATCAGGTGCGTCACTGTTCACAACGGAGCGACCTTGTCGGATCCCATTGTCTCCACCCATAACACCGCTCTTATACAAGCACTAGCGACTAACTTACCTCTCACCCTCTCACCTGCCCTCTCATGCACCTCGCTCGTTTTCCTTGTATTGCACCTTTACTCAACCCACTTTACCAGGCCCTCGCCAAAGCCGGCATCACGGACCCCTCCAAATGCTACTTCGTGGACGACTCCCTCAAGAACCTCAAGGCCGCCCATGCCCTCGGTTGGGGCCATCTCGCGCATTTCTGCGAGCATGACCTCGAAGTCGTGGAAGGTGGTCTCGTTAAACGGCTACCGAAGTATGAAGCTGGGTCGAAGACGGAGGAGGGGATTGACATCGTGTCCAACCTGCAGCAGCTGAGGACGGTGTGGCCGGAGATCTTCAAGGAGCAATAGCTCACGCGCAGGACGTGAAAGGGTGGTGGTGGAAACTGAGAATGTATGGTATGTATAGGATACATCACTCTGTAGAAATTTGTAATGGAATAAGTGAATCAACTCGAGGTGCGAGCCCGAAATCGGACGACTCGCAAAGCCTATTGTACCCGATTTGGGATACATCCCGGACGCGCGTCGGTCTAAGCGTAATTGCCCTTTGCCTCCGTCACCCACCATGGACTATACCCCCCGTCACAATCAGCCGTTCACCCTTGAGCAGGCTGTTCACCTCGATGTGGCGATAATTACCGAGGGTGTGTGGCTTGACGCCGTCATCTGGAGTCGATGTTGATGTCGGCGTCTTCTCTGCAGAGATCTCGCGTCTCCAGAACTCCCTTCAGCACCTGAAGGAGACGCAGGATCTTTTACGGTCACATCTGCAATCAGAAGCAGACCCAGACTTGCAGCAAGCGCTGAACGAGAATGAGGAGGTTATGTGCGTAGCCCAGTGCAGTGCTGAAGTACGATTGCTGACCCTACTCCTTCGTCTGCTCATGTGCGCACGGCATTACAATCACCATCCACCTTCGCTAATTATCTGTTTTCCCCTTCTATTCTACCCGCACGCAGAGGCTCTCAAACCGAACGCATATCCATCCTCCGCATGGCCCTCACACAGAAGGGCATACTTGGCACGTCATCGCACTATGACACTTTCCCTCCGACCGGCCCTGCGCAAGCACAACCGCAAACACGAGAATCGGCACCCTCACCTTCTCAGCCTCCTGCCCCTACTTCCGCCGCTGCCAATGGTGTCAACGGCGCGGGCGAGCAGAGCGAGACATCAGACGAGGACGGCGGGCTTCATCTATGATTGCCTTCCCTTGTGAGGAGCATTCTCTCTGGCCGACAGTGTACATCCGACGACCTTGTATATTATTCCTACACTATATTACAACATTGTCCATCCATCCATCCATAGTTGCACTGTCCGTCTCCCTGTCCCACTTCTCCCAACCTTCCTCCTCATCCACCTTCGCCCATCCCACGCACCCCACCCCACCCCCTCAAAACAACATCACCGACAGCACCTGCGACGCCTCCGACACCTCCAGCACGATCCCGTCGTAGCCGTACACTTGATCTCCAGCTTGAATATGCAGCACGCGACGTGAGAAGGGGAGCAATGTACTTACAATGTGATGCGGAGGAGGGCAGGGTCACCCCGTCCTCGTCGTCGGTGCGGTCGAGGAGCATGGAGGGCGGGGGCTCGCGAGGGGAGAGGAAGTGGGAGATAGTCTCGAACTAAGGTAGGGGTCAGCTGGGTTGGGAGATGGCAAGGAGGGAAGGAAGTGTGCGTACTCGGTCGTAGAAACGCTTGCGGGGAGGGGTGTCTGCGAGGGGTCAACTAGAGTAAACGGGCGCAGGGGTAATGAGTATTACCGTCTTCGTCGTCTTCTGGAGTTCCTTCAATTTCCCAGTTGCAGCGCTTGTATCGCTGGAACAAGGGCGAGCCAGGCTGCCACAAAAGTTGGGCGAAGAAAGCGACCAAACATACGTGAGACGTACAATGTTCGTATGGAGGACGATCTTCTCCACGACGTGCGTCTTCCCAGATATCAGGAAGTCAATGCCGTATCGGAAGTAGTTGTAGAAATCTGGACAGGGGAAGAGGTGTAAGCGGAGTGAATGGGCACAGTATGGTCACGAACAAGATGGCTCTTCGTCCTCTTCCGGAGTCTTCTTTGACGAGTGTATCCGCATACGGTCGTCTTCCTTGTAATGAGTTCGGAGGGGTGGTCCAAGGTCGACGACCAGGTCCTGCGCGGTCGTCTCTCGTAGGCGCACATGTATGGGTGGTTTGTCTGAAGGGTAGAAGTACAAGGTAACACCCTCGTGCACCTGGAAGAAGAATGTCATGTTCAGCGACGATTCACTGGATCTAACCCAGGCTCACTCACCCGTGCCACCGCGCGCGCCACATCACCGTACATCGCAGGGCATTCGAGCACCTCATCCAGTGCGTCGCGCGGTTGACCATCGTCTAGTGTTTGCGAGATGAAGATGCGCTTCACCTCTTGCTTGCGGTCTTCCGTCGCCTTGCCCTTGCCGAGCGCCTCACCCACGCCATCGTCTTCGAAGCTAAACCAAAGCCCAGGGTACCGCAGATCCTCGCCCTGGTATGTCGGACCAAGTGTTCGACTGACATCGACTCGTCGCAGGAGGTCATCCTTTCCCGACAGCACCTTGTCCCGATAGCGCAGGACGAGTGGTGGCGCACTGTCGCGCAGGCGTCGCACGCAGATGGTATGGAGGCGCTGGTGCTTGGCGGAGAAGAGGAGATCTATATGTGGGCGAAGGTGAAGGACGACGGGGGTGAGGCCGGTGGTTGATTCTGGATCGTACTTGACGTCAACCTGAGGGAAGATGTGTTGGAGACCGCGAAGGACGTCGAGGACAGTCCAGAGGGAGGAGCCTGGCTTGGTGTCAGAGCATACTCGAGTGGTACAGCACGCCACACACCAATCTCGAACATCCCCAAGCCCTCACTGGGCCGCACATCGAGATCAAGCACACCGAGCATGATGACGGACAGGTGTTAGGCGCCTGGTGGTCGCAGACAAGAGCGGGTGACCGCCCCGGTCAGCCGGACAAGCACATCGGGCACGTGGCCTAATCAAGCGCGTCGCGTCGGCGAGACGCGTCTCGGACAGAACGATCACCGCGCGATGTCGGACGCTAGGCAGAGGCTCATCGTCAAGGTGAGCTCACAGTTACATGGGGGTAGATGTGTGCTGACCGTGTCGTAGGTCTTCAGGAAATACAGCAACTCCCTCGGACCTGATGCGCTTGCCCTGGTTGAGGACATCCTTGACGAATACGAGGACTGGGATGAGGCCGAGATTGAAGAGAGTTTGGATCACCTTGCAAGGGAATACAACAAACAGGATGGTACGCGCACTTTGCATGCTGCAATGAACAACCACTGAAGGGTGTTCTTCCCTCCCCAGATGCGGTCATGAAAGTAAACGTCGACGTGCTACGACGTGTCTTCTACTCACTACAAAACGCGAATGACGATCCTGGGGACCTACGGCAAACCCTTGATGCCGATTCGCATCTCTTCGTCGTCGACTCCTTCGAGATGCCTCTGTGGAACTGGTCTCCCGAACGAGGTACCTTCGAAAAGTGAGTTGCAGCTCTCGGTGGTGTTTGGTCGGACTGAGCAAGCTTCACAGAGTGAACACGCCACTGACAGTATCTGGAACGCCAGAGTCTCGCGTATTGTCCGTGCGGAACAGATTGAACATTATCAAGCAATGCGTCTTGCGAAACGAGCACTTCGCGCCGTCTACATTGCCGTCCAAGGATCGCGAGCGCCTTGTCACGGCACGTAAATCTACGATACGTCAGTAGACGTTACTACGGGCTAACATCTACTCAGCTCAAGTCTACAAAACAACTACTCGGTCGCGCAGGAGAGCGCTTCCTCCTGTTGGGCATGCTGGCGCATAACAAGGAAGGAAAGCTCGTCCTTGAAGACGCGGACGGTAGTGTCGAGCTTGACTTCACCCATTTGGTGGGTGGTCCGACTGATGTTAATCTGATGTTGCTCATGGAGTTACAGGATGAACCGGGTGATGGCTTATTCGTCGAGGGCTGCTTCGCACTGGTAGAGGGCGAGTATACGCCAGACGGGGCTTTAGAGGTTATAGCTATCGGACAGCCGCCTTGCGAGCCGAGAGACGTTGCACGGTAAGTCGATGGCCACACGTTGCCAACCATGCGCTGACGGCGGCAGGTCAATATATGGCCATATCGACTTCCTAGGCAAGGGCGCGACCTCACTTTTGGAAGATGTGCGTATTTTTCATCGGGCATATCGACTGGAACTGAATTCCTAACAGACCCAATTTGCCACACGCGTCCAAGAAGACTTCGAGAACATGCAGTTCTTTGTGCTGTCCGACGTCTGGTTGGATCACCCGCGAACATTACCAGGGCTCCGCCTTATGTTCGAAAACTGCGTCGCCAACGACTTCGTCCCCAAAGTCATCGTCCTATGCGGCAACTTCACTACACAGTCCATCTCCCACGGCGACGGCCGTGACATCCAACGATACCAAGGTAAGTCTTCCCTCCCCCCTTCTTCCACATCTACCAGGCCCTACACCTCTAACCCCTCTCACAGAAAACTTCGACGCCCTCGCCGACCTCATCGCCTCCTTCCCCGACCTCACCGCCGCCACCCACTTCGTCTTCGTTCCCGGGCCCCTCGACATCGCCCTCAACGGCCCCGTCCTCCCCCGCAAGCCCCTCATGTCCGCCTTCACCGCCCGCCTGCGCGCCAAGGTCCCGCACGTGCACTTCGCGACGAATCCGTGCCGTATCAAGTTCTTCCACCAGGAGATTGTGGTGTTTAGGGAGGACTTGATGGCGCGGATGTTGAGGAATATGGTTGGGGTGAAGCCGGATGTGGCGGGGGAGGATTTGAAGAGATATGTGAGTTAGAAAAGTGAATTTGAGTGTCGGGCGGAAGGCTAACGCGAGCATCTGTAGCTCGTGCAGACGGTGTTGGACCAGGCGCACATGAGCCCGTTCACACTCAACATCCAGCCTGTGCTCAGCGACTTCGACCACTCGCTACGGCTATACCCATTACCAACGGCGGTATGTTGCTTCCTACATATCAACTCCAAAACATGATTAACATTGCCGTAGGTTGTGCTCGCAGACAAGTACGACCGCTACAAAATCACGTATACGGGTTGCCATGTGTTCAATCCTGGTAGCTTTGCGTCGGGGAAGTCATATGTATTCTCGACCTACCAGCCTTCGCAAGTCAACTCTGAAGAATGGTAAGCTTTCTACCATCACTGGTATCTCCTCTCTTCTGACGGCCTCGCAGCGTGATCGACATGCCGATTGAGAATTACTGAGGTGAAGGCACTGCTTGTTGTCTTGCACGTATGGTCTGCTGTAGATACTTTTAGAGTCTAACACCTTCTGGGAGCTCTCCTTGAGATCTGGAAACTCTGCGTCTGTTCGTCAAGTTTGTTGTCCATTCAGAGTGACCCCACCGCAATCGTAAGCGCTGAGTTCAACATTCCCCTCGGCATCTGCCGAGTCGATCTGGACCGCCGGGTGATGCGGAGAGCGCGCCGACGATCATGGCTGCTCCGAACGTCGACTGTCCTCCCCGCAATGCTCGCCCTGCGCGGTGCAAGATGGGCTTCACGTCCCTTGACAGCCCTTGCCCGTCGTACGGCACCACTTGCGCTTCCTCGACCCCAGCGCCGCCAATTCACTGAGGGCCTATGCGAGGGCTTTATTGAGCTCGCACAGGTCATGCCCTATCCGGACTCGTTCCCCACATATGCTACGTCTCTTATCTTGATGACGGTGTTGTCGAGGCTTGTGCAGCTTCCCTTTGCGTATAAGGTGCGTAGTGGTGTGGTAAGAAGGGTACCCTAGCTCATGTACAGTACAGGGCAGACAGCGCTATGAGCGCGCTCAAGCGCTCGTCCAGTCCGAGCTCGCTGCCATGCGGCCCACCATCTCGCAGCATGTGCTGAAGGAGATGAAGCTCGCCGGTGTGAAAGCCGACCTCGAGACCATGAAGAACATGCACAAGAAGCGGCAGGCCGAGCTCGTATGTCTCCTCCATCCTGCCTTTCCCTTCCCCTTCCCCACTCACCCTCCCCTCCCCCAGCTCAACAGCTACCGCAAAGAGCTCCTCAAAAAGCACAACGCCAGCTCCCTCCGCCAACTCATCCTCCCCAACATCGTCCAGGTGCCCATCTTCCTCGGCCTCACGCTCCTCACCTACCGCCTCTGCACCGAGCCCACGCCGCTCGAGATGGAGTCCTTCTTGTGGATCGACTCCCTCGTGCGCCCGGACTCGTCGATGATCGTGCCCGTCGCGCTGGGCGTGGCGACGTTCGCGATGGCGGAAACGCGGAGCTGGACGATGACGGCGGCGGAGAAGGCGCAGCAGGATAGGGCGCGGACGCAGAGGAGGCTGCGCGCGGCGGAGGGGAAGGTGGAGTTCAATATTGCGGAGAGCATGAAGAGTGCGATACGGCTGGTTGCGCTACCGCGTATCATTGTGACGAGCTTCGCGCCTGCGGTACGTGCATCGTCTCGGTCAATGTCGATGTATGACTGACATGAGTATAGGGTTTGGGCATTGTTTGGCTTACGAACTCAGTGTTCGGTCTGATACAGAACGTTTGCTTTGACATTATCTCAAGGCGAAACCGGCCTGCTGAAGTCGAAGGCGCGCCGAAGTTGCAAACACCTTCGGCTCCGCCATCACCGCCGGAGACACCTCTGGTTGCCCACATTCGCAAGGTCTCGCAAGCCTCATCCAAGCTAGCAGCAGACGTGCCGCCACCTACAACTACTCCGTCGACATCGACCACACCTCCAGCCAAGCAACGGAAGTCGAGCAAGCACCGCCACGCACGACCATAGCACTAGGCTTCTTCGCAGGACGTGCGACAGCGCCAGTAAGTCCTATTCTCCCCTTAAACAGCAGGATTACAACTGTGGTCGGAGGGAACCGTGCATTACAGCGATACGTTCGCGCGCTGGTTCCCCATGACGCTTTCTTGATCTAATCTGACTTGTTCTTTGCCTACCTTCATCCTCCCGCAATCCTCGCTGATGCTCTTCACAGCAGTTTTCTCATCTCTTACGACGCACCGAAGCACTATTGGACTGGCGCGCAAATGCACATTCCGCGCGTCGATGCCTGCTGTTTGGAGGGAGGGGGTGTCGCATTACGGGTAGTATAGATACAGCAAAATATAGTCAGAAGGGTCACCTAGTGATCACCAAGATAAAGCACATCTCAGGAGCATGGACGCAGTCGTACATGACGGGACGAAATACGGGGAAGTTGCATCTACCCCAGGCCGGCTATTGGGCCTCGTATGCGTCGCGCAAGCTGTATGTCTCGCGCCATTATCGTGACGCGTTTGGCGTGGATGGCACAGAGGTTGCTAAGGAGAGGACATTCAGCTTGACGAGGAAAGGGGAAAAGGAAGGTGTACTCACGCGTCTTCGAATAGATGAACCAGGAAGGCCTCGGTGGCTTCCTGCAAGGCAAGGATAGCCGAACTCTGCCAGCGTAGGCCCGTGTCGCCGTACTCCGTCGTGTCGGTCATCATGTCCAACGCAACTTCGCGCACCTAGCGATCGGTCAGCGGTGCGCGCAGCGTGGTGGCAGACCCCGACTCACCAGCCTTGCAAAGGGCAGCTTGCGGATGAGCAGATCCGTGCTCTTCTGGTACTGCCGGATCTCGCGCAGAGCCTTCGTGCCCGGGCGGTAGCGCCGTTTCTTGTGAGGTTCGTCTGCCGAAACAGGGTCAGCATCCCTTGCTTCCAACCGCCACCTCTGCAACGTACCTTGGCCAGGGGGCTGATCAGCCACCGAGAACCGCGGCGCGCGTCCGCCGGTGCTCTTCCGCGCCGTCGCGCGGCTCTTCTTCGCCGGCGAGCCATGCTCATCCGACAGTCCGCTCGGACGCGCCTTGCGCTTGCCAGCCGTGGTGGTAGACATCGTAGAGGGGGTGTCGCGGGGGGGTTATACGCGCGCTTTGTGCGTGGATGACGTGTCAAAGCGAGAGGGAGGGTGAGGAGAATAGTGATAAAGACTCTGGGAAGGATAGGAGAAAAGATGGACGGGAAGCGAAAGGGAACCGGACAAGGGGCAGTCCAAACGCGGGCATTGTTCGATTTGTCGCGGCCCGTGGGAACCGGTCCCGGCGCTCGGCACCGGGTGACCGCGTCGCACGTGTCGGAGTCACGCGTCGAAGCTGGCCTTTGTTTCCATAAATGTGAACTCAATGCAAGTTTACTGCTTCGCTCAGACTGCCATCTGAGAGACAATTGAGACAAAGCTATGGCCAAAGACGACGCTGTGGTGACTGGTTACTATCGCTACACCGACATCTGGTTCAACTGGTGAGCGATGAAGTTCGACGTTGTGCGTGGGGAATTCTACTGACATTAGGCGCCGTAGGCCAGATGCGCTGACGGAGGAACAGAAGACCGTCGTCAAGGCTGTCTTGGGTCAGCTTAATGTTTTTGAATGTGTTTAGTCATGACTGACCTCGATCTGCAGCCCACGACGCGCTCGTAGACCCTAATCATCCGCTGCACGTTGATGGCGTTGAAGGAGTCCAGCTTTATCTGGGTAACTATCACGTTACATCACAGCTATGTCTATGCCTCATATCGATACAGGTACCTTCCCCAATGGCCAGTCGCGCCTGCTGTTCTCGTCGGCGCAGATTGATTATGTCCGTTACTGGCTGCACGCGATGGGCCTGACGGAGACTGAGATCCCGCTTCCCTACTCAAACTGCCTACTTCTCGAGTCCAGCCTCCGTCAGGTCTCTCCTATCTCCTACAAGAATGGAGGCGACCTTCGCGGCGCTATCAAGGTATAGCACATCATGTCTTCCCCTCTCCAGGAAGTCCTCATCATCGTCCTCTAGCAAATCGACAAGAACAACAAGAAGCTCAAGAAGTCCGATCCCTTTCTAGGCACCCGACGCGAGCAGTTCGAGACTGTGCGCAAACTGTGGAACAGTAAGACCGGGACGTGGTTCGCGATGGACTTCGAGCAGTGGGAGCGCGATTCGACGATGACCACCGAGTTCGGATACAGCCTCACGAAGTGGGAGGATGGAACGGCTGTTGGCGAGTGTGGACATTATGTGGTGAAGGAGTACCGTGGCTATCGTAATGGCCAGTACGTCCAGGACAACCGAGACGTATGAGTCACCTCTCGCTTCCCGCTCGATTGCTCGAACTAATTGATCATATAGCACTACAACTTTGGAGAGACACAAGACATCACGAAGAAGGGCTTGAAGGAGAAGATCGCGGAGATGCTGACAGAGATGGGGAAGAAAGGACCTGTCTTCTTAGTCTTCCATGACTACAGAGGCGACATACAGTGAGCACACTGGCTTCTTGGGTCGTGGCCATGGGGCTCATATGTCCCCCCCAAGAACCCTCAAGTCAAAGCAGATTGAGGCGCCTCTTAGTGATTTGACTTACCTGATTCCCGACACGCCTCCCGAGAAGGGCATGGTCGTTGTCGACACGTCTGAGGTCTTTGCGGGGCTCGAAGGCGAAGGCGACACGGCCAACCGCAAGTCGCTAGAGCAAGTAGCTCGCCTGCTGGATCTGCACCCGCAGTTCATGCACAACGCGGGGAACGATGCTCATGTACGTTCGGTTTACTGTCACAGTTTCCATCTAAGGTCATGGCCCTTTTAGTACACTATGCTGGCGCTCAAGGAGATGGCTGGTGGCGAGCAGCTCGACATGCAGCGCGAGCGGCGGTGGCCGAAGAAGACAGGTGCGACGGCGGAGAGCTCAGTGAAGGTGCAGTGGGAGGACTGGGAGCTGGATCCGGAGTATGAGGACACGCAGGCCGTTCTCGACAGCCTGGCCGCCAGTGGCAAGGGCTACGATCCTTACACGGGCCAACTGATGGAGGACGACGAATCTGACTACGACTGAAGGCACGGAAAAATGTAGCAATTCTCTTGGAACTCTATATCTCGTACCCATTCTTGTACTCCCTAGCTAGCTTGTATACTGTACCAATACCCACCGACTGTCCTCATTACACGCAGCAATTGTTCACCCAATTGGAAAGTCGGCGCGTCGGGCGGCGATATGGGCTGCACGCCGGCCCGACTTCGTCCGCGCTGCGTGGCCGGCCGGGGCCGAAAAATGTCGCGCGCTGGACGAGCTGGCCCCAACGGGAACGCGCGATTCGATTCCGACCTTGTCCCCAACCCTCACTCATGCTCTCCCTCGCACGCATCGCCGCACGCCGCGCGCCCCTCGCTGCCCGCCGTCCCGTGCCCCTCGCCGCCGCACGCGCAACGCGCTGGGCGCGCACGTATGCGACCGAGAGCGAGCACACGGTGCGTAGCGGCGAGCGCGGCGCAAACAACGACTCATGCATTCCCTGCAGATGACCGTGCGCGAGGCGCTGAACGCGGCGATGGAGGAGGAGATGCTGCGCGACGAGACGGTTTACATCTTGGGCGAGGAGGTTGCGCGCTATAACGGTGCCTACAAGGTGTGTGCTACTTCCCCTGGCGTGCAGCACATTCTAAATCCCTCGTCAGGTCACCAAGGGCCTTCTCGACAAGTTCGGCGAGCAGCGTGTCGTCGATACCCCCATTACCGAGATGGGCTTCGCTGGTATCGCAGTGGGCTCCGCACTCGCCGGTCTCCGTCCCATGTATGCGTGCACCCACCCCATTCTCTCCTACGCATACTGACATGCGCTAAGTTGCGAGTTCATGACGTTCAACTTCGCGATGCAGGCCATTGACCAGATCGTCAACTCCGCCGGCAAGACGTACTACATGTCTGGTGGCAACGTGCCCTGCCCGGTCGTCTTCCGTGGCCCCAACGGTGCCGCTGCAGGTGTCGCCGCGCAGCACTCGCAGGACTACGCATCGTGGTACGGCCAGGTGCCTGGCTTGAAGGTCGTTTCCCCGTGGAGTGCGGAGGACTGCAAGGGCTTGTTGAAGGTAGGCATCTCGTACCACCTTCCATGTTGTACCACTTCTGACATGGCACGCTCTGTTAGTCTGCCATCCGTGACCCGAACCCCGTCGTCTTCCTCGAGAACGAGATGTTGTACGGTGTCCAGTTCCCCATGTCGCAGGAGGCGATGTCCGAGAACTTCCTGCTCCCGATCGGCAAGGCCAAGGTTGAGCGTGAGGGCTCGGACGTCACCCTTGTCGCGCACAGCAAGATGGTCACCCACTCGCTCGAGGCCGCCGACTTGCTCGCCAAGGAGGGTGTCAAGGCTGAGGTTATCAACTTGCGCTCCATCCGCCCTCTTGACATCGACACCATTAAGGCGTCGGTCAAGAAGACCAACCGGTACGTGTCGCGTTCGTCTTGATTTTAGGGAGCTTACTGATACCCCTGCAGCCTCGTCATCGTTGAGGGCGGCTTCCCCGCATTCGGTGTCGGTTCGGAGATCTGCGCGCAGATCGTCGAGAGCGAGGCCTTCGACTACCTCGACGCCCCCGTCGAGCGCGTCACCGGCGCCGACATCCCCACCCCCGTAAGTGCTCTCCCTTCAAATGCGCTTAACCCTTGCTCATATGCATCCCTAGTACGCCACCAACCTCGAGACCCTTGCCTTCCCGGACACCAACTTGATCGTCAAGGTCGCAAAACGGGCCCTCTACAGGACCAACTGATTGCCTTTCGCGAGCGCGTGCATCGCCTCTCGTGGGCGTGCGTGCCTGGGGACCGGCTAGTAGACTACGGGTAGACTAGGTATTCATACTTGAAAACCTTCTAATGTTGCATGATTGGAAGGAGTAGGGACTAATGCACTATGAGGGGTCGGATTACTGCAAACCACTTGTGTGAAGCAGATCCTCATGCTGGATCGCAGTGTATGTCGAGCAAGTATACAGAGGGCGATGGTCATTTGACGACTAGGCTGCATACTGAGCGCGTGCTGTGTACCAAATCCCATCCGGAGTCGTCGTGGCTCGCGCATACTTCAGCAGCAACTTGTCCCTCTCCTTCGAGTCGATGGCGATATCCGTCAAGAAGGGCGTGATGTCCTCGCTCTTCCACTTTGGGCGCGTCAGGAAGAGCTCGCCGAAGCGTGCAGCGGGCGCGACTGGTAGGGCGGATGAGGGGAAGTACTTGAGAGGTCCCGGACCACCGTCGAGGTCGGTGGTAACGATGTAGTTGCCCTGGGAGGAAAGTTAGCACACGGTAGACGAGAAGAGGGAGAAGGGAAAACTCACAGCTAGCAAGGGCAACTCGCAAAGCTGCTCAAATGCGTCCGTCGCAGCCTCGCGCCACCGTTCCAGCAAGGCTACCTCTGTGATAGGGTCGTGCTGAGGCAAGCGGTCAGCTCAAGCGCGCCTCTTTCTCCTTCTCATTCACTCAACTCACCCTATGCTCCCTCAAAATCCCCAGTCCAATCTCGCGTACAACCGCGCGTGCATCCATCGCCCACTTTCCCTCCGCAATCGTGCCGAACCAGCCCAGCACTTGCCCCGAGACCGCGCGCGGCACGTCGTCCGCGTCCGCGAGTGCGTTGGTGAGCGTCTCGACGGGCGCGGCATCCGGCTTGAGGTTGTGCGCGACGAGCTGGTTGAGGACGAGTTCGAGGAAGCGGAGCAGGTAGGAGGGGGAGATGGGGCGGAGGTGGCCTGAGAATGGAAGGTGAGGTTAGTTGAATTGGCATGGACGGGAGGGACGGGAGGAACGGGAAGAACAAACCATTTAGCTGCAGAATGCGCCGGTCGCGTAGCCCGCGGTCGAGTTCTGCGTCGCTGGCTTGTACGCTGTCGCGGACGGATTGGTATGTGACTGGTTGAGTGGCTGGCGCGTCCTGTACCTCCTGTTTAGCCTCCATGCTTATTACAGCCCAAGATGAACCTACCCCCTCGTCGTCTTCCATCTCATCCTCTTCCTCCCCATCATACTCCTTCCCTCGCAAGAGGCCCGCCAGCTGGTGCAGCTTCGGCACGCACTTCGAGAGCTCGATGACCTCGTTGATCTGATCGCGCACAACGATAGCTTCGCGGTCAGCATCAGCATCCTCCGCTGGCCTGTCCTTCTCTAGCTGCAGGTCCCCGTCCGAGGGCGTCACCACAAGTACGGAGTTCGACAGGACGACAGAGCGCATGCTGTACGTCGTGTCGTTCGTACACAGTACCGCATCTTCGTTAGGTCGACCTTTGATAGTTAGCCTGCGTCAATCAGCATGTCCATTCCCCTCGATGGATTGCATCGCTCACGTCGGAGGGCGTGTGGCGGTCGCAGCCGACTCGATGAGTGCGCACACTTCGGGTGGCAATTCGAGCAGTTTGAACGTGCCGCTCTCGTCGAAAGACGCCGCCGAGAAGGCGAGATCGTACTCGGACGCCATTGATCGAGGAGATGGCGAGCAGAGGAAGGAAGTTGAGAACAAGGGACGCGTCGGTGATCAAACACGTCTCGTCACATTCGCGTCGCGCGACGTGCAGTCACATCCCAACCAGCAGAGAGGTTTGAAAGTCGGACTCTAGAAAACGAACGACCGCATACGGTACATCTGGAACGCTGAAGATATAATTACTGCTAAGTATGGGCCTTCCCACCCTCCAATCCGATCTAAGTAAGTGCGCCTCTGATTTAGAGGCAGGTAGTCTGCACGATCATGTCCGTGACTCGGTAGGGGTCTAGAGGGGGAATTAGATCGATGCACGCATGCTCCGAGAAGATCGCAAACATACCAATGTTGGAGGCTGGGCGACGGTCCTCCAGGTAGCCGAAGCCCTGCGCGGCGACGTTACGGGGGATACGGATGGACGCGCCACGGTTGGCGACGCCAGAGCTGAAGCTGCCAATGTGGCCGGTTTCATGGCGGCCGGTGAGACGGAGGTCGTTGTCCTCGCCGTACACAGCGATGTGCTCGTTGTGCTTCTTCGCGAGCTTCTCGATGGCGGCGTTGATCGCCTGGATGCCACCGGGGTTGCGCATCGCCTCCGTCGAGTAGTTGGTGTGCGCACCGGCGCCGTTCCAGTCGCCAGCAAGGGGCTTCGGGTGGAAGGAGACCGTGATACCCCACTGCTCGGCTACGCGGATGAGAAGGTAGCGGGCCATCCAGAGGTGGTCGCCCATGGTGATGCCCTCACAAGGGCCGACCTGGAACTCCCACTGCGAGGGCATGACCTCCGCGTTAATTCCGCTGATGTTGATACCAGCGTACAAGCAGCAGCGGTAGTGGGCCTCAATCAGATCGCGGGCGAAGACCTTGCCGGCACCTGACCCAGGATCAGCCGCTATGTTTTGGGTGGTCTCACGATCAATACGTACCGGCACCGCAGTAGTATGGGCCCTGGGGACCCGGGAAACCACCCTTGGGCCAGCCATAGGGACGGCCATCCTCGCCGAACAGGGTGTATTCCTGCTCGATGCCGAACCACGGGTGCTCGTCCTTGGCGAGGTCCATCGTCTTCTTGGCATTGTGACGGTGGTTAGTGCGGTTGGGGGTGCCGTCGTTGTTGTAGCACTCTGCCAGGACGAGGATGTTGTCGCCACCGCGGAATGGGTCCTTGAAGATGGCAGCAGGGCGGAGGTAGACATCGGAGTCATTTCCCGGGGCCTGGTTGGTGGAGGAACCGTCGAAGTCCCAAATACGGAGCTGACCGATGTCCGTGACCTTCTTGGACACAGTCTGTGGGCGTGCTTTCAGTGGAGGTCTGTGAGGGATTTCTGCTGGTGCCCACCGTCGTCTTGGAGCGCAGACCACCGTCGCCGTCGATCCAGACATCTGCGATAAGATCAGCGCGATTCGCGGTCGGTGGGGGCTGCAGCTTACACTCCGCCTGAACCTTGTCGCCCTGGTCGAGGGCGAGGAAAGGCTGGAGGAGATCGTTGCGGTAGGTGGCGGTCATTGCGGACAACTGGATGGCGGAATGAACCAAGAAGATTTGGGGACCACCGCCGAGTCACCTGCTTTATATCTAGTGACAATAACTCCATATGGAAAACAGCCGGAAGTATCTCAGGGACCAGTCGGCCGTCGGCTATTGGGCCAGGCCTGCTCGCCTCTCCGAGCGTTCGATAAGCGCGCCATCACACATCCCGCTCCTGTCGCGAGCCATCGATTTGTGCGCGATCCCGCAGTGCTCACAAGCCCTCTGCGGCCAGAAAATGCTGCTCAAGCCCCCTCAAGAGCGTTGTTCCTACGTCAACGCGGAATGACATATGGATCAAAGTGCCACACGGCGGCGCCGACGCTCCGCCCAGAGCCCCACGGCTCATCGCCCCGGAAAAGGCAGTTCATACGCAGGCGCGATGCGGCAAGATCCCATTCGCTGAGCACACAAGGCTGGGCAGTGAATTGCATCCAGAATACAACACGATAACGAGAGCGATACACGACAGAAATGCCTGGGTCTCTACGCAGCATGAGCCGGTCACGCGCCGCGCTACCAGGCGCCGCGAGCATCTGGCGAGCAGGATACGACAGCCTTCACTAGCTGACAGATAGACGCGCGTGCCTACATCAGGGGACCTTGAAAGGAGATGGTCTGCTTGTCGTCGAGCGGCGATACGACGATGGGGCTAACCGCTTCTAGAACCCAGGCGAGCCATTGTATCTTCGGAATTCTCTTGCTCCTCGACCGTATCAGCCTGCGTTACCTGGAAAGGACTAGTCAATACAATCTATCCGTTTCAGGTCGCCAGTGGCCACATACCACCCTGAGGACGGACTTCTTGGACGACTCTTGCAATTCGCCTGCGATGATCAACTCGTCTAGAATCTACGCGGTCAATGGGTTAGTGAACGTAATGCAGCAGCGTTTGGACACGTTTCGTACGGAGTATGCCTTCTGGAAATTGAAGATCCTGCGAGAACGAGCATTCAGATCGCGTCCCTGCGTTCATTTATACGACCACACGTACAAGTCCAGCTCGCACACCTGCAACGACTGTCAGCATGCAAGCAAAGCTACGCCCCGGCATACAGGACGTACGTTTCCAAAGTAGCGGTCAAGGACCTCCACGTAGCGATGGATGATCTCCAGCGTAATCAGCTCGTTGTCGCTCGAGCTAATGCCGCATACGAAGAACAGCGAGGCGTAGCGCCGGTATACGACCTTCGTGTCTATTCAAGGTCAGCGCTTGGCACGTCACGTAGACACTCTTTACGCACCCTTGTACTCAAGGAAGTTGCACATCCTCGTTCGTCTGGCGAGCACGAGCTGCGTCACGTCCTTAATGATCTTGGCCTTGACCTTCGGCGCCATCGTGGAGAACCATTTCGCTAGGCGGACTTTGCCTATAATCTCAGAGATGAGAGGCTGCCTTGGGAAGCACAAAAAAGCAGCATGCCTTGCCGCGAAACGAGCAGGATGTAGTTGATCATCGCAGTGAATGACTGCCGAAAGCAGCAACGCGCTGGGCAAAGCGGCGGGCCTGCGCACGTGTCACAGTGATCGGCATGCCTCGGCCGACGGAGCGCCGCCAACACAATGCAGTTGACGGCGCCTCCCCCACTCCCCGCCGCGGCCCCCATAGCCCCCGCGAATTCTCCACGGACAAGTGCTTGGTCTGATCGACCACTTGAATGCGCGACAATAGGGAGCGATGCGATCGATGCAAGTACATACGGTGTACGGCAGGATAATCACAGGTCAAAGTCCGAATCATCGTCGTCGTCCCTTGCAGTACTCCGTATGTTCTTCTGCGTCCTGGTATTTGTGGACGTAGCAGCGGACTTCATGCGCCTCTCCCCCCTCTCACTCTCATCCGAATCAGAGTCTGCATCGCTGTCGTGCCCCTTGGGTAACCGCTTCGGAGGTATGATAGCACCCGCGACGATCAGCAGCGCTTCCAGCTCTATAAACCCCGTCAGCATGCTTCCTTGCGCACAACACCATCACCAACCCTCTATCCTCCTTTCCCTATCCTTCCCCCAGCTCACCAGCTGGTTCACAAGCTCTCCCGCGCGATAGACGAGGAACATCGGTATTCGCTCATCCGGCAGGTTCGGGATGCACTTGTCGCCCACAATAGATACGAACTTCGTGCGTGGATGCCGCGCCGCGAGGATTTCGACATGCCGCTTGACGAGGTCGGACCGCGGGATCCTGCGCGCTTGCCGTTAGCTCACCCACCCAGCATCGTATGCCAACATACAACGCACCCATCTTTGTACAGGAAGCACACCACGCCCGTACCCAGCCCCTTCTTGGGTTTATCCTCGTTCCCCTTGCGATCATCATCGTCCAGATCCTCGTCCTCCGCCTGCACGTCTTCCCCCGGCTCGTTCTCCATACTTGCCTCCGTCACTTCCCTCGTATAGTCGTCCCTCCCGATCGGATACACCCTCCCAAACCGCCCCAGCTGGCGCTCCTTCTTCGCCTCCGCCTCTCGTTGCTTGCGCAACCGCTCGAGGTAGCGTTCCGTCTCCTCATCCGCCTCCTCTGCGAGCTCGCGCAGCTCGTCGTCGAGCATCTCCTCGTACTCTTCCTCTTTCGTCTTCAGGACGGGGGACGGAGAGCGGGACTTCGGGGGGAGGGCGGGGAGGATGCCATGTTTGCGGAGGGCGTCGTTGCTAGGGGGGACGCGCTCAGTACGGTGGCTAAGCGCGCGATCGGGGAAGTGGCGCGTACAACTCAGTGTCTTCATTAGGGTTCAGCGTCATCTTGGTTGGATGAGGTCGTGCTCTCAAGGGTCTCGGCTATTTGAGGGGGGATGTTACTCGCAGCAGCAGACGTGGCGCGCACAGAATGAAGCACGAGATTCGCAGTCAATGTGCGCAGGCAAGGCGCTCAGGGGACTAGCTGATGGTCGATTTTCCCACGATGCTATCGTGTGTCCCCATAAGGCAGGCTTTTTGCGAAGGGAAATCGAGGCCGGCTTTTGTCTACTGCTAGGCTGGAATATACAAGATGATACATTGCTACTTTTACCTTCTCCTAAGTGGCCCTCAATACCGGTCTGGGCATTTTTTCTTACTGCTGCGCTCTCGACAGCCGAATGCGCACCGCATTCGCGTGCGCCCCCAGTCCCTCGCAGTCCGCCAGTGTCGCAACGATGGGGCCAAGGCCCTTCAGTCCCTCCGCCGTAATCTCCTGCGACGTGAGGTGCTTTTGGAACGATTGCGTGTTCACGCCGCTGAATTGCCGCGCGTAGCCGTTCGTCGGGAGCGTGTGGTTCGTGCCCGATGCGTAGTCGCCACAGCTGTGATGGGGGGTTAGCATATCCCGCGTATACAGTGAAAGTGATAATGAGGGTTCGTAAGCAATGGTCTGCGGAATGGACCTCACCTCTCCGGCGTATACGGCCCCACAAATACACTGCCGGCATTCTCGATCGCAGCGACGTGCGCGGGCGCGTTCTCAAGGTGCAGAATAAGATGCTCCGGCGCATAGTCATTTGAGAACGCGATCGCCTCCTCCACGGATGAGGTTTTGACAATAAGACTCTTGGGAATGGATTCCCGGATGATGTCCACGCGCGGAAGAGCACGAGCCTGCTTGTCAACTTCGGCCTCGATGGCAGCGATGGCAGAGTCGTCGAGAGAGACAGAGACAAGGACAACTTGGGAGTCGACGCCGTGCTCGGCTTGCGACAGGAGGTCGGCGGCGACGAAGGCGGGGTCGGAGGTGTGGTCCGCGATGACCTGAAGTCATGTTAGCTGAACGGTCTCAGGCGGTAGTGAACAGATATGCAACTCACCAGAACCTCCGACGGCCCTGCTGGCATGTCGATAGAAACCAGCGCATCGGTATCGTTTTGCACCAGCATCTTCGCCGCCGTCACCCACTGGTTACCAGGCCCGAAGATTTTGTCGACCTTGGGGACGGTGGCCGTGCCGTACGCGAGTGCTGCAACAGCTTGTGCGCCACCGGCCTTGAGTATGGCGCTCGCGCCGACGAGCTGCGCAGCGTACATGACCTCAGGAGAGATGCTACCATCAGGACGTGGTGGTGTGGCCATCACAATCTCGCGGCAGCCTGCGACCTGCGCGGGTACGCCGAGGTGAAGGGCTGTCGAGGGCAGAATGGCCGTGCCACCGGGGACGTACAAGCCGACGCGAGCGACTGGCCTGGCGAAGCGTCTGCAGACCACCCCTGGCATCGTCTCTACGGACAGCGGTGCAGAGTCGAGCTGCGCAGCGTGGAATCTCTTGACGTTGGCATACGCCGCGTCGATCGCTTCGCGCACGGCGGGGTCGAGTCCAGCAGTGGCTTCCGGCGCGAACGGGGGACGAATGATCACCGACTCGAGCTGCACGCGATCGAACTTCGCAGTGAGCTCGATGAGCGCGGCGTCGCCCCGCGCACGGACGTCGTCCACGATCGGCTTCACCTTCGCGATCATCTCGTCCGAACGCAAGACCGGGCGGCGTAAGAGTGCAGCGCGCTCTTCCTTGGAGGCGGCGGCGAGATCGGAGGTGCGCATGCGAATGGGCGCATCGGGGTCGATGGGTGCTGGCTTGGGAGGCGGCGCGGCCTGCGCAGGCTTGACGAACTGCGGCTTTGCGTTCCCGGGCCGGCGTGTAACGCGCGCGGCCTTCTTGTCGAGGGAGCGCTCGATGTCAGCGATACCGACACCCGATGCGATGCATTTGGTGAGGGCAAAGTAGAGGAGATCGGCGGCCTCAAAGGCGACGTCGTCCGAGGTCTCCGCGCGGCAGAGCTCGTCTGCCTCCTCCGTGATCTTGCTTTGCAGCAGCGACGCGTCGTTGAAGAGACGCTTCGTGTACGATCCTTCTGGCGCGGATGCGAATCGTGATGCCAGGGTATGCTCGAGAGCGGCCAGCCCCTTGAGCTCTCCGAAGCACGACCCCCGATCGAGGTGGCAGAAACCCGCGCCGTGCTGGACGACGCGGAATTCGAGGCTGTCCGAGTCGCAGTCGACGCGGATGCCTACGACGTCCTGCGTGGCGCCTGAAGTCTCTCCCTTCCTCCATAGACCATGCTTGCGTGACTGGTAGACACCCTTACCAGTGAGGATGGTCTCCTTGACCGACTCCGGCGAGGAGTAGACGAGACCAAGGGAGTGACCAGTCTCGTCGCAAACGACGGTCGGAAAGAGGCCGTCTGGACGATCGGAGATGAGGGGGGCGAGGAACGCATCGGCGACGTTGATTTGTGAGGGGGAGGTGGCACCGAGTGTGAGGTGGGAGCAGGGGAGGACGAGGGTAGCCGACACGCCCTTGAGTGCGCGGATGTCTGATGGGGAAGGAGGGGAAGTAGTGGTGGGGAGTACATGCACGGACGTCTTGCCGAAGAATTTCGAGATCGAGGAGATGAGGTCAAGATCGTACGTCGGTGCCTTCACAAGCACTCCAGAGACGCCGCTGGTGATCTTGGCCGAGACGGCGCTAAAGTTGTTCACGTCCAAGAGTACGACGAGGCGTTCCGCGGGGATCACATCAACGGCATCCTTCGCCCATGAGAGGGGGATAATGATCTTGTCCGCGCCAGCATCGATCCACGCGATGAGCTCGTCGACGTTGAGTGTAGAAGCATGATCGACGAGGATGAGTGAGTGAAGGGGGACGTCTCCGCCGGCCAAGCGTGATGATGGGACGACGACTGGACCAATGCGCTCGAGGGACGTTAGCAGCGCATCGTCCTCAGCGTCGAGGAGGGGCAAGAAGGGCGACATGGGCGTTGAGAACGAGATGACTCCTCGCCGCCGCGATCTGGACAAGTTCTCGCCTAACTCATGCTTGCATCATGACACCTAATGGGGAAATGACCACGTGGACAGGATACTCCGCATTATATTTCTACATTCGAGCGTCCTTTTGTTTACAGTACAGTATCTCTTTTCTTTCGTGTTTGGCCACTGGCAGTGAGCGAATGAGATTACTTCAAATGTTCCTATAGTTCAGTACACTTCCAAGCTGTCTCACTTGGCTAATTTACATGCAGTTCAGGTAGTAGTAACCGCCGTTAAGGTATGTGGCGAACGCAGCCCACAAGCAGTAGGGCGCAAGCAGGACTGTCGTTTGTCCACGTGTAGGGCCGTCCCATAATTTCTAGAAGGCAAGTTAGTCACATAGATCGCAGGATCTGCACAGCTGGCTTACGGTCATATACACGACGGAGCCCAGCAGTGCAGCGCTGTCGAGGAGAGCGAAACCAATCTGGGGAAAGCCGTGTCGTCAGCATCTTGTTTTGAGATTGTACTGATTGGCCAGACCTGTTTGGCACCGAAGAACGTGGATGACCACGCAAAGTTGAGGATCAGCTGACCATAGTAGATGGCAAGGCCGGTGTTCAGTGCGTCACTGCGAGACTTCAGTGAAGGGTCAGCGGATAGGCACAGGCCAACTCACCGTCCTGAGGGTGTAATGGTGGTCTCCAGAGACTTGGCCGCGACGTGAGCCGCGTACCCCATGGCTGCACAACATTGGTGAGAATTGGTATGGAGGAGTATAGTGTGCACATACAGGCATAGAGAATGGGCCAGACGATAGGGAAAACCTGACGAGGAGGACGGCCGGGAGGCGCGTTCAAGTTCTACGACGCGTAAGCGCATGGTCAAAACCTCCCGTGAAAGCGCGAACCTGATACCAGGGCTCCCGAACGACCTTGGCAGTGGGGAAGCCGCTAGCCCAACCAAGGGTCAGCGGCAGACCGACTGCGACGACCGGGTTGCGAACGGCCTCGAGCAGGATGGTGGGGATGGCGAGAGGCATGTTGACGACGCGTGTGGTAGCGAAGAGCAAGGTGTGTGCGTGTTCCCGAACATGCTGGGCGTCTTATATGCGCCTGGGTCGCGGTGCGCGTCACAGACGGGCGATGGCAAGACGCGTCGATGATCTCATCAGCGCGCGATCTGAAGGGCGTCGGGCGCTCGGTCCGTGTACCGTCGACGCCAACTCGATGGGAAGGACTAGTTTTGCGTTGTGTGATTATAACGCCTAAGGTCGGTGGTTTGATTTAGGGCATGGCTGAGAGATTGAGGACCTAATTGTGTTCTAAACAGGCAAAACACGAGACCGAGAAGGCATGGCAGTGTGTAGTATGCTGCAAAGGGAGAAATTGCCACAAATGATCCTACCAGGCGTACATAGTGGCCTCTTCCACCTCATTCCACCTTTCAACAATGTCGAGCAACAGCCTAATGGTGTGTACGAACCGCTTACAGAGATCAATTATCGTCCAAGGTTCCGTCCGCATTATTTAGTCCGCTACATAGGTATAATGTACTTCATGGCTTAGTGGCACATACTTACATGGTTCGGGAGGCACCGAAGCCTGCACCAATTGTCAAGATTTCCGAGACGTATCCCTTGAGACCTAACACTCCGCCACCCAGTTCATGATCTTCGTATGCGACTGGCCGCCAATCATCATGGCTTGTCCGTGCACGGCGTGAGGGTCGAAGATCAGACCCTTGCGTACGCCGTGCGAGGTGAGGTACTTCTTGACGCGCTGGGAAGGCGTCAGTCAGATTGTTCCCTTGACAGTTAGGAATATCCCTCGTTGATCAAGAACGTTCTCGCGTCGATCAGGGAGAATTCCCTCGAGTAGGGTGTAGGCTGCTCATGGATACTCACCGCCGCATTCAAAATCGAATCCCTCCCACCCACGACAAACATCGACCGGTGCGGGTCGCGCGCGTTCGGGATCTCCTCGTAGAACAGCGAGTTGGAGGACCAGTCGAAGTGGCGCTGGAGGAGGTTCGCGACGCCGAGCTCGGAGCCGACGAAGTAGTACATGAGGAGTTCGATGCCCTAGGGAAAGTGGGTGAGTAGTGAGGTTGGGATGGATAAGAGGGCAAGTCAGACGCACATTCTTCGGTTGTCTGTACAAGAAGTTGTAGCACACGTCACCTTCCCAAGAACAGAAGGTGACCGGGTCGACGAAGCAACTGCGTGTCACGATGTTCGGGTAGTCCTTGAGCATCCACGCGTGGGCGTACGAGCCGCTGGAAGAAAATCGTCAGCACATCGACAAGCTCTCCTTCGCACCGAAACGTACTTCGAGTGACTGAGCATCGTCACCCCAGAAGGGCGCTTCTGCTTCGCCAACGCGCGCGCGACCGCGATCTCATCATCCGAGCCGACGAACTCTTCCTGCAGGCTGGCCCACCCAAGCGACTCGATGAGCTTCGCGAGTCGCTTCGACGTCTCGCGGCGGCTGGGCGGGGAGAGGAAGCGTGGGTGGAAGATGTCCTGACTGATGCTGGGCTGGAGGAGGAAGAGGACTGGGCGGTCGGAGAAACGGGAGAAGAGGTAGTTGAGTTGCATGCTGTATTGAAGGAGGCTGAGAGGTGTTCAGCAGATGACCAGCGAGGAAAGGTGCCTCATACCCTAAGCCGAGACCATGCACGAAGATAAGGGGCCGAGGGCCAGTTTCAGAGTTCCAAGTAGGAGGTATGCGTAGCATGTATCTAATTCGGATTAGCGCCGGAGGACGAGCCATTACTTTTGAAGTGTCACCCACTCTAGACCATCGTAAGAGGCGTAAGTAGCATTAAACTTGTGCATGAGCCAGACGCGGAGTGTGCGATTGACGACCCATAAAGCAGCATAGAACGTGAACGGGCGCCAGTGGATATTGACCTTATCGACTGTGAGAAGTATGGGCTTTACGGCACAGCTGGGTTCGGCAACGCGCTCGGGAAGGACAGCCCCGGCGCGCTTCTGCAATAGATCAAGCGTCTCATTCAAAGCAGCGCGATGCGTGTGGGGCAGAGTATCGAGCGGGGGAAGCGCGGCGTTGAACATGGACCAGTAGAGCCATTGCCGCACGTGATGGACGTCGATCGAGGACCACGGTGCGCCGCCGAACCAGTTGCGCAGAGTGTGGCGGAAATCGACAGCGCGAGGGTCGTGGCGCTCTAGCTGGATGATGTGCTCGGCGGGGGAGCCGGGGCGCGGGGCGTCGGTGGTTTCCTCATCGAAGCCATCCTCGGGGAGACTGGCGAGGCCAGCTTTGAGGATGCGCGTAAACTGGATGGTGAGTTCACGCAAGGAACCTGGGCCGACGGGGGTAGGACCCGCTACGCGACGGGAGAGATGATAGTAGTGGACGCTGAAGAACACCTACGCTGACATGAGCAGAGTCCCTTACGGACGCGGACGTGCGGACGCACCTCGCAGAGCGCGAGTGTGAACAGAGCGAGATAGCTCCAGCTGGCAGTATACAGTCTGCCTGCGCGTAGGGTATAGATGACAAAGATCCAGGCGAGTGGAGGGACAAGCCAGAAGGGCGCGACGATGAGCAGGACCGCGTAGAAGGAGAGGGTATACGGCCGATGCGCGCGGGGTTCCTCTGCAATGTCGGACTTCATTTCGGTGGAATTAGGGTGTGGTATAGGAGGGGGGTAAGGACAGGCGGGCGCTGCCTACAGCAGCAGCAGGGGCAGCACTCGGGTGCCGACGACCGTGGCGAGCTCAGCAACTTGGACAAGTCGAACCGGCGCACAAATCAGCCAGCGGCCGGCATATCGTCCCGGCGATTTCCGGCCCGGGCTATCTCATCAATTTGTGTCTCCGGTTGATTCCTTGCCTTCTCCTCATCCCTCGTCCTCCCGTCATGTTGCGCTCTGCCCTCGTCAACACTGCCCGCCCCGCTCTCCGTCAGGCGGTGCGCAATCTGGCACAGACAGCGAGCAGAAACTGATTTTTTATTCAGAGAGCCGCCACGACTCTTTCGGCTGGTTTCCCCAAGGTCACCCAGCGCGTACGTTTCCCCGCGTGTCCGGCTCGCGGTCCACTGATCTTTTCCCTCAGCAACCCACCAAATATGGCGGTGTCTATACTGTACGCGTCCTCCACAAGTCGTACGCACAACCGAGCTCACTTGCGCGTCAGGTTACCCTCATACCCGGTGACGGTGTTGGTGCTGAGATCACCGACTCCGTCAAGGAGATCTTTGAGTACGTGAACGCGCCCATTGAGTGGGAGCAGTACGATGTCTCGGGCATGTCTTCCTCTGGCGAAGAGCTCTTCAAGCAGGCCATGGAGAGCTTGAAGCGGAATCGCGTCGGTCTCAAGGGTGCGCCTCCTCGCCCACCTAACATCCGCCATGACGCGCCAATAACTACCCTCTCCTTCAGGTATTCTCTTCACGCCGATCTCCCAGACTGGCCACATATCGTGGAACGTCGCTATGCGCCAGCAGCTCGACATCTACGCCTCCGTTGTCCTTTGCAAGTCCCTCCCGGGCTTCCCCACCCGTCACTCGAACGTCGACTTCGCGATCATTCGTGAGAACACTGAGGGCGAATACTCTGGCCTTGAGCATCAAAGCTACCCGGGTGTCGTTGAGTCCCTGAAGGTCTCCACGCGCGCTAAGGCAGAGCGCATCACTCGTTTCGCTTTCGACTTTGCTCTGAAGAACGGCCGCAAGGTGCGTCAATGCGCCTGCACGTTCAAGATGTGTGCTGACACGTTGTACAGAAAGTCACTTGCGTGCACAAGGCGAACATCATGAAGCTCGGTGACGGTCTTTTCCTCAACACGTTCCGTCGTGTCGCGGAGGAGTATAAGTCCTCTGGTATCCAGTTTAACGACATGATCGTCGACAACACGTACGGCCTGTCTGCCCATACGTCCTCCACATCCTAACCCCTCTCTTCAGCTCCATGCAGCTCGTCGCCAAGCCCGGTCAGTTCGACGTCATGGTGATGCCGAACTTGTACGGTGCCATCGTGTCGAACATCGGTGCCGCCCTCGTTGGTGGCCCCGGTATCGTCCCTGGCTGCAACGTCGGCAGGGAGTACGCGCTCTTCGAGCCCGGCTGCCGTCACGTCGCCAAGGACCTCATGGGCACCAACAAGGCCAACCCGGCCGCCATGATCCTCTCCGCGACCATGATGCTGCGCCACCTCGGCCTCGACACGATCGCGAACAACATCGCCGCAGCGACGTTCGAGGTCATCAACGAGGGCAAGGTCCGGACAGCCGACATGGGCGGCTCCTCCTCGACGTCCGACTTCACGGGCGCGATCATCAAAAAGCTGTGAGGAGTACTACGGTAGACGCTCATTAGGACGAGGGGGTCCATACCAGAGGACAGTAGATCCGGCCTAGTAGATGTGGGGTCGATGTGCATTATATCTAGCCGACAATGTTGTACTTTGCAGGCGTGGCAGTTAGCATGCTGGTGTGGTCTTCGCCGCCAGCCAGCCTAGTGCACTCGACGGCTTGTTGAGCTAGAGTACAGTGGATACCATGCTAGATACAGCTGGCCTATATAGATCATCTAAGTCGTCAAAACAACGTTAGGCGCTGGAGGGAACTGTAGTGGCTGGTTTCGTGTCAGAGGTTTGCGCGCTATCCGGTTCTGAAGGAAGTTGCTCGTGCTCCTCATGCTTGACGGGCCCAATGTCGGTCTTTGCATCATCCTGGACTGATGTAGTAGCCTCCTCTGCTTTCGCCCCTTTCGTTGCATCAGTCCAAGCTTCCTTCGCCACCTTTCGTAGGGCCAAGATTCTGTCGCACGACACCTCCGACCTTTGCCCCCACCCCTCCACCTCCGGTCGAAAATCCGCATACAGCCCATACCCCTTCGCATTCAGCTCTCCCGGGTCATAGCTCGCCGCAAGCAACCTCAGCGCACCCACCACGAACGGCGCCGTATGTCGAAATGCGCGCGAGATGTATGCGAAGGCTGTCGAAGGAGCAATGGGTTTGCCCTCCTTAGGGGACAGTGCGCGCCATTGGTCGGGTTGGCCGCGTCGCTCGTCGCCCTGGGTGCGGAAGAGGGCGACGCGGCGGCCCATGAGGTCGACGTAAGGCTGACTGCCGTCTGCGTCAAGGCCCTTTTCCTTGCCTTTTGCGTAAATACCGAGGGAGACGCCCTTCGTGATGGCGTTCATCTCGGTGAAGGCAGACGCTAGATAGGTATAAGATATCAACCCATGACATGCACCCATGGAAAGGTCAGGAAGACTCACCGATGCTCAGAGCCTCTTCGCGCGCAAAGCCAATACGCTCCGCCACGACAGAGGCCCACGCAGTCATAAGAGGCGCCCGATTGACGATAGTACGATGGCCGGCAATCTTCTCCGGGTCAAGGACTTCGGCAAAGTCCAGGTTACCATACTGAGTAGCGTCGTCTGGCGCAGCGCTGGGAAGGAGATCGTTTTTGTCCTCTGTTCGCCTGCGTTTGCGGGCTGGTGTGGTCTGGATGAGGGGTAAACTCCAAGCACGTAAGAAGGAAAGCAAGCGAAAGAGGATTACCACAGCAGTCAAAGCTTCACTGGAGGGCCCTGCAGTCGCCTCTGCTTCAGCAACGCGCTTTACTGGAGTGCGACTCGAAGGCCCGTAGCCAGCTTTACGAAGCGCAGCCAGTACCAGTTTGCGAGTGTCCTTATCGTCTATTCCAGCACGGACGAGGTCTATGTCTTCCAAGCCGCGCAGGTGATTCGGAGTGTTGTAAGTCTTGTAGCTAAAGTGCGAAGCTCAGCGACGCAGTCCATATGAATGGCCGGGGTTTCCTCACTGCTCACATCTTGCCGGCGACGGTCATTGCGGTCTTTACAGGCACGCCATTGTCGGTGAAGAGCTTCAAATATTTAGGGAGAGGGGTCTTGGCGTCGTCCATCGTGGTTTGGGACAAGTTGATGCCTGCGAACGGGCGCTTAGCGAGACGGTGACATCAGAACATGTCACGTTGAGGCACGCAAAAGTTCAACTTCACTCTATAACACCCGGCTCGCCCAAGGTGTCTCGAAGCCCGGAAAAGGGTCCTCGTACAGCTGCTACAGCACACAAAGCATGCACATCCTGTCCATCTCTGCGTACATACTATTCAATCCTTCCGGAAATCCCTGACTTCGTCCGCATCCCAGGAGACGAACTGACCAGACAGCTCCTTCGGTGCCTCTAAAGCAAGACCTGCAATGACATGGCCGGGTTGTTCTGGCATCACCAACTTTCCTTCTGCCTGAAGCTGAACGAACTGTTGGTGTCCCTTCTCTGTCATATGCCCGACGCCCTTCTCGCGAATGACGCGCTGCATTTCGGTGTCGACGACGCCTGGGCGTATAGCGACGCTGACGATGGATGGCTCTTCTTCCGCAAAGGTTCTGGAGTTACAGGTCATTTCGAATGGACGAAGAAGATGCAGAGGGAATCCATGATCACCTGCAGATCGAGTTCATCCCCGCCTTTGCTGCGTTGTATGCGCCCCAGCCGGGAGTTCCCTTTATTGCGGCGCCAGAGCTGACGAATACCACGCGTCCACCGCCGACACTCTTTCGGAGTGCTGGCGCAGCAGCTCTCAATGCCACGACCAGACTAAGGACATTGACCTCAAGTGAGCTGCGCCAGGACGCAAGTGGTACGGTAGGGTCGGCGATGCGAGCTATAGGCTCAATTGAGCCTGCGTTCAGGACGAGGGCGTCTATGGATCCCAATTGCTCGATGTAAGAGCTGATTGTGCTCGTGAGGGATTGCTCATCGGCGCTAGAACGAACGCTCAGGTCAGTCAATCATCGTGGAAGGAGGATGAATATGTGCTTACATGTCGCAGGCAGCGATGTGTAAGGAGCCTTCGTGTTTCTTATACAGTTCTTCGATTTCTGGCGTTCGTGATCGCGAGAGCGCAATCACTCGGACTTTGTATTCCTCGAGAAGGAACCGAGTGACGGCCAGGCCGATCCCCCTTTATTAGAACTCAATATGCAAGCCATCAGGACATAGAGTCTGCTTACTTCGTTGCGCCGGTTACAAGTACTGTACGCATATACATCGTGCTGGGAATGAAGCTTTTCAAAGTCTTGCACAAGGTGCAGTGCACAGGGACGTCATGATGGTTGAACTTCGGGATATGCCGAAGGCAGAGGTTCAAACTGGCAATAAAAGCCATGAAGAGCCACAGGTAATGCGTTGCGTAGAGGATATATAGATATGATGGGTATACATACATTGCATAATACATGTTGAGCTAGTCCATGACAACCAGACCATCGAAGCTCTGCTTTCCCACCGCCTTGTCCATCACGTTCACTGGGTTGAATTCCTGCTTCACCTCCACCCAATCCTCCTCACCCTCGGCCTCTTCCTCGTCGCCCAGAAAAACCTTCATCAATCCCGCACTGAACCCGTTCATCAACGCCACGCCCTTCCTCGTCGCCTCCACTTCAACCGTGCGCTGCGTCGCCATTGACAAATCCCAGAAGACGATCTCCGGCGCGTCGTAGCCGGCATCCTCGTATGCCCTCGCAATCGCATCGTAATTTGTCTCCCAATCGCCCTGCCCATACGCCTCGTCAAACTGCATGTCGGAGAACACAAAGATACGCTTGATCATTTCCTCCTTCGGCACGGCGTGCTTCTTCGCGAGCGGCAGCAGCAGCTCCAAGAACACCGCCGAGAAGTTCGTGTTATAGCCCCAGTCCGCCCCGCTCATCTCAGTCACGAGCTCGGCGAGCGACTTGCGTGTGAGGTCGAGCTCGACGAACTGTGGCTCGGAGGAGAACGTGATGAATCCGGCGTCGAAGGGCGGTTTGGCAAGACTGGCGAGGAGCAGCGAGAGCGCTATGGCGGCGTAGATGGGCTGGTCCGCCCTGGAGGTGCCCACAAAGCCCATGGAGCCGGAGACATCGCAGACTGCAATAGCGTTGTCGAGGCGCCCATTCTCGCGCATCCGGCAAACAAGATCCCGCCACTGCACCTGCGCGACGCGGCTCTTCATCTCTGCCAGCTCCCGCCTCGCCGCATCCAGTTTGGGATACTTGGATTTGTCCACCCGCTCACTGAGTTGCATGTCTGCTGCGACCGCCGCGGCGACGAGTTGGTGAGGCAGCAGCGTCGCCGACGCGATCTTCCGCTCGCCCGTCTCCACGCTGATGAGGTACTCCTGGAAGCGGTCGGGATCATGTTGGAAGAAACGCTCTGTGTTGAGCTTCATGCAGACACCGGGGACACGACCGTAGTTGATCTTATTCCACCGCCCCGCGCTCATGAGCGGCTCTGGGCACGCAAGTTGCGCACGAAGCGGGCGCAAGACCCAGCGCTGCAAGAAGGACCGGAGGACATGCGCGAGGTCGGCATGCTGCGCTGCAGCCTGGGCACCTGCTGAGCGAACGGCGGCGGGGAAGTCGGAGGGCGGCAAAGCCTGGTCGTGCAGCAGAAGCGCGGCGATGGCGGTAGACAAGTTCGTCACACGGTCATGCGATCCGCCCGGCGTGGGTGCCCACTTGCCGACCAGGGAAAGCTCCCTGGATAGGGTAGCCTTGTCGGAAGACAACATCGCACACGAGATCTGGTCGAGGATGGCCAGGTCCTTTGCAAGAGCCTTTGCAAAGAGTCGTGCCACCGCCACATACAAAGCGCGGGATTTGTTGTCTGCGAGCTTGTCCACAAGGTTAGCGTGCTGACGTTGAGCCACCTCCACGCGCGCCGCCTTCGCATCGAAGTCCTTGGGCAGGCGTGTCCTCCGCGGAGTGAACCGGTGCAGAAACCCGAACTGCAAGTCCTTCTTCCGCGTCGTCAGCTCCCCCTCCACAGCGAGGCAGACGAGGTTGAGCAGGTCCTTCCAGTACCCATGCGCGCCATCGTGCTTCTTCCCACACAGCGGCAGCACCAGCTGTTCGAGGTTCGCAATGGCGGTACGCGGGTGCGCCTCATACAGCCACGCAAAGGCTCGGTAGAAGGCCTCCCGCTCCCCCTTCCCGTCGTGGATGCTGCGCGTGTACCAGATGACGCGCAGGGTCCGCGCAGGGTCCACGGCCCAGGACGCCGCGAGCAGGCGCGCGATCTCGGCTGCTGACGCGTGCCCGTCGATGCCGTGGAAGGCGTCGAGCACGGCGTCGGTGGTGCTGGAGAGCGCGGGGGCGCCCTTCGCCGTGCGGGTGAAGTTGGCGCTCTCCTTGAGAGCGTCCATCATTGCATTTCGACGGGGGGAGGCGACGAGCACGGGCTCGTGGGCATTTTGTGACGTGCTGGCGGGTGGCGGCAGCAGGAGGTCGAGGAAGGAGGGATCGAAGAGCTCGGGGATGGTGGGGAGGGTGATGCTCTGGGAACGCGTCGCGGCCATGGTTGATCAAAGTGCTGGACAGTACGGATGGATGCGTCGATAGAGTCAGTCAGAGGCGGGCAAGTTGAAGTTTGGCATGCAAAGCAAGTGCCTTTATAGGGCGTGAAACCGACGGGTGCCACAAATGATGCACCCACTGCAATGACACGTCAGCTACCGTCAGGTTCGCCTCGGCTTGTGAACGCCTAGCAATGCAATGACTGTGAACAGGTCATGATACCGCTGCAATGGCTGTGGCCTGAGCGTCCTAAGTAAGTAGCCCGTCAACGACGCGAACGGGCATCAACGGCACTCACGACAATCAGAACATGAGCAGCACACCCTTGTCCGAATCCCGACTCTCGCTCAGCGAGGCTAGTCATCAGAAGGGTATTGCACCCATTGTAGCACTAGCTATGCTACAACTGTCTACTAGCAGGTATATACTATATTTCCATCGTCGCTGTCTCATCAGCATGTACTTTTCGTAGGCTCGCGCCTGTTTATCTTCTCCACCTCGACCACTCCTGCACTCCATACCGGTCCCTCGCTACCACTCATTCGCTGCCCGCCTATCCATCTCTACCCACGCTGCAACCCAACATCCTACTTCTCCTTCGCCCCCTCCTCCTCCTCTTCCCCATCATCCTCATCGTCCGACCGCACATCGCTCGCCTCACCGGCCGTACGGATGGCGCGAATCAGGATGCGCCACATCAGGTAGTACCAGAACAGGTTGAGGATCTGGAGGAGGAGGATGGGCGCGAAGATCTGGTACTTCATCCACCAAGTGAGCCAGGCGCCGGTCGGGGGTGCCCAGCGGCGGTGGATTTCGCTGTGGGGTAGGTAAGCATGGGGAAGACGAAAGGGAGGAGAGGGGGAAGAGATGAGTAGGGGAGGAGGAGGATAATGACATGGTTGGAGGAGGGGAAGGGTGTACGCACGGAATGAGGTCAAACTCGGTCCAGACGGAGTGGAGGATGACCAGGTTCAGCCAGTGGCGGAAGTAACTGAGGGGGAGTCAGTCGGTTTAGGAAGCGAGTACCAGTATGGGTGGCCGTACCTCCATACGCCGAAGAAGACAACGAAGACGGCGACCTTGGCACGCGGGAATTGCAGGTAGTTCAGCAATTTGGAAAGCTAGGAGGGATCAGTCCTCATGTCGAAGAGGTACACATGAGGAAAATTAAGACGTACAGCCAGAAGAACATCCGGAATATCCATGCTAACGAAGACCGAGATACCAATGTGGGTAAGGTTGATCAAGTAGCTCCATCTAGACCAAGGTAAGCATGCGCCGCGCAAATCTGTTCACCCAGACACGTACCCGACAAGCCAGAGGGTGACCGCATGATGCGCAACGAGCTCGGCAAAGTCTTTGCGGGGCTTCTCAAAGCCGAGGACCATGATCATAAGTTCATGAAGCCAGTGCGCAGACTGCATGAGGTAGAACTGCTTGAGCTCAGGTATCATGTCCCAGTGCGGGTAGCCTGCGAGGTTGTTAGTTGTGCAAACATTGTAGCGGGGTGAACAGAACGTACCGAGCCAAAACTCTTCCGTGCGGTACCACCAGATAGGGAGTTGCGACATAATCCTCTATGCCAGCTATCAGTTTCGCTTGCTCTACACGAAATAGCGAGGTACGCACCAAGCCCCAGAGACCAGACGCAGTGTAGTACACTATCGCATACCCCTGCTCACCGACGCGGTCGAGCTTGCCCTCCTTCTTGAGGCCGTAGAAGCGCCCGATACGCGTGAAGAGACGCCCCGCGATGAGGATGCGGCATAGCGACCAGAACACGATGTAGTATGCTATGAGCACGAAGTCGAGGACACCCTTCTGGTAGCGCGGATCACTGTCTGGCGAGCCGGGCACGCGATGTTGCACGAAGAGGAAGGGCGCGAAGGGGTTGGGGAAGGGGAGGGAGACGCCGGCGCTGGCGGTCGCCTCGTAGGCGACGTAGCCCAGGACGGGAGTTATAAGCACTTTGAAGGCGGCGACTGTGCGAGAGTTTAATGATTGCCCTGCGAGGGAGACATGAACACGCACCTGGGTCGACCGCCCATTTCATGAACCAGGACGCCTGCTCATGCAACGCGGGCTTCTTCTTGAAGTACGCGGGCGAGCCGGAGCGCGGAGTGTTGTTACCGCTGCCCATGGGCCTGGAGGAGCGTGAGCACGTCCGCTCGACGCGTGAAAAGGACGGGACGTACGTCTGCGGCTGGAAGGCGCTCGTCAGGTGGTGTTGCCGGTCATTTCTGGGGCGCGAAATCAGGCTCCGACGCGGCGCCGAGGGCAGGGGACGCGTACTCTATGCCTTCGGTGAAGACCTGGATCGACCCGGCGCGCTTGCGGCCCTTGTAGCTCATGGTGGGGAGAGGGAAGGAGGAGGAGAGGGCGCCGACACGTCCGTCGCCCGAAGCAACCGGGCAAAATGAAGTGCGCGCCGGAATATATTCCGGCGCACGTGCAGCACGGCGGCGCGTGGTGACGCGCCTGATGGCGGCGCGCCTTGTTCTCAGACAGTCGCACCATGTTCTCCACCGCAGGCCTCTTCAGCAGACTCAGATGCCCCCGCGGCGCAGACTGTGACCGCACCAACTGCGTCTTTGCGCATGGGGACGTCCAGCCCGAGCCCCCGCTCGACATTCCTGTCGCACAGCCCGCTGCAAGCACCACAAAGCCCACAGTACCCGCTAAGCGCCCAACTATGCCCTCTCCCACATCGTCGACCGCCAGAGTGCCGCCGCTGTCGGCGAAAGAGCCCCCTCGGAAGATGCTCAAGCTGGGAGGGCGCACAGCGGTTCCTATCCCCCAACCTGCCCAGCCGACAGTGAGCTATCATGAATGCATCCCGTCGGCGAGCAGGCGTTTACAACTCCGCAGGCCGGCGTACCGACACTCAAGATACATCCCATGCAATCCCAAGTACCCATCGCAACCCGCCAAGTAAGTCCTATCCCATTCATGAATGCCTTTTGTCGGCGATGCATGAATCGCAACAAGCGAGAAGGACATGGGCCTTAGACGCCGAGCTCGATCGTGCTTCCTGCGACGCCTCTTTTGCTTCTTCCTTGTCAGCACAAAGCTTCTTTGTGCGCGTGAACGACACCCTGCCAGGCCTTTGCACGACGTGCATCACATGACCCTCTGCTAATCTGCTGCCCCCAGTCGATGCTCAAGGTTCTTTACGACCGCTTCCGCGACCTCTACTCCTCCATCCTCCCCTCCAACCCCACCCTCGCCTCCGAGCACGCCCTCCGGCAAGAAGAGGAGCTCTACAAGTCCTCCAGCAAGCCCGGCTATTCGATGGTGAGCCACAATATCCCCCCATACCCCACACCCCAAGTTGACCTCGCCAGACGGTCATCCAGTATGCTGGGCAGATCAAGAAGCGTCCCAAGCCGACGCACATTAGTCACGACTCGGTGGGGACGAAGGCGGATATTGCGGCGCGCGCCGAGCAGAAGAAGTCGCTCAAGGCGCTCACATTGACGCGCGCCAACCTCGAGCGCTATGTGCACCCTGTTGAAGTTCTCGCGCAATGGGGTTACATTACTGCGATACCGGAGGGGCCGGGTGGCGACGCGTCGACCATGGAGGGTCAGTCGATGAAGTGTGAGCGGTGTGGCGACAAGTTTACCGTGCAGGCCAACCCGGGCGCGGAGGAGTGCACATTCCATTGGGGGAGGTTGCGGACCATGAATGTCAGTGGCGAGCGAGCCCGCGTGCGCACCTGCTGCGCGAAGACGGACTCGGAGTCGGGGGGTTGCACAACAGGTCAGTCGCCACTGGGTCCCACTTCCCGTCAATCTAATTTCCTCGCAGGCGCACACGTCTTTTACGACACCGATCCAATCGTCCTGCACGCGCGACACCCATTCTCATTCCTGCCTCCTCGATCTGCGCCACGAAGAACAACGCTCGACGTCATTGCCCTAGATTGCGAGATGATTTACACGACCGGCGGCATGCGAGTCGCTCGCGTCTCCCTCATCGACGGCGCAGGCGCCACGATATTCGATGACTTTGTCAAGATGGACGAGGGGGTCAAGGTGCTGTGAGTAGAATATCTTCTTCCTTTGATGCCTCGCCAATCGTCTTTTCTCTTGTTTCCGATCCACGTGCGCTTTTTCTGACACTCCCTCCCCAGTGATTACAACACCCGCTTCTCTGGCATCAAGCCCGAGCACCTCGAGCGTGCCACGCATGACCTCGCCGGGATCCGCGAGCGGCTGCACGCACTCATGGATGCTGATTCTATCCTCGTCGGTCATGCGCTCGAGAACGACTTGAAGACATTGCGGATTATACACCATCGCTGCGTCGACACTGCGCTGCTATTTCCGCACGGGTCGGGCGCGCCGTATAGGAAGGCGTTGAGGGATCTGTGAGCTTTGTTTCCTCTTTTTTGCCGCAATACTATGCGAGCTATCTTTGAGATGGACCTCCGCCACTCTCTCAATCATTAGCCTCATTCCCTGGCTTGTGTCGTGCTACGTCTACTAAGATTCCACCCCCAGCGCTCGCGAGCACCTCGGTGTCGTCATCCAACAGTCAACCACTGCCGGCCACTCGTCGGCCGAGGATGCTTCTGTCACGCTCGACCTCGTCCGGTGGCATCTGCTCAATAGGCAGCCGCCAAAGTACGCGATTGACGCGGGGAAGGCGGCGATCAATGGTGCAGGCGCGACGCAGCAAGGATTGGGATCGGCTTCGACAACAGCAACTGCGTCGGTGTCAACAGCAGCGGGATTTACGGGTTCAACGGCGTCGGGGTCAACATCAATGGCCTCGAGGTCAACATCAACGGCCTCGGGGCGCACATTTTGGCCGGCGTCAAGAACAGCGTCACGGGTAGCGCCATCGGGACCGGCGACAAGGAAAGCGTCAACGATAATAGAGGGCACCAGCCGCGGAGGGCCCCTGCCACTACATACCTCGCCCTCCGCATCTATACCCATTCAGCCTTCGCAGGCAGCGAGATTACCACAGCCTTCGCAGGCATCGAGATTACCACCGCCAGTGTCATCCATGGATATAGAGTTGATCTGACTTTGGTGGACTTTGGATGTGTGGTTAGCGATCTCGGGTGGCACCTCGAATGCGCCTTTGGGTAAGCACGAATGCGCCTTTGGTAAGCACGCTGGGCGAGGAGGCTAGTGAAGATCACCGTGCAGAGCGGCTAGTCGAGATCACCGTGCAGAGCGGCTAGTCGAGATCGTCGTGCGTATGGCATTGCATGCTCGATGAGGTCCGTCTTGTCCAATGTCCCTGCTGTGGCTATCTCGTCTAGCACGCAGCGTCATCACCTTCCTACAGCGCCCAGCGTCACCGCCTGACTGCTTAGAGAGTCAAGGTGTCCTTCCCTCGGGGGCCTCATTGAGTTGCGGTGCGCCCATCTCAGACTCCGCTCTTGTCGAGACAGGAGCTTCAAGCTTGCACGAGCTGCCTTCATTCTTGACATCGCAATGCCGTCGACGCTCGCTGTCATCGTCTTCGATTGTCGCCCACTATCTGGGCCGTCGTGTGTCTATTCTGAGCAGCTGCGCTAACCGTGTTCATTCTTGGAGGAGGCAATAATTGCGGGTGCGCGCAAGAATATCATGCATAATCTAAATCACTGACTGCACTTTCAGGTCCTATATACAGTCTGCTTCCATCCATTTCACCTAGCCGCGGGGCCCGTCTTTAACCTTCCCCCAACCTTCACTGCTTCCTCACCGCCTCAAGCTTGATATCATCCCACCCATTGAACGTGATATAGTACGACTTGCCACGCGGCTGCAAGTAGAACCCCTTCCTCGTCGTATTGTTCACGTCCTTGAACACGACCGTCTCCCACCCGCTGCGGAAAAACTTGTTGTCGCCGAAGTTCGTGGAGAGGTGGTGCCAGGCGATGCCTCGCTTGCCAGCGTTGTGCCAGGTGGACTTGCCCTCTGAGGAGTCGGTACGCGATACGGTCACGTACACGGCGTGGTGGACGTTGTTCCCGACGCGGATTCAGAAGCCGTCGGCGACGTAGTCGTGCTGGAGGCGAGGGAGGTGAGTACGACCGTCGGTTCTGAGGGACAATCAGACTTACGGTCATGTTGTAGGCTTAAGACAAGTTCGAGGGAGCGTCAACCGAGTTGCTTGTCTGTAGACGATGGTGAGTGACGGCGGACGGTGGAGGTCATCCCGCTAAGTGCTTACTTCAGGAGACGCAACTTTGTTGCTGCTAGCATCCACTCGCGTTGCCTCGTTTTATACCATCTCCCTCTGCAATACAAACTCGGGAACCTCTGGTCGTGCCGCCGTTCTCCAAGTAAGTGACTGCGCGTTCAGAGCCTAACTGTGTCTCCATAACCTAACTTGTGCTCTTTCTCAAGCTCTCTACATGACGGAAGCACGAGTGAGCTATGCCTGACAGCAGTAATGGTATCTGCTGTCTCTGTTATTCGTCTACTTGGACACAGCTTGTACGCTGAGTAGTTGACATGAAGACGAATACACGGCGCTAGGCTTCGGCCGATGTTGGGCGCGGTGGGTAAGTTATATTGCTCAAGGGCTTCCACACTGCTTAAGGGCTTCCACACGACATGACCGTCTCCATACCTCATAGCCGCAGGGGTATTGCTGTAGGTGCGTATTCAAAATCAGGACAACTCTGCGAGATACTGATCACCGGCAGTCTGCGTCAGGCTTCTCAAGGTCTACCCGCGGCGACTCGCGGGAAAGGAGCATCCGTATTGCTGTCCACCGTGCGATCCGACAATGTATCGTACTCGACGATATAACCAACCACCATCGCTTGGTGGGCAATATGAGTGGGCAGGCGCCGGTAATCGAACTCGTTTCGAAGTTCATCGACTGGGTTTATGGCCGGGACAATCGTTGCACTTTTCGTTCCTCACGTCAAGTAGAGCTCTCCCGTGCCCTCTTACCACGCCCAACACAATCATGACCGTCCTTCTTTATGGGCGCGCCGCTGTCATGCACGCCACCCGTTACCTGCATCCTGCCCCACCTTCGAATTGGCATGCGCATCATCAATCACCGAGTGAATCCTCTATACTCCATTGAGCTATAGTACTCTCGCACTCTCTATGGCCCTACAGGCTACGGAGCACCTATGACCTCTCTCAACGCCCATCCGTACGTATGTACAACCGAAGTCATGCGACAAGGGGTATTACAATGCATCGAGTATAGTAAAGTGCTAGACCGAAGGTTTCTAGTCGATCCTCCAAGGTGGCACACGCACGATCCTCGCGAGCGTCCGTAGAACAATCCTCAAAGGCATCGTGCGGCCCAGTGAAGGCCCGCACAACACTCCTCTGAGGCGCCGTACGACCACTAGAGGACTTGCGCGCAGCTCCCCCGAAAGCGCCTAGAGCGCCCAAGGCATAGCCGCCACGTCTTAAGCGAGTGGTACGAGGGTGAGGGAACCGGGCAGAAGGTGGTGAAAGCCGGAGCAAGGAAGGGAGCAACAAGAAACATCGTTGTACAAGGACAGAGGATATAATATCGTCGTCGTCGGAACTGAGCGTGGGATGGACCTGGAACAACGTACTGTGTACACCTGTAATAAAATTAAGCTGGCCGATGGAGGGAGAAAGGGTTCTGAAAGTTCGTGAAGGGGTAGTAGTAGGAGCACAGTGTATGTGGTCTGGAAAAAATGTGTAGGGTTTATGAAGGAGAAAGTGTGATCCGTCCAGGACGACGGAAGGGCATGGCGGGAGCAGGGGAGCGAGAAAGCGAGCGAGCGTGGTATAACGAGCGGAGGGGCTTAGGCAGTACTTTTGACGGGCCAGTGCGAGTGGCAGAGGAATATAAGGATATGATATGTATGCGAGGTCCGTTCGGGGACAAAATACAGATTGTGGCGTCCGGAAACTCGAAAATATACGTGTCATTGAGTCTGCAAAGTCCAATCCGGGTTGATGATGATGAGGGGGTTATTGTGGGTGGTGCAATGCGACCAATGCTAGGAGGGCAAACGACCAGTGACGAGGAGACGCGCCCTTAGGTGAACGCTGTCGACCGCCGATTGGTGTGCGGCTTCTGCTGCCTTCCAGACACGGGCATCGTCATCGGCACGACGGAGGGCTGCTGCATGGGCAGCGCCGTCCACGGGCTCGGGATCGGCGGCGCAGGGTTCGGGTGCTTTGCCCGTCCGCGCGACAGCGATGCAGTCTGTGTCGTGCCCGCCGTATGCCGGCTTGTGCGCGAGTTCACGGACCGATCGTCGCTACCGCGACGTTCATGCGAAGGCGTCCACTGCGATGACGAGCCAACAGTCGAAGGCGGACGAGAGGACGAAGAGGCAAGACGCTCGCGGCTGCGCGCGGGCGAAGAGCTCCCCGGAGACGACGTCGGCGACGAGTCCCGCGAGGACCCTCGCGAGCGCGAGCGCGTCGACTGCATCATGAAGGGCGCGCTCGGGGGCAGGAGCGGCATGTTGCAGTCCACCGCGTACGGCATTCCCATAGGCATACCCATGTTCATCATCGGCATGCCCATCATGGGCATGTTGGGGGTCATCATGCCTGGCACCATCGGCATCATCCCTGTGGGCATTTGCGGCACGGGTGGCGTCATGTGCAGGCTCGAGGTGCTGCCTCCGTACACGGGGAAGGAAGACGCACGTTCGGGCTGGGGCGCTGTCGAAGACCGCTCCCGCATGCGCGGGCGCATATCCTCGGACGCCGCCGAGTATGTCGAGCCAGGGCGCGAGTGAATCGACACAGGCCGGGGAGACGATGTTGAGGTCGCAGGCGCGATGCTTGCTGGCCGTGAGTTGCCAGACTCGGACCCCTGCTTCCCAGAGTTATCGTACGCAGGACGCGAGTAGCGCTTGCTGTCCCGCTGCGGCGATTCAGATTCGCGCAGCGAGCCCGCCGACGAACTCGGTGTCATGCCGTGGCCAAACCGCTGACTCTCCCGACGCTGTCGGGCCGCAACGACCTCTTGCTGGTACAGCCGCTTCTTCCGCTCCACCTCGATCGCCCGCTTCTCCTTCTCCCACGCGGCCCGCTCGCGCTCCCACTCTGCGCGCTCCTTCTCGCGCTGGAGGCGCTCTGCCTCGAGCCGCGCCCGCTCGATCTCGGCCTTCCGCTTCTCCTGCTCCTCGCGCAGAAATTTGGCCTTCTCCGCCTTGCGCTGTCGTGCGCGCAGCACGTAGCCGAGCGGCACCATGTCGTCCTTCTTGTCCTCCTCCGCAAAGTGGACTCCACGCTTAGGTGAGGGCGCGGCGGCCGCAACAGGGCTATTGGCCTCGACCTTGATCTCAGGGAGCGTTGGGGGCGACGATCGAGCCACTGGTGTTGGAGTTGGCGGCTCAGGCATGGAGAACGGCTGGGCGGCAGCCGTGTCCGTTTCGTTGCGCAATGGAGAGGGCGGGAGCGGGGACGGCGGTTTGCCGTGCGCAGAGTTGCGCTTAGGTACTAGATCTTTTGTCAGTATATGCTGCGTAAGCGCCTCGGCCAACCGGCACTGACCATGCAAATGAGTCGAACTGCTGCCCGTGCTGGACGTCGACGCCGGAGATCCAGTGACGGTCGCAGACTCAGAAGCGCTGGGCCCGACGTCCGGACTCGGTACTTCGTCGGCCACGAGATCGTACCCAGCCATCTCGTCGAGGACTTCGGAGTACTCTAGCGCCGCAACAGCCCACGCGC
Organism: Schizophyllum commune H4-8; assembly: GCF_000143185.2. Lineage (NCBI taxonomy): Eukaryota > Fungi > Basidiomycota > Agaricomycetes > Agaricales > Schizophyllaceae > Schizophyllum > Schizophyllum commune. The sequence continues at coordinate 1,189,766 of NW_026089542.1, forward strand.
ATGACACGCCATACGTCGCAATAGACGACCCATTCGCGACGTACACCGCATGTCGCTCTTCGAACATCGGTCTTGCGATCCAACGGCGAATGCCGGGGCTATACGGAAGAACGCGTGCGTTGCGAGAAGGCCGTCGTTCAAGGAACTCGTCCTGATCCTCGCTCGGGGTGTAGGAGACAGTCGGCCTTGAGCTATAAGGAAGGATCGACGCCTCCTCCGCGCGCGATAAGCGTCGACCAGAACTATTTATGCGTGCCAAGATATGCTGTCGGTGCATGCGAGTGCGCAGAGTAGCATGTGAACGGGCAGGTGCGCGGGCAGTGGATCGAGGGAAGGGCAGGGAGGTGGAGTCGAGCACGAATGGCGAGAGCGGACATGTCTTGCCGTCCTGCTTGCGTTGCGTGATTGCAGTGAGGTAGTCCAGGGCAGCAGTCGCTGACGCGGGGGTAAACGCGCGCGTGGGGGTTGTTGGAGGACTGCGCCGGGATACTACATCCGCGTCCGAATGCTCGTCCTCGGACTCTGAAGAGGTGTCGTCATCCGAGTCCTCGTCCTGCATGGCGGGCCTGTTCCTTGCTGGCGAGGGTAGTAGGCGCGCGTTGGGGTGATGATCGGGCGCGTCGGGCTTCTGTGGCCGCCCCAGCTCGTGGCGCTTGTTGAGCCATGGCATCCACGACTTGCGTCGGGGCGTGGTGTCGGCGGCGACGACCGCGGGAGGGAAGATGAGCAGCTCGTCCTCTGGCGTGTGGAGGAAACTTGAGCCGCCGCTAGAGGAGGCGGAGGAGTGCGTCGGGTCACTAAGCAGGGCGGGCGTAACGGAGGGCACTGGTGGCGGGGCATGATGGGTGGGCGGGACGACTGTGAGGGTCTGGGACTGCGTACGCCGGAAGCTCTTCTTGGGCTTGATGATGCTGAGGTTGGTGGACGAGCGCCCCGCCGTCGAAGCCGTGGCGGAGGACTGTGAGTCCCGGTCGCGCTTGTGGAAGACGGAAGTGATGCGACGCATATTCGCCTTGTAGGATGTGGTCGGGAGCAAGACGATGCGGCGAAAGGATCAAACGCAGGGAATCCGCCAGAACCGGTACGAATATAATCTCGAGGCCCAAATCAAAGCGACATAACTGGAAATTGGTCAGGTCACGGGGGATTTCGCTGAGGGAGATGCAAACCGAGTGCGTGGCGGCGAGGATGAGGGGAGGATGGAAGGTCGGAGGAAGGGATGGTCGCGCTGCCAGTGATGGCGCCGGACGCAGGAAGCGTCTCGATCCCAGCGCTTTGACACGGCGTCCGCCCCCGCATGCGTCTTTGTCCCACGCCCGCTCGTGCCTGATGTTGAACGTTCCAGGCCCGGTCACAACCCGTCCAGCGACCCCCAGTAAGCCAACCGTAAGCACATTCTGCATTTCTCGAAAAGACTGGGACACTTCGGACGAACGTGTAGGTACGCAGGCCCCCCTCGCACAATGAACGTCGAGACATGAGACAGCACATCACGAAACGCGCATCACGTTGGCGCGCTCCCCCCGCCGCGGGATCGCCGCCGGTCCGTCTGCCACCACCGCACAAACCGCCGTTCATACTTCTCCACCACGCCCCCGACGTGCGCCTCGGGTACGCCGACCCACCGCGCCCCTCGCGCAACCACCAGCCCCAGCGGCTGTGGCAGCGTCCCTAGCACATCCCGCGCGCTGAACACCGGATAGTGCTCGCCTGGCCGGTTACCATTACCTTCGTGAGAGACCTTGCCAGCGTGCAGAACGCGCGCCTCAGCGCGCCGATCCGGCTTCCCAGCAGACAGGGCTTCCCTCTTCTCTAGCGGGAAGAACTCTGCCAGGCGGCCCGTACCTACAGAATTAGAAGCGTCAGCACCGGACAACCAGCCGAGCACCCGTGGGTGCGCGCACCTTCGTCACGCGGGCCCAGCAGCGCCTTCTCACAAAACGCCAGATACGCGTCCACGCTCGCGTCGTCGAACGCCGCGACTGATCTGCGGTCAATCACACACTTCAGCCCCGACAGCCCACCACCTAATTCCCACTCAGTACTAACCTGTTATTCGCGGCCCCAAACAGCTCGCCCGTTTCACCGGCCTCTTCGTCTTCCATCGCGCGCAGGTGCGCGAGGTAATCGTCCAGGCGCGGTAGCGCGCACGCCGGGTCGTCGTCTGCGTCCGCGGTTCTAGCGCCTCGCGTCAGTGCTCCGTCTATCACCACCGAACCCGCGACATGGGCGCTTGGACATACCTAGCGCTTCCATCTAGCCCGTAAACCATCTTGAGCACCACGATCGTCGCGGCGAGCAGCGCCACCTCCGGGGGCACGTCGTCGTAGATGTGGCTCTCCGGGTCCCGCTTCTTCGCCACCTCCAGGCCGGGCGCCATAGAGCGGTGCGCCGTCAGCGGGAGGGACAGCACGCCGGACAGGCGCTTCGTCAAGGAGTATAGAACGGCTGGGTGGCAGATGAACATGTCACCCAGTGTCGGATTGGCGCGGGCGATGAGGCGCGACGGTCGGCGAGAGCGAGGCCGATGTCGTAGTAGTGTGTCGATGAATACATCGAGGTAGGATGACCGCAGATGACGGACGTTCAGGGTCGTTAAACCAGTGTGATTGCGCCGATCCAGGGAGCCCGCCAGCCCAAGGGTGCAGACCGCCGATCCACGGATGTAGCCCGCCAGTCCGATGGCACAGCAAGCCAGTCCGAAGGAGTAACAAGCCAATCCAGGGAGGCGTTGTTTCAAGCCCAGCGAGGCATACCGTCATCGGAGGACCGGCGTAGGACAGTCCGCACCCCAAGGGTATCATCGGCCAGTGCGCAGCAACACCCATGATTCAGATAGTCCAGGTCGCAGCCCATCGCGCAGCACCCGCGTGTAGATAGACAAGGCAGGTCAGTCAGTAGGTCAGCAAACCAGTCAGTCGATCCATCAGCCGTCCATCCGTTTGGTCAGAATAGACAGCGTATGACGCAGACCCAGAAGGCAGGTAGAAAGCGCACCAACAGTCCCAAAAAGCAAAAAGATATGGAGAAACATTGACAAGCAATCTCATCAGCTCCCATTAACACCCGAAGCTGAACACACCACTCACGCGTGCCGCCCATATACTTGGTCACCCGCCACAACATCGGCGCCGCGTTCGCTTCGGGGACGTGAATGCCGTAGCGCGCGCCGGCGAGCTTGGCGAGGCGGGAGGTCAGGGAATGAAGGGTGAGGGTCGTTGGGGGGAACTGGGGTGGAGGCGTCAGTATGAGGTTGTTGTGTCGGTAGAAAGCTAGAAAAATCCAAAACGTTGATTAGGGACGGAATTGAGAGGGCAGGAGTTGAATCGTGGAGGAAAGACAGCGGAGATCCCACAGAGGAAGAAAATCTTCCCCAGGCGGCTAGCGCCCCAGCCACTTCATCTAGCGTCAAGCAAGATGAAAGCGCGACCCGCAGAAGCACCACCGCCACGGGCTGGGCTGGCGTAAGGCAGGAGAATGAGGGCTGCGTCACTATGCAGCGCGAGGATCGCACTACGTAGGGACAGGGCTAGCGACGCAGTAAGAGGACGAATGCTAGGAGATCACAGGACTACCAGGATATGAAAAGTCCACCAAGGAATGAGGCGCGCGCCACGAAATGAGGCTTACGCCAGACATGAAAGCTGGGCATTGAACTCTGCCCGACATCCCCATGGCGAGGGCGTGAACACTGGAGCCGGATGATGTATTTCCGGGATCCCAGCGAAGAGGACGGCAAGAGGTAAAAGAAAAACTCGTGGGGTGCTCGGTCACCTCGGACACATATTAGGGCGTTGAGATGCACAAGGGAAAGAGAAAAGGTAGAAGAATAGTTGGGTCGCAATCGAGAAATGAACCAGACAGAACCACAGTAGTCTATTGAGGAGCAGAACGAGAGAAGAAACACGCACCGGAGGTGAGAGCGCCTGCACGCTATGCTTCGTTAGATGGCGCAGCATCTCGGCAGGTAGAAAGCGTAGCGGGTCCAGATAGGTGAGGTCGTATGACTGTATGAGACTAGCGAGAAGACGAGGTCAGAAGGAATATTCAGACCTGAACATGAGCGTACTGACCGTATAAAATCCAGATACATCGCCGGTACACGAAGGACCCAACAGGCAAGCGCAAGAACAGCCACTGTACTCGAAGGAGCCTCGTACTTCCTTCTTGAACCCGGGCCTCGGTGCTTGCGAGGTTGAGCGTTAGGATTGTCGGCAGTCCCTGCACCACCTTCCCCTTCGTCCTCGTCCTCAGAAGACGAGCTTGCAGTCGAGTTCTCGCGAAGCATGGCCGCGAGCTCGGGGTCGTCTTCAGGCGAGGGGCGTCGGGTGTCGTCGTCGCTATCACTCTCGGAAGAGGATGAGGACGAGCCCTCCGAGTCGCTCTGCTCGTGTCGAGTACTAGCGTCGACATCGGGACCGTCGTGCTGCTTGGTGGTAGTAGAGACTGAGGAATCCGGGTCAAGATCAGGCTTGCTTGCTTCTGGTCGATGGTTTTGCGCGAGGATTGCGCTTAAATTGCCTGTAGAGCCGGAGGCCTCGCCTCTGAGTTCTTGTGCGTGGATATATGGTTCGGGAGAAGGAGGAGTCGGAAGGAGACTGAGATGAAGAGCCCATAGATCTCGACAAATGGCCTGTACACAGAGACACTGGTTAGTTTCCATATTATGGATCCTTCGAAGGACAATGTACCTCAAACTCGGGTGGCAAATTCCAGAGAGCACGCAGTTCGTTGATCTGTCGCCGGAGGATGAGTTGCTGGCACTGGAAGTAGTGATATCGACCTCGGGCGCCATGGTATACTACGTGAATGGATATGTTGAGCGAGGGTATTTGCAGAGAATTACAACATACGGGACGACGTATGAGGAAGATGCAGCTGCACTCACGCTTTGGATCAGCGCCTCCGCGAGCCTTCTTCTTTTCTCTGCCAGTCTTGAGGCGCCTCCGGCGCAAGACGTGTGTTGTGTTCATATCATCGGCCTCATTTGTCTCATTCCGATAATTCTGATATGCATGAGCTTCCGCATCTCGCTCAGGATATACGTCTGACGCACCTGTAAAATATGCCCTTCACTACAAGCCACGAGCCCACTCGAAGGCTCCTTGTGCCATTGCTTTGAGCCGCATACTACGCACTTACGGCGCGCCATCGCGAATGCGCGACGTTGAAGTTGATCGTGGGAGACGGAGGGCAAGCCAGAAATTAGGCGCCCGCACGCCACGTGGACGTTCCTTGCAACTTTTCGGGCGCGTCTCCGGACGACCCACGGCTAGGTCTCTTCTTCGCCTCCACCATGAGGCTCTTCACTTTCTTTGCGTTCCTCGCCGTTCTGGCAACGGTGGTCCTGGCGTAAGTCCTGCCACAGGACTCCCATGAATAATTGCTGACTTTGCACCAGATGGGACAAGGTGCGCCGAGGCAACCGAGGAAGTATGAGCGCGTTCGAGCTCATTTATGCAGGAAGACCATGAGATCTTCGACATTGTCAGCGACCTTGAGCAAGCAGAGGGCAAGGGGACGACCTTCTACTCATGGCTGGGTGTCCCCTCGACGGCTACTACGCCCGAGATCGCCAAGGCGTATCGCAAGCTCAGCATGAAGCTCCAGTGCGTGTCATGTCTCCTCGACATACACTCCGACTGACAATGACTCTGCGCAGCCCTGACAAGAACCCTGGTGTTAAGGGTGCGCAGGAGCGCTTTGCGCGGCTAGGTGTTATTTCCACGATCCTTCGCAACCCTGAGAGCCGTAAACGGTGTGTGCCATGACCCCAGTTTTGAACGACCATTCTAATCATCCCGTCCAGCTATGACTTCTTCTACAAGAATGGTGTGCCGAAGTGGAGGGGGACCGGATACTAGTGCGTGGAAACACACCAGCGTGTCACCCTGCTGATAACGTTCGCCAGCTACTCGCGCTATCGACCTGGCTTGAAGGTGTGTCTTTCAACCAGTCCACATTGCATAGTAACTCACCTACGTGCCTTAGACCGTCCTCACGTTCCTCATTATCCTGTCCTCGGCCATTCAATATTTGGTGCAGCATATGACCTACAAGAGCGACCTTGCGCGCGTCCAACGTTTCATGAGAGACGCGCGAGCGGCTGCTTGGGGTCCTTCCCTGAAGCCGATCAAGGGAACGCGAAAGGTTCGCGTGCCAATGGGCGGACGCGTTATCACGGACGAAGGCTTCGCGGTCAACCGCAACATCGACATGGTCGTGGATGAGGAGAACGTTTACATTGTGCGTCCTTCACTTACGAACGGATGATGTGTACTCACTCCCCTACCAGCTGGACCCGAACGGCGAGAAGCACCTTTTGGACGAGACCGCGGCGACCCCGGCCGCAGTGTCACGGACGTGGTTTATCGCATTGGTCGCCTCGCTCTACCGGAAGTTCGTCCCCAAGAAGGAAGAAGAGCTAGTGGAGGAGTTCGTCGATGAAGTTGAGGCATCCGAGACCGACCTGGATGCCTCGGACGCGCCTGGCAGCGGTGCGTCCACTCCGAAAGAGAAGGACGCAACGTCGATGCCAGTAGAGGGCGTACCTAGTGCGAAGGCGGCGAAGGCCAGCAAGCGCAAGAACAACAAAAAGTTGCGCCGATAGACTGTACGCATGTTCATTATTTTTTGGGCCTACGGCCGTATTACGGGTATACATGACATGCTTTGTATGGGTGAACACGGTGCGAATAAGAACGTAAGGCTACAGGGACTGCTAGGTAAAGATAAGGGTGCGTGTTTGGCTAGGCTGCAGAGACAGTGAGGGTGTACTGACGACAAAATGTTAGACCAGGGTCACACGACAATACTTCGGGTCGTCTACGTTTGCCCGTATACGTAGCTTGGAAGCACAATGGCGGTCGATGATGAGCTGCTTCAGTTTCGGTGTGTGCGACAGCAACTCCTTTGCCACAGCCTTCGTGCCGCCGATGATACTCATCTCCCTCACGTTCTTCAACTCCCACGGCGCGAAGTGCGTGAGGTCCTGCTCCCTGCGCTGCAGGTCCATCACCTCCTCCGACACGTTCTCGTCGAAGCGGTACCGCACGTCAACGGCCTCGATGATCGGCGGCAGGTGGTACAGCCGCAGGTTGTGGAAGAGGTCCGCGTACGGGTAGTTGCGGTACTCGAGCCGGACGCGCCTGAGGTTGGGGAACATGTCGGGGAAGTTGTTGAGCGTGTACATGCAGACGTTGACGCAGCCGCCCATGCCGCGCTCGGCGACCTCCTCGGGCGTGCATGCGCGGCTTGCGCTATACTCCATGTGCCAGGTGATGGAGCGGACGAGGGGGCCGGCGCGCTCGTTCAGGGTGGGCTCGTACTCGAACCTGAAGAGGTCGGTGCCGATGTACATCATATTCTAGACAGGTCAGCTCGGCAGGTGAGCAAGTGGGGGAGTGGCCTGCGTACCGTGGCAAATTTGGGCCTCGTGATGTGGATGTCGCGCAAGGAGATCAACATATAGAGGTCGCGCCAGGTCTTCGAGACTAGGGAGGAGGCGACCATGAACTTCGTGCGATCGCGATTCGTCACGAGGGACCACCAGAAGGCATTGATGATCTCCTCGCAGATATCCCAAGGCAGGGCAGGGGTGTTGGACTGAACGGGGGCCATGTTTAGGAATGTTCAAGGTGCCAGGGTGCCATCCCGACGCCTTATATATCGCCAACTGAAATAGGGATAAGGCGCGTTCACTTGTTTCCAATGATCTGTCTCCACCTGGTGCGGGTGGATAGTCTTAATCTTTATGCTCGTGGCGAGGCGCGCCGACATCAAGCAAGCTTCAGAGGTTTCAAGATTGCCTCAAAGGACTGGTCAGGGACCAGGCGCATGGTGGAAAGCAGGCTATGTTACGATGAGATTGTCTTGGTTGACCCTGATTGCTTCCAGTCCATTGCATTGTAAGCGTCCGAAGCAATCGGCCTTGCGTTATGTGTGCCATGATCGCAGGTCCTCTGTGTATCGGTGCTGTGAGACCTTGCTGGCGGTCGCCGAGGGGTGCAGCGTACGAACAATAGGACTTCCAAATGCGGATGAATAGCCGAACCTTGTTACGATCACGCACGCCGACTTCACATGTTGAGTCACGGGCACGAGATCGTCCATTCTTCGCTCCTGCCATCATGTCCTCGTCCTCCCCAACCCTCACCAATGTTTTCGTCCCCGACATTAGAAAGTTCTAAACGCGCCCATTAGACGCGACGCGCAAGTCATGTGAATAGCACGTTCGCGTCGCGTCGGCGGCGACTTGCGGAGGGCCTTGGACGACGATCGCGCCCCTACCACCGCGAAGGACGGAAAATCCCCCAAGTCTCGCCTCTCTGACGTACCGAAACGAGCGACTGTCTTGGTCTACCCAGAGACGGAATTAATTTCCCAATTCATACCCGAACGGATCGTCCGCGACGGAGGGGATGGTCAACCGAAGCCGACCATCGAGCTCTCGCATATCTCAAGACGCTGCCCGCCCTGTACCCGCTGCTATAGAGGGTTCGCGCATTCCCCCTCCCGACTTTGGGGTTCCTCAAGAAGCATCGACGGAGTCCGTTGGCGGAGGGACGCAGGTGCGCTCGCCCATATCGAACATGCGGAACGCCATGCTCATAAATCCCCGCAGTCATCGACATGGGAGGGGGACGATGAATTCAGATCCCTGCTACAGCATTTACCGTCTACGCAAGGTTAAACACCCCTCCAAGTCCCATAAATCATTTCCCTGACTCGTACTTCCCAGACACGGCGCCTAATTCTCAAGCGACCGATCCCCCGGACTCCGCGCAAGGCTCACTCGCATCCTTGGAAGTCCTTGGAAAGCGGAAGGCAATAAGCGGTAGTCCACAGCGTCCCGCCAAAGTTCCGCGACTGGACAGCGAATACAATGTCTTCCTCGACGCCCGACCTCAAGCTGGGAATCCGCATGCGCCCTTCATCGTGGTAAGCCTTTCGCTAGTTCCCACGGGTCGTCAAGCCTGACTTGCTGCAGTCATCCGACGAGCGACTGGAGAGCATCCTACGCAAGAAGGGAGTACCGTACGGAAGTCAATGGGAGGTGGCGCACCTGTTATCGACGGGGAAGTTGAAGTCCCATGAGATTGAGATTGAACGTCTGGTCGAGCTAGGGAAGTATACGAGCAACGCCCAGGCTGTGCCTGTCACCGCGCAAATATTGTCGAAGAAGGCATTGGACCCAGGTAGTTAACACGCAGCTTCAGCGCACGCGAGGTTCTGACTCGTTCAAGATATGAATGTGCGATGCAGACTATCACCAGAGGCAGCCTCGAAGGTATACTATCTCTCGCTTGAGCTGCGTAAGTTGGCTGAAACGGCGCGCGCCAGCTACCGTACGCAGAACAAGACAAGGAAGAGACCATGCTAGCCAAAGACCCATACGCTGGCCTGGGCTTCCATGAAGACGACCCCAACTGGTTTGGCGGCAAAATCCACTACACCGCACGCATCGAGCCGTCCGACTCAGGCTCACGGTACAGTCCATTCAAGGTCACCCTCCGCAGGCCGGAGCTCGGCGTCTCCTCGCAGTTCTATAGGCGCTATGGCTCTTCGTCCTTCCTGACTGTGAAGTTAGCAAAGGCGGTCTCCAGTGATCGTGGATACGGCGACGCGATCGAGGCTTTTGTGAGGCGGCCGCTTGTAATACTGGGAAGGGTATTCCGCGCTGTGCGCCGGGTTGACGACTCTTTCATATACTTCCGGACGAACGAAGTGTGCGTAGGGGACAAGATTTCACCCGATGAAGTTGTCCCCAGCGCACCGTCATTGTGGGACTTCCTCAATGCGCAAAATCCTCTACGGCTCAACACGGCGCAGGTGAAAAGAGCTATTTCTCGTGACGTCCAGTCCAACTGCTGACAGCTACATAGACGATGGGCAAATGGTCGACGAGACTTGCGCTAGGTTTCTCGACGTCCGTGCCCGGATGTTTGGTGGACAAGGGCAATGTGCTGTCGGAGAATAATGTGGTGTCCGCTGAGGGGTCTGATTTGACCGACGGCGCTGGGTTCATGAACAAGGCCGCCGCCAGAGCTCTACGTGATGCAGCCGGCTGCCATGATATACCGTCTGCTGTGCAGATGCGCATTGACGGTGCGAAGGTAAGTCTATCGCATCGTGCGTCTTGACGTTCTTCTGATATCTCGCCCAGGGACTTCTCATCCTATACCCCGAGGACGATTCGGAGGAGCCTCGCGTTTGGCTTCGACCCTCGCAAAAGAAGATACAATATGCAGAGGACGAACCGCAGGACCAATCTACCCTCATTATCAACCTCCTCCGAACCTCCAAGACCAAGCCCATCTGCCGCCTGTCCGTCGAAGCCATCATCATTATGGCCGAGAACCGCGTTCATTGCGACATCTTTAAGGCCCTGTTTGAGCAGAGCGTGGAGAACACCTATGAGTCGCTCTTGCCAAGCCACTGGGATGGCGAGAACGCGATGGAGCAGTTATACGCGAAGGTGAACTCCCTAGGGGGTGTGAATGCTGCCCGCGCAGCGCGCAAGGACGTCCAGCGCGCGCGGCTTCATGGGCATGTGGACCACTTCTTCGACACCAAAGACACCGATTCGGACGCAGAGGAGGTAGAGGCAGATATCGACGCCGACCCTGCCCCATACGCCATCGCCGGCTGGGAAGACCCCGCGAGCGGCTGCCCCGCGACGCCCGCGGAGATCGTCTGCACGATGCTCCAGGCGGGCTTCCAGCCGCAGACGTGCGAGTTCCTGCGGGCGAAGCTCGAGTGGTTGACGAAGCGGGTTGCGCAGAGGTCGATCAAGCAGATGCGGATTGATGTCGCGCATTCGTTTTCGGCGTGGATTGTGCCGGGTGGGTGGTGTTGCGGGGTTTGGTTGGATGTGTACTGATGTTTGGCAGATCCGACGGGGAGGCTGCAGCCGGGACAAATGTACTTCAAGAGCTCGTCGCGCGATCTGGTTGGGTTGGATGGGACGCCCACTGATCAGGGTGAATGATCTCCGCCAATCTGTGTACACGTTCTCATCTACTCTAGTCCTCGGGGATGCGCTTATCACTCGCAACCCTTGCAAGCTACCCACGGATGTGCAGAAGGTCCGTATGCCCCTTGGTCGGGCAGACGCAGCTGCTCATCCGCTTCAGTGGACGTTCGTTGATGAACCTCAATTGCGGCACCTGTTCGACGTTATTGTACTGCCTATCAATGGGCCTCGACGTCCTGCAGACTATCTTGGCGGAGGTGAGCAAGTTGACGGCGTCCACATACGCTTGCTCATCGTCCCTACAGGCGACTACGACGGCGACAAGGGCACTGTATACTACGATCCGCAAATGGTTCAGCAGTTCCGGAACGCAGGCTTGCGCTACGCCGACGAGCCCGAGTCGGTGGCGAGTTCTTTCGACTCTGACGTCGAGAAGGTCGGCGCGTTTCTTGAGCGGACGTCGAGCCTGGCACCCAACGAGCAGCTGGTTGAGCTGCAGAAGTTCTTGCTCCCGCGTCCGCACTTTGCGGTGTCGACGTACTCCAAGTTGCATCTATATTCCACTATCAAGTATGGCGCACGGGCTCGCGATAGCGTTCGCTTTGCATACATGTAAGTCGTTGTGCGTTTTCCACCGAGCTCAGGACTGACGTCGGACGACAGGTTTACAAAATCCTTAGACGGACCCAAAGTCGGCGTGACCGTCAAACCCGCCGCCTTCACCAAGGACAGCAGCGACCGCCGCTGGGCATGCCGCATGCCGGACTGGAAGGTCGCCATCGACGGCAAGGACGAGGAGAACAACAACAACCCGCGCTGCACGCGACCTAAGGAGACGGCGAACAAGTGCGGGCCCTTCGTGATGGAGTCGCTCTATGCGTTTTCGCAGGAGCTCGATAGGACGCGCATCAAGCAGATCGAGGACGCGTTCAGCGACCCGGCGCTGCCGAGACCGAAAGTAGATGAGGACCTGACGGCGCCGTGGCGGGAGGCGAATGAGCGGGCGGGGCGGATGCGGGCTGCGAGCGGGAGCGCGTTGATGGAGGAGGAGCTTCAGCGGATTCGGAAGCACGTCGAGGAGCTGTATGAGGAGTACCGCGAGGTCGTAAGCGCACACGGCTCCCCGCGGAAGCAACGGTCGCCCCGCAAGTCAACCTCTCCGCGTAAGGAGGGTCCCTTTCTGTTCTCGGACCTGCCTCAAGCAGAACAGCGGCGTCGTATGCGCGCGCTGTCGACGAAGTATGGCTCTGGGCCGCGGGACCTGTTGACGCTGGGAAATGAAGAAATTTCGAGGTACGTGTCTGATGCGGCGTGGGGTTCTGTGGTACTGACACGGACGTATAGGGTGCGCGCCAGCTATGCGTATCTGTATGATTGCGACCAGGCGAAGAGCCACGGACGACGCTTGTCGCCCTTTCCTTGGAATGTAGCCATGACGGCGCTTTGTGATATCAAGGCGAAGGCGAGAGGGCCGACGTCCTTCGTTATCATTACCACCGACTTTGCAGATAACATGCGGATGAGGAGGTTTCCGAGCCAGTGAGGCTCGTGTACTTTGGATTGGTTTAGTTACGAGTGCTCTTGGATACTGCCTTGGATTTTTGCATACTTCCTTCTCACTTTGCATCTTGGATACCCGGTACCCAGTATTGAACAAACCCAATGTATATTTTTCGTGTCTGCCTTGCCGGAGTAGCTTGACCGAGCGCAGTAACCACATAACGGAAGACAAAGCAAATATATTCATTGCAAAGTACAAATCCTACAACCCATTTACTTCCTAATAAGTCTTTCTAGGGTTAGGGTTAGACAAATCCCGGAGCCAAAAAGAGAGCCCGCCCAGCCAGAGTGGCCAGAGCGGGACCGGAAAATATTGGGACGGTGCATGAGCCGAAGCCCATACAATGCGCAGGTTTTCCCTGAGGACAGGGTCGCCGTGCTATGGAGAACCCCCACGCACCACCTGCCCAGATACATGAAGGGGCAGATGCCATCAAGGTAAGTATGAGTTGCCCAGGTGTGAACGAGTGCATTTTATAGGGGCGGGGGCGACGCACGGACCAGGGCGCGTTTGTGTGGTCGTGTATGGAGTTGTGGGTCCATTGACTGGCGGAGGACTGGGCACACAGGTACTTGGTCTTGGGGCGCGTTGTCCAGATGAACGTACTGCATTGCAGTACCTCTATACAGGATAATGCGGTAGGATACAGGTCTACGATCTATGGAGCATCTAGCAGTCTACTCTACGCCTCTACTCGTCCTCAACCTCCCCAATGTTCAGCCCCTTCACGCCCTTCAGGCCCATCTTCCCCACCGTCTGCCTCCTCAGCGTCGGCAACTGCGGGCTCGGCCACCCCAAGCCCTCATACACAAACACCGCCGCGCGATCCACCAACCCCTGCGGCGTCCACCGCATCTTACCCACATACTGCTTGTAAAAGCCCATCCACGCGCGGTACGCCTTCCCCTTGTGGCCCTTCGGCACCTTCGCTATGGCGGGGCGCAGGACCTCGCGCGTCTGCTGCAGCTGCGCGTCCGCGGGCGGCGGGGCGGGCGCGATGGGCAGCTCGGCGATCTCGCGGTTGGAAAGGAAGAATTTCTCAGCGGGGTCGAGGATGATGACGCCGCGGCCGGAGGTGCCAGCACGCGCGGTGCGGCCGAGGCGGTGGATGTAGTCCTGGGGCGTGCCCGGGACGCCGATTTGGAGGACGAGGGAGACGCTGGGAGGGGTTAGCTGACCTCTCAAAACGGTTATATAGGGAGAACGTACTTGGGAAAGTCCATTCCGCGCGCTGTCACGTCGGACGACACCATGATCCCCGTCTTCGTGTTCTTGAAGGCGTCGGCGGTCCTCGTACGCGTCGATTGCGACAGCCTGCTGTGCATCGGCCAGACTTGGGGGAGGCCAGCGACTTCTTGGAGCGCTGCGGCAGCCCAGGCAGTCTGGTTCGCTGTTGGGAAGAACATCATGACCTTCGCGAGACCTTGCATGTTCTTGATCTCTTCGAAGAGGATGGAGAGCGCGACAGGGAGCGAGTCCTCAAAGCGGACCTCGACGACATTTTGGGGAACTGGAAACGGGCTCAGTGTCACAAACGATACAATCTTATGAACTAAGCGTACCATGCTTGTGAGTGTTCTGCTCGTTCTCCGGGATAGTCGAGATCAGCTTGTACTTCGAGCTCAGCGTCGCCTTGATGATCTGCGAGACGTTGACAGGTGAGCAAATGCCGCCCTCCCGTAAATCGCAGCCCATACCTGCTTCACACTATTATCCATAGTCGCACTATAGAACAGCGTCTGCCTCGGCTGAATCGCCGGATCCGGCAAATACGACCGAATCGAGTCCAGTTGCGGCTTGAACCCCGCGTCCAACATCCGATCCGCCTCGTCGTACACGACGAACTGCAGCTTCCGGAACTTCGGGCCCGCGCGGTTGTTCTGCAGGTGGTCGTTGAGCCGGCCAGGCGTGGCGACGATGATGTCGCAGCGGTCGCGGAGGATGCGGTTTGCTTCGGTGTTCATGCTGGGTGGCGTGAGGAAGACTGAGTGGTGGATGTGGAGGGAATGCGTACTTTGTGCCTCCGATGGCGGTACCGACGCGGAAGGGGGAGCCTTTGAGGAGAGGGATGCACTCGTTCTGGATCTGATACCATCTTTTCAGCAATGGGTTTCCTCACTACATCCGCGAGGCATACCTGGATAGCAAGGTCGCGGGTCGGGGTGACAATTAGGGCCGCAAACGTGTCCCCGGGTAGTGCGCTCTCTTGTTGGCGCAATTTCTCCACGATGGGGATCAAGAAAGCCAGAGTTTTACCTGAGATATTGATAAATGTTGTCAGCGATAGAACGAGGCACAGAAAAATCATACGTACCCGTCCCGGTCTTGGCCTGGACGACAAGGTCGTGCCCTTCCAACGAGTGCTTCAAGATGGTCTAAGTATCAACGGCAGGAAACACGAGGCAACAGCATACCTGGATTGTGGCGGCTATGCGGGCGATTAGGATATGAGAGGGCGTTCAACGACGAAGGAGCTCACCCTGTACAGGGCTCATGAACCTAGCAGCGCCTTGTCAGTTTTCCTCCCAACGCTAAGCAAAATGGCGGACGACGCACTCATGTCTAATCGCGGCTTTGGTAGCTGCCGAAATTGGTGCATCTGCAAACCTGGTGTCCGTGACATGCGCCGTAAATGGCACGGTCGTGGGCCCAGTGTGGCCAGTGTGGCGAGCCCCTTCGTGATGCGGCGGTGCTCTATGCGGAGGTCCTTGGTGAGGAGGGCCTTGATGAGGAGGCGCTCCGTTCGGCGGCGCATCCTCACGCGGCGGCCTCGGTCCTCCACGTCCACGACCGCGCCCACCACGACCCCTTCCACGACCCCCGCGTCCGCCGCCTGGGGTGCCATTAATTTGTCCTTGACCTTCAGGTCCTGCGTTTCTTGTAGGAGGCATGGCAGAGTGAGGAGCTCGTTCTAGATTCTATGGGTATCCGTGAGAGACACTCCGTTTGGGCGTCCGGGGATGATGGTAGTGAGGAAGGAGGAATATAGCGATTTCCGCGCGATCGCGATCGCGCTTGTACAGGCGCGCGCCGCGCGTCGCGCGCGTGTGGACACGCGTACGTAATCTGAGCATCTCGTCCCCGACGACGACAAGCTTCCGCAAATGCTCAGAGCAGGAGTGCTCAGGCGCGACTTCGAATCCGGGCCACACGGTGTTGGGGATCAGGGACAGATGAATGATCTTAGCTGACTCGGAATCGAAGGTTTCCCTGGCGAGCAGTCACTCATCAAGCCCTTTCAGGCGCCTCCCATGCCACTCGTCCGGAGATTCATAATGCAGCTCTGGACAAACACACTCGCTTTTCGGTGTTTCAGAGGGCTCATCTTTCGACGGCCGTCTGTTTAAAGGCAGCCGACCCTCAAAGGATCCGTTCATGAATGCATGAAGAGGCGAGTGCCACTGATGCGCCATCAAACCGTGACCTTCATAACCGGCGCGCTCCAGCGCTCAGACCCGCCATCGTCTCTCCTTCAGTGCAGTCATTACACTCTCCTCCCGCTAAGGTCCTCGCTTGTTCCTTCAGACGCGACGACGGTTTCTTGTGCGACTTGGACCGAGAAGTCCTATCATCCCTTCAGCCGGTGCACTGTGGACATGTGCGACCATCCTCAATCGAAGAGGCTCTCAATTAGCCGGGCAGCCTGCGCGGATATGAGAAGCCTCCTCATAGCACTGGAACGTCTCGCTCGCGATCCCGAATGCAACTCTAGCAAAACGCACCTGGCCGAAGCTCAGACCATCCTTCGTCGAGGACAAGCGCTGCGACTACTACGCGAGGACTTCCAGCCGTCTGACTTCTCCTCTCTGGTCAAGGGCATGCGAGGCTGGTACGCACAAACGATCGGGGACATGCTCCTATGCTACGCTATCTGGTTCAGTGTATCGACTTCCAAGAAGTACGCCGCTCTAGCTGAATACGCACCCGCGTCATTCTCCGACGTTTTCCGGTGGCTCGAGCTAGTCCATCCAAGGAATAACTGTCTCCACCAAGGGTACCCTGACCGGAGTGACGTCTGCTTTCCCCTATCGCAGTTCTTCGTTTTCACTGATGATCTCATGCGCGGGATGTATCCATACCTAGTCGACCATCCCCACAGCCTGCGCCTTATCCTTGACCTGTGGCTGAACCAGAGCAGATACATTCGTGTCACTGCGTTCCAGGCTGCGGGGATGATGTGTAACTTCGCAAACGCTTCGCTGCAGCTTTTCGAGGAGATGTCCAAGGCCGAGGGCGGACAAGACTACTTCGTGGGCGAGATGCTACGCCTTTTCAAGGGACACAGCCGGCGTCGGGTCCTGCGCGCTATCTGCGAGAACGTGTCTTTTCTCCGAAAACTCAAGCCTAAAGAGGATGTCTTTAAGGCTTGGGGAAATCAGTTAGGACTAGCCAGAACGATCGTAGGAACACCGCATTTCAGCGGCATCGTGGCGCCTAAGGTCTTCGTTGACATGTTGATCTCCGCTGCGATTTACGCGACGCAATTCCCCACAGAGAGACGCATGCAGCATACTGCAAACGAAGCTCTGCGGATGCTCGACACGCTTTGCTGGCAGTCCCCGCATACTGTGAACCTGTCTCGCGCGATCAAAGCGGGCGTATTCTCATTGCTTGTCGACTATGCGAAGATGCGGCGCCTCACCGGCAGCGAGGCCTCTGCCGATAACGACTTCGTAGTGAAGCTGGCATCGACGCTCACGCAGGCGACGATAGTCAGGGCATTCCACGCGCGCCACAACGATTTGCTGTCTCCCGAGTCTCCCGATGCGTTTGTCGAAGAGAAGTTCAGGAGCGTGCTCCGCGCTTACAGGACCCTCTGGCCACAGTTTGCTCTCTTACAGCAGTCAAAAGACTGGAAGCAGAGTATACCTTGCTCCCTTTCCACGGTACGGCCTCTCCTTCAACGAGGAAATACGTGACTGATACCTCCATTAGCATCCCCCGCATTTCTCTTCTAACCTTCGATTCTGCCGCTGCGGACAGCGCGCGTACTGTTCGGAGGGATGTCAGCGCGAGGACTGGCAAGAATACGGCCATCATCGAAGATGCGACTGGCGCCAATTTCCCTCGGATCGCGATGGTACGTGCTGAGGCTCGATAAATACACCATGCGTGTTGTTGACTGGTCCACGATCAGGCATTACCGACCCCAAGAACGTCCTCTTTCGCTTGTGGCTTGCGAAGCGTGTGATAGAGCGGAACAGTGTCGCCATTGCCATGGTAATCAACGCGAGCTGGAGAGAAGCTGAGAAACAGTGAGTCCTACTTGCGCGAGCAAACGCATGATGACGATTGTACTCACAATTTCTCCAGGATATACTCGTCCGATCCTTTCGAGCTACCCCATCCGTTCATCGTGGTAGACCTGACGGACGTCCCGCCCGATCATCGCGCCGCGGACGACTTCGCCTTCCGCTGTGAAGTTAGGGCCGTGGTGGTGGACAAGCTGCCCGAGCTCGTCCACGCTTACGACGACTTTCATGATCCGTACGACATCCACTATGATACCTGCGATGCCGAGCACGACGCTGGCGATGCCCCACACGACTCTGGCGAGGCCCGCCATGACTCTGCCGATGCCCACGACGCCCACCAGGACATCAACGATGCCCACCAGGAGCCGAGCCAGCCAGACGCGGCCGACGCCTCTCCGATTTCCTTTGTCTGCATGCCGCCTTCAGCGCTGACGCGCGTGAAGTTCCGCGTCGGAGACCACGCCCTGGAGCGTTTCGTGCCGTACATGTTCGATTGGGCGTCTTGTCTGGTGGAGACGACGAAGATGCAGGGTTGCCGAGTAGTGCTGTCGGAGCCTTGCGACGCATCTGACTGGACCTATTGAACGCGCTATAGAATGTATTAATGCTGCTATAAGTATCATGATTCTGCTTGGATGACCAAGCACGACGCTCAAATCTGCTGAAAGGTAAGAGAGCAACACCATCGCAAGTGAAGTGCGTGTTGCGTTATGATTCGGAGAATGAGCCACGCTTCTTACGCAGAACCGTCGCACATAAGATGCATCAAGAGGATGTTATTCAGACGCAGCGTTCATTACCCAGCCTTCGCCCTCTTCCGCGAGTGCTTGTCCCACTTCGCCTTCTTCTCCTTTGCCTGGTCCTTAGTCTCCAAATCCTCGTCCCGCACAACATCCACCCCGCGCACTTCCCCCAACCGCAGCATCGTCGCCACGCTCTTCGCAATCGGCGGCGCATAATCCAAATGCCACCCGAGTCCTCCAACCACGTAGTCAAGCCCCTCCTCGACAAGTCGCGTGCGAGACCAGCGTAGGTGGTGGGTTTGCGAAGCGTAGTAGCTCAGCCAGGCCCGGTAGGCGTCTGCCTTGACATCCGCGGGGATCTTGGAAAACGTTGCGGCTACCGCGTCGGACAGGAATTGTAGCCGGTCAGCAGAGATGGAAGGTGCCTTTTCGAGAGGAAGACGTCGTATCTGTGGGAGGGAAAGGAAGTACTGTTCGGAGGGGTCCAGGATGATGACGCCCCTACCAGAGGCGCCAGCACGAGCAGTACGCCCCAGGCGATGGATATATTGGTCCGCGTCGTTTGGTACGCCGACCTGTAGCACCAATGTGACGCTGAAAGAGGTCACTCATCAGCGCGTAAGAACTTTGCGCCTGACGAAACGTACCCAGGAAAATCCATCCCTCTCGCAGTTACATCGGACGACACGAGGATGGCGGTCTCAGCCTTCTTGAACGCTTCCGCCACGTAGTTGCGCTTCTGCATGGTCATCCTTCCGTGAATGTCGTACACCTCAGGAAGCCCTTTGATACGCTTGAGGACCGCCGTCGCCCAGTCTACCTGCCGGGTTGTAGGCAGGAATACGATGGCTTTTGAGGTTGACTTCTTCTCCGAGCCTACGATCGCATGCTCCTTGATGTCGTCTTGGAGCACTGAGATAGCGACCGGGAAGGAGTCTACGAAGGATGCGACATGGTACGACTGAGGCACTGTGCAGAGGTGAGACTGAGATTCGTAACATGTCGTAGGGCGTTCAGTACTTACCATGCTCGTGAGTCCCAGCCTCGTCTTCACTGAAGGTCTTGATAAACTCAAACGAAGGCTGTAGGTGCTTCGACGCGACCTGCACGTTCAGGTGAGCATGATTCTCCGCAAGTTGTGGCACCGAATACATTCCGTACCTGCTTGACCTCGTCGTCAATGGTCGCGCTATACATCAACGTCTGCCTTGCAACATCCTCATGCCTCGGCAGAAGCTCGACAATCGCATCTAGCTCCCGCTTGAAGCCTTCTTCGAGAAGGCGGTCCACTTCGTCATATACAAGCGTGGAGACGCTTGCTAACCGTGCAGAAACATCAGGACTTGAGAGGTGGTCCAGCAGTCTGCCAGGTGTAGCGACGAGGATGTCGCCGCCTCGCAGTAGCTGCCTCCGTTCCTCCTTGATGCTGAGCTCAGTCGTCATTACGGGCACCATACCAGACGAAAGAGACATGAACATACTCAGTTCCACCTACTGCACGTCTGACGGAATATTCTGATCCCTCTAACAAGCGACGCGCCTGTGCTTCGATCTGTGGTGGAAACTCAGTGAGCTGTGCCGTCTTCAAAATTACTGTACGCACCTGCAAGGCAAGATCACGTGTAGGTGCAATGATTAGGGCGGCTACACCTTCGCCTGGTGGCTTCCCTTGCAACTTCTCGATTGAGGGGACCAAGTATGCAAGGGTCTTCCCTGCACAAACAGGCATTTAGGTATCTCGACTGCCAACGCAATTAGCTTTGCCCTACCGGTGCCAGTCTTCGCCTGTACAAGCAGGTCTTTGTTCTGTAGGGCTGGCTTGCCAGATAGTAAGTTAATCGCTCATCTTTGGGGGGAAGTGACCTACTCCTAGGCTAGCAGCTACGAGCAAAATATCAGCAAACACGTTATTCGCGAAACGCACTGAGCTGACCTTGCACCTCCGTCATATGACTAGAAGGTGGTGAGCTCGTCCCCGACGCTCTTTATATAGATCCCCCATTCTGCCTTACCTATGAGGTATATTTGCCTTCAAGTTAGGCGAGAGTGGTGCGTCTGCAAAACGCTGCGTGCTCAGAAGTTTGCCGGCGCGGTCATGTTGGATACCCAGAGCACTGGAGAACGTGCGAAAGGTTGTCCATGAGGGAGAAGGTTTTCGAGTACGTAGAAAAGAAGAAGAGAGTCTAGTGAGGCATAGCATCAGGTAGTTTGGGAGGAGGGAACCAGAGGACGAACTCGGCAATTTGCGGAGGGTGACTTCGTTTTGTGACGCGTGATTTTTACTTCAACTTCAACTTCAGGTCGAGTTCGAGTCGACTCAGGCGACCAGCCTTGCAGTGCGACTTTATAGGGCTCGAAGCTTGAGTCTGAAGGCGCCAATACAGACGCGACGCATGACAGGCCGTATTCCCAGGCCGAGAACTGTCAGATGCCTGCCACGAAGCGGGCACTTTAAGTATAGTCGAGTCAATGTGGCATTCATGGAAGCCGTCAACAGATCTATGGTAACGTAGCAATGTCTCGTAACGTAGGATGTGGAGGACGGCATAGACCGTGAGTATACAAGCAGGCGCTGAAACCAGGCTTACAGGGGATAGAAGGACAACAGGACGTGTATACGAGCAGACAACAATATTCGTCACAGGCTTGGGCTCGAAAACCCAGGGTATCAGTACAAAGAGAGGACGGGTCGACAGAGTGAAAGTTCATGGGAAGCGGCGGCGAAGAGGCGCATCAGGTAGAATGGGCTTCTTACAGGAAAGCCAGGCTTACGCCAACAGCGCTGAGGAAGCCAGCAAGCTTCGAAGCGCTGCCGACGGTGAGGCCGAGCACACCGTTGCTGCCTGTCTCGCTCGACGTGTGAGCCGTGGCCGACCGGGTGGCAGAGCGCGACGACGAGGACGAGGAAGAATCGGAGTCTGAATCGGAGCCGTTAAGGCGCTCCGCGTTGCGCTTGAAGATAGATACATGTGAGCTGCTGTGAATGGCGTCTGAGCAAGTCGCTGAACTCACAATGAACGCCTCCAGGTTCTCGTAATCGCTGTCGTTGACGTTGATACCACCGACACCGCCCTCACCGCAGGTGTTGTAGTCGTAGAACCAGAGCGTCTGGTTCTCAATCTGCGGGGTGATGGGCACGGACAGCTGCGTGATAGCGGTGAAGTTGCCCGCGTCCCGGAAGCCAGAGTCGAACCCGTTGATGGTCGAGTTGGCGAGATTGGCGGGAATGCAGGGCGAGGCGAACAGGCTCTGCGTCACTGCAGATATAATGAGCGATTGTGGGAGGGTACCTCGAAGGAACTCTTGCCAGTGTGATTTCCTTGTGTGACTGCGAGTGTAGGTCAGCAGTGTAGCGGGCTGACGTCTAGTAAAGGACGTACAGTTGAAGAAAACGATGTCGTTCAACTGCGCAGTGACCTGTTGCGGCTGGAAGACCGCGGACGCGTTGTCCGACGTGTTCCCGCCGACCTGAATCCAAATATCCCTTGCCGCAGCGAGCGACGCGAGTCCAGAGAGAGCCTGCGAACTTGCGATCAGTGGGGGGAACAAGTGAGTACACGCAAGACTCACAACGACGCTGAGCGCGGAGACCATGTTGGCTATCAGGGCTTAAGGGCGGGAAGACGGTGGTGGTGAAAACCAAGAAGGGGCGTGGACGAGAGCGCGGGTTTGTTGCGGTTTCCTCGTGTTGCAGAAGACAACGTAAAACTTCCTTCCCCGCGCTCTGTCCGCGCCATTTTCCCGCGTCTCCCGACATGCTGATCAGGAACGGGCGGGCGAGGATAAGATAGTGATGAAGGACTGATGTCATTTGCAGCCGATAGGTGATTTTCAGAACAATTGTGACTGTCACCATCAGGCTGGAAGTTCAGCATATCACTTGGTCCTCATACACCTTGCTGTAGATGCTTAAGACACAACGGAGACGATGCCAGAGGCATACTGTCGGTGCGAGGCCAACGAAGGGGTGGTGGGTCCCCGGTAGAAAGCAAATCCACGATACCCCCGCTGTCAGCAGAAAATATTCGATCATCCACGACCGTAAAGTCGCGATTAGTCGCAGTACAGAGCTGTTCGAAAGTATTTCCTGGTATGAATATGCAGCTGTGCCCGACTGCTGCTCAGTGTCCACGGCGGTGTCTGGAAAGGAAGAGTATACCTTGAGTGTTGCTAGATAGCGATCCCTCCGAGCGAAAGTGTAGCTGACAGACATAAGGATTGCTTGAACGCCAATGACCGATCGTCGTACCGCGCTATGGGGGCCGAGGAGGGAGCACCTACGGCGATGATTGGTCAGGGAACGGTCACGAGCAACAGCAAAGTTATACGCGGTGAGGCAGTCGAAGAACCTCATCGTACAACCTCAGAGGGAAAGCACGTGCAGGGAGGCCAAATTCCCCCAGTTAACGAGAGATAGAGCGGATGAAGGGCTAATTGAGCACAGCACCTGTCATGCGAGCCTACATGTGGTGCTCGTACTGCAGCATTGACATTCTTCCAATATGCAGACGAATCGATGGTTGCAAAGCATAGAGCTCCTGGCAAAGCTTGGCATGCATGGCATAGATTTCGATTGCGCATGAGATGATACAGGGCGATACCAAAGCTCGTGGGTGCATAGGAGGGGGACGGAGCATAGCGAAGGGACATCGGAGCGACACGCTTAGTGCGCGCGACGGCTCTCCTGGATGATCGTGCCGAGCTCCTCGAGCTTGCGCTTGGAGCGCAAGAGCGTGCCCAGACGCTTCTTCGTGAGCTTGCGCGCCTTCTTGTCCTGGACACGTTGTCAGACGGAGATGGTGGGGGAAAGCTGCGCGACGCACCTTGGAGTTCCTCAACAACTCCATCACTCGCCTCTCGTACGGCGAGAACCCAGCAACCTCACGGATGACCGAGCGAACGAACTGTAGGTCACTGATCAGTTAGGTTCCGCACTTCTTCTGACTGTAACGCACCTTGTTCTTCTCCGAGAGGCGGCCCTTCATGTGCGAAGGCTTGGCCTTCTTTTCAACTGAAGATCGGTTAGCGCATCGCGCTGCTTATTGTGTATGCATTCACATACTGGGCGTGGTGGGGTGGCCGCGCTGGCCCGGAAGACCATATCGGAGGTCTACGAGCAGCACCTCGTTAGCATCGTCCTCCATCGCAGCATAATAACGTTCCACGCACTGGAGCGGACCATTTTCTCGGAGCTTTGACGAGATCGTTTGCTTGACGGCGACGGGCACAATTTCCCTGCGCGCCAGCCGTACGGCCGAATCGGGAAATAATTCACGTGCGCTGTGGCTGAAAAGACGAACTGCAAGCGCGTGACTCAAGTTCGGCAAACTCCGATCTCATTGTTTGTGGGTCCAACCACCCTATATCACCTATTGACGACTGTCCGTCCCGTCAAGATATATCTACTATCTACCGTGAATGTACTATAGTGAAGCGTGCTTACGGATATAATGATAATATGCGATGTTACAGACAAAAATTCAACCCTGTGCTGTGCCTACCCACATATGCCGCCGAGGGGTCGTCCACTGTCGTACAACGCGTACTTTTCCCTGAGAAGACGAAGGGGTAGGAGGAAGTACGCGAGCCAAGTCGGCGAATTGTGAAGTGTGCGATGGCGCTCGTGACGACCCAGTGGAAGTCGGCGACGTGCGCGCAGACCGAGACAACGCAGACAAAGGCGGCTCCGTCGGCGGTGGTGTGTCCAGGTATGGGTCTGCTGCCCGCTGCTGTTGGTATCCCTTCGAAGAATGCGGTGCCCCCGTAGCCTCTTCTTCCTCTTCCTCCTCGTCATCGTCTTCCTCACCCTCGCCATCCTGAACAGGCAAACATCAGAGACCGTCTAAGCAAAAGCCTGGCAACGCACATACGGGGTCAAAATCCTCCATCGGTCGGTCGCCCTCCTCGTCGTGCTCATCGTCGTAGCCATCGTCCCCATCGTCGATCCACTTGCCCCGCCAGTCGACCAAGTCGAGCTCTGCCGGGTCCTCGGGCCGCAGCCGCAGCCACTGCATCCGCGGCCCGTTCTTGGCCCGTTCGCTGACCTTGAAGCCGTAGATGCGGGGAACGTAGACGTAGCCCTCTGGCCGCTTTTGTCCGCCGTACTGGTTCGGGTTGACGAATGGAGAGCCCCTCGCGCCACCGCCACTGCCTTCGAGCGCCTTCGAAGAGTTCGGATTCGTGATAGGAGCCTTCCAGAATGGTGCGGGCGCGAGCTCCCGGTAGCTCTGGAAGAAGAGGTGTGCGAAGGTGGTGCCAAAGTATGCGCCTGCATGGGAAGGGATCATGAGAATATCACTAGCGCGCGGATGTAGTCAACGCACCATCAACACCCTGGTAACGGCTGCTTGGCGGGGTGTAGATATCGTTGCAGTTCGGGCAGAACAGTTTGACAGTGTCCACGCCTGGTATGTCAGAGCGTCCGCACGGAACGACGTTGTAGCCGACGCAATAGACGCGAGGGCATGAGCCGAAGACACCCGACTCATACTTGTCCAACTGGTAGGGTGGGTCAGGAGCGATCCCTGCGATGGCGCGCTATAGACGTACCATGGCCTCGAGTCCCATCCTCGTCAGTATGTACCGCTGGTGACACAGCCCATACAACATCTCAGCAGAGCTTTCCACGATGGAGACATCCGGTATCTTGGAGGAATCCTCGTCTGCGAGTTCTAGTTAGCGATCACTTCCTTCGCGGGCGGTCTGCACGGCGCACCTGGCTCTACATCAAGCACCATCTCCATAGCCTCCTTCCAGAACGGCACGACCGAGTTCAGCCCCGTCAGGTTGAAATCGTCCTCGATGAAGTCCTCCTTGACTTCACAGAAGTATTCATGGCCGGGCAACGAGCAAAACCAGCTGATCCATGTCAACGTGCTGGACGGCGTCGAGGATGCTACACAGGGTGAAGATCAGGCGTCAGTGTCAGGCTTATCGCGCACAGGGACGCAGGGTCGCGCGTACAGTAGCCTTCCTGCTCGATCACCTCCTCCATATTTTCGTCGCCCTCGCCGACTCCGGAGACGATCTCCTCTTCCACGTCTTGTTGGGGCGCGTCCATGGCCATCGACGGGCGGGACATGGCACGGTTGAGGGGGTCTGCGGCCAGCACAGGCTGACCAGCGAAGTGTTCAGAAACAAGATGCGGACTTTGAATGTACGCAGCCTCGTGCCGCTGACAGTCCCCATCAGGACGCCGAAGTTCAACCATTTGCCTCGATGGTATCGGCAGCGCGTCTACTTTGGCTACGGCAGTACTAGCGCACTTCTAATAGGTACATACGGTCGTCTTACTGATCCCTGCGTGCCAGTAGGACGGCCCGAGAACGACCAACAGCAGTAATTGCGCCGCCACCCAGCTCACAAGCACATACCGTAGGGCATGTCGCATTCGCAGGCCTAGAACCTCCACTGCGAATGTGCTGACCGTAGTCAGACATCCGCAGAACCCATCGTCCAATCCCTGCAATATCGCGCAGCTTGTAGGCGACACAGAGCCATCCCGAATGCCCTGAATAACATGGAAGGTTCCCAGCAGCGTCGTACCCACCATATTTGCAGTGAATGTCCCTAGCGGGAAGGACGGGCTCCTGGGGTTAAGTGTGATAGACAGAAGGTAGCGAGTGAGCGTCCCGGGGAAGGCGAAGAGGAGCGCGGCGGTGGCTTGATGTCGGATGGAAGTTGGGAGGGTGAAGAACGGCGCCAAGGTTACTGCGTACATGACCACGCAAAGTGCATCTATCGTGTACCGTACGACCATGGTCGGTGGCCCTGGGGTGGGTATAAGGTGCTTGATGTTGGCGGCGACGTGTCGGCCAAACATGGCGGATCCCAGCGATAGGGTAAGTGTGAAGACGGTCTTGCATAGGCCGTCCATGAACTAGGCATGGAGTTCAGTAAGGGCAAAATGAAGTCGATGAGATTCGTACATCGTAGAAGCCGCCTCTATGGTGATCCTGTGCGTTCGTCCAGGAATCGAAGACGTCCGTTTGCCAACTCGAGAAGGTGGTCAACGAGCCACAGAATCCTGTAAGTTGCGCGACTTCAGCATAAATCGTCATACGGTGTGCATCTCGTGCTCTCACCCGTTGTGATTCCGGTGTAGAGGGGACCATAGCTAGACGAAATATTGTTAAGTGCGCGCCAGATGGGATAGGACTACGGACTCACAAGTTGCCGAGAGGTTCCTTCAAGCCTAGCGCCGTCCCCATAATAAAGCATCCCAACGCCTGCACGTACGCGAGAGGGAAGATGCTCTCCCCGTCATATTTCGCGATGGCTAGCAATCCTAGACGCCCGAGCACGCCGAGGATAGATCCAGGGATCAGGAGGCAGATGACATGAACAGAGTAAGGGCCGTAGATCTTTGCTGGCGGAAGGTGCTCTTGCTCGCTGGGCGGACGGTCTATGGAACCAACCGACTGATCGTCTTCGGAGGCCTGCTCGCTATGATCGGCACGTTCTGCGACGCCGCCGTTCTGTCGTTCCTGGTCTTTCTCCTCTGCGGCGTTCTCTGCATCCCGCTCGAGCTCAGCGGAGACGCCCATGGGCGGACGTGACTCTGGTCAGAGCAGGGTGATCATCGTGCACGGCGGCGGCTAGACAGCGCTAAACTTGGAAGGTTTTGTCGAGAACGCGTCCAAGAATAACTCCCCTCTTCCGGTCCGCGAGTGCCGCGAGGCGCGCGTCGAGCGAGGTCAAGCACTTGACACTTGTGTCGACCGCCATCATTCAGGGGATGCTCACTTGGCTTTATACCCTCATCGCTGCCTTGGGTGCGTACGCGACGATGAGCATGTTCTTCAGGAAGAAGTGGGATCCCAAGGGCTTGGTGCGTGACCGCTCCCCCGCGATGCATATCTGCCAATGAGCTTGTAGCACTGCTACGTGACCGGCGGCTCGCAGGGCCTGGGACTTGAGACGGCCAGAATTCTTGTACAGAAGGGCGCCGACGTGACTATCGTCGCTCGCGGTGTTGACAACCTCAAGGAGGCCGCTGCTGAGTTGGAGGTACGCGATACTCTTCCCCTGCTCACACGAATGCTGACCGTCTCGCAATCTCCAGAAATCGAAGCAACGTCCCGAGCAAAAGATCCACTGGCTCTCACACTCCCTTACTTCCGCCAAAGAGTCAGAACAGGCTCTCGATGAGGCTGCTGCATTATATGGAGGGCGCTGCCCCGACGCGCTCTTCCTGTGTGCCGGCGCGTCCGCCCCACGCTTCTTTATAGAGGAGACAGAAGAGACGCTACGCCAGTCCATGGACAACGCGTACTGGATTCAGGCATGGACCGCACATGTATGTATCCTCTATTCCCCCCATATCATCAGCTTACATTAAGTAGGCCGGCGTGAAGCGTATGGTGCGAGAGAAAGTCAAGGGGAAGATTGTCCTTGTGTCCTCTATCCTCGGTTACTTTGGCATGGTCGGCTACACTAGCTATGCACCCGGCAAACACGCTCTCCGAGGTGGGCAGGCAGTTTATCTGCCCTCGCTTGCGTACTCACCGAATACTTTGCAGGCCTTGCGGAAGTCCTTCGCTCAGAGTTCGTGCTCTACGACATCGCGATACATATTTTCTTCCCCGGAACCATTCTCTCACCGGGGTATGAGCGCGAGAACGTCACGAAGCCCGCTATAACGAAGAAGCTTGAGGAGACGGATGATGGCCTGTCGCCGGAGGCCTGCGCAAAAGGTCTCATACAGGGTAAGCTTCCTTCCTCACCGATTTCACCTCAACATCTCAGTAATACACTCGCTGCCTTCTGCCCTCCCTGTCATTTGACTAACTTCGGTTTTCTAGGCGTGGAAGCTGGACACTTCCACATAACATGCGACCTGCTCTCCAACATCTTTCGCGCTTCTACGCGAGGGAACACCCCGCAGAACAACTTCATCTTGGACCGTGTATATAGCTTCTTTGGATTTGTGAGTATCTCGCATCATCCACAAAATGCCCGTTAACGCGCAAATGTAGGTTGGCTTGCCTATTTGGCGGTGGACGGTCGACCGCGAAGTACGCGCACACAAGCCGGAACACATGCAATACGTAGCGGAGCATCTGGGCGACGGCGCGAGTTCGTCGACATCCAAGTGATGCCTCCCGTCTCGGCGCGACGTGTAGACCTAGTGTACTCTTTGCCTAATCCCAGCCACTACCGGAGTTTGCGCGTGGCTTCTGCCGCCCATCCTAACTTCTTGACGGAAGCAACAGGCACTCGACGCATACAATGATTGGAAGGATGGAAGGATTCAGACAACAAAGGGATCGTATACAGGTAATCGGAGTACAGGAAGTATGTCTGAGCGTCGCGAAGCTCAACCCGCTTGGAAGAGAGCAGGGCCAAGCATTATAAACGCCAATTCCATCGTGGTCCTCTCCATTAGGAAAGCCAGTATGGCGGCGTTGATACTGGCTGCCTTGGTTTGAGGACCGTGATTGTAAGATGAAGAAAGGCATGAGCAGCGTGAAGTTTTTATATGAGCGCTTTACTTGAGGGTAGGTTCCGGTGAGTGCCGAGTACGCATGCATGGTTCGTTGTCACGGTCGGTCGTCCAGCTCGTCCGTGTCCTTGCTTGTCTCTCTCGGTCGTTGACGAATGGACAACGTCTCTTAAGCAATGCGCAAGGCTATTACTCTGCTCACCGCGTGAAGGACCTGCTCGGATGCCGACTCTCCTGCATGAAGCCATCGCGGCGTTCCCACTTCCGAACAGTCTTCCTGGCATGTCGCCTTGAACTACCACTCGCCGAATGAATGCCCGACGCATGCTTGATCAGTCCTCGAAGATTTCCTGGCCCGAGTGGAAAGAATGAACCTCGTAACACTCTTCCGGTCTTCTGCTGCTCCGCTCTCTTCTCAATCAATCCTCACACGCCTAATGAATCGGACGGGACGGGATGAGGCGGCCTCCGTAAACACCAACAGGCTCCTGGGCCGGCCCGTCGCTGATTATCATCTCCCGACGGTGTAAGGAAAAGGCTGCTCGGGGTAGTAGACGATGTCTACAAAAGGTCTCAGACGCGAGGGTCTCCCTATCTGGCTCTTGCAATTGACCATCTTCTCTGCACATCGTGACACAGATGAGCGCAATCCCGGACGCGTACTACTACACCTTTGGTGTCTACGAGCCTCTTCTTACTTTTCTGGGCTTTGCCGGAGTGCTCGTAGACCCTAAAGCAGTGAGTCCCCTATACCTTGCTGCTTCCCCACATCTGAAATTGGCCTGGTTAATATAGGCTCACGACTCGCAAGCGACTGACCATGCGCATGGTGGACCACTTCCTCGAGCCACGCTCGTCACCATGATTCAGCTTGGACACGCCTGCGCGCTCTTGGGTCTCCTCAACGCCTGCATCCTACGCGCCCTGCGTACCCATCTCGGACATATCCCTGCGCTACAAGAACGCATTGCGGCCGCCCTCCTCACACCCCTTCTCATCGGAGATGTAGTGCACACAGCACTGACTCTTTGGGCGCTTGGCGAAGCGCGGTGGAACTTCGCCGCCTGGAGTCCCACAACCTGGTGTACCGTCGTCTTGGGCTTTACCCTGCTAGTCCCCCGTGCAGCATGGGTAGCAGGCGTCGGACGATACGTAGACACTCGAGACGGGGCGTACAGGAAGATGGCGGACGTGCAGACAGGTTCCCCTTCAGACAAAGCAGTCGAATCGACCCATGCATAGATCTAAAATCACCCGGGCATATAATTGTACATTCTGCTCACTATAATCAGTAGTACACGACGAGGAATACAATAACAGGTCGCAATCCGGGCGAGGGTAAATAATGGGCGAGACGGGTATGAGAAGGATATCTAGTACGGAGAGTTCACGACAGACGAATAGCTAGTGACACCTGGCGGTGCGAGAGACTGTCGCGTAGGTCGCTTCAGGTTCTTCTTGTTGGTCTGGACGAGGTTGTTCGACAGAGCAACGATCTAGAAGGACATATGAGAACTAAGAATATGGGAAGAGGTAGTGCACGTACAATCTCCTTGTCATCGCCGAACCGGAAGTTGTCCTGCACGACGAAGTCCTCGAACTTCTTGATTTCGTAGTTGTTGAGCTGCCCCTTCTTGACCTTCTTGAAGTCCCATGCTACGACGAACTGCCCAGTGGACGTGACAATCGCATTCTCCTCCTGTCCCTCGCCGACGTTGAACCTGCAAAGATCGTCAGCGAAAGCAAGACAATGATTTCCAGAGCACATACTTCGCAGGGCTGAAGCTGACGTCCTGGTTCATGTACGCGACATGCTCTGGACGCAGCTGCAGTCGACGCGGTATAGGCTTCGCGTTCGCCGGGAAGCTCCTGTCGAAGCCCAGCTGCCCAGCGTATCGCCCTTCGCCAATGAGCGTGTCAATGAGCAGCAAATACGTCTTCGTCGTCGCAACGATCCACCGCCCATCCGCCGTCACGTCGATACCGATGATCGGGTCACCCAACGGCGGCAGCGCCGTCTTCGCGTTCTTCCCGATCGTGTCGAACAAGCGGATGTCGCCCTTCTCGCTGGCGACGGCGAGCTTGCCCGAGCCGGTGGTCGTGACGCCAGAGAACTTGTTCTTGCTGACGTACTGCTTGAACTGCGAGTCGACGAGCTTGTTACCGGATACACGAGGGTCGACGCGGAAGAGGGCATTGTGGGAGGCGCCGACGAAGGTGGACTCGTGTGTCGCACCGGCGAACTTGTTGTCCGGGGCGATGTGGCCAACCTGGATGTCGTCGTGCACCTTCCATTCGTCGACGATCTGGCCGCGCTCGACGTCCATGCTGTAGAGCTTGTTGGGCTCGGTTGGGTTGGAGATGATGATCTGAGCGTCCTGGTTGTGCAACATGATCTAGACAGACCTTGTCAGCGTGGTGATGCTAATGAGGACACAAAGCTCAAATCACCTGCTTCGGCTTGAAGTCGGCACCCTTGGGAGTCTTGACGGCGCTCGTATGTCTGTACTTAATGTTGCGACCGTCTTGCGACTCGACGAAGATACCGATGTTCTTTCCTCTGACAATGAACGCCTTGTCGCCCTTGTAGCCGACAGTGAGCTGCTCGTTGCGGTCCTTGCCAGCCATCGATGGTCGGGACTCGTCATCATCTTCATCATCCTCGGTCTCCTCCTCGTCGCTGGACTCTGTATCGCGCATGAGACCCAATTCAATGCAGCACATCACCGATGACATACCTTCATCAGGGTCCAGCACTGCGCCAACCTCCTCCTCGTCCTCTTCGTCATCCTGCACATCCACCATCTCGACGTCGTCGTTGGAATGCAAGACATATTGCTGCTCGTCGACCTGCAAGTCTGTCAGCCTCGACTTAGTAGAATGTACAGTATGCACTGGCCTTCATCTTCTCCCATGGCGCCTGATACACGGTCTCCCAAAGCGCCTTCATAAAGACCTCCTGGAAAGTAGCAAACGCCTCCTCGGTCGGGAACCTGAACAGCCAACTAGTCGCCTTCCCATGCTCTGGTATATTGTTCCAGGTCAAGGAGGACATCTTGGGTGACCATCGCTGGTTCATCTCCGTCTTAATCAGATGCTGCAACAACAAGCGCCCATTGACTTCCGCGGCCAGATAGAAGACGTAGATCCCGCTCTTGGGTTGGAGTATGCGCGCGGTCACGATGCCCTGATTCTCGAACTCCTCTTTGTCCCAATCCCAGTGGTAGAGCTCAGCCTCTGTCGTGACGAGCTCGATCATATCGTTTAAGACGGCGGAAGAGGTCTCCGGCTCAGGTGCCTTGCCCTTCGGTGCAGGTGGCGATGCCTTCGGCTCGTCGACGTTGAGGGATTGCATAGCAGACTCGAGCTCTGCAGTCACAGCAGCAGGTGCAGGCGCGGAGGCAGCCACTTTGCTCGTAGACGGCGACGTGGCCACCTTCTTCTTCGACGCTGCCTTCTTCTGCTTCTTCTGCGTCTGCGGAGGCCTTAAGGAGGTAAGTCTGACGTCACAAGGCGATACTGTCCTAGCATGGCACTCACCCGCGAATGAACTCCTCGAGCGCGGAGTCGGCGACGTTGTCGGCGCTCTTGCGGTATTTGCGCTCGTACATGGCGCGGTACATGCAGGTCTCAAAGAATGCCCGGGTGGGCTCGTTGCAGCCCGGGGCGGTGAACTCGAAGAACTCATCTGGATCGCCTTGAAGATCGCGCCACACGAAGGTAGGGTCGCCTTCGTTCTCGGAGGTGTAGAAGTCGAGCTCCTCGCCAATCAGAAAGACACGCTCTTCATCGGCTGTGACAAAAGGAGAGAGGATTAGCTTCATGGACATATGGCAGGGACGATCACGCACTTTCATCTTCGTCCTCGAGTAGCTCTTCGTCACCCTCTTCGTATACACGAGTTACTACAAGCTGAAAGTTGTGTTCCACTGAGGGCACACGACGAATGGTGGCGATAGCCTCATTGTAACTGTGCATGCAATGATGAACGGCAAGTTATGAGGATTTAGTGGAGCGGACGTACATGCACTCTCTTGACGTTCGTATTTGCTGGTCTGGACGAAGGAGGTAGAGTTGTCCGCTCGAGATCTTGACGACCTCTTCTGCGTTCGGGTCTTCTGAAAAGAACATGAGTTCTGACTGCTACAGTGCCCGATGGCTGTCACGTACGCCAGACTTTGCCAATCACTATTCCAAGGATCGTTCAGATGTTGATTGTGGCCTGAGGATTCATTGGACTCACAGGAGCGGAAGATGTTCATCGCGCAGAGTTGGGGAGGCTAGCCACTATCGCAAGCGATGACCGGCGCTGATGGGGAGAAGAATGAGTGCGATCCAAGCTCGTCGCGGTGTGACTTCGACACGTGATGCTGTCTTGAAGAATGCAGTCACACCACGCGCCCTGATCCTGGTCTGCCTGCGCCACGATCCGAGCCGTACCTGGCCCGAGACGATTGGCCGCTGGCGCATTCACTTGTCTGTACTTCCTGCAATGTCGAATAATCCCTTCGCCAGCGGGCGCTCCACCCCGGCGAGAGCGCAGGTGAGCGACCAAGTGTACTTCTGAGCGGCATTCTGACGATTACCAGTCTGCCAATCCCGCATCGCCCACCCAGAGCACATTCTCGGAAACCAGCGGTATCAATCTACAGCCTGCCACAAGTACGCCGCGATCGGTCTTCCGGGGTACGGCCAGCACCTTCGCAACACCCAGCAGCAGCGTGCGCATCCGCGCGGACCCCAGCATCGCGACCTGCTTTGATCCATCCGACAAGGAGCTCTACGCATTGTGGGCCCCGAGGGCATGACGTTGACAGACTATCTCGTAGGCGCCCAAGTTGCGACCGTTGTTGACATGTGCGGAACCAGAATATAAAACCTTCCTCTTCGGGACGCGCGGGATCGATCCATCAGCGGGGAGTTAGCCGCCCGCTGGGCAGGGGCTTGAGACGCGCGGAGCACGGGCTGCCATGGAGTCCAGCAATCGGCTCCCATCCTTGCCCTCCTACGCCCATCATGCCCACACTATCTTCTTTGCCAGTTCGTCTATTGTATACGTTAGGCGCGGTCGTGCTTCTTGCTTCGCGTGCAGAAGCAGCGCGCGCGTTGGACATACCCTGCCCAGATCCCTTCACCGATCCCAAGAATGACATCTGCAATCCTCTGCGGTACATACCCACTACGGCCTTAACGGCGGTATCCTTCAGTGCGTTGCAGGCCATCACTCTTTCTACACAACACTCACTCGAGCTCAGGCCTCATCCTCGCCGTCGGTATTACTCAGACGCTGTGGACATGGAGATACGGTGCAAAGTGGATGATGGCAATGACCATAGGCTGCTACAGTGCGTCGAGATTCCTTGTTCTAATCAACACGAATTCATGATCGGTAGCCTTCGCCGTTGGCCTTGCCCTCCGCTTCGGCCTCCATGATGACCCGCAGTCAACAGGCATCGTGCGTAGACTCAGGAAATGACGCGCCTTTGTCACCCTGACACCTCCCCAGTACATCGCTTTTTACCTTTTGACTGTGCTATCGGTTCGTTGCCTCATACAATCCCTCGAGGACTTCATCCTGACACCTGTTCCTCAGCCATGCGCGTTCATCGCTGCCGACTATGTGTTGCTCGGACGTATCGCCAGAGCTCTCGGTTGCGGACAGTACCTTGCCATCTCCCCACGACGCATCACCACTGTATTCGTCACCTCCGACATCACGACTTTCCTCATCCAGGCCGCGGGAGGTGGTCTATCGACTTCTGGCAAGAAGAATCCCGAGCTATCCTTGACGGGCTCCCGAGTGTGTTTACCCTTTATCCTCTGGATCGCGAGCTTATGATAATGCAGATCTTCCTGGCTGGCTTGGCCTTGCAATTGGCTTCGTTCGCCGTCTTCACGTTCATCTACTTGCTGTTCCTCTACCGGGTCTACAAGCACAAACCGTCAGCTTGGAGCCAGGACAAGGGAATGCCGTGGTACAAGAACTGGCTCTCGCTTGCCGGGGCGCTGTCGCTCAGCTGTGTTGGTATTCTGGTGCGTCACAGGCCCATACACTTACGCTATCGTTTAATCAGCGCGTAGATCCGTTCTGTCTACCGTACCATTGAACTCTCTGAGGGTTTCAACGGCCCGCTCGCTACGAACGAAGCCTTGTTCTACGGCTTGGACACGTTGCCTCTTTTCATCGCCATCGCCGTCTACATCCCGTTCTGGCCTGGGCGGTACCGCTTGGACGATGCCGCGGCAGCGAAGGAGCTTGCGGAGACGACGATAGTCGGCAACGAGAACAAGACATCGCAGGAAGGAGTCAGTCATTAGAAGGACATGTCCCGGTAGGGGATATTGGGTAGATATTTGGGTATGTGTACTGGCCGTTACTATACAGGCCAAGGAAGATATTTCTATACAGCTATATACGTTCCTTACTGTAATACCCGCATATAGTATTGTGGAAGCTTTGCGTATCTCTTCAAATGAGCAGCCACGCCTGCTTTGCAGGTTATCGTTCATTGAGCTCCTACCACCTCCGGCTACTCGGTTACTCAAGCCGGGGTAAAGAGATGCGGGGTACTTTGATTCCGATCAAACTCAACCTCCGAAGCTTGCATCCGCCTCTCATGTCGTCAACTTCGCGTCCGGGCCCTTCACGAGCAGGCGGTGCTAGCAACTTGCTCAAGTACCATAGGCCGAGGCAGAGCTTAAGGCCTGGTATCAAGGAGCATATTCCTGTCTTGACGAGGGAGTCGAGATTGTGAGTGCAGTGTCCTGTTCCCCGCATCCCACGCAGGACGCCATACCGTATTTCACTCCTCCAAGGAATAGGGTGTAATAAGAATGATTATGAACCGTCCCGATCTAGGTGCTTAAAAAACCTCGCGTCCCATAAGCCGCGATTTCTACACCATGTCATGAAGAAAGTTCCCCGTGAGCGCTGTGCTGCCGTCCTGGTCGCTCTGTTTGTCGGGCGCAAGGGAGATCTATATGTACTGCTGAGCAGGTGAGCTTTGACAGTTGCTAGTACTGACGGTGTCATATATACTCATGCCAACGCAGACGGTCCAGTACGCTGCGGACCTACGCTGGGGACACCTCGCTGCCGGGAGGCAAGGTAGAAACAACAGACAGATCCTTCGAGGACACCGCGGTGAGCATAACATACTCAGGGCAACATATGTGCCGCTCACGTTTCAGCGAAGAGAAGAGAGGCATTTGAAGAAGTAGATTCGTGGTCCCGTGCCACATTCGTGCCTATTCATCGTTGCGCAGATTGGTCTGCCCCCAGATAAACAGAAAGTATTGCTCCTTTGTACTCTGGATCCGTTCCTTGCAGGTAACGCCCTTGTAGTTGTCCCGTGAGTGATGACGCCCTCTTTTACCTCCTCCAGATGCTGATTCCATGCTCCCAACAGTGTCGTCGTTCTGGTCCTCGACAAGACAATTCGCGTACGTATCAGCGCGGAGGAGCGCCATGTCCTCTTGAACATCTATAACTGATTTACAGCCTATCCTCAACGCCTCCGAAGTCGCCCAGCTCTTCTCCCACCCTCTCGCCTCCTTCCTCTCAGAAACGCCTCCCTACTCGGAAGCAGAGCTCTCCGACATGATACCCTACCACACCACGGTCGATTATCCTTGGGAGGGCCCCGGGCCAGGTCCCGCATCGCACCTGGCCATGCCACCCCCACCATCCACACTCTCACCAGATCCGCACGCAGACGTGGATCTCCCTGAGGACAGTTCACCGCACAAGCGCAAGCGCCGTCGCATGATACGCATGCATCGATTCTTGACAGGGCGAGAAGCAGGAGGAACGAAACCGGTCTTTGGCTTGACTGCGTGAGTGTCATGCTTCCTGCCGTGCATCCTTTCTCTCCGCGGCTGCCAGGACACTGTGCTTCTACGCTATAATGATTGGCAAAGTGACTAATCACATCTAGTGCCATCCTCATCCACACCGCCAGCATAGGCTATGGGCGTAAACCGGACTTCGAGGTCAATCCGCCCGGAGCACCAAGCTGGCGAGAACGAATCGAGTGGGCGCTGGCGAAGCATCCCGGTTTCCAGCTTGCGCACAGCCAATCAACCTCTAGTCGATCGAAGAGGGAGTCCAAGTTATGATAGTTGTTCAATCGCTTGGCGGCACACCTGCTGTCGGCACGGGAGGTGCTGGCTTTCGTCGAATCTCAGCGTGTATATTCGACCTGGGATGACTGTCATTCAATATATAGTACATGAATCCTACGAGACGTGATTGTATATAACGATCGGAACTGAGGTGGGCGAACGGATATGAGAACAATGGGACAGCGAGAGCGAGGGCGTGCGACGACTATATCTAGACTTGTGGGTCGCCTCAATGTAAGCAAGGACATACGCCTCGTAAGCTGAGATTAAGACGATGGACGAGTAACAGGGATGAGATCGGGAACAAGGATAGGATCAGGAACAATGTCGAAATCGGGAAACCAGGCTGAGATCGGAAGCGGGATAGATACAAGTACATAGGCAGGGGAGGAACTGCATTATATCTTACAAATGTGCGGATGTACGCTGACTGCAGGGCTTGATCTATCACCTCGCCTGGTCGTGGTCTCCGGTGCTGACCCAGCTCGACGCAGAAAAGGAGACCTCGCTGCCGGTCTCGAGCTCGTCGGCCCATGAAGACATGTTGGACGGCGTGGGAGACTGTATGCGGCTGAGATCGGACGATGTGTTGCGCGATACGGCGCGGGGGCCTGCGAACAGGTCGTCCTCGTCGTCAGAGGCGGAGAAGATCGTACCAGGTGCGCTCGCGTAATTGGACGTAGACACCGCGGCCGAGGCCGCGAGCAGATCCTGCGCCGACGCGAAGGGGTCCCGTGCTGGGATGACTGGGCTGCCGGCGGGGAAGGAGGCAAAGGACGACGTGGGCGAAGGCGCGCGCGAGGACGTCAGAGTCTCCGCACGCGAGGGCGCACGAGTAGAAGCAAGTGAGCGAACCTCAGAAGACGCGACGGATGGCGCACGGGAGAGGGAAGACGCCGACATGATGTCAAGGTCGATCGAGGCGGCGAGGGGGTGAGACATGGAGAGCGACTGCACATCGCCGGCCTGAGACTGCGGGGCGGAGGAGGCGATCTGAGGTTCCGGGACTGGCTGCTCTGCGGGGAGAGGCTGGAGAAGAGGGGCAGGGGAGGGCAACTCGCGGACGGATGCCGCTGGAGTCGGCAAGCCCTGCGACGATGGGCTACTGGTCCTGAATGTAGGCGAAGAGGGGTCGCAAATGACATGCGTTGGCACAGCGCGGATAGGCGTCGGTGTCATGGGCTCGAATGGGATCTGCGGGGAATAGATTAGTAACGCCACAGCACGAGGCACTGCGTGCATTGCTCACGTCGTCGACGCTGGTATGCAGCTGAGGCTTCCTGCGGCGCAGCGTACTGCGCTCTACTTCTTTGCGCCACTCGTGTACCTCCTTCGTTACCATATTCTCCAACTCGAACGACCTCTTATCGTCGAACGAGTCTGGGGCGACACCGTCACTCTTCTTGTCATCTAGACTCTCCGCATCGAAGTACGCTGCTTCATACGGCCTGGCTAGAGTCCTGGAGCGGGCCCTTCGCCTGCGCTCGAGGAAATCCTCTGCCCATCGCTCAACCTTGGGTGCGATATGGGGTTCGTATACGAACTGACGACCACTATCAACGAGGGGCCTAGGGTTTGAGTAATCTACGCACCTCCTTGAACGCCAGCCCAGCAGCGACCGTCCCGAGGATGGCAATCACATAAACCGCAGGAGTAGGCATAACGAGGGTCGGTGAGCTGATGGGAAGATACAAGGAGGATGAGGCAAGCTCACGCCCCTCTCCCGTGCACTCGGCTCATTCATGATTCGGCCATGTGCTAGGGTTAAGGTTGGTGATTCCATCACTCCTGTTTGATCGCCGTTCGGCACATTCCGTCTGCCTTCGAAGTTCAACTTTGCAGACGGACCTCGGTCTCGAGGTGGCGATGGAGGGACCCGAGGGGCTGAAGCACAGTGGGTGGTGTCTCCAACGTATAATCAAATGTAGGCAGTCTCCCTCTCGAGGGCGCACGTTGAAATGAAGAGGCAAATCACCGGAATGTAGGCGGTGCACTGGCGAGGCTTCCGAAGTTGCATGTCCGAGGTTCAGTTATCCCAAAGTTATTCAGATAGCGGAGCTGCAAGTTCAAAGGACTCAGCATGAGTATTCAGAGCGTCCGAGGGCCCGCGTAGGACCCTTC
Organism: Schizophyllum commune H4-8; assembly: GCF_000143185.2. NCBI lineage: Eukaryota > Fungi > Basidiomycota > Agaricomycetes > Agaricales > Schizophyllaceae > Schizophyllum > Schizophyllum commune. The sequence goes on from NW_026089542.1 coordinate 1,228,989, forward strand.
AGTCACTGGGGCGCGCGGCCTCCAGCCGGGTGACTTGTCAGCGTGATGACAAAAATTTACAAACAAGAAACGCATGGGGTTCCTTCTGCCGCAGAGTTGAGATCCAGACCAGTTTGTGCAATCTTCGTCTTGCCCTCATCACCATCGCCGTCGTCGTCCAGCGCCCGTCCTTGAGCAGCGGTGTCCACATTCGTCGTCGTTAAATGGAAGACTCACTCGCTCCACCCGAATCGACGACGACATCCCGCGCCCGCGCATCGTCGGCTTCAACTTTGCGTCCGGCTATTACCATTGACACCCTTGGACGGCGTCGCTCAGGATCCCTGCTGCAGTGTCTCGCGCAGGTAGCGGCCGAGCATCCACCTACGGAGGACGCGAAGTCCGATCAGCATCCGTCTCCAACACAGCCGTCAGACGACGCGCCCCAAACGACGTTTGCAACGTTGTCCGCGCGCCTCTTCTCCTGGTTCCGCCTCCCATCGCGCCACAAGCCCGACTGGTCCTCGCCCTCCTCCCCACGCTCCAGCAGATCCAGTCGCAGCTCAGAAGACGAGTACATACTTCCCATGTCCGCGTCGGCCGTCAAGACGTCCTTCTCGGAAGATGAACTACGGGCTCAAGAGGCCTCGGAGTCCTTCCTATGGCATCTGGGCATCCCCAGCATGCACTCTCCCATCCTCATTGTAATGCTTCTGTTCCCTCTGTCCTCGATTCTCGTCGTGGTCGCGGTGTCAACCCTCCCAATCACGCTCGTATGGCCGCGAACTTTGCAAGACCTCGCGCAATTAGGACGCGACTTGCACGCGTATTCGCAAAGCGGACCCGGGGAGCTCGCGCATGTGTTGGGCGTTCTCTCGGCGACGGCGGTATGGAAGCACGCATGGTCGATTCCAGGAAGTGTCATCTGGGTTCGTCGCCATACCTGTTTCTAAGGTTCATCGAACTGACTGCGCATGCGCTCCACAGAACGTCCTTGCCGGCGCTCTGTTCTCACCGCTGCTCGCCACCATCCTCCTCACCCTCCTCACCACTCTGGGCTCCCTATGCTCGACCCTCCTCGCGACACCTCTTGCTCCTATCCTCACCTACCTCTTCCCCCGCGCATTGGACCTCGTCCGCAACGCCCTCGGAGATCAGTCAGCACCGCTCGACGAGAAAAGGCCAAACGTCATTGCACCCGCCTTGACGCGCGCGGACTCGGCAACCGACATTTCGTATCCGCCGGTCCCGCCCGTGTCAGTTACACCACCCTCTCGGACCGCATCCCCCGCGAACGAAGTGTTCGAGGAGAAACAGCTCGAGGCGGCCCAAGTGGAGAACACGACCCCTACCTGGATTCGCCTGGCGATCCTGCGCCTGATAGGGATCGTCCCCTGGTCAGGGATTAATATCGCTTGCGGTGTTTGTGGAGTTAGCTTGTGGGATTGCATGCTCGGGAACCTCGTCGGTACTCTGCCATGGACAGCCGTGACCTGCCAGGTGCGTGTCGGATGGCTTCTTTGTCCTGCATTTGAACTCATTACCCGTGTCAGGTCGGTGATATTCTGCAGACATTCGCCACGAACCCGAGAGAAGAAGGGATGACCATCTCCTCGTTGCTGGCTTCGCGGGAAATCATCGTCAAGCTCATCCTTCTGAGCGTTCTCTCCCTCGCACCCATTCTTGGACGCGACCGGCTGAAGGCGTGGGCATCAGGAGAAACCACGCAAGGCGTAACGGAGTCGACTTCGAATACCGCGTCGCTCGTTCCCTCGGTCATGTCGACACCGATGTTGGCATACGCGATACCATCATTCGTGTCCAATGGCATCCCGTCCTTCGCGCAGCCCGACCAGGGTAGACAACCTGGCGAGCGCGAATGGCAATGGCGCCGATGGTTCCGCACGCTGAAGCCGGTTCAGCGAGCACGCGATTGGATATCGCAGGACGACGTACAGGGGTGGCGGCGAACGCTGCGGGATCGCCTGGGGCAGCAGCCCACGCAGCGGCAGGTCGACGCACAGGAGCTCCGGACACTCGTGGACGAGAAGCGGCGCATCGAGGGATGGGACTAGTCGGGCTAGTGGGTCCATAAGCTTCGCTCTCCTCCCTACTCAATGTGCCCCTTCTTGTTTGCTGTGCTGCTGTTACTGACGAATCGACACGCCCTATCACGACCTCCCCACCGTGGCATCCGTTGTCTTTATATCGCTTTCGCTAGTCCTCATCTCCATCTACACACCTACGCACCTCTCGCATCCCACACACTGCCCTTTTTATGCATATGCATACATTTTCACCCTGGCGCCACACGGTGGGACGACGACTCGCTGTGGACGACGGCCGCCCGTAGTGGGTGGCGGCGGCTCGCGGTGGACGACGACGACCGGCTAGAAGGAAATACACAAGATGTACATGTACGCTACCCATATTCTTTCGTTCAGCGGCGTGCTGCGTGCTGCGACTCGCCTAATAATTTTGCTTTCCGCTTCCTCGCATGTCGGTTTATACACTATTTATCTTCATGTTCGCTGGTTCATACATTCCTTGGTTTATATGATGCATCTGGATTTTATCATGATTTGGTCTGGCAGAGCGTGAAGGCGAAGGTGTCTAACAAGGAGGCGCAATGGCCCAGCTAGACTGTATTCATGATCAAAGGCAGAGTCAATGTCCTGGCGCAATGCAAGGAATTCCAAGCATTGAGTACTGTGTACTACTACTAAAGCCACTCAGCGAATAAGTTATCGTAAAAGGCCATAAGAAAACGGTAGCTGCCTCGCATCATCATATCCAACCTGCTGGTGGCGGTGGTGTGCGTATCGTGGGCGGCTTGCTCGAGCTTCGCGGCGGTGGCCCATTCGACGACCTGCTCCTATGCCCCGTCGACGACCTCGGACTAGCGGGATACCTGCTGCCCTCACTCGGCGGCGGCGGAGACTTGACGCCCGCGTCAGGTGTCCTTTCATCGCGCACCGTCGTGAACCCTAGCCCCATGCGCTCAAGCCCGCTCTTCTCCGCCAGTGCCGGCAGGCTGTGGACGGAGGCATGCAGGCTCTGGTGCGAGCCGATCATCGTCGCGCTGGCATTGCTGCCACCGCGCTGGTGGGTACGGGTGGGCTGCTGGCGGTGCATGTGCCGAATCTCGTCCACGCAGAGCTTGTAGAGGGGCTCGAGGTCGAGGTAGAGGGCTTCGTCGCGGAGGTCGAGGAGGGCGTCGAGTTCGGCGCGAGGGGAGGGTTGGGAGAGGACGCCGCGAGGCAGGGTTTCCGGCGGGCCGCCTGGTTCTGCCTCGGGGGTTCGAAGGTATGCGAGTATGTGTTCGTATCTGAGAAGTTCGTTAGAAAGATGAGCGGGTCGCGGAATGATACCTCGCTACTCACGGTGAGCTGGGTCTATCAAGGAATATGTGCACATGAGATGCCACCTCGCGCACAAGGCCCATCGACGTGAGATGGTTGCGATACGTGGACATGTCGTCGCTGTAGACGGACGCCGAATCCGTCCTTTCACGCTTCGGTAGCAAGGATTCCACGTAGGTCGCCAAATTCGAAGGTCGAGACATGAGGGTCTGTGCCGTGGTCCGGTATGTCTTTGTGCACGTCTCCAAGGTGACGATTACCCTGCCCAAGTCTGTGGTGCTCGGGCTGCCGGAAAGCTCAGAGACGAGGACAGGTTTGAAGATGGGTGCCTCGGGAAGAGGAACTGCGCTGGGTAGAGGCGGAGTGACGCTCTCGGAGGTGACAAGCAAGGGGGCAGGGGCAGGCTTCAAGAGTGGACGTGGAGAGCTTGGGCCGGGCACAGGGGATTCGGAGCGCGTGAAGGGTGTTGGGGGGAGTGCAGGAGAGGGTACTGGGCGGACAGGCATGGGAGGTCGCGAGCGCATGGTGTGGTCTTGATCGTCCTCTTCCTCCGCAGCCTCCTCTTCCACATATAGATCTGCATCCTCCCCTTCTTCGTATGGCAGAGGCGGTAGCGGGGTCTGCGCTTTGCGCGGCGAGATGGAGGTCTCGTGGCCTTTCTCGTTCCGGCTGGAGTACTTCCTCCGCAAAGCTAGTTGCTTGCCGAGCTCGGAGAGAGGTTCGGATTGCCGGGACAGTTGCTCGCTCTGCAGGCGCACATGCGTCTTCTGCAGAGCCTCCTCTGGGGTCCCAACGATGATAGCGCCGCCGCCAAGTCTTCCGCGTTCCGAGCCATGCTCTATGGACCGCTCAGACTTGTCTTCGCCGCGATGCCTGCCTGGGCTAATGGATGTGTTCGTAGTCGATCGCGACAGCCAACCCATGGGGTTTGTTATGGAGGGTCGTGTCTTATGGCCCTTGGTGGGCATGGTGCGTGGTGCCATAGGAAGGTCCGTGGCAGAAGAGAAGCCATGCTTCGTCGCAAAGCCGCCCGGCTGCCACTCGTCCGGGCGCGCGCTTGCTGAACGTGGTGGGCTCGTCGTCGACATGGTAGTGGTTGCAGGTGAAGGGGGGATACGTGGTCGTGCCGGGTATTGCGTGAGAAAGGTATCTAGATGGCGGGAGAACACAAAAGCATGGCCAGAGTCGGGGATGGAGGAGAACAATGGGGCTGATCCCGAGGAAGCTATCGATCAACATGGACCAATACCCAGTTTTGGGTGCGCCTATTGTTCTCTTTTGTCTCCGACGGCCAGATCAGACATGGACCCCACCTCAAAATTCCAGGAGGCGCTGCACGTCGCTCTGTTACCTGTCGCACCAGGTCTTTCCGCGACTCACGCGACACGATGCAGAAGAACGGAGACACAAGCATCGCTGCAGAATGCGTGCTCGAAATGTGGTGCATACTCCCTCGAGGGCATGGCCCGCATCAGAATATCTCGAAGTCCTTCGCAGGCTAGCGAATGCAAGGCGTCAACTTCCAAAATCTTGACCAAAACATGCGGACTCTGTGGTTGGATAGATACGCTGGCCATCCCACCTCAAAGTAACGCATCCACCTTTCCGAGATTGAAGAGAGGGCGTCGCGTAGGCGCAACCTCAGCACCCCGAGCACCACCTCCACATCCCACTCAAGTACTCGAACCCCCACCTGTTGCCAAACACCGCGAAGTTCCAGCTCCAGCAAGCTCATCTGCGCCAGCCACCTTGCAAGCGACGCGTCCTCGACCCAAGAAGAAAAAGTCGTCTGCTCTGCAAGAAATGCTCGCTCGCAACAAGCAGAACGCCCAGTCACAGTCGAAGGAAAGTAGTGGAGTTGCGCATGGGAAGCTGGCGGCCTTCCTCAGTGATCTGTAGGCAGGCCACAAATGATAGGTAAGCTCGAACACTACCCGCTCAGCGTAAAATTCCCTGACACAAGCATTAAACAGGGTATACCTCATGTGACTGTACTGCCGTATATTCAGTCGCGCCGCTGAATGATTATACCACGCCAACCCGACACGGTGGTTGGCCAATTCATCGATTACTGTATGATAATGCAATGAGCAGTAGATCTCTAAACGCAAGTGCACACAAAAGATAGCGTTGTACATCGCGGGGGTATCCTATACACCAAGTCTGCAACACAACCGTCAGCATTCCCCCTCTACCAATCCATATCGCAGCCCAACGCACCTCTTTTTACTATGCTCATACACGACGTACGATATCGAGACCGACGGGATGACCTTCGCCAGCGTCGGGAACAACCCGCGGTAGAACCCCCGCCAGCCCTCGCGGTTGTACGTCGTGATGACCACGTCCTTGACGCCCGTGTACTTCTGCGGGTGCCCGCTCGACCCACTCGCCTGCAATCGCGTGCGCACGAGATTCAGCGGGTACACGCTCGTCGCGCCCACGCTGCCCGACACGCTCCCGAAGGCGAGCAGCGCCAGCACCCCTGGGTCGTGCCCCGTCGAGCGAATGTATGTGAGCTTGAGCGCCTCGAACGTGGACATGTCGATCGCGGAGTAGGGGAAGACGCCGACGAGGCCGATCTGGACGGTGGGGTTCAGTATGTGCAGAAGGGAAGGATTCGATTCGTTCACGCACGCTGAGCCCGCGATAAAACGCCCGGTAGCCGCCTAGTTTCCACAGATGGCTGATAGCTTGTCGTAGCGTGCGTCTTGAGTCTCCCGTGCTGCTCATCATTTGGGTCTGGGCCGTCATAAATCTGTCTCCTGATAATACAATCGCAAGCAAGATTACCTTCAGGGTTTCTATCGGGTAGATACCTGGGTGATAAACTCGTGAGCACAGCTTGCCGAAGGGGTGGGAAGGACTACTCACTGAGCTGAGCGCTTATGCCGCCGAGTCCTCCACTGAGAAATCTGCTCGTGCCGCTAATATTCCGCGAGTCGTCCACATGGTCAACGTATTGGGCGAAGAAGCGTTTCTACAGGGTATTGGCACGCTATTACACAGTAGTAGCGCGCCACTCACTGAAGACTCGTATGTGAAGAATTTGATCGCGCTCTCAGGAAAGATCTTCGCGACGCTCAAGCCATTACCCGTCCAAAAGCCACGCACACCACCCTCCAAATATATACGAGATGCAGCATGGAAGATTGTCCGTAATGCATGAAGTCCGGGGGTGGGAACACCAGAAACTTTGACGCCGCCGAGGTCTGGTGGACGGGTGATAAGGAATATCTTCAGGCGATCGAAGGGTGCGGTGCATGTTCTGGAGACTGGCCCGCGTTAGCCCTTGTGAGGGGGATAGTATAGAGGAACTCACCTGCTCCCGCGATGCCACCAGCGAGGAGGAAGCGGAGGGCGGTGTAGCCGGCGAGAAGGTGGTGATCATCGGCTTCCTCTTCCTCTTCGTCGTCCTCGAACTCGTCATCAACGTGTTGTTCTTGTCGTTGGGTACCTGGGGGAACGGTCGATGGTGTACATGGGGGCATGAAACGAAGTGCGCACCTGGTGGTTTATCTTCGGCACTCAAGCTCACGTCGCCTGTTGGGGAACTCCGATCAGACGTGCTATACAACGCGATAGCTATTATCGCGCACCTTCCATGTTCACCCGCGCCGGACCGCGCCCGTCATCGCCCATGAGCTTCCTCACTTCATAGAAGCGGTAGATCTCGGTGGGCGATACCTTGACGGGTAATAACAAGAGAAAGTCGCGGAAGTCGGCGAAGGATATAGTATTGGATTGCGATGAGGATGTGAGCGCCGTCATGAGGTCGTTGAGCACAGGAGGGTCGAGCTTGATGCCTGGCAGGGTGCGCGCGTTAGATGACGAAGTAGGCGAGCGGTCCCAGAACGGACCTGATTTACGCAACGCATAGCTGAGCTCATTTGCGTCCAGGTGACCATTCCCGTCCAGGTCGAGCTCGTCATGGAAGACCTTCCAGAGCTCTGCAAGCGGTTAAGTCAGGTCAGCGCCCGCGGCGATCACGCAGGCTGGCCAATGACGCACCCTCTTCCTTCGCCTCCGCGTACTCCTTGAACGTCCGCCAGCCGATGTTCCCGCCGCACTTCTTGAGGAACTCGGCGTCGTACCGGGATTTGAGCCGCTTCGCGCGCTCGGGCGTCCAGTGCTGCTCGTCGACGGGATGACCATCGGGCGCGTCGTGATTGGCTTCCGGCGGGGATTGCAGGAGGCGCTGGTAGAGGTCCTGCAGGCGGCGTTTCCGGAGATTCCGGCCTTCTTGAAGGCGGAATTCTTCGAGGGTATGAGGTAGGGGGCGGTATGGCTGCTTGTCAGGGCGCGAGGAAGTAGAGGGTGCAGATAGCTGGACACCGCTTATCCTTCTGTCAGCAGGCTGGCTGCCCGAGGCCGAGGAGGAGGATTCCTGAGAAGTAGAGCTGCGGCCTCCACCGTCAGGAAATGCCATGAAGACACCAGAGATGTACTCTGTAATTCGGAGGGGGACGCGTCGCGTTCGGCGCGTATGATAACCACTCGGGCCAGGAGGAAGAGCTTAAAGACGCAAGCCTAGGAAGACTGTTGTATGCGAGTGTCCCCTTCACAGAACGAGGAGAAATGGGGGCAGCAGCTGAGCGCAGGAGTACACAGTCAAGAGAGATTCATGACGGCGCCGTCATAGTTTCCACACGTGCTCGGCGAACCGTGGCAGAATTTCCGGCTTACCGCTCTCGGAGGTCGACCTCGACGATCATCATCCTCCCAACAGTTCTTCGCGCAAAGCACATCCCTCTTGCGCATAACACGATTTTTTTGTCCGTAAACATCCAATACGCGAGGGTGGGAACGATCCTGGATCCTAAGATTGACCTGCACTTCGAATGAGGTTCCGCGATCGGGCTCAATAGGCTGGCAAGGGCTCCATGGGGCAGACGGGACCTCTGGGTGCGCGCAAAATTCCTGCGAGCGGAAGTGGAGGAACGCCGCCTGTCTCAATGGCTAGCAGGAAAAGTTTGCGTATCACAGAGAGCCGCGCATACAGAGTTAATTCCTCATCGCATACACAGGAAAGCACCTACTCCCGTGTGTCGCACGCTAGTAGGCTATGGCGGACATGCTTTCACGCTCGCAATTGAGCTTGGTCAGGACCCGCGTAATCAGTTCCGAGGCATTCCCCTCAATCGGCGGGCAAACTCTCGTGTAATCGGACGTTGGAATACCACGGTTATGCTGCAACAATACTCCAGCGATTTAGGTTCCGTGGCAATCCTAGGTATGTGAAGTGCTACTGACGTATATGCGAGATAGAGGAGCGAGCTGATTGAGGCAGGATAGCCGTGGCGTGTCTTTGAACGCGCCCCAACTGGGGGTGCGCTTGACCCGACTCCTTACTGCTCACCCTCCTCTACTGGGAATATTCGAATCATTCTGTTCTTCCTGTCACTCCTTGAAACGCAATGCGACCTACGGTGTATTCGCAGGCAATGTATGGGACAAGTATGCTTCTTCAACGATGCGTGCAGCCTATCTGCGATCGGCGTATCAGCAGACCTTCTGCGGTGTCTAGATTAGCAAGACGCTGCCTGCATAAGGATGGTCAGGGAAGTCACGCAGGGGGTGGGGTGGGGTGGGGCCAACTGACTCTACGCAAGACGAAGGTGATGTGGTTTGGGAGGAATGTGTGGGCGACTCGTTCTGCGGTGGGAAAACCTGCATTGAAGGTGTCTTGGTGGCAGGGAGAGGTAATAGGGCGGCGTGCGGTGAATATTGATTTAGTTCAAGCGATCCATATCTTTCTACTGACTCGAGGAATATCGCAGAGGTCGCCCACTGATGGCAGGTAGATCTGTCATCTTCGAACAAGGTCTCTAACGAGCCGGGGCACGCCGTAGCCAAGCCGTGGTCCATCAGCTTCCGCCTTTGACGACCGCATTTGGAACAAAGGGCAGGGACCACAGGTCATGTGCCGTCCGTGCATCAAAGAAGGGACCGAGCGTATATCTTCCCCACGCTCTTCCTTCCTTCCCACTCCCATCTGCTCTCCCCTTTCCTCTCTCTTTTCCCTTCTCATCTCTCTTAGCACATCCTACTCGACATGGCCACCCGTGGACGTGGACGCGGAGTCAGTACGAACCCTCGAGGTGAGCCTTCGATCACGGCGCTTATTGTCGTCGCTCACGTACTTCCTGTAGGCGCCTCCCTCGTTGGTCGCCGCGGTCGCGGAGGTGGTCCCGCTGTTGTGCCACTCGGTGGCTCCGCATCCCTGAACGGCAAGGCCGGCCGTCCTGTCAACATCAATCCCCATGTTACGACAGTCGGCGTCAAGGTGAGTGCTATGCTCCCAACATCGACGCGTTCCCCCCTCCCAAGCTCCACCGACGCACCCTTGAACCTCTGAGGTGGCTACGATTTGTTGAGGGGTCCAATTGTACGCGTCGACACCATAGACGGCGCGCACGTCGTCGTCGTGGGCGTAGTGTGGCGTCCTTGTAGAATATTTCTTCCCGGCGCTTATGAGATTGGGCGATTGATGGTGTCGGCCACCCATCCTTCATCGCCGCGAATGACGTCGACATGTTGCTGACGCTACCCAGCGTCCCAACTTTGGCACCGCTGGACGGTCATTGGAGGTCTTCGCCAACTCGTTCGAAACTTCGTTGCCGGAGGGTATCATCCATCATTATGACGGTGCGTGCCTATACTTCCTCGAGGCACTGCATGCCCCGAGTGCCGATCGTTCGTATGCTGATACTTCGTCCAGTTGGTATGTGCAGTCACTCTTGACACATGAGGCGGCGCTTAATCACTCATCTAGTGATACATCCCGACGAGAAGACCCTGCCTGCGAAGCTCAACATGCGCCTCATCGAATTCCTTCAGAAGAACGTCGCTCTTGGGATGTTTACCCCACCTGCCGTATACGACGGGCGCAAGAACCTGTTCGCCATTCGCGCGCTGCCGTTCCCAGGAGGGGCGGAGTCGCATGATGTATGCCAATGACTCACACTCTCTCACTACTTAGCTGATCTTGCGTTCTCAGTTCAGCTTCACATTCGGTGATGACACTGGTCATCCGCCGAAAGACTTCACCGTATGGTTGACGAAGGTCGCGGAGATCAACCCCGAGTGCGCTGGATATGCCCCCTGACCACTTACGCATACTCATTTCCATTCATCAGGACATTGCGCCGTTTCATCGTCGGCAAACAGAGCCATGATAATCACGTCCTCACTGCTATCACGGTGAGTTCTACCTCTAGTCAATGCTGCTCGATACTGATATGTACAAAGGCTCTGAACGTCGTCGTTCGCATGCAACCTAGCTTGACCTATCCGTGCAACGTGCGGTTTGCTCCGCTATGCCCTCTCAAAACCCATCTAATGCCCTGCAGACTCGGTCGTTCTTCACCCCTCATGAGGTCTCCGCCATCGGGGGCGGCATCGAACTGTGGCGCGGGTACTTCCAAAGCGTCCGTCCCGGCATCGAACGGTGCTTCATAAACGTCGACATCAGCACCGGTGCTATGTTCCGCGGCGGATCCCTCATCGAGCTCGCCCTCGACGTCCTTGGCCGCCGCCCGAACGACATCACGGTCCTCTCCCCCAAGAACGGCCTCCCGATCCGCGAGGTCATTCGCCTGCAGCGGCAGATCGCCGGCGTGCGCGTCACAACGGGCGTCCCAGGCGCGCCGCCGAAGACGCGGACCGTGAAGAAACTAACGACGAGCGGGGCGTCGCAGCTGATGTTCTTGAAGGACAAGCAGCGAATCTCGGTCGCCCAACACTTCCAGTCCCTCGGGATAAAGTTGAAGTACCCAGATCTCATATGCGCGGAGGTGAGTCTGTCGAGAAGCATTGGTCCGATGTTGTTACTGAGGCGGATGTAGGTTGGCAATGGCGCCCTTATTCCGCTCGAGTTGTGCCGTGTCCCGCCTGGACAATTGATGCGCAAGCAAGTCCCGGCGGACAAGACGGACAAAGTTGTCGAGTTTGCGACGCAGCCGCCCCAGCAACGGATGCGTGCGATTCAAGATGGCCGTGCAGTATGTTGCTGCGCCGCGAGCTGCCTTTCACTGGGCTAACATGTATGTGCGTAGGTGCTGGCATACGGCCAGTCAGAGTACGTTCGGGCCTTCGGCCTGAACGTCAACACGGAGCAAGGCCTTGTCAAGGTCAACGCCCGGGTCCTTACCCCACCCAAGCTCCAGTATGGTAAGGGCTCGAAGCAGGCAACGATCCAACCCAAGGACGGCGCGTGGAACATGTAAGTGTCATGGTCGTTGTCCCACATCCTCATCCCTGACCTTGGTGCACAGGATCGACAAGAAGTTCTACGTCGCGCAGACTATCACGCAATGGGTGATCGTCAATTTCGAGGGTCGCTTCAACGACAACTTGATGGAGGAGCTCATCGCCGGTTTCGTGGGCGCGTGTCGCGAGGTCGGGATGGATATACCGAGTCGGCCCATCCACAAAGTACCCAGGGCAAATGGGCAAGCTAGCATCAGCAAGCAGCTCGACGATGCCCGCGAACAGTGCCAGAAGTAAGTCGCCGTCCGTTGAGGTTGCGGGTACCGGTCTCACACGCAATCAGAGCTAAAGGGGTCAATCCCACCCTGATCATTGTCGTCCTGCCGGAAAACGGCAACGACATGTACACGGAGGTCAAGTTGTAAGTTTTTCCCCATCCTGCTTGCTGTCATGCACAACGTCTGACCGACCACCAGCTGGGGTGATATCCAGAACGGTATACCCACACAGTGCTTGAAGGCCAAGAAGTGCACTCGGGCGAAGCCGCAGTACTACGCGAATGTTTGCCTTAAGTGGGTCTCCGTTGCAGTCGCTCAGCGGGCAATTTGTGCTCACTCGCAATTTCAGGGTTAACGTGAAGATAGGCGGCATCAACACGATTCCCGAGGCCTCGTCTGTGCCCGTGCTGATGGATCCGCATTACCCGACTGTAATCCTCGGCGCCGATGTCGTTCATCCGGCACCCGGTACTGAAGGCCGACCATCATTTACCTCCGTTGTTGGCAACGTCGACTCCCATAATGCGAAGTACATCGCGACTGCTCGTGTACAGACTGGACGCCAGGAGATTATCGAGGGCCTGGGGGACATGGCAAAGCACATCCTCGAAATGTACAAGGACTACCGTACAATTAAGGAGGAGAAGTCGCCGGGTGCAGCGGCACCTAAGCGCATCATCTTCTTCCGCGACGGTGTTTCCGAGGGCCAGTTCAAGGCTGTGCTGGAGCAGGAGCTACCTCTGCTGAAAAGTGCGTTATATACTAGCACCAAAAACTCTCAGCGCTGATCATAACCTACCGACAGAAGCCTGCAAGGAGCTGGGAATCGACGCGAAGATCACGATGATCATCGTGGCCAAGCGCCACCACCAGCGCTTCTTCCCTAAGGACCAGCGGGATGGTGACCGCCGCTCTGGCAACTGCCCTGCTGGCACCGTCATCGACTCGGACATCGCGCACCCCACCGAGTTCGACTTCTACCTGCAGTCGCACGGCGGCCTGCTCGGCACTTCTCGCCCTGCGCACTACTCTGTTCTCTACGACGAGAACAACTTCACCGCTGACAGCCTGCAGTCGCTGTCGTTTGCGCTGTGCCACTTGTACGCGCGCAGCACTCGCAGCGTGTCGATCCCGGCGCCGGTCTACTGTAAGTCTTGATGTTCTGCCCTAAAGGGTGGGTCTAATGATACGTGCAGATGCCGACATCGTGTGCGCGAGGGCCAAGACGCACTACGACCCGGCTCAGAGGGTCGACTCTTCTGAGTCCGCAGGCGACAGCGAGGAACAGCCAGCGTCACTTGATGCCTTCAAGCGCGACTTCAGGGCGCTTCACGCGGCACAAGCGCGTCGTATGTACTTCTCGGTAAGCTTGCATGTTAATGTTCCATGAGATGAGATCCTGACAGCTTCTGGCAGTAATTCGCGCCGCTTTACTGTATTTCTATGCTCCTGCAAATCTCGCCATATCTGTCTCGCTGTACAATTATTGATTATCCTAGCACGAGTGCCATGGAAATATCATTCTATCAATATCGATATCCTTGACGCGCTTGAACTTTCATGAACACTATGAAGAAGCTGGGCAAACGATACGAACGGACACCGGATGCTTCGGGCTCGCGCAGGATGGGTGAGATGGCGAGGACTGAAAGCGAGGACTTCTTGACTAGACAAAAGTGCCTGACCTAGCGATGCCACAGTGTGCATGCGCGTCTCTGATGGACAAGACGGGCAAGAGATGCAGCTCGGGGATCAATCACAAGGGTGAAAATGACCGCGATGCGTCGTGAACTCGAACCTCAATATGATCGGCAGCCGCGGCGTGGGTCTGACTGCAGACAAAACGACCATATAGCTGGCCATGGCACATCTATTTCAGAGGTATGGAATGAATCAATATTCCTGCGCCCAGATTCGCCAGCGGATATGAGATCTTCACTCCATAGATCTCTCGCGAAGGATCTGATTCTGCACGACAAGCAGCATGGAATACACAGTCTCCGTACGCTTTTAGCGAGACCCCGTCAGCGTCAGAGTACGGTCATCACACTCAAGCCACTCACCGGCATGTCAATCTTACGAGCCCTCGCCGTCCGGATGAGTTCGCCCCAAATCACCTCGACCTCGATTGGGTACCCCTTCTCGACATCCAGCAAGGTGCTTAGCTTATGGGTAGCCGAGGGGGTGTTGTGATTGACCCTGACTAGCTTCATCGTCTCTTCTGCCGTGTTGGCTGGTATTCCGTCGGCGCCTTCCGTGAGTCCCATGACGCGAGCTGCATAATTATGAACGGATGGAAGGCTCTTTTGAAGGATGGGAAGTCATACCGAAGTCCATTAGCTCGTTCAAGAGTGCCAACATCGCGGGTATGGTTAAATCTTCTATGCGATCAACCGTCGATGGATGTACGTATGTCGTATATTGGTGCGAAGGATCTGATGGAGGTGGGCGGAACATCGACATAAGAGGGTATCTGTATGCGATCTGTTCCATTTGTCCGCAAGACACAGTGGGATTGTAAGCACACACCTTGTCAAGCACGAGTATCCAGCGAATGTAACGTTCAGCATGTTCTTGACGAACTTGCGGCGTTGTATCTCTGTCACGAGCTCGACAGTGCCTCCGCCAGCCTGTGTAGGTATAAACGTCATGCGGCAGACCAAGTCTCGAGGATGCATCACGTACGGTCAAAATAGCTTCGAGGTCGTTCAGCACTGCCTGCTCTTCGGGACTGTTCACCGTCGTCGTGTAGTCCTCATAGCGATACATCCCAAGAACGAGGCGCTCCTATTTGTTACATCAGCGCCTCTCCTACGGCTCGCCCTGCAGCGCCGATAAAGACTCACCAGCGCACTATGCTCGATCACGTTCGCCCCAATCAAGTTCGTCATGATATACAACGCCGCGCTCGCGAGTCGCGGTTCGCCTTGGCCAAGAGCCTTCAGCTGCTCATACAGCTCGCGCTCAAAGTTCCAGCCATTCTGCAAGAGCACGTAGGTCGGCTGCGCGAAGCGGCTGGTGTAGGCCTCGGCGAGGAGCGGCGCGACGAGCTTGGAGTTCGGAACCACTTCGGGAACGCATTTTGAGGCAACGAAGACGTAGGAGTACGCCCTATCGGTGGCGGCTTCCATGGAGTTCAATACTGCAGATGATTGTGAGATCTACATTGGCTATGTGGCTGGGTTCGAAGGTAGGCTTACGGCGATGGGGCCTCCAGCCCGGTATATGACCGAATTTCTCGCTCTTGAAATGCAAGCCCTCATCTGTGTGGACGATTAACTATATATCCCGTAACACATCGAAAGTGCAACCTACTCTTAATAGCCTCATAGTTGCTTCGCGCAACCACAGTCAGATTGACCTTGCCCGAGTTTTGCAGGATGAGAGAATCTCGTGAGGTATGACATCAGTTTTAGAGCACTCAACAGCATATAGGCGATGTAGAGCGTACTTACATATCGCCCCAACAGCGCCAAATCCAACAAGCAGGACCTCCTTCATTGCTTGTGACATCGTGGTGCTGACTATGGTAGTAGAGGTGGTGGTACAAGGCAAAGGAAACGCTGATCAAGGCAAGGCTGACTGTCCCCGAAGCTGTGACTCGACTCTAAATCCGAATGTAACCGGCGAGGTCATGGGCGCTTTCCGCGCGCTCATACGCGCACTCCGCATTCTTATACGCAGTGCTGGGCATACCGAATCGGACCGTGATACAATAGGCGCTCACTCAGTGGAGACGTGATTGTTAGGTCGCTACTGTAGTAAGCCCGATGAAGAGACATGATGGAAGTTGCATTAGGAAAGTGCGGTGAATCATCAAAGCAGGCGATTCTAGCTTTCTATAATTGCGGCACATGGTCTACCTGAGCAGACCTCTCTCGTAGGAGCTTTTTCTGCACGACCAACAGCATCGAGTAAATCGTCTCCGCGCGCTAGCAGATAGGTCAGTCAACGAAGACACCTTCACGTGGCGCCAGGAGACGCTCCGCTCACCGGCATGTCGACACCTCTGGCCCTCGCCGTCCGAATCAGTTCTCCCCAGATCACCTCAACCTCGATCGGACGACCTTTCTCGATGTCAAGGAGGGTGCTCGGAATATGCGCGGCCTCCGGTGTAGCGTGCGCTTCCCTCGTCGATTGCATGGCCTCTTCAACCATACTGGATGGGATGCCGTCCGGGCCGTCAGGGAAGCCCAGCACGCGCGCTATGGGTCGGTGGTCAGCGACGCGGGGGATAGCAGGCGCGAAGCCTTGAGCTCGTACCGAACTTGATGAGCTCGTGCAAGAGCGATGTCATGGCAGGGATGGTGTACTCTTCGATGCGGTTCACCGTCGACGGGTCGACGTACGGCGAGTACTGCTGTGAAGGATCTGACGGGGGAGGTCGGAATATCGCCATGAGAGTATACCTACGTAGCGCATTCAGTCAGTGTCAGCGCGACTACACGTTTGGAAAATCGTACCTCGTCAAACAGGCATAGCCGGCAAAGTTGATGTTCAGCATATTCTTCGCATACTTGCGGCGTTGAATCTCGGTGACAACTTCGACTGTGCTGCCACCGGCCTGGTACAGAAGTCAGTGAATCCTTCACAGCCAATAGAAGGTGAAATTCACTGTCAATATCTCGTTCAGGTCACCCAGAACGGCTCGCTCTTCAGGGCTGTTGATAGTCGTGGTGTAGTCCTCGTAGCGATACATGCCTAGGACAATACGCTCCTGTATATTGAACATCAGTCACACCCTTCACTGAACCCGCAAAGAAGCAACGAACTCACCAACGCACTATGCCTCACCACGTTCGCGCCCTGCATATTCGTCCAGATATACAGCGCAGCGCTCACGATCCGGGGTTCTCCCCGCCCCAGCCCCTTCAACCGATCGTACAACTCGCGCTCGAAGTTCCAGCCGTTCTGGAGTAGTACATAGATCGGTTGTGCGAAGCGGCTTGTGTAGTCGTCGGCCAGGAGCGGCGCAACGAGCTTGGAGTTTGGGAGCACCTCCGGTACGCACTTGGCAGCGATGAAGACGTGGGAGTACGCTCTGTCAGCCGCGGCTTCGACGGAGTTGACGACTGAGCAGAGAGACGTTGAGAACTGCTTGCGAGGATGGCGTGCACCTTGACCGCTGTAGTGCTGCGGCGCTCACCCCGATGCGGCTTCCAACCATTTATGTGCCCAAATTTCTCACTCTTGAAGTGTACGCCTTCGTCTGTGAGCAGAATCAGCACCTTCTGAGCGAGCTCGGTGCTTGTGCAGTCATGACTGACTCTTGATAGCCTCGTAGTTGCTGCGCGCTACGACGGTCAGGTTGACTTTCCCCGAGTTCTGCAGTATGAGGGAGTCTGATGCGTCTCGTCAGCACGCGTAATACTATCAGTCAACAAGAGAATCAACGCACACACAGCACCCACGGCGCCAAAGCCGATGAGGAGAACGTCCTTCACGATGTTCTCAGCCATGATGGCAGGAGTTGAGATAGAAGTGACACGACATGATCAGTTCCCCATGCTGGCCCTTCCTAGAGAACCCCCGCACGCAATGTCGCGAGTTCCGAAGCTGGCTGTGATAGGCATGAGAGTTGATAAGACGTCCGAATTAGGAAGGCATTGTGCTACGTCATCGATCTTGCATGCATGGGATGGGTGGCGACTTGGACAGGCAGAGGAAGACGAGACAGCGCAAGTGCATCGGGTCAGCACTTCATTCAGGATCCAAAGAAGGCATCTAGAGTAGGGCGTCTAAGGTATGCGGGTACCGGGGCCTACTGCGGTACAGTGATGAGTTGTAGCAAGAGAAAGGGTATAGCGAAAAGTCCGTATATGATGGACAAGGGGTGCAAAGCTTGTCCATTTTGTGATGCGAGCAACAGTAGTGCGCCCGTTACATTATGAGGTACAAGAAGATCGTCAGAGGGGGTCGTGAGGTGAGTACAGGACAAGAGATGAGCGGGGAGACATGAGAAGTGGGACGGGAAAGGTGAGAGATCCAGAGTGTACAGCGACAGTTACAGACAGCAGAGACGAGTAGAGGATAGAAAGAAACCGAGGACTTCTATGTAGAGTGCGTAGTGTGTGGCGAATAGTAGATTGTTCAACGCAGCTTAGTGGTAGGTGCTGCGCCGATGGGTAACGTGAACCGCGACGCCGCGCGAGCACAGCGTCGGGAATGTAGGGTTGAAGTGCATCGCGGACTTGCGCGTGAAGTTGTCGTACATGACGACCATGTACACGCGCTTGAGCCCCTCCAGCGCCGGCGCGCAGAGCGCATTCTCGAGCGCCTCCCACGACGTCCTCCGCGCGTCGACATGCGCCGCCTCGAAAGTGATCTCCACCTCCTCGATGGCGCACGCAGGCGCGAGCCGGCACTCGGGCGTGTACTCCCAGTGCAGGGACGACAGGAAGCCGACCAGCCACGAGTCGGCGTCCATGGAAAGCACGCCCTGCGAGTTCGTCAGGGACAGAACCCGCAGCTGGGGTGTCTTCCACAGATTGAGTGCGGGGAGCGTGACGGCGCCTAAACACATTCGCCCCGGTCAGAATCGATGAGAAGCGCGGGGAACGATGGGGACTTACGAGAATCAGCCGTGTGGGACACGTCGAGCTCGAGGTGCTCCAATGACGCGCCCAGTGCGTCGACGAGCTGGAAGGCGTTGAGGTCGTCTGGCCGGTCGAGGTGGACGCCTATCACGAGCTCGCGCACTTCGTCCAGGTCGAGCGGGCAGTGACCCTCCAAGAACCAGTCGTAACGTGGCCGGCTCAGAGTGAGATGAAGGGCATCCAGCTGCGCCTTGTGGGACAGATCCCACTCGTCTCCATACATGCCTTCATCTCCGTCTTCGCGGATGGTCACCCGCGAGAGCGTGAACGTCTTTAGGCTGTGAGCATCGCTCAGAAGCGCGTCGAGGCTGCTCTGCGACACACTCTCGCAACTGAGATGAAATTCGGTGAGAGAGGGAAGCTGGAGCGCGTCGTGCACGCTCTTGCGGAAGCGCCAGCTCAGTTGATCCCAGTGGGGAATGAGGGAGTCGACCTCAAGGATGTGTAGACTAGTGAGTTGGTTAAGGATGCCGCATACGACGGAGACCAGCTCCGGGCGGCTGTCGAGGCCGAACTGGAAGTCGGTTTGGATGGAGAGCTCGCGCACGCAGGAGGTGATGTCGGGGTGCTGGCGGAGGAAGGAGAGGAGCTGCGAGTACATGGTGACGACCTCGGTGTACACCATCTCAGCAGCGAACATGAAGAAGTGGCAGAACGTGTCGATGCGGAGTTCTAGACGATTGAAGAGGTATCTCCGGCTGGCGGGTATCCAGCTGTGGGAAACGAGGGAACAGGCGTTGAGCGTGCGCTTGTCGTCGCGCAGGTGGCGCATTATCTCGTCCACCAGCTCCGGGGGCAAGTCTGCTGGCGCGCATTCTGCCCGGGAACATGAGTACAAAGGGCCGATGCGCTGTGGCGACAACATACTGCATGAGGGCGCGCTTGCTGCGCGTTCTGTGACTGCGACGGCCATTTCAATGGGTGTGCGCGAGTTCCTCGGGTCCTCCGCGGTATATAGGATGTCGTGGTCAAGAGCAAGAGACGCAATTTGCGTGCGTGAAGGATGTGGCGGACTGCAGGCGGGGGTCGATCGTCGGTTTTATATGTGGCGCTAGGCGACGTAACGCGGCCGTATGCAGGCGCGAGCCTCGCATGTCGCACTGCACGCTGCGTGCTTCCGGAAACGTCCGGGCCTCCCCGAGATAGCCCTATTTGGGCTCGTCCTTGGCCAGCTGCGCCCTGTGTCCCATACGAACCCCCGCGCGGGCGGTCCTGTGAGGCGCGCAAAGCAACATGAACGACTGATCAAAGCAATCGAGAGCGGTCGACTCAGCTGCCGGTCCCCGGCCCGGGTCTAGTCAGCGCTCTCGCTCAGTCCTTCACCATGCCTCGACGCTGCCCCGGCTCTATCTTCACCACACCTTTCATCTTGGCTTAACATCCCCCACGGGCACCCACACACCCCACTTCTCGTGCCCGCGCTTCTCGTGGGGACAGCACTCGAGGTAGAAGCAAACAGCGAGGAATACAATTAATTCTCGTCCACAAACGTATACATGCGAGGCATCGATAAGTACAAATCGTCAAAAGACATGACATGAGGTGCGACATATTCGAGTATGGAAAGGGAAACAGCGAGGAAGTGGGGAGGAAGTACGAAGAGGAGGACGGCCAGAGAAGAGTATGGGTTTGTGAGGCTATACGTTCGATGGGGCCAGCCTTGGGGCCATGGGGAGTCCAGGGTCGTCGGACATCGTACGGTAGTCAGTAAGTGATGAAAGAACGCGAAAGAAAGAGTGCATAGATCCAAATACTAGTACAACGGCTTGAGCACCGTTAAAGGGCGTCAATGTCCATCCGACCCTATCCTCAGTTCTTCTTGGTCTCGGCGTACGGGTTGACGCTGTACACCTTGATAACAGGGGGACTCTTCGTCAGGTCCGCCGTCACGATGACCTGGATACGGTCAGTCTTCGCGGCCAAGTCACCAGTTGATGTACACGTACGGGAACGGTCTGCAGCTCCTTGATCTCCTGGATCTTGTGCCCAGCCGGGGTCGTGCGCAAACCCTCGAAGGTAGGCTCGGCCTTCGCCATCGAGATGAGCCTCTGCTTCGAGGTCTCCTTGGTCGCGTCGACGTTGTCGCGTCCGAGGACAATCTCGTCATCTCCGTCGTCTTCATCGAACAGCGCGCTCTCGTCATGAACCGAGCGCGAAGCCACTTCCATCTTGAGCGCGTGCTGCTCCGCGTTCTGCTTCACCTTCTTCAGGTGCTCGTCGTCGCTGTTCTCGGCGAGCCAGGTGATCACGTCGCGGTTGGACCAGTAGATCTGCAGGGCGTGCGTGTGCTCGTCGTAGACGTGGTTCTGGACAAATAGGTCAGCATTAGCCTTCTGGGGTTAGGGAGGTAACGTACGTCGATGGGCATCTGATCGACGTGGACGCGCTTCTCGATACCGAACTCGGGAACGAGCACATCGAAAGCAGCGTCGAGCACGTTGATGACCTTGGCCTGGCGAATGACCGGGCCGTAGCGGTGCGTGAGGTCCGAGATCAGGACACACAAGAACAAGTGTGCCGACTGCTCTTGGGCGAGTACAGCAGAGTCGCGCTTACTGAAATGCAAGGTCAGTAACGATCCACATCTAGAAGGAGCGGTGATCTCACATGTTGCACTGCTGCGCGACCTTCGCAACCGCATCACGGTCCATCATGAACTTCGCCTCACCAGGCGTGCTCTGCAACGTCGACTCGAGCTGGCGATGCACTAACACATCAGCGTAGCGACGGATGGGCGACGTGAAGTGCGTGTACAGAGGCACGTTGAGCGCATAGTGGTGATACTTCGCGATGTCGAGCATGCCCGCGCAGTAGTACTTGGCGCGCTGGGTGGCCTTGAACGACAGCAGCTCGAGCAGCTTGCGCGTCATTGGATCCTTGATGGCGTCGAAGGAGCGCATCATGGCACCGGACGACGTGGTGTCCATCTGGACACCGAGGCGCTTGGCGCGGTCGACGAAGTTGTTCAGGCGACGATCGATGGGGGTGTCGTGGCGCCTGAGCAAGGCCTGCTCGGGGAGGTGGACAGCGATGTGCTGCGCGACCGTAATGTTGGTCAACAGCATGAACTCCTCGATGAGGTCGTTCGCCTCCACGCGAGTGCGCTGGCCGCAGTCGATCGGCTTGCCCGTCTCGTCGAGCTTGAAGCTCAAGGACAGCGAGTCCAAGGACAGCGCGCCATTCTCGAACCTCTGCTTGCGCAGCTCCTTCGCGATGTCATGCAGCACGCGGATATCGTGCTCAATGTCGACCGCGTTGTGCTCGGGAATGACGGGAACGTCGCCGAGGACACGGCCCTCGATGACATCCTGCGCGTTCGCGTACGACAGCTGCGCAGCGGACCTGATGATGGTCTTGCCGAACCACTTGTTCGTCACCTTCGCATCCTTAGTCATGGTGAAGACGACAGAGAACGCGAGACGGTCCTGGCCCGGAACAAGACTGCAGAGCTCCTCGCTGAGCGTTGGCGGGAGCATCGGCACTGCACGCTGCACGAGGTACACGCTGGTCGCCCTCTTGCGCGCGTCGCGGTCGAGTGCCGTGTTCGGCTTGACGAAGTACGACACATCGGCAATGTGAACACCAATCTCGTATGTGCCATCCTCGTTGGCCTTGATAGAAAGGGCATCATCGAGGTCCTTGGCGGTGTCCGGGTCGATACTGAAGATGCGCTCCCCGCGTAAGTCCTTGCGAAGGTCGAGCTCACGCTCGGGGATACTATATAGTTTGTTAGTTCAGAGTCTTCGCTTTCGAGACGCGCTACTCACGTCCACGGCATAGGCGGCAGGCACTTCATCACATTGTCGGCGAAGTCCTCAGTAGGGAAGTTGCAGTCCTTCAGCAGAGCGCTCGTTTCCACCTCAATGTCTCCAATGGGACCGAGTTCCTCCACGAGGGTACCGAACGGATGAAGCGAGCTGATAGGCTGCAACGATGATCAGCAATGCTGCCGTGGCCAACGCTGAAGGCGACTTACGTGACGCTTGATGCATGCAACGAATAGCTTGTCGACGTAGGCCTCCGAGTTCTGCACGAAGTCGGGCGGCGCCTGCTCGGTCGGGATGGCAATGAGAGGGACACGCTTGTCCGTCGGCTTAAACCAAACGATCTTGGGACGCTCGATGGGGCCCTTCTTGGGCTCCTCGCCCGTGATCCCCTCTCGTTCACGGCGCTCAGCCTCTTGCTTCTCCTTGGTAGCGGCCGAGGACGGGCGCAGAAGACCAAGTGTGCCAGAGAACAGCTGACCTGGCATACGCTCGACAACGGCAACGACGTGGCCGGCGAACTGAGGCTTAACCTCGTCGGTGACCCTGCGATATTGTTAGTTAATCCCTTCGACGTAGACGCAAGTACAACTCACTCCTCGTCCTCGAAGAGCATCAGCCCCTGGCCTTCAACCTCGACGTCGTCCTTCTTCTTGTCATCCTTGCGGCCGGCGCCAGACTTCTCGTAAGCCGAGTTCTCTTCCTTTTTCCTCTTCTTCTCTTCCTTCTCCTTCTTCGTTCCCCAGACCTCATCAACGTCCAGGAGCTCCACGGCGACGATGTCGCCCTCCAACGCCCGGTTGCGATCCTTCGAGCCACAAATGTAGATGTCGGCGTCAAGCACCTCCGTGGCGACATACGCGTCGGAACGGTTGCGCTTGTTGACGCGAAGGATACCGACGACGAGCTTACCAGCAGCGAGAAGCGGCGGCAGGGAGGCCTGCGGGAGGTAGGGTGCAAAGAGGGACTTGCGCTGGGGTTGGTTGGACTGCTGTTGGAGCTGCGACTGGAACTGCTGCTGTTGCTGCTGGAGAAGGTTGATGCCGCCCATGTTGATGCCCATCATGTTCGCCGCCATCATGTTGGGCAGCATGTTGGGGAAACTGAACGATGCCATCTTGTGGTGGTGGCCACCTGCCGCCTGGCGGAACTGCTGAAGGCTCTGCAACTGCGCCTGAGCCTGCGCAAGATCCGCCGCGAACGCATTGTTGGCTTGGACGCCGCCAACCCCACCATCTACCCGATAGTCAGCATATGTAGAAAGAGATGGAGGGAATGAAACTGACTGATACGCCAACTAGAGTCAGCACGGGAGGCCTGACGAGAGTGACCGCCGGGAGGGAGAGGCGGCTGGAACCCATCGTCGAAGCCATCAAACTGGCCGAACGATTGGCCGGGCTTGTTGACGACGTTGACGCTGTGACGGCGACCGTGCCCGCGAGGAACGCCTTGGGTCTGCCCGTCGAGGCCCATATTGAGAGTACCGAGGTTGCCAAACTGGCCCATAGGGTTCTGAGGGCCACCATAGCCGTTGCCGGCCATAGGCACCGTGCTCTGAACGCGACGATGCGCACCACGACCAGGAGCCAGGCCAGGAGTCTGGTAGGAAAGGACCTGGTTGGAGGCCAGTTGCTGCTGATAGAGGGCCTGCTGTTGCTGCTGGAGCGCCTCAATCTGGTTCTGCAGAGCGATCTAAAAGACAATTAGCAACCGTACGTCATGGAAAATACGCGACGCACCTGCTCGGCCATGATGCCGTGGATCTCGCCCTGGCTGTCAGCCTTGCGGTGACCTTGCTCCCTAGGCGCCTCGTGAAGCGGCTGCTGCTGCTGCTGCTGCTGAGGGAACTGGAAACCGTTGTCCTCCTCGCTCAGCGGGCCCATGGGACCGCCCTGGCGCTTGCGAGCACCGAACATGAAGTTCGGGGCCAGCGTAGGGCGGCCAGTGGGGCCGATTGCATCCTGCTCCTGCTGAGCGGCGAGGGCAGCGAAACGGGGGGCCACAAAGCTCTGCGACTGGGAGCGAGGCTGGTGCGTGGGCGGAGGCTGGTAATAGTTCTCCGGAATCTCGCCCTCCTCGTGGTCCTCCACCATCGCGTGGAGACCGGGGGCAAAGGAGTTGAAGTTGTTAGAGAGCGCGCCAGCGCCGACAGAGGAAGCCTTGCGGTGCTTCTGCTGGTCGAGCGAGTTGGCAGGGAAAGCGGCAGCACCGGGCTGAAAGACGGGAGCGTTAGCCGAGATGCCGTGCGGAACGGTGCTCGGCTGCTGGTTGGGGTTGGGGGACGTAGACTTCAGGTCGTTGATGACACGTTGAAGGGACGATAACGCATCACTGCCGCTGTTTCCGGGCTGCGGGGACGTATTCGCCTGGCCGCCGCCGGCGTTGGGCTTCTTGGGACCGGTCGAAGTCGAGCCAGAGCTCTTGCGATGGGCAGGCGCGCGATTGGTGCTGTTCTTGCGCGGCTCCTGCTTCTTGCCGCTATCGCTCTCGGCGCCCTTCTTGGCCGCCGCCTCGGAACCTGACTCGGCGGGGGTCGTGGTGCTGTTCTTCTTGCTGCTGGTCCTCGAGGACGGCCTGGGACCGCCTTGATTGTTGGCGCCGCCGGCGTTGTTAGGCTTGGAGGTGGACGCGCTCCGCTTCGGCCCGCGGTTGTTCCCCGCGTTTCCTGGCTTCTTCTCGTCTTTCTTAGGCAGCGTCTGCTGCGTCTGCTGCGTCTGCGGCTGGGGCTGCGCCACGGGTTCGTCAGGCATGTCGTTCGTGAACTAGTCGGTTGGACGAGAGGGTTAGGAGGGAGTTTTCGATGTGTTTTTGGGTTTGTCGATATGTGATTCTGACTGTAGGCGTACACGCGTCAGACTTTTTTGTGGCCGAAAACCGTTGGGCACTCACCTATGCAGAGATCGGAGTACAATGAGGAGTTCTGTTGTCGTTGCCCGGCAGGGCGTGTGAGGAAAAGAACGCGGAGGTGGAATGGAGAGAGACTCTGCGAAGCCATGATTTCATCGTCATTCGCTTTTGTACAACCGCAGCTGCCTAATCAGGAAGTTATTTCCCAGGGCCATTGACTGCGCCGCTCGTCTGACCCGCCTTCGTTACTTCCATCAGCCCATCCCGCGCTACCATCGCCGTCGTCACTCGACGGAACGGCGCTGATCAGCACTCTATGTATGGTATATAGAGTTGAGACCGCTCAAGCTACTTGGTACACGAGCCCAATCCTCAAGGCGCGTACTTCCCTCTCGACGACTGGAAAATGGCAATCTCCACTCCCAATTGCCACATATCTGGCCATCGTGAGCAGGAGGCAGGCGACTGGTCGTAAGATTTACCCCGCGACCCGCACAAAAGCATCGATAAGGGAGTGCCTGGCAATTTTGGGGCATCGTGGCAGCTGAGTGCAGGCACCGGCCTGCACAATTGGAGCGTTAGCCATCGCGGCCAGGCGCCCTAGCGCAGCACCCAGAAACCGGTCAGTCGCGCGATACCGAGAACAATGTATTCCTTCCTACACACCCGGCGATGTTGAGGTGCCTCGAATTAAGATTCCACCGAAAGGAGGCTCACAAGCGCTCGGATTCGGCCGCAGACTTCAAACGCTCGCAGCGACTTGCCACCTTTTGTTTCGCGGCCAGCGCACACGTATTGACGCTCACGCCACCCTCGGTGTCAAACGGGCTCCATGAAGCAGTGTAGCCGGATGACCTGAGGCTAACCGCAAGTTCGTGTCGGTCAAACAAGACCGGCAAATGGGCGTGAACTCTGATCGCAGCTCCCGTAATGGGTTTGCGAGGCACCGAAGGAAGGGGCTACGTCGGTCGAACGTACCGACAAGGAAAGGTGGTTGAAGCGCACAACTGAAGGCCGGCAAGCGATTGAATAAGAATTCCGAATGTCAACCCAAAGTACACGAAATAGGAACTTCAGCAGAAAAGCGTATAGTTCACTGTAAATTACCCACTGAGCAAGCCGGAAAGCTGTTGGCGGTACTTCTCGAGTTCTGCCTCTTCCTCTTCTTCCTTGTTCTCCGCCGCCTGAAATGGGCGATCAGCTAGACGACCACGAAGTATCTCGGACATGAACTTACCGGTAGCTCTGTCCCCACCGCGCCCGCTTGCCCCAGTTTCCCATTCGTGATGTCGAAGAGAACCTTGTCAACCTCTTCGTCGGCTTCCTCTTCCAACTCCTCATCCTCCTCCATGTCCATGACATCGTCCAGCATCTCTTCCATGATACCCGCCTAGATAGTAAGTCAGTGAATATACGCCTACTTCATTGACATGCAGTCGCACCTTCGTCATTTCCATGCTCATCTCTCGCATCGACTGGCTGATCTGCGGGAGCTTCACTAACGAATTCGACATCTTCATGATCTCCGTCGACTTCTGTAGCGTTCCGGTCACCTTCGCCATAGCTATTGTGGGGTATTCCGGCATGAGTTTCTCACACTGACCCATCGGAGGACCGATCCTGCTCACCCAGCTGTTGCTGTAATTGCTGCCCTATAGATCCTAAACGCGCTTTGCTGACGGACAGCCGGTCCTTCTGCTTGTTACACCGCACGATTTCGCGCGCAAGGATCTTTGCAGACTTGACATCGCCCTTATTCGCGAGCTGCTTTACGCTCTGCTTGGCCTTGGCTGACGAGACGTCGAGCTGCAAGAGGGCGATGCGGGTGCGCAATATGCATATGGATCGGGATGATGGGAGGACGAAGGAAGAGAGAAAGATGGCATCAGTCCCGTCACATAGGAGCGGCAAGCAAACACAACCTGCCTCATCTCCCGGTCGAGGAGGCGGGTCTCCTGCCGCAACTTCGCCTGCCAAGCGCGGACGCGTTCTTCCGGTGTGGGCCCATAGAGAAATCGGTTGATTGACTGCATGTCAATGGCGACGTTAGTGAAGCTGGTCCGCCTGCGAAATCGTAGAATGCGACGGCGTTGGTTCAGCGCAAGATGAGTTGCGCAGCGCCGTGACGCCGCCATCGTGCTTGGCACATGTGACGTCGAACGGATTTCGGGCCGAATACGCCGGCGATAAATCAACCCCGCACGATGATCCTTCCCCGCTTCTGCCTCTTGCTTTGCACATTCATCTTCATCTCGGAGGTCTGGTACCACCGCCCTTTTGCACTCGCCTTGACGAAAATTCCACAAAAGTCGCTCAATCTTCGGCTCGCTTTACGACCTTTTTATCACTTCATCGCTTGAACTGGTTTCAACGAACACACTATGCCTCCCGCTCGCTTTTACGAACTTCGCTCGACTGACGCATCGGCGTCTTTCACCAACTTTACGCCTACTGCGCCGGGACCTGGAGATGTCTTTGCGGCTGGCGGGAACTGTACCATACAGTGGGCGGTGGATCAGAGTGGGAGCTGGAATAATGTCACCATCGGTAAGCTCGAACCTTCTCAGGAGTAATGCGTCTTGACTGACATTGCCATGAAAGACTTGATGTCGGGTTCAAACAACAACATGTCTTTCGTTGCAAACGTCGCGTCCGGCCTTGATGGCACGGACGCGTCGAACACGCCGTTCAACTGGACGTGTCCGGAGGTGGACCCGTATTCAGACATCTACTTCTACCAGGTATGTCGCATCTTGGTCTCAGTTATTCTTCCTGATGCTAACATCTCAAGTTTACAAATGGCGAGGATAAGATGGATGCGAAGTGGACAACGCGCTTCACGGTGCGCCTTCATCCTTCCTATACACGTAGACCTACAACTAATTCGCACATACAGATCTCGTCATCATCCGGCGAGGTCGATCCTCCGGCAAACCCTACCCAGCCCGATGGAAGTCAGATTCCTTGGGGCGTCGGCCATGTCTCCAACTCGACGTCGCAAGCCTCAAACGCGACTACCCAGAGTGTTGCTGCTCCTGAAGACGACGACTACTTCAACAGCTTGCAAGCATCGAAGAAGGGCTCCGAGCACTCTGGCGACAAGTCTTCGAAGGAGCACGATGAGGAGGAGGAGGACTCTGCTCGGCGTCAGAAGCACTCGGATGACGACTCCAAATCCAAACACGAGAAAGCCGACTCGAAGTCGAAGTCAGCCGAGAAGGATGAGGAAGACGACGATCGCCACTCAGACGAGGATGCCAAGCACTCGGAGAAAGCTTCGAAGAAGGGCAGCTCCTCTGACTCTGACAATGACGATGACGACGAACGCCATACGAAATCCTCGAAGGCGGACGACAAGAAGCACTCTGACGACGATGAAGGCGACGAAAAGCATTCTGGCGACGACGGTGACGAAGAGCACTCCAGCGGCGACGACAAGCACACAACCCATAAGGCCGACGACGATGACGATGAGCCGGAGACGCACTCTGCGAAGACGAAGTCTACTCAGCAGGACAACTCTGACGATGAGCCGTCCGCGTCCTCGTACTCCTCCGCCGAAGCTGACTCGGGCTCGCGCGGACGCCCTGCTGGCGCCGGGCAGTCTCCGCTCACCATGAGCCTGCCGCCCTCTGCGAAGAGCGGCTCTGTCGACACCATCGTGCACTCGGACTCGCCCTACGTTGCCTCGGATCGTGCTTCGAACTCGGCGGAAGTGCCTAGTCTACCTGTGACCGTTCTGCTCTTTTCGTACACGCTGTTGTTCTTGGTGCTTCTGTAGGGTTTGGTCAATGCTATGCTGCGCAGGGCATTCGGTGGCGACGAATTCCATTCATAAAGACCTTGTGAAGTGCACTGCACTAATACGAGTCAGCGATAGTCTCGTCAGAAGCCGTTCTCATCGCCAAGAAATCGAGCTCTAGCGAGACAGACGCGGTGTTCTGAAGCAATCCCAAGTACACTCATGCTGTCGTAGAGGCAGGGCTGCCTGATAGTCATCTTTCCTGGATGCATGGCTATGTGAATAGCTATCTGTGATGCTCGGCCATGGCCCGAGGCACGATCCTGCTTTCTTCTGCCTCTCACCATGTCTTCGATAAACTGGTTCGACCTGGAGCTTGAACCACTGGGAGCGAAGCTATACGAAATCGAAACCGTTGACAATGCAGATGCTCGCGCCTGGACAGCAGGGTTGGACGCTCTTCCAGGTCTTCGTCAGCTGACAGGCCCGATAGAAGAGTATCGGCAGCAAGCTCGCGACCCCAAGCGTTCGCAAGCGCTATATCGTACTATCGAGGGCACAGACTATCAGACTTTCATCCCGGCACCGACAATTTTCGAAGGGCTGCGTCAGGTGCTCCTGAGGAGGGAATACGAAGCGACCTGGAGGGATATGGAGTTGGCCTTTGCAACGGGTCGTACTTATTTCTCAGTCATGGAGGGGACGACGACCTACGGTCAGTAGCTCAAGCGAGTAATATGATTGTCTGCTAACTGTAACGAGCCCAGAGGGCCCGCCAACTCCTGCGGCTCAAGCACCATATTCATACGCATACGCTATTACAGGTCATTCGGGAATTGGTAGGCAATGACTTTCTTTCTGCGCAACGGACCAGCTGAGTTTATCGCAGGAAAGACTTTGTTCCTCAGCCTGGCTCTTCTGCGATGCCTTCAGAGGCATTGGACCGTAGTCCTGCAAATGCAGCCTTACAGCATCCTCATATTCAACTTCAGCGGTGTTTACAGTGTAAGCTACACCGTAGGGATGGCAGAACTCTCCGATGCGCTCCCCCGGGCAACGTGGTGCCTTGTCGATTCGAACGACGCCATGCGCGGGATGCCCTACAATTTCCTTACGCTGGATCGCTTCCTGATTCGAACGGCGGCGCCGCAGGCTGACCGCCTCTCGTGGGGAATGAAGAAGCAACATTTCTACAGTCGTTATCTGATCAAGCCTATGCCTGCGGAGGAGGCGCAGCTAGCGTGCGTATCCTCTCATTTTATCATTCTGAATGGCTCGCGACCGACACCTTCGCCTCAGATATTCCGTCAGCGTCCGATCTCCAAATCCGGATTCTAATCGCATCATACAGTCGTTCTTCGACAAGTACGGTCCTTCCACGCGCTCTGTTTTCCAGGCCGTCAGCGCGAGAGAGAAGTGGGAAGAGGCGCAATCTATAGTTCTCCAATCCGTCCTCGAACGTTTCGACTTCCCCCAATTTCGAGACCTCGTCAGCGGCGCCAAGACCCTGCAAACAGACGACCAGATCTCGCATCATATCCTCCTGGTCGAACCTGCCGACAAACGTCATCTGGTTCAAGCTGACCTAGTCTCCGCGCATATGCTGGCACTCCTCGCGAAGTGTTTCTCGAGTTTGCCGAGTCAGGGCGTGCGGCTGGTCCACGACCTCTTCTCATCCGATGGGCGAACCAAGGATGCTGCCATACGTCTAGTGGAAGACGGTATGCATGCTTTGTTGGCCATGCCAGGCCATTGGCCACTCACAAAGTGGCCTGGCATGGACAAATATCGCATGGTCGTTTCTGGGGGTTCGAACGATCCCGTCCGTGTCGTAGCCTGGAATGCTGCAGCATCGGGCCCGGTCTACGACACGCTCGCGGTCGAACGTATCAACGCGGGGCAGGAACTCAAATTGGCCGGAAAATACTACCAGTTGCCGAAGACCAGCAACTATGAGAAGATCGACTCCTTCATCTACAACCCGCAGATAAACGTTATCACTGCCTTTCATCTCACCACCACGGCGGCGCACTTCATCGACCTCGAAGGACTGAAGTGGCTCAAAAGTCTTCGTGGCGCGCCAGGCAGCCCTGCGCCCACTATCGACTTGGTCGTCGTCTCCCCTGACTTGACGCTCGAGCTCACAGTGACGGAGTTCGCGCTGGAGATCATTCGGCAGGTTTACCGTCTGCGTCTTCGAGACTGAGCAGTGACGGTCTTAGCGTGCTTGACTATGAGGCGTGTTCGCACAGCTACGCAGCCTGTAGTGAAGCTGATGGAAGCCCGGCAGATACTGCCTTCACGGAGCCTTGGAATCACTGTATCTGGACGTTCAAGTCTCGACCCGCTATCCTGCCGCCATTCCAGGATGTTGCAGCAACATCGACAGGGTTCAGCCAGAACCTTGCTGACAGGCAGCGCCACCCGTTTCTGCCTGTACCCTCACACAAATTGTGACAAGTGGAGGACCATGGCCTATTTGTATGGGTTGTCTGGATTGACTCCTTAAATCATTGCGAGGTGAGAGCATGTATAAAAAGATGTCGCGGATATATACAGGGAGAGATAGCGGTAATGTGTTGTCGCAGGTGGCTATCGTGAACTTCGTGCACAACCAATCCCTCAGAATCCTGAGAGCGCAATTCCATGCGACCCCGCAACGCTAAGTGCGTAATGGTCTGAGGTCCCGCGATCCAGCACGATTTGCACTAGCACGTTCCGTGCCTGCTTTGGCAGACTAGCGAATGCAACTGAAAGCTCGCAAAGGTCGTACAAGACTCAAGCTCGCTGGCTGAGCACGAGTTAGCCCTATCGCGCTGACGGACCCAAGGTCTGCAGCTCACCGCCTTGGCTGCCCAGTAGCGTGCAGTGAACGACCACAGTAGGATAGGTCTTGCACCATCCCGCCGTCCGCATCCATCTCATTTCCATCCCTCCGCCTCTGACTTTCCCTCTGTGGGCGAAGCCTCGCTCTCCGTTGTGGGTAATGCATCGCTCTCGTCCGTGGTCACGCTGTGCACCTCGCTGGCCTCCAAGCTTGCAACTCCATTCGTCTCCCCGTTTACCTTGCTAACCTCCATCACCGAAGATGCAACGCTGGCGCTCGTGGACGACGTTTCGTCCGACAGCTGCGCCGAGTCAGAAGAGAGCGCGCTCATCTCCGTCGGCACCGCAGTCCCCGGCCTGCTCTTCGGGAGGTGGACATCACGATGCGAGACCTCAACGCGCCAGACGTCGTGCGCGAGGGTCTTGCGAAGCTCGCGCGCGAGGCGCTCGACGAAGGCGACGCTGCGGTGCTTGCCCTTGCGGCAGCAGACGGCGATTGTGAGGGTGTGACGCGCAGCCGCATCGTCGTGTACGCGCTCGTTGTCGGAGCGCCCTTCGTCACGATGCTCCTCGCAGAACCTTCCGACTGCGTCGAGGACCTCATGCAGGACCTCCTTGAATCGTAGGCGTACGCCGTCGTCTGCGAAGAACCACTCTTGCATCACTTCTGACGTGCCGAGGTGGGCTTCGCGGACGGGCTTGGGAGGATTGGGGAGGTCGCGGATGTCGAAGGTGAGGGCAGGGGTGATGTCAGGGCGTCCGCGTTCGAAACCGTAGGTGATGAGGCGAAGGGTGTACGGTGCAGGGTCTGTGTGAGAGGAGGACGCCAACTGACTGGTCGAAGTCGATGCTTTGAGATGAGAAGGGACATGAGGGGTATCGAGGGGAGCGAGTAGGGGGCGGTCGAGGATGGGCGTCGCGCGGTCGGGATTTGGTTTGAAGTTTGGGTCGAGGGGGTCCAGTGCAGCGCCTGGCGTTAGTGGCACGCCTTCAAGCACGATCATGGCGGTGTGGTGGTGCTTGGGTACAGGAATCGTTTTGGAGAGGGATGGTGTTCGCCGTCAACGTCGTCTCGCACGTTCTAGATCCTCGCTCTCCGCGGGTCGTTCGTCGAGGTCTCAGGTAGTTAGGGATGAGGGGGGAAAGCAAGTCGTGGTGGATCGCAAACAGGGAGCTATATTCAACATGACGAAAGCCGAGATCCAAGCAGGATCGACAACTGGGACAAAAGCGCGCCGCAGCCTGAGTCACCGGCACTCGCGTCATCACGTTCCCTGTCCGGACCGTCTCCCGCCCTCCAATGGGCACAAAGAGACCCCAGCCGCCATCCCTATCCATACGGGTGCCAGCCAGAGCGACGACCGACGCAGTCCGGGCATCGGATCGTACGCGCCTGGCTAGCATCTGCTCCAGTGAAACATCATCGTGATGGGGCAGATACGGTATAGCCCTGTGGCAGAGCAATAACATTGTGGCGTACGGTACAGCGCACGTTGGTGATGAACTTGCGCTCAAAAGATGCGAAGAGCAGCCGTGAATAGCTGGGAATCAAAGCAAGAGTCACCTCGAGTCACCACACAACCATACAACAGCGTATATCCCACTGCGCAATCAGATTCCTCGCACCAGTTCAGACATTTTACGGTCACAGGTCGGTACGCCGGTCATACACGTCCATCGCCGGCGCGACGCCCTTGCGTTGCAAATCCGCGGCGACGCGCTCCATGCCCTCCATGACGCGCAACAAGTTGCCGCCCGCGAGTCCCGCGAGATCGTATTTTGACCAGCCGCGGCTGTAGAGGAGAGAGATCTAAAGAAAGACGGCAATCAGTCCGGATCCGCTGGCAGTCTGGTCAGACCACTGACCAAAGCCGGGTACTTCGACACATCCTCCAAACCACTGGGCGTGCTGGAGATGCCGTCGAAGTCACTTCCGAGGCCGACGCTGGGAGAGGAAGGATTAGTTTGGGTCAGGGACATTACACGAGCTACGTACTGCTTCTTGCCTGCCACCGCAGCAATATGCTCGACGTGAGCAGCAACCCTTTCCAGGTTAGCCTCCTCATCCGTCGGGCCCACGAATCCGGGCGCGAAGTTGACCTAAAGAGACTTATCAACATCCTTCCTGGGCTCGCGTGGAACACAACTGTACCATAATCACAGCATCCTTCTTGCCCTCACCCTCACCAATGAGCTGCAAGATGTCGTCAGGCACATTACGCGGGTGGTTGTGCACGGCGCGAGCGGAAGAGTGGGACCAGATGACTAGTGAACCTCTTCAGTTCTCGTCCACAATCAAAAAAGTCGCACTCCTGCTCACCGGGCGCCTCCGACAGCTCGATCGCCTGCTTCGCTGTCTCGTCCGACGTATGCGAGAGGTCTACGAACATGCCCAGCCTGTTCATCTCCTTGACGAGCTGAGGACCGAGGGCCGGGCTGGTGAGATAGCGGGTCAGTACTCGCATTTGGCTCGGTCGATTTGCAGTTTAACTACGCACTTCAAGCCATGCCACCTGGGCTCGATTCCGCCCCATGCCATACCGCACGAGTCCGCGAAAGGGTTGTTGCAGGTGTGCGTGAGCGTCATGTAGCGGACGCCGAGCTCATGGAACTGGCGGAGGGTACCGATGGAGGCGGAGATCTGGTGCGCGCTGCGGAGGAAGGTCAACTCACCAGCACGGAAGATAAGGGTATAGCATTAGGGTGAGGAAGTGATACGCACCCCTCAATACCGAGCAAGCTCGCGATCTTGCCGGCGCGAATGGCCTTCTTGACGTCCGCAGCGGTAGTGGCGAGGGCGAAGGTCTACAACTCCGTGTGAAAAGGGAGGCTCGCCCCACGAGGAAGTACGAAAGTGACGCACGTCCGAGTACTTGTCAATGAGGACCTTGGAGAGGTCAATTTGCTCCATAGTGTCCCTAACCGACATGCTCAACTTTGCGCGCCACCGCATGGGTAGTAGCATACCTGACGCTCAAGGTCGCATTCACATAGTCCGGGCCCTCCTCTTCGGGGTCGGGGCAGGGGGTGTAGACTGACCTATTCATGAAGGATGCGTGAGCACTCCGCCTTGTCTCTCACAGCCCGGTTTGAAGGCTCACCAGAAGAAACCGCCGACCTTGCCCTTCCTCAGGCGCTCAATGTCAACGTGGTAGGGCATGTCCTTCTCGAGGTCGAACTTCGCCGGGTCGTTCTTGAAGATCATGCGCACAAGCCATGGGAGGTCTATACAGAGGATCGGTTAACCTCACATATAGTGTATGTCGCGTAGCACGCACCAATGTGTCCGTCCTATGAGTAAGGGCATTCAAGCAAGTAGAAGGGAGGGGAGTACACGATCAGCACACCGCTCCATACCCTCAAGACCACCACACCACTCACAATAACCGGCGCAGTCTTCAGTATCACATCCGCCGCCAGATCCGCGTCGTACGGCATCATCCCCAGCCACACGCGCAGGCTATCGCTCCCCGCGTTCGCCGCCGTCATCAGCACGACCGCGGCCGCGAAGACGATGGTGACGAGCGACCAGATGATCGCGCGCGCCTTCGAGGGGCGCTTCGCTGGTTCATGCCCGTTGGGGAGGTTGAGGAGGGGGGAGGTCTCGCTGCTGGCGACACGGGCACTCATGGTGCGAGGAAGGGGGGAAGGGCGCCGAGGTTGTGTGTAGATAGCGCAAGGAGAAAAGGGTGAACGAGCGAGGGAACGTCGGGCGGGATCAACGCGGGATAGGCGCCCGCGGCGGCGGGTTATAAAGCCTCGTGATCGCAGTGAGTTGATGACACCTTCGCCGGTGAGGCACAAACTGAGATAAGCGGGCGAGGGTGAGCCAGTAAACATCGTCGAGCCTTGCCAGGCGACTATCCGCTCTCAGTGCGAGTCCTCAGCAGTTGAGACGAAGACTTTTAGTATACGTGACACCGTAGGGGTTCTACCTTATTCACTACTACTTACAGTTACACTGCGCGGGAGGACTGCTCTGAGGAGAGCACACTCGGAAGGGAGATTTCACTGGCAAAGGGGCGACAGATACGCCGACTTCGTCACTCACTCACTCTTGTAGTGACGCACTGCCTCAGGAAAAATATGGGGACGTACGCACCAAGAGCCAGAAGGAAAGGTCACTACGACAAGACGAGCATGGTTGCCACGAAGATGAGCATACATTTCCATGACAAGTAATGACGACCAACATACAGTATGTCACCCTCCAAGATCACAATGCGCAGGGCAAGCGAAGGATAAGGCAGCCACAACACTTTAGTAGGGCTTGTGCCTGTTGTTCTTCAACTCCTTCTCGAGCATCTTCGCCTTGCGATGACCAATTTCGACCGGGCGAATGGTGTTGTCCGCCTTCTTGAGCCTGATGGGACGGTTCCCAACATACTTACCTGCGTGTGAGGTGAGAGACAAGCGAGTGGCATAGGGTCGAGAAGCTTACCATCCATCTCTTTCCAAGCCTTCAAGAAGTCCTCCGGGTCGGAGAAGGCGATGAACCCGTACTTGGCCTATATAGTCGATGAGTGAAGGTGTTCTCATGGAAGGACGTCGAGTACTTGCCTTCTGGCTCAAGCGATCACGGATGACGCGTGCCTTCTGGAAGGAGGGATACTTGTTGAAGGCGTTGGACAACACGTCGTCAGACACATCGTTACTCAAGTCGCCCACAAACAGACGGAACCATGCTAGTGACAGCAAATTAGCATCAAATAGCGCGTACATGGCATAGCAAACTCACAAGGATTCCATTCCAGTAGAGTCTGATCCTCCCAAACTTTCCCTCCACCCTTCCTC
Source organism: Schizophyllum commune H4-8 (assembly GCF_000143185.2). Lineage (NCBI taxonomy): Eukaryota > Fungi > Basidiomycota > Agaricomycetes > Agaricales > Schizophyllaceae > Schizophyllum > Schizophyllum commune. Next base: position 1,265,388 of record NW_026089542.1, read on the forward strand.
AAGACGGTCGTGCGCTTGCCACCTTTGGCAAGTTTCCCGCCAGCGCCACCCCTCTTGTCGATAGCAGCACCGGGTACGTAGACACTCTGTTGGGCAAGAATACCGACATCGTATTCGTACGCATTCGCGGGTACGGGTGCCTGGTGCGAGGAAGAAGCGCCTGGGATTGGGTAGGAGGGGCCGGCGTACGGTTTGTAGTATGGATTGATATCGCCACCGTTGTTGTAGTAGGGATCCATAGCGTAGCGTGCGTAAGGCGTGGAGGAGATGATGGTCGGAGACAAGGGACGTGACTGACGAAAGAGGCACAGGTGGCAGTGCTCCCGCGTGCGTCGCGTTGGTCCCGCGTGGCAATCCGATTTGAGTGAGCCAGGCAGAAACTCGTCCGCCCCACCCAGCAAGTACCCCTCCCCCGGTCCTCAAGGTGTGTATGCTGTCCCTACATTGCGCGACGGCGCGACGATGCCCATCTACGCCATCACGCCCGGCGAGAGCGCGAAAAACGCGCGCAAAACGCTGGATTGGCGCTCCCCCGATCGGATGAGGTGCTGATTCTGCGTGCCCAGATGCCGTTCGTCAAAAAGGTCAAGACCGACGCCTACTTCTCGCGCTTCCAGGTGAAGTACCGCCGGCGGAGAGAGGGCAAGACCGACTGTGTGTAGCTGTGCCGTTCTTCGCGTTCATCGAGTGACTGGTTTGCAGACTATGCCCGCAAGCGCCTCGTCACCCAGGCGAAGAACAAGTAGTGAGTATATCTCCGCATATGTACTGCTACAGCGATCTGACTCTCTCTGTAGCAACGCGCCGAAGTACCGCCTCGTTGTCCGCTTCACCAACAAGCAGGTCATCGTGCAGATCGTCTACGCGCGTCTGCAGGGTGACTTCGTTCTCGCGGCTGCGACCTCGAAGGAGCTCCCGAGATACGGCATCAACCACGGCTTGACCAACTGGACTGCTGGTGCGTGTCGAAGCCCTCGCAGCAGTAGTGGATCTTATCGAAATTTGCAGCTTACGCCACCGGCCTGCTTGTCGCTCGCCGTGCTTTGACGAAGCTCGGTTTGGCCGACAAGTACGAGGGTGTCACCGAGCCCGATGGCACGCTCACCATGACGGAGGCTTTGGACGAGGAGGACGCGCCGCGCCCCTTCAAGGCTTACCTTGATGTCGGTCTCAAGCGCACTTCCACCGGTTCCCGTGTCTTCGGTGCCATGAAGGGTGCCAGCGACGGTGGTATCTTCATCCCCCACTCCGACAAGCGCTTCCCCGGCTACGACCCGGAGTCGAAGGAGCTTGACGATGAAGTGCTCAAGAAGTACATCTACGGCGGTCACGTCGCGGAGTACATGGAGAGCTTGGAGGAGGAGGATGACGAGCGGTAAGTCGGTGTACTCATCTTCAATCCGGGAGACTCACGGAATGCCCTAGCTTCAAGAAGCAGTTCTCTACCTACCTCGAGGACGGTGTCGGCTCCGAGGACATCGAGGAGATCTACACGAACGCTTACGCCGCGATCCGTGAGGACCCGACGTTCAAGCCCACCGAAAAGTCGAAGGACTGGAAGGCGGAGACCCTCAAGTACAAGACCCCTCGCCTCACCTACGAGCAGCGCAAGGAGCGCATCGCCGAGAAGATCGAGAAGTTCAAGTCCGGCGAGATCGAGGTGGACCAGGACGAGGAGTAGACGCTCTTCCCCTCTTATATCCTACCGCATTTCTATGTTCCTATGCTCTATGCACGCAGCAATGCATCAGGCCCTATGTGCACACTTTACGCATTCTACTTGTTGTGATCTTGAGGCCGCTAGAAAGGCAGAGAACGTCGAACTCAGGTCGGGAAGCGGAAGTGCTGCTATCTCGGAATGCGTGGCGATCACATCTCGATTCAATCATCAGTGATCGGCGGCGCCTGCAGGCCGCCGTGTTCCAGCATCTCGACTTGCGCACGCTGCACCCGACGTGGCGCTCTCCTCTCTTTTCTCATGTCTGGCGACTTGGACTTCCTCGCGGCCAATGTGCTAACGGACCAGAAGCGCAATGGAAAGCCCTTCCTGAGTGAACCGGCGTCGGGGCCGCAGGAACCTCCAATTCAGCCCAAGAAGAACACCGTTCTCGTCAGTCACGGAAGACCCCCTTGGTGCGCGTGCTCGCATGATTGGAGCTTCATACTCTGAACTCTGCAAGGTATGGAGAAGATGGTGAACCGCTGTTCGATGCGTTCGTTATCGCAGTCGCTGGTTTGTGCTATACAAGACGCATGCAGTTCACGCGACTGATCGACGTACGGCAGGCGGGTCTGCTAGCGGCAAGGTGCGTCCCGTGTACTGTCTGCAGGTTGCTGAACTGACTTCCAACTGCAGACACATGTATCCAGACAGATTGTGAAGGCTCTTGGATCAATACCTTCTGTTATCATCCTGTCTCAGGTGAGTTAGCCCCCATGTCCCCCCTCTGCTCGTGTGCCAACATATATGGGTCGCATTAGGACTCTTTCTATAAGCAACATGGCCCAGAAGAGATCGAGCTAGCCTATCAGAACCGGTTCGACTTCGACCACCCGGACTCAATCGATATGGAGCTGTTTGCGAAGGTGTGAACACCGTCTTCTGTGTACCCTTCCCCTTCCTTCCCCCTTCATGCATCATCACCTGTGGTGATAAGCATTGTTCATCAACATGAGCTAACGTACATCTCATAGTGCTTGAGTGACCTGAAGGCTGGCAGACAGACGAACATCCCCATCTACTCCTTCCAGACCCACCAGCGTCAGAAAGAGACGCAATATCTCTATGGCGCGGCTATTATCATCAGTCCGTGCATTCGAGGATCATCTCCGCTAGTCACGACGCTGATTCCTTCTGTAGCTGAGGGAATTTTAGCTCTGCATGACGCTAGGTTGCGAGAGCTGTATGATCTGAAGGTGACTACACTATTGCGGCGTATAGCGGGGCTATTCAATCACACGAACAGGTCTATGTGCAATGTGACTCCGATCTCATGCTCGCTCGACGTATTCGACGCGATGTTGCAGAGCGCGGCAGAGACGTGAGCGGTATCTTGGATCAGTAAGTCCGCTCCTCGCGCTCGGATATCCTCAAGCATACTTACTCTCTCTTCGTTAGATATCTACGCTTCGTGAAGCCATCCTTTGATCACTTTGTTCAACCCAGCGCCAGTCACGCTGATATCGTCAGTTCGCATGACCTTCATTGTGGCAACGCAGTTATTCACGGGTATATAAGATTGTGCCAGGAGTCAATAACGACGTCGCTATCGACTTGCTCACCACCCACATCCGCCGCAAGCTCAAGGAGCGCTCCAACCACTTCCGACACAAAATGGCTATCCCGCGGATGTACTTGCACGAGGATGTTGAGGCCTCGCTCGACGCCCTCAACCTGACGATATTGCCCATGACGCCGCAGCGCAAGGTCAGTGACGAGTCGTTGTCGTCCTCTGCCACGTACTGATCCCTTCAGGGTGTCTTCACGATGCTGAGAGATAAGAATTGTAGCAAGCAAGACTTCATCTTCTATACTGATCGTCTGGCGACCACCCTGGCCGAACACTCCATGCAACACCTACCCTTCGTTCCCCACGAAGTCATAACGCCAGTGGGCGTACCATGTAAGGGGAAGAGAGTAGCAGACCAGGTGAACCCAATTCTTGCGTCCTATCTCAGCGGAAATGACTGAACAGCCATTTTCCGATGCAGCAAATTTGTGGCGTGTCTATTCTACGCGGGTTAGTACCGCTCCACCAAACCTCTTAACAGCGACTGATTGGCCTTTAGTGGCGGCGTACTAGAGCGAGGCTTCCGACGCGTCTACCACGATGTTCCCATCGGCTCGCTCTTGGTCCAGTCTGAATGCCTCACGGGCGAACCGCTGCTCTTGCATACCAAGCTGCCCGTGTGCGTACGTAACAGGGAGACTGCAAAGAACACATACTGTTTCATACTGGATGCTCAAGTGAGAAACCTTGCCATACAACGCCCCCTTCACGTTATTGACTCCTCGTTCGAACCTAGATTGGGACCGGGGCAGCTGCGCTGATGGCTATACGAGTTCTGCTGGACCATGGGGTACCGCAGGACCATATCATCTTTGTCACCCTCCTTGTCGCTCGGGGCGGGGGCATTTCGGTGCTGCGGCGGGCTTTCCCTCATGTGAAGATCGTTTGTGTAGCGGTAGACGACGAGATGAAGGAGAGGTGGTTGGAGGGGATCAAAGGCGACGAGAATCCCGAGGGTGTCGGCCGTGTGGGTTGGGTCATGAGCCCAGGAATGGGCCAAATCGGTAAGAACGATCCTTCATTGACGCGCTTACCTGTTACTGACAGTAAACACCAACAGGCGACCGGTACTGGCTATAAACTCGCATCAATGAGCACCACATCAGTCCACTCAATTTTCCGAGGGATACTTTCGCATGAGCATATCGTACTGGGGAATACATGTTGCATCGCTACCTTTGCTTTGTATGTACAGCCTGACCCGATGGTCCAAGTTCAACTTGCGGACATCAGCCAGGCAGTCACGTGACAACGTGGCTTAAAGTCGAACTGTATAGTTGATGGCACGTGCGATCGGGGACAGATCCAGCTCATCGTCGTGTACGGCGCGCTCAGCAACAAGACCTCAAGACTTCAAAAATGGCCTCCCGCCCGACGGTGAACGTTAGGACGTCCTCTGGAGGTCTGTCTTTCGAGAGTATAATGCAAGTTGCGAAGTTTTGACATCCGATCGCGTATAGAGGCGTCCACCTCCCTGCCCCTCCCGGCGGTCTTCACGGCCCCCATCCGTCTGGATGTCGTTGCGGCTGTCCACAGTGCGTATGGAAGTCTACTGATGCGAAACGATCTCTGAAGATCTGTGCAGAGAGCGTCGCGAAGAACAAGCGCCAGGCGTACGCCGTCTCTGAGAAGGCTGGCCACCAGACTAGCGCGGAGTCTTGGGGTACCGGTCGCGCTGTCGCGCGTATCCCCCGTGTCGGTGGTGGTGGTACTCACCGCTCTGGCCAGGTGCGTGCTTCAATGGAGAACTCTGTAATTTTCACTAACGAGAAGTAAAGGCTGCCTTCGGTAACATGTGCCGTGGCGGTCGCATGTTCGCGCCCACCAAGACCTGGCGCAAGTGGCACGTCAAGGTGAACCAGAACCAGCGCCGCTTTGCGACGGTCTCCTCCCTTGCCGCCACCGCCCTGCCTTCCCTCGTTCTGGCCCGCGGTCACCGCATCGAGGAGATCGAGGAGGTCCCTCTCGTCATCGACTCCGCCGCCGAGTCCTTCACCAAGACGAAGGAGGCTGTGGCCCTTCTCAAGACCCTCAAGGCGTACCGCGACGTCGTCAAGGTCTCGAACTCGCGCAAGCTCCGCGCGGGCAAGGGCAAGCTGAGGAACCGCCGCCACCGCCAGCGCCGCGGCCCCCTCGTCGTCTACAACGAGGACAACGGCATCGTCAAGGCGTTCCGCAACCTCCCGGGTGTTGAGCTCGTGAACGTGCGCCGCCTCAACGTCCTCCAGCTCGCCCCGGGTGGTCACCTCGGCCGCTTCGTGATCTGGACTGAGGGTGCCTTCGGCCTCCTCGACGAGGTCTTCGGTACCTTCGACAAGGCGTCGACCCACAAGAAGGACTACCTCCTCCCGACCGCCAAGATCACCAACCCGGATGTCACCCGCCTCATCAACAGCGACGAGATCCAGTCGGTCGTCCGCCCCGCGGGCCAGAAGATCCAGAAGCGCCCCTGGACCCAGAAGAAGAACCCCCTCGTCAACAAGGCCGTTCTCTTCCGCCTCAACCCGTACGCCAAGACCCTCCGCCGCCAGGAGCTGCGTACGTCTTCACCGATGTATACTGAGATGGGCATTGCTAACAACAGACACAGTCAAGCAGGAGCGCATCAAGGCGAAGGGCCACAAGAAGGAGAAGAAGAAGTCGGTCGGCAAGGTCTTCCTCGACAACCTTCACGCGCCCTAAGCGCTGTTTCTGCTACCTCATGTTTGTCTATGCTGCACGTACATCGTATGCTCCCCATGTTCTATATGGCACATGTTGGACGCCTCTGACGCGTCTTATCATCGCACCTGTGCATGGATGTCTGAGCGAGAACACGAACATTTGAGCGGCAAACTGCCAAAGTGCACCGCTATGCAAAACAAGTCCAAAATGAGTTGTAAGTATATGCGACGGGTTTATGATCCCTGTAATGCTGCGTGAATGATACCCTCTATCCACCCCAGCAAGGACTGCCCGGGTGCCTTCTCCGCCTTGGAGAATACATCCGTCTTGCCCTCCTTCGGTGACTTGCTGTCCAACCTGTACACCGTGCAGTCGATGGCGTAGTCTTTTCCGTATGTGAGTTTGACGGTCCTGTGAGGCGATGAGCGTCCGATGCCTGAGTGTCAGACGCGTCGTGCGTGTCGAATCCAAGAAGCATGTATGCGCAGGCGAATGAAAACTCACACTATACACCCTTCCCACCGCCCAATACACCGATCGAGGTCGACGAACCAGGTACCGCTCACCGACGCGCACGCCTCCTCGCCAATTTGGCATATGCGTAGGAGCAGGCATTTATCGACTTCGTCGCCAAGGAGTTGAGTGAGCTAAGGGAGAGTTAGTGAAGTCGAGTTGAGTCGAGCCTGCGGATGAGAAAGATCATCAGTGCAACAAAACACACCTGCGGAAGGGTCGCGATCGAGACTTGCGCCTGCGCGAGATGCGCCACAAGCGTCGACGGCGAGTGAAAGGTGAAGCGTATTGAATGCCTAGCGGTCGTTCTGTCAGCGCCTGTCCCCAAATGCATCCCACAAACCCACCTATTATCCACCACCAACACCCCCTCCCCGCCCACCGGCCGATTGATCACCTGCTCCTCCCCCAACATCTTCGTCAACTCGACCCCCAACTCGCCCACCCGATCAAACCTCAGCCCACAGGGAATCCCCACCGCCCGCACCGCGCGCGCCATCCGATCCATCTCCCCGCGGATGCGGTCGCAGAACACGGCGTACTGGATCAGGTCGATGATGGGCTGGAGGATGGGCGGGGCGTGCTGGAGGTAGGGCGTGCCGGGGAGGAAGGGCTGGGTGGAGGAGGAGGAGGTAGAGGCGGGGTTGGCGGGGTCAATACAGAGGGCGCCCGGAGGGGACAGGCGCCGTTTTTTGTTGATGGCGTGTTGGCGGAGGAGGAGAGCCTGGAGGGCGGCATAGATGAGGTCGCATTTGCCGGCGTCGGTGGGAGAGGTAGGGGTAGGGGCGGTGGCGAGGGCGTTGGAGAGGAGGGTTTCGTTGTCGACCTGGGTGGCAGTCAGTGATGCTGTCCAGTCGTTGTATGTTTGCGAGGGAACCCTTACCATATCGAAGCGTAACGACACCCCCTGCGCGGCCTCGATTACGATGAATTTCTCCCTCACATGCGCGGCGGCAGTGGGTAGGTGCCCTGCCTCGCGCACGAGCACAGAGAACATCTCGCGGTCGACCATCTCGTGCTGCGCTTGCTGGATGAGCCCATGCAGCGTTGATGCTTCCTCTTGCGCGTGCAGCGCTGGTGCATCTACAGGTGCGTGCGTGATAGTATTCTGCGACTGCACACGCGCGCCGGAAGGCAGGGTGGTCGTGAGCGTGACGCGCAGGCGCGTGCGCTGGCGGTGTGGGAAGTTGAGCGGGTCCGTGTCGGCCTCGAAGGAGCCCATCGTCGCGATAGACTGGCGGCGGAAGGCTGGTGGGGCTGTGGGGGGGGGAGAGGTTAGTGCACGTTGGTAGTTTGATGTGTATATAGGTGGTTGACTTACACTCCTCCAACCCAAAGCAGACCAAGAGGTCCATCGCCGTCTTCTCTGACCCTTTCGCTTGGGCCATCCACAATGGTAAAGGCGCGGGCACCATTCCCCAGTTCTCGCGCCTGATCTTGAGCGCGTTGAGGAAGTACTTCTCTTCCTTTATTCTGCTGCGCTCCATATCCTCCGCCGCATCTTTGAAGAGCTTGGACGCCTTGCGCAGGGCCTCGTCCTTGCTCCCCAAGGCCAGCTGTGCATTGAAGGCTTGGACGGAGGGTATTGGTGGTGGTTTAGTGACGATCGTGGATGTGAGGACGTCCTTGGGGAGCTCGGGGGCGTTCTGTGCGGGGATTGGTGGGCGCTGGCCGAGTTGAGGGAGAATGTCGTTGGGAATGGAGGACGTGGGAGCGGGGTGGGACGCGAGAAGTAGAGCTATGAGATCTCGAGCTTGTGACATCTCTCCCATGGCAATCCTGGCCACTTCATCAACAACAATGAAGGGGAACTGGGGGATACTCACGCGAGGTCGGGCATGATCTGCTGCCTGAGTTTGACTAGGTCATCATAGGGCATGATTCTCTCCTTCTCCTTCTTCTTGTCTTCTTCAGCAGCATCCTTCTCTTCCTCTGGCTTGGGCTCCTCCAGGTCCGCGCCATCGTTTTCAAGGAAGTGCTCGTCGTATTTTTCGAAAAAGTCACGTCCGCGCTCGATGAATACACGCTGCACTTTCTCGCCAAGTTTCTTGATGGGGTCCTCCTGGCTGGACGAGTGAATGAGATACACACGCTGGCTACGATTGACGCGACGCACGGTTCGTAGATGTGTTCCCCATTATCAGTGATGTCCTCAAGGACGGGTATTCGTTCCCCATTATCGTACTTGTATGGCCGCTCGAGAGATAGTTTGAGTTTCTGCCAGTCTGAATCCCCGTCCATCGCGCAATGAAGGTCGCGGACAATAGGCGCTGGGGTGATGTGATCGGCCCGGGAGTCGGCCCGGCCCGGCCGCGTGAGTCAAGAAATCGGGGAGATCGTCTGTATTCCTCTGCAATCGGCCGTAATGGTCCGTTCATCTGCAATGCTCTCGCCCGCCGACCAGCAGACGCCACCGTCCCCCACCATCTCAAACAAGCGCAAGAAGGTTGAGGACGAGGACGGGCAGGGCCAGGCTAAGAAGCAGCGCACGCGCGTGAGGTGAGCACGCCCCCTTGCCCTCTTGATTTTCGATGAACTCGGCCAGCAGCTTCTCCTGCGCCGAGTGCCACCGCAGGAAGCAGAAGGTGTGCGATTGCCTACTTCTTGAGACCGACACTCACCCCTTACCCCCCTCCCCCCAGTGCGACCGACAGATCCCCTGCTCTCATGTGCGCGGACCGACCTTTTCCTTCTACATCTCGTTGACACGCCTCGCAGTGTATCGCGCGCAAGGTCCCCGAACTGTGCAAGGCCTATACCCCCGGCAAGCCAGACCAGGACCTCAACCTCCGCGTCGCCCGCCTCGAGCACATCATCGAGCAGGCTCTCCCCCAGTACTGGAACGGCAGCCGCCACTCTTCCTCCGCGCTCGACGAGGATGCGCACGAAGAGCAGGACATCACCACCGGCACCTTTCAGAGCGGCCGCTGGTACGGCAGCAGCGCGTCTACCAGCCTCGCCCCCCACTCGCTCATCGATCAGGTCCGTCCTCAATCCCCTACACCCGGGCCCTTCTTACCCCTCACAGCTCTCGCAAGCAGGCATCACCTCCCAGGGCCTTTCGCAACAATCCGAGCCCAAGCTTCAGCCTCCGCCCCCCTCCGATCACGAGACGTCCGCCGCCGAAAAGTTCAAGCTGCTCGTGCACGAATGCGGCGTCCCCGCGCACAAGATCTCTGAGCTCATGCAGGAGCTGCCCCCCGCGCGCATGTCTGACGTGCTCGTCGACTACTATTTTTCGACGATGTGAGTGGGGGGTGAGTTGTCTGTGTGTGCGACGCTGACAGGTTATCAGAAACTGGACACGCTATCCCATTTCCGAGCGCGAATTCCGGGTGGCATACGATGCCGTGCGCGCGCACGGGAATGAGGGGGCGTGCAACCCCAACGACGTCCGCTTCCTCCCCCTCCTCTTTGTCGTGCTCGCGATCGCGTCTCGCCTCGCGCCTGACAGCATCGCGGGCGACGCGCACCACAGACGGGCGGTCTCGTTGCGTTACTATTGGTCGTGTAGGTGCCGCAAAAGCTTCACAAACAATCGCTGACCCCTCCTCAGCCCGACGCGCGTTGCTGATAGCAGTCGCCATCCAGCCCGACTCGCTGGATATTGTGCTGACTCGACTGCTGGTGGGCCTTCCTCACCCCCGCCCCATCCCCCACTCACCCTGCGCAGAGCGCGCGCTTCCTCACTTTTGACCGCCGTATCACTGAATGCTGGAGTCAGCTGGGCGCGGCTGTGCGGACGGCGCAAGCTTTGGGCCTACACCGCGATGGATCGACGATGGTGAGCTCGCCCCGTTTATTAATTATCTTGCCGCTCACCCTCGCTTAGGGCATGAACGCGCAGCTGGTCGAGTACCGGCGGCGGATCTGGTCGTACCTGTACCACGCGGACCGGTCGTACGCGCTCGTGCTCGGCAGGCCGCACTCGATCCAGGACGACTACACGTCGACGCTCGTTCCCTCACATGTAGACGAGGACGCGGCGGCGGCAGCGAACGGCGTGCTGACGATCTACCCCATGACGCACCCGACGCGGCTGACGTTCATCATCCTGCGGCACTACCTCGCGAGCATCATCGGGCAGATCGTGTCGCACTTCCAGCGCGTGCACCCGCCGCCGACGTACAGCGAGGTCGTGCAGCTCGACGACCAGCTGGTGCGCTTTATCACGAATCTGCCGCCGCATTTTGCGCTCGACCCGGACCGCTCGCTGGACGAGACGCACCCGTACATCCCGATCCACCGCTTCCTGCTCATCACGGAGATCCTCTTCGTGCGCACGAGCCTGCACCGGCCGTACCTCCTGCGGCGGCTCAAGTCGGACCGCTACGACCGCTCGCGCCAGGCGTGCTTCGAGTCCGCGATCCGCGACTTCGCCGTGCGCAAGGCCTTCCGCGAGTCCGTCCCGCAGGAGGCGCGCGACGCGCTGTCGAACGCGTACCGCGAGTTCCAGACGGCGATGATCAGCGGCATCTACCTCCTGCTCAACCCGCACGGGCCGTACGCGAAGGACATGCACGAGATCCTCGACGGCTTCCTGCTCGACCACGAGGGGCAGCGCGAGATGGACGAGACGACGCGGCGGGAGGTGAAGACGATTGAGTTCTTGAAGGCGAAGGCGTCGCAGGCCGAGGCGCAGGACGCCACCTCCGTTGGCTCCGCGGGCTCGGACAGCTCCGCGCAGCTGCTGCTCGGGCTCAAGCAGGGCGGGGGCAGCACCGCCACCTACTCCCCCTCGCGCGGCGCGTTCAGCAGCCTCGGCCCGCACCCGCCGCCGCCGGGCCTGAACACGTCGCCGACCATCCAGCGCCTCCAACACCAGGTCGCGGACTACCCCGTCGGCTCGCCCGTCTCCGGCGGCAGCCCCGCGGAGGACGGCGAGTCGAAGGCGCAGTCGCTGCTCGACCACTTCGTGCACACCATGAGCAACGGGCCGCCCGTGGACCCGATGTCCTCTGCGTTCTCTTGGGGCGGCTCGGGCGCGGGCGACTTTTCGGGCTGGGCGGGGGCGGGGGCGGCTGCGCCGCCCATGACGGACCCGGCCCTGATGGGCATCGACGGTAATGAGTGGAGCTACTGGGAGGCGCTGGTGAACCATCTACAACGACAGCCCTAATTGCTGGCTTAATGACCGTATGATTTTTCTATTCTGAGACTGCGACCTGACTGCTATTGATCTACTCATGTATTCTTGTATACCGACTCTTGTGTTATTGCTAGTGCTACCTGACCTTATGAGAATCAGCTTCAGTTCATCAAATGCGCCTGCAGCGCGCGACTGAGCTCCATCTTGAAGTCGGACAAAGGATGGTAAGTGGAAGAGGGTGATCGGTCCTTGACCTAAGAAGCAATGGCTGAGCGCTGAACGGTGGATATCACACGCCTCCGCGTTGCAACGATAGGAGTGAAAACAAAATATGCAGCCAACATGGGTATTTCCCGATCTAACATTACAATGGGCACGACAACATATTTGGGCAAGCATGTACAGAAATTCGGCCTCTTGCCAGTCCAGAGCCATCGCGCGCTCACTGTAGACATAGTTCAAGTTGACTATGTCTGCCACGTCTCCATCAAAAAGGAACTCACCATGAAGTACATACGGTTCTCCTGGTTCTTGTGCAGAGGCTTGAAGTTCTTCCTGAACGCCTCCAGCACCTCGCTGGCGTTCTGACTACCGCTGCCCACGCCGGACTCGCTGCCAGACTTGTCGCTCTCCTCGGGGTCGTAGTGCGTCTTAGCGCGCGAGCAGACGATGTCGGCGTCTGCAGACAAGCCAGGCGTCAGCACAACGAAGCTTATATCTACCTCTGAATGACAGTACTCACAAAACACCGGCGCCGGCACCGACACGGTGCGCGTGCTTCTCGCGTAGACGTGGCAGAGTGCGTACGACAGCGACTGAATGCTGTCCGCCGTGAAGTTGTTCTCGTCGTACAGCACCGAGTAGTGCGCCGGGCGTGACGTGCCGAGCAGCCCTGCGTGCGACTGCAGGTAAAAGTCGAACTCGGTCGGGTGCGCGATGACCGAGTCGATGACGGTGCCCGCGGGACAGTTGCCCAGGCCGTCGCCGGCATCCTTGGGATTCACGGGCAGGAAACGGTGGTGGTGGCGCTTCGCCACTATCACAACGGTAATCTTGGCCTGGACGTTGAGCGCGGCGCAAGCCTCTGAGAAGCGTGGTAATCAGTGCCCTCCAGAGACCAGAGAAATTAGAATGAAGCCTACGCTTCAACTGCGGCAACTCCTGCTCGAGCACCGCAGAAAACTGGCCCTCCGACACGCCGTCTCGGTAGTATATGAGGCGCTTCGGCGCAACTGACGCCTTGGGGCGCTTCTCTACGTTCTCGCCGTTCTCCATGAACGCTTTGAGGTTCCCCTTCACCTTCTCGGCGAACTCGACGATGGTCTCCTGGCGCGACGGTTGCACGCCCATCACCGCGCGGAACTTGGTCGCTGAAGCATCGATGTTGCCAACGACGGCTGAGAAGGACGGACGACCGTCGGCTCCGGGTGGCGGGTGAATGCTGTCGGCGCCGATGAGGAGCGTAGGGAAGTGTGGGTCAGCGAGAGTTGGGATCGACCGCGGCTCGAGCATCACGTTGACCCCACCGAGCTTTGCGTTGATCCTGTAGGATGTTGAATATAGAGCATACAGATGGATTTATGGGGATGGCTTACTTCAAGCAGACATTCGAGTAATACTGCTCTTTGGCCCCCCAGCACTTACGGCTCTTCAGCGCCTGTGTCGGGATCCCTCGTAGGATATCACCCCAGCTGGAACTCTCAGTATACGGAGACACTCGAGCCGGGAGCGTTGACGCACTGCTTCATGGCAATGTAGATATCATTGCCTCCCTCCGGCAAGACGACGATGAGGATCGTCGGTTGCCTGATATACATTAATCAGCATACAGGAAAGAAATGGTAGATGGGCCACATACTTGCCACACTTCTTGACCACCTCGTCCAGTCCCTCGACGATGTTTGCCTGGCCATTGAGGGTGTCTTTGAAGGCCGGACGCGGCGTGATGGTCATTCCAAGCAGATGGCCACCTTGCACGATGTCGGACACAAGCTTGTCGATGCGGCCGATGAAGCGGGGATCATAATTGACCACACCCCAGCACTGGATCCCGCAGGGCTCCTTAAGCTTTCTGTCGATACTGATGACTGCATCAGGGTTGCACAAACACGTCGAGAATGTCGACATACTAATTCCAAGACCCTTTGCCTGGCGTGTGAGTGGTCGATGCCTTCGATCCCGTGCCGAATTTGAGCACGGGCGGCGGCAAGACACGTCCGTATGCTTGCACAAACTCCTGCTTGACTTCGACACCGAACGCCCGACAATACTCAGACAGGGTGTAGTTCATATTCTATCCCCGAATTATCAAAGCCGTCAGCGTCAAAGACTCTCAAGAACGCGTTAAGCTGACGCACGGCGTGTCCGCGCTCGATCTCCGCAAAGCGCTCGGCAGGTTTCTTCGTGGCAAACCTGACGATGTCGTCCGTCTTGTCTGCAGGGATCTGCTGGCGTCTGATCTGCCCCGCTGGGACTTCTGCCAACTCCAGAGGGATAAATGCTTTGCTTCGGACCTTATTTTCCATGGTAAGCATGGTAGAATAGAATTTTCTGAGACGTTACCTCAACGCAAATGTTCTTTGGGAAACGAAGCTTCCGGCCCTTCATCTCGCAGTACTTGGCCACGGTTGTCTTGATGGTCTTGCCATCGACATCCTTCATGGCGAAGATGAGCTCTGACGCGCTCAAGCTTGTGAGGCCGGTGATGGTGTGCATGCGCTTCTGTGGACCAGAGGCACCTGCTGACGGCACAGTGATCCGGGTATTGACGAGACTTTGCTTGAGCCGCTGCCGCTCGCGGTGTGGCAGAATACCTGGCGAGAGGCACCTGGGGTCCTTTTGCCCGATAATGGCAAGGCAAAGGTCGATAAGACTCCCCCGCTGTACCATGGCCGCCGTGCTGATATCGAGGTTGATAAAGCAGCGCCCAATCCCGGGGCGGAAGCTCTGGAAGGTCCCCCTCCAAAGCTCGATCCCTCTACCGATGTTCTGACTGCCCACATTGGAATAGAAAGATCGAACCTGGGAGGGATAAACACCGTTCACTGCCAAGCTTCACGAGGACTCACGTTGAAGGGGAATTTCTGACTTGGCTCCATGCGAATGATCACATTCGCAGCCTAGTCATTGTTATCAGAGCGCTCTTCAGGTGCCAGTAGAGATGGAGTAATCACCGTCAAGGTGGTCTGCACATCGCTATCGTGGGATTGCTTTCCGGCGATGAAGCGACGAGCGCTCCTATGACGGGCGTCAACATTGTCAGAGTCAGAACGAGTAATGGTAGCCGTACTCTGGATTGATCTCAGCGACCTTCGTCAGCCGCACGGAGACCTCTTTCGGCGGATGTCCTTCGTTGTTGCCGCAGACGAATCGATACTGCAATGACCACGCGGTGAGCTTACAGCTGCGAAAAATCGAACACATAAATACCTCGTAAGACAAGACACCCTCAGGAAAGGGCAGCTCTCGCGCGGCGTACAAATTCTTGCGACCGTCGTAAACAGCCTTAGGAGTGAAGACGTTCGGAGCGACGTCCTGCTGTAAGGTCTTGATCATCTCCCTCGTGAACCTCTCGGGCGTGGTCTTCTCGGACGGCTTCATGACTATTCACGCAGGTTGTGGGATCAGCAGAGGCATGCGAAAGCCGTTACATCACGCACCGACTATGATGAGAAGGAGCGTGGACATGAATAACCTGCTAGCAAGAACATGGGATGGTGCACACCATCGTAATGATGAATGATCTTGTCGGGAAGTGTAGCTTCGAACGAATTGGCCTTGATTTGGATCTGCGTGCCCGCGGTGCCGAAGTTGGGGCGCTAGCGAAAGACAGTCATTCAATTCAATCGATAGCAGATAGACGACGCGGGCAAGATTGCAAGGCGATGCTGCAAGGCCTATTTTCCCCAGCCGTAAGCGCCGCCACCGGCCTCTTCAGCACGCGTGGGACAGATAATGCATTACCTTCACCCCAATGGTAGTAACATGCTCGGCAATCTGCACCGGAGCAGCCCCACGGCTGGCCGTCGATGTGAACCCTCCGCGGGTAGGTCCCGCGCCTCTCCCGCGCTGGCCAACGAGCGACATAGCTAGAAACGAGCGTATCAGCACGGTATACACGACCTGGGGATGCGCAGCCAGTTATGTGCACGAGCCCCGCAAGGGCACAGGTGGAAAGAACGGCGAAGACGTCCAGACGACGCGAGGGACATAACACGAGGCAAACAGAGTTGGGCGCTTACACGAAGGATCGACCCTCCCACGTCCACGTCCGCGTCCAGCACCGCGACCTGACATCTTGAAAGCAGCAGAATGGCAGATGGATCAGTATGTCGAACACTTCGAGGATGAGGGCGTGCTTGCGCGTCCTCGGTAGGGGAAGGAGAGGGAGGTCAAGGGCGATCGTGGGGAACGCGGGCGTAGTGCTCCTGATAGCGAAGTTCATTGAACAATGACACACACGTGTTGGCCATTGAAAGGTTGGTCTTCTGTCAGTGCGATGGGTCAGTGAGGTTAGGTTATCAGTACAATCAGTCCTCGTGACGGTTTGAATGTGGTTCGGTGTCGCCTCGATATCTTCAGACTCTGCAGCTTGCCTCGGTTGAGAGGCTAGAGGGCAACAAGACTTGTGAGCGGCGATGCCTCTTGTTGATTATCACCTTGCAAATGTACAGGTAGCGAATGTGTATGCTGTGGTTCGAGTCCTGGGGTGAGTAAATACCGTACTTGCTTCCTGTGGAAATATCCCAGCCGTATGCTGTAAGCGCTGTCAATTCGCCAACTCGACGAAGCCCCTTGTAAGCAACATACCGATGCCAAGGACGGCTCGCGAATATCCTCCGTCATAGACCCATCCATCTCATCCCGCCTCATCTCCTCTGCTCCTCAACCAATGCTTCCTTACCCTCAACCTTCTCATCCTCGCCCAACCCCTCATCCTCCTCCTCCCCCGCCATATGCTCCACCTCCTCCTTCGTCCGCCGCCCATCCAGCGCATCCAGCTGCGCCGCCATCAGCGCGCGGAAGCGGCTGTCTGGCCTTCGCACCAGCTCGCGATACGTCCCCGACTCGGCGATCCGGCCGCCTGGAGGGGTGAGGGTGTTAGCAGGTTTCCAAGTTCACGATGACGGGATACACGGCAACAACTCGAGACACTCACCCTCCAACACCACAATCCTCTCCGCCCGCGCAATCGTGCTCAACCTATGCGCCACAAACAGACACGTCGTCTGTCGATCTCTCAATATCCGGTCGATCGCGTCGTTCACCCTCTCCTCCGAACCTGCGTCGAGGGATGAGGTGGCCTCGTCAAGCGCGAGGATCGCGGGGCGCCGGAGGAGCGCGCGCGCGATGGCGAGGCGCTGCCGCTGGCCGCCGGAGAGGGAGAGGCGGGAGACTGGGGGAGGGGGTTAGTGGGAGGTTATGGAGGGGTAGGGGGATTGGAGATAAATAAGGGAAAGGGAGGGGAAGGATGGAGAAGGAAGCAAGAAGACTTACTAGGCGTATCAAACCCTTGCGGCATGCCCCACACAAACTCACAGTTCGCGGCGCGCGCGGCGGCTTCGATGGCTTCGCGGGGTGCGTCTGAAGTCAAGTGTCAGTCATGAAGTTCTGGGCGGCCCATGATGGAGGCCGTGTTTATACAATCGCTGTGCTCACCATCCCACCCATACGCAATATTCTCCGCGACGGTACCCGAGAAGAGTACCGGGTCCTGCGGGACAACGCCGATGCGTGACCGCCAGGCGTTTACGGGTAGTCGTCTGATATGTGAAGCAATCATTCAGTATAAATCCGCTTATCCACTGCTACGCACACGCACCTCACATCCACATCGCCGTAGAGCACCCTACCCTCCACCGGGTCGAAGAACCGGAGGAGTAGCGCGTGTACCGAGGACTTGCCACCGCCAGAGGGACCGCTGTTCAAAGGCAGTACTACGTTAGCCTCTTGCGTTCGAGGGGTCATGCAGAGGGAAAGAACGCACACAATCGCCACGCTCTCACCCGCCTGCACCTCAAGGTCAAAGCCACGGAGGACGTCCACACCGGGGCGAGCAGGGTACTAAGAAAGGTGGAGTGTCAGCAAAGCCGTTCTCTTCCTGCGTCGATCTGCATAGTAGAAAAGAACCAGCTCATCCACTCACCTCAAACCTTACCCCCTCGAACTTCACCGGGGCTGCCGGTGGTAACGTCGCGGGGTCGACTGGTCCGCCGATCGCCTTCAGAATCTCCGCCGCACGCGGGTGCTTGGGGACGCCGGGGACGTCTGGCGGGATAACTGGTGGCCGGTCCAAAAGCTCGAAGACGCGCTGGGCAGCACCGACGCCGCGCATGATGGAGGAGAAGAAGGTGCTGGGACAGGGTTAGCCGAGGCATATCAGAGGGTGAACAAAAGTGGTGAGTGAAGAATATACATGGAATATGTGCCACAAATGCGATTGTGAAGGAGGAAAAGAATGGTAAACAGTGTCCACAATCGGGGGGCAAATTGGGAAGAAATCTGCGCACGTCAGCATTTGTAGACCACCACCGACGTAGACGGTGTAGAGGAGGAGCGAGGTGAGGTCGCCGACGGTGATGGTGCCAGCGGAGACAAGAGTTCCACCTAAGGAAACAGAGAGCGTATAAATGAGGATGGTTGGCGAGGTATAATAGGGCGTAGACACAGGGGATATTATTGGGAAATTAAATTGCAGCAACAGTTGCGTGGCGAGGGGATAGAAAGGTCAAGATCAGCACAATGCTAGTGGCTTGACAGGCCGAAACACGTACCATAACCCAACAAGCCTAATACCGTAAGGTTTCCGCTCCAGCCGGTGCTACCGAAGAAAATGCCAGATGCAACAGCCTCTTGCCGCGCGAGGGTTAGGATGCGGTTGACCTGGAACGCTTTAAGTCAGGATAGAGATGGGCCATCGC
The DNA here is from genome assembly GCF_000143185.2 of Schizophyllum commune H4-8. NCBI lineage: Eukaryota > Fungi > Basidiomycota > Agaricomycetes > Agaricales > Schizophyllaceae > Schizophyllum > Schizophyllum commune. The sequence continues at coordinate 1,283,864 of NW_026089542.1, forward strand.
AGACATGACGCACGCGCTCGTCGAATCTCCGCTCCTCCCTCGGGTACGCGTTGAACGACTGAACTGTGCGCAGGGCAGCGAGTGCTTCGCCCGACGTCTTGGTCATGTCACCGATGGCTTCCTGCGTCCGATGCGATAGCTTCTTGAGGTAGCGACCGTAGAATACCGCGCCCAGTGATATTGGTGGTACGATAGCCAGCATGAGCATGGTAAGAGTTGGGGAGATGTAAAACATGGCGCCCAAGCCGACACCGGCTTGCACAATACTTCTGAGGCCGTCCGAGAGGTTCTGAGTGAGACTGTCACCAACGATGGAGGAGTCAACGGCGAGGCGGGAAACAATGTCGCCCTCGTGGCGCTCAATGTGGTCCACGTCTTGTCGAAGGGCAGCGGCGTAGGTGCGCTTACGGAGGCCCGCAATGATGCGCTGACCAGCTAGACGCATGATCACAGCGCGCCCCGCATTCGCGACAGCACCGACAGTGAAGAGGAGGACAAGGATAGCAGAAGCAGTAGGAAGGGAAAGACCGAAGGGGATGGCGGCGCCCGGGGTGGCGAAGACGTCGATCAGGCGGCCGATCGTGAGGGGGACGCTCATCGACACCGCGGACGACACGAGCAGCAGACCAGATGCCAGGAGCAGCGGGCGCGTCTCGGGCTTGGCGAGGCGGAGGAGCGCAATGGCCGTGGGCCCGCGCGGGGAGGTGGACGAGGCGCGCGCCGCCGTGTCGCGCCGGAGCAGCCGCCGGATGCGCTCCTTCAGCGTCGGCTCGGGCGGCGGGGGTGGTGGTGGTCGCGGGGCCGGCGGCGTCGCGTTGAACGCGAGCCGCGACGCGCAGAATGGCCTGCGGGTGGCGAGGGACGGCGGGCGGGCTCGCAGCCGGACTCTGTACGGGAGCATGACGGACGACGACAACAGCGACACGTGCGCGATCGCTCGTCCTCCCCAAGCGCCCGTGATGACACAATCCCCGAGTGCCATTCGCTCGCGTTCAAGGCTCAATCTGCACACGTACGACACGATATACGCATAATTGACGCTGGCCATCTAATCCACCGTCTATATTTCCAGACACGTAGCAAAAATGACTGCCTAGCCTATCAGCTATTCGGCAGGGAGTCGAACCCCGCTTTCCCGCGATAGCAAGCCATCCCCTATGGGAGTCGAAAGGCGCGGATGAAGCAAGGGTGAGAGAGGAGGGGAGAAAGGGGAGGGGGACTGGCAGGCTTGGAGAAGTCAAAGGGCACAAAGTAGGCCATCCCTAAAGCGACAGCGGAAGCCAAGGGGACTGGGACTGCAGCAGTCGTAACTTGCGAGGAAAGAGGAAGTGGGGATGACCTCTCAATAGTTATCCAAGAGGTAGCCTGTCACTGACAAAGGATGGAGGGAAAATATTATTAGTAGTGGTGGTGGTGAATATTTACCTACAGCACGTCAGTCTGCTTTCACCTCGCTCTTCCTGTCATATACGCTCGAAGGGTGAATTAGCCAGGTGATTATGCTTCCTGCGCCATAGCCTCCTCCTTCTGCTCATCCTCGCCTTCCTGCTTCAAGTCGCTGACGCGCGTCTTGTGCACCATCATGAGCGCGAGAACGACGGGCATGTACCTGGAGACAGTATTAGCAAGGCGCCATGAACAATCTCTGGCAAAAAGAACGACAGAAGCAATTTGCCACAAATTCGACCCTCTCCCATCATTTACGAACGCGCTTCGAATCAGTCGCAACCACTCACCATAAGCTATGCCAGAACGTATCCTTCGCCGCCTTCTCACCTCCACCTCCCAGACTTCCCAGGCCCCTGCCCCACCATCGCAGCGCCGAACGCCACCAGATCAGTGCCGGTGGTAGGGCAGTGAGCGCGAGCCACCAAGACGTCAACCCAGAGGCGGGGACGAGGAGGGTGGTGCTGGCAGTCAAGAGGGCGAGGTGCCGGATGCCGACGCGCGCGTTGCGGCGCGGGTCTAGCACGGCCAGCATGCGGTAGCCGGCTTGCGCGTACGAGGCGCGAACGCCGTAAGAGAAAGCTAGAAAGGATTGACTGGGTGTAAGAGGAAAAGGGAGCATTGAGACACACCATTGAAATGCGGGAACTGCCAACAGAACAGGAAGGAGAATAGTCCCACCCACGCCAGCGGATTATCCAGTGCGTCGGGGCCCAGTGTCCTCAGCGTCCCTACCTGCAGCCAACTCGCCAACTTGACCGGCCCCTCCTTCAACCCCTCCCACATTCCGCCCATGCCAGCTAACCACCCGCTCGTCCACTCCGGCAGGAAGACGCTTGCGGGATGCGTGCTCGTCGGCCACAGCGCGCCCCCGCACGCGGTCCAGCCCATGAGGGGCGGGATCGCGCCGACGACGGCGCCGATCCAGGTGTTCCAGATGGTGCGGCGCTTGAGGGTGGTGTAAGGCCCGGCGTAGAGGGCGATGTTGGCGGCGGCGAGCGCGGCGGTGGTCGGGTTGACGAAGAGGAGGAGGGTGAGGGTGCCGGCGGTGCCGGTGATGGCGGCGAAGAGGAGGGCGTGGAGGGGGGAGAGGGCGCGTCGGACGAGGGGGCGGTTGCGCGTGCGGGCCATCTGGGCGTCGAAGGGGACCTGGGGGGTGGGTTAGTTGGGTAGATAAGTGGGTGGGGCATTTCAGCGCACCTCGACGAGCTGGTTGAGCGCATTTGCGGAGGCAGAGGCGAGTGCAGTGCCTGCTGCAGTAGCAAGCAATGTCGCTACAGACGCCGCACTCGGGGGCAGCACCTCCGAAAACGAGATGAGCGCCTGCGCATTCGCATCCGCGATCGGGAGCGGGCAGAGCGCGACCGCGGCCATCGTCGCGAGCACATTGAGCACCGTGAGCTGCCGCTTGGCTAGCTGGGCATAGATCGTCGCAAGCCGGCCCGCGGTGAGCGGGGGCGCGGGCTTGTATGCGGAGGCGGGGGCGGGCTGGAAGGCCGAGGCGTGGGGCGAGGTCGCGGGCGTGGAGGCGGAGAGCGGGGTGTGCAGCCACTGGTCGTTGTTGAAGAAGTAGGAGGCGAAGGAGGGGGCGGAGCGGGTAGACTGAAAGCGGATGCGGGGAGTGTTACAGTGGCAGCGCAGGCCGCGCAGGACGAGGGGCCGGAGCCTCAGCATGGTGGGCGGAGGCAAGCCGGGTCGTGCGGAGGTGATCGCGCCGCACTCGATGTGATCACCAGCGGCGTGCCCTCTGACATGCCCTTGGTGTTCGACTCCCCGTCGATGAGGTCTGAATGTCCTTGTGTAACTTCTTGCAGGTCAAATTTGAAGCTTGAGGTAAGGCATCGGAGGGGGGGGACCAAAGTGAGGCTTCGAACAATGGAGGCCCAGGCCCTTGGATGTCGACAGTCAGGGGCATCGGGAAATTGCCGTGACCGTGCCGTGACAGCCATGCAGAGCCGTGCAAGGACCATGTCACGATTCCGATACTTCAAAGTCTTCCTAACCATGTTCTTCTCATTTTGACGCTCTCTCATCGGTACCACAAGCTCATGAGCACCATCTCTTCCATGTGGACCAAAAATGGGAAAACTCAAAATTTGTGACTCGTCATTGTTGCTTCGTTCCCTCCTCGTTGGCGCCCAAAAATGGGCAGTCCGGCGCAGTTTGCATCTAAACGGATCCTCGCCATCCTGGACTGCCAATATGTAGCGCTCAGTAGACGATTAGACGCCATTCTTGCCGCCACCTAAACGGGTCACAATCAAGGAAAGAAGGATGTCACGGAATCCAACACAGCCACATCATGGTCGTGCATGGTCATCTGCACGGCAGTCATGGCCCGTCCATGGCGAACCATGTGCTGCGGCATGGTCTTCATGGCAGTAGGCGCGGTTGACAAGTCCTTCCTGAGGCCATTCGTGGACATACGGGTAGCACACACGCACTTACTTCATCATATACGCTGTCTTGACTTTCATGGCTCTCTTCTAAGGACCAGCACTCGTTCTATTAGCGCACCGATGCCGCCAAGGGACGTCGCATGCGTGATCAGACGGGTAGATATTCAGCGCAAGATAAATTGCATATCCCTGTCGTTACTGACGTAGAGACCTTCCTGGGTCCATGGTCATGGCCAGTGTCACGTACAACGCACGATTGACATGACACGGTCATGGCAATGGTCGTATATTGTAGGCCATGCACGGCCGTGCATGGCTGTCATGGCACTGTCACGGCAATTTCTTGTCACCCGACAGTCAGGAATCAGTTCTTGACTACTGGGCGCGCGAGTACAGCTCAGGTCTCCAGAAGATTTCGTCGGAGCTATCACTGTCAGGAAGGGAGCATTCGCTGGGTTGTCGACGTCGTCACCCTCTACTTCGCCTTATGCTGGTTCATGATCGAGTTCACAAATTACGCTTCCATACTGAGTATGCTTTGCCGGCCCTCAATGATATGCATGTCCACCAATAAGAAAAACAACAACAGGGAGTATGTCGTACAGGGATACAGACGATATAAGGTTAGCACGGGTGTTACAGTAGAGATGCAACGATGCGGTGCGCAGTGCACTACGCGCAGGGCATCGGTCGTGGTGGACCATCCGGGACGATAAGACGGTGAAGCCCAAGCCGAAGACGATCGGTCGCGATCGCTTAGAGCTTGACCTCCTTGAGGCCATCCTTCCAGAAGGTGAAGTACGGGGTCGTGCCATCCTCCTGTGTTACTGTGAGCGGGTAGGATGGAAGGCATGGTGAGGGCTGCTTACGCGGTAGTTGAGGAGGGCAACCATGCCGTCGGGGTTCATGCTCTCGCCGGTGTAGAACTCGTAGTCCTTGAAGTTGCCGATGATCTTCTTCGCGTAGTCGGCGGCGCCCTTCTCGAAGGCGGAGACACGGTCAGGGTTGGTCTCGGCGAGCTTGGCCTTGACGGCCTTCATGTAGCCCTGCGCGCAAGTGTGAGTATATGCGGTGAATGGATAGAGGTACCCGCGGTGATCGACACCGGCTCGGAGCATGGAGGATGATCGCACCTTGAGATACGTCAAGTAGGACTTTTTGTCGAACTGGGTCGACTGGAGGCGGAAGGAGTGGACGACGTTGTTGACCTGCTGGGCACCGTTCTCGATGGCCTCATCCTGCTCCTCCTGCGACGGGTTCGCGCCTGGGCGGGGTGTTAAATGGGTCCTCGATCACGCGTTGGCGTACGCACCAATGTCGACGTCGCCCTCCTTGACCACGATCATCTGGCAGTCGACCTCGTAGACGGTGTCGTCGACGAGCTTGCTGTATGCATCCGCGTTAGCACTGCGATCGGAGAGTGGGGTACGCCCAGCCGTACGCACATGGGGAAGGCGTCGGAGAACATCTCGTCGCCGGTCAGGATATCCTCGTAGAGAAGCATGGCTGCTGTTTTGGCGGGGGAGGCGGTAAGGAGGGGTGGGTGGAGGGAGAGGTGAAGAGATAGAGTGCGCTCGCATCGATCGCGGCTGATTTTATCTGAGGCGGCGTGATCGGGCGCACGTGGCGTCCCAGTTTTCCTTTCCGACACCGACAATAGGACGCTCAGCGCGATGGAGTACGCGCCCGTAGTAGTCCAGCAGGCCCCCAGACCGGGCCCGGCTTCGAGCCCGGAGGCACGCCAGTGGAGAGCATTCAAGCACCCGGTGTTCGTCAAGGAGTACGCGCCGGTCACAGCGGTGCACTTCTCCCCAGCGCGACCGCACCGGTACGCGGTCACGGCGGCGACGCGCATACAGATATACGCACCGCGCACGCAAAAGGTCGTCAAGACCATCTCGAGATTCAAGGATGTTGCGCGAAGTGGGCATATCCGTGCGGACGGGAAGCTAGTCGTAGCAGGAGACGATAGTGGCTTGGTTCAGGTACTTTGCCTTCCCCTCCCCGTCCCTTCGTTCCCCTCTCACCTGTTTCTAGATATTTGACATCAACTCCCGTGCAATTCTTCGTACCTTAGATGCACATAAACTCCCCACCCACGTCGCCCAATTCTCCACCCTCGCACCCACCCAAGTGCTCACTGGCTCCGACGACACTACTGTCCGCCTCTGGGATGTTCCCTCCCAAACCCCTGTCTCGACCTTCACTGCCCACACCGACTACGTCCGTACTGGCACCGTCAGCACTACCAACCCATCCCTCATCTTCACGGGCTCATACGATGGCACCGCTCGTCTCTTCGATGCTCGCAGCGGTGCTTGCGAGATGTCGATGCGTCCTACGGGCAACACCGCACCTCCAGTCGAGCAGGCAGCCCTCCTCCCAGCCGGAACTGTAGCACTTACCACCGCCGGCCCTGTGCTCCGCGTCTGGGATCTCGTCGCAGGTGGCAGGTGCACTCGCGCTCTTTCCAACCACCAGAAGACAGTCACCGCCCTCGCACTCGCGCCCGGCGGCGCCCGCGTCCTTACCGGTGGCCTCGACCGCATGGTAAAGGTCTACGACGTCGCGAGCTACCGCGTCGTGCACACTATGCGGTATCCCGCGCCGCTGCTCTGCCTCGCCATGTCGCCGGACGGGACGCACCTGGCAGCGGGTATGGCGGATGGGACGCTCTCCGTGCGCAGGAGACAGCTACCGAAGAAGGAGCAGGAGGACGAGGATGCCGGGCTGCTGGCCGGCGCGTCATACGAGGCGTTCCTTGGTGGGAGCGCGACGATTGGGCAGGGCAAGGTCAAAGCGAAGGGGAAGGCGAAGGCTACGGGCGATGCGGGCGAGTTCAGGGTGGAGAGCCGGAGAAGGAAGCGTCTGCGCGACTATGATCGCATGCTTAAGGCATTCAAGTACTCGGCTGCGCTCGACGCAGTACTGAAGAAGGTACATATTTTCGACTTCGCCATGCTAGATATGCAGCTCATCCCGTTCCCTCGTCAGAATGTTCCCCCATCCACCACCTTCGCCGTAATCCAAGAGCTCGCGCATCGCGATGGTCTCCGTTCCGCACTCGCAGGGCGCGACGATGTTCTTCTCGAGCCCGTCCTCCATGTCCTTCTCAAGCACGTTGCGGACCCGAGATTCGGCGGTCTGGTGTGCGACGTGGCGCGAGTTGTGCTAGGTCAGTTGGACCCCTTTACTTAACAAATTCCATACTGACATGCTCACCCAGACATGTACGCCCCCGCCCTCGGCCAGTCGCCCCTCATCGATGCCCTTGTGCTCCGCCTGCGCCGCAAGGTGGCCGCCGAGCTTCGCTTCCAGCGCGAGGTTGCCTCTGTGCGCGGTGCACTGGATATGTTGCTTGCTGGTGCGGCGTTGGGGAAGACGGCCTGATGAGCAAGGATATCGTCCATGACTTATAATATTCCTGGCATGGCTCCTCGCGCTGCAATATCGCGAGTCGTAGCAGTACGTAGACCGCGGAAAAGTAGGCTACGCGCCACATTTTGTATATACTGTAGCACGCCGATGTTTGTATACATTCGCTGTCCGTGATGCACCATACCCTCCGACAACCATGAAGAGCTTTGTGGCGATCTCCCTTCCATCGCTACCTCCCAACATTCCACCCCTCCTTCACCTGATCCTCCTCCGGCGTCAGCGCTCCAATGAGGCCCTCCAGGATCTCCCGCTGCGAAAGGCCACCTTCGCCTTCACCCTTCGCTGCTGAGTCCTCTTCGTCGATATTGTCGTGGTAAACCCGCAGCGTCTCGACGACATTGCGCAGCGACTGGCTCTTACGAGACAACATGCGCTCAACATGGTCTCGGATCTACCAATCGCGTCAGCCTCCCTCTCCCTCCTGAACAAAGCAAAAATAAAATCCACTCACCCCATCATCCTCCATCACCACCCACGCCAAAATATAATCCACCGTCTGCAGCGTGAACAACCCACCGTCCAACCGCCTCAAATACCACAAATCCTCCTCCTCCTTCCCCGGCGTCTCCCCACTCGCCTCCAGCTCCACCTTCTCCGCGTCGATCTCCTTCTCCGTTGCCCTTAGCCGCGCGCGCGCGCCGTCTCGGATATCCAAAAGCCTATCGGCCTTCTCGTACTCGCCCTCAACGAACTTGGCGAGGAGGCGGATGCGCGCGGGGGTTTCGGAGGGGATGTGGGTGAAGAGGGAGGCGAGGATGCCGAGGACGTGAGCTGTGTCTTGGGGGAGGGGGGCTTCAGCGGCGGTGTGTTTCTTTTTTGTCTGGGTGAGGGGTGTTTAGTGGAACATGTCTGGTGGTAAAATCATATATAGTACCTTGCCCATGAAGGCGGAGAATAAGCCCTTCAGGCCGCCGTCCTCGATCAGCGTCGTGCACGCTGGTGCGCCTGCTGGTCCTGAGAGTGAAAAGTCGAGTGTCTTGATGGCCAAGGTATGTGACTGCTTCTTGTCCCTTGCATGCTTGGTTAACCGACTGCTGTAATGCGAAGGGATATATGCACTTACTTCACCATTAAGTTCATCAGTTCTACACCCTCTGCATCCATGAAGAGCTTCTTGACTTCAGGCTCATTGAGCGCGGAACATAAGGCGTCAAACAGGTTCTCCATGAACTCAACCTCGTCTGCGTCTGCTGGGTCGCGTCGCCTGTATTGCTGCAAGCTCGTCAGTTTCATCACAATCATACTACAGTCCATACCCACTGCCAACGTCTTGAGCACCGCCTCAATCCCATCCTTCTCACCAAACGCCACCCGGTTCTCCCTGTTCGTCTGCAATAGGATGCTCAGCATCTCTGCAGCGTATGACCGGTTGTCATCGTGCGCCTTCGCCTGTATTCGGTCCAGGATCCATGGGAGGATAGCGGTCTTGGCGACAAGAGGCTGCGCGAGGGAAGGGTCGGATGAGAGAACGTTCTCAAAGACACCGAGGGTGTGGTAGACGCCCTGCCTGTCGGACTCTTCGGCTTCGTTGAGGCGCTTCATGTTGTCGACGAGGAGTTCAAGGACGGATTGAAGGACCTGGCGAAGGTCAGTGAATATGGAATACTTTGTACTCGCAAAGTACGCACCAGTGCATTGATGAGCTCCTTCAACGCGCGTTCGCTCCTTGTGCCGCCCTCTTCGTCGTCCTCTTCCTCCTCGTCATCATCGACGGCCTCACCAACGTCTTCGTCCGTAAGTTCGTGCAGAACTTCGATCACGTCGATTGCAATATCCACATTCTCGTGGCTGAGCAAGCCAATGAGCTTCTCCAGCGCACCCGACCTCACAAGCTCCGGGTATGCGAGCGCAGGCGCCTGCGCAAGCGGCAACAAGGCCTTGAGCGCTGCGTCGAGGTCCGCTTCCGAGTCAATGAACCTGCAGAAAGAGCAAGTCAGCTCCTGTCCCGACCACGTATAACTCACGGACGCACTTGGTCGGGTCGTCCGGCCACTTACTCCGGTGGTCCTGGTTGCGTGCCGCCGCTCGCTCGAAGCGGAGCAGCGTGCGTCGGATGCCCGGAAGCGCGAGCGCGCTTGCACCATCATCCTGCTCGCCAGCATTGTCGAAGATGTTCAGGATCTCCTTCTGCTCGCTCGTCAGGCCGCCACCGAAGAACCTCCCCTCGTCATCCTCCTCTGCGAAGTAGTCCGCGTCGCCGCCGGGTGCGAAGTCTCCAGCATCCTCCCCGTTCATCTCGGCGTCTTCGTCGATCACCTCTATGGGTGGTGCGCGTCCTTTCCCCTTGGCGCTGCCGTTTGTGGGTGGGGTCGGCGCGGGGGGCGCGTCCGTCTTCATCTTTTTGAAGAACTCGGGGTTTGGGTTGTCGGGCATCTTGCGCTTGTTGCCTCCCGTTGAGTATTTCCCACCGGTTAGCCCGGCGCCCTAAGGTCATCAGCATATATGCCTCCACATATTTCACCGCACGCACCTTGAACACATCGTCGACATTCATCGTCGAGCTGCAGCGAACGTCACGGCCGAGAGCAAGACGCGTGCCCACGTGGAAGGCCCTCGGCTGACCGGACCGAACGGTCCCGCGCTAATGAGCGACTCACCGATGATGGCCTCGTTGTCCTCCGCACCTCCACCTCGTCCCCCACCATGACAGCCAGCCCAGACGCAGCACTCGCGGCCGTCGAGCGCAGGCTGCAGAGCGTCCCGCACCAACCAAGCGCGGCACAGCTCGCCGCGGAGCACGACAAGCGCCAGAAGATGCGCAGGATGATCGGTGCGCTGTGGCGCGCCCCCGCCCCCGCATCGTATGCTGACCTGTTCGTGAAATAGACCCCGGCATTGTGAGGCCTAACTCGAAGGAGCAGGCGCTTGCCTCAATGAAGGTGTGTATCGCACTGAGGCTTCTCCCGTGCTTGGAGGGCTATCCCACCATCTCCCGGCGCTTATTGATCGCACTGGTGCCCTGCCACAGATCCTCCTCACCATAGCGGACAACTTGATAAAGGAGCCCGAAAACCCTAAATATCAGCAGTTCAAACCGACGAATAACACGATCAAGAGGAACCTGGTCGATGTTAAGGGTGCATTGGAGTACGCTGTCGAGGTGCGTGTCCAGTATCCCTTCCTTTTCACCTGTACTCACACATCTCTAACACACAGATGGGCTTTCAACCAGACGTGCGTGTATCATTTACCATGAGCTTCGTCCATTTACTCACCAGGATTCGATGTAGGTCATCGAATTTCAGCCCTACTACAAGTTCAACCCCAAGCACCGTCATGAGCTTGAGATCGGCGCGGCTTGCCTCCGTGAATATGTGAACCGCGAGACTGAGAAAGCAGATCGCGCCGCGGAGGCCAAGAAGAACGAGAAGGCTGCCAAGGAGGCTGCTGCGCTGAAAGTACGTGTCTGCTGCTTCACCTTCCTCCCCATCTCATCCCATGCACTCATCACCTGTTCGCGTCCTAACACCTGTATTCTCCCTGCCACACATCCTTCCGTCTCCGTTAAAACCCCCTCTCACCCCCCCTCTCTAGGTCAAACTCGCCTACATGGACGACCGACAGCGCAAGATGGAGCTCGACGAGCGCGAGCGCGTCGCTCGCGAGGCCCGCGAACGAGCTCGCGCAGCAGCAGAAGCACTCAAGGCAGCCTCTCCCTCATCTCCCCAAGCCTCGGAGCAGATGATCGACGATGATGAGGACGATGAGGAAGAGGGTATGCGGCGACCGAGGAGGCGGACGATGCCGGGGACGGGGCATGTGCTGGGAGCGCCGGCGCAGATGGAGGAGTGAGCTCAGATGGAAGGGCTCTGGATCCGGACCGACAGATGTGTGGGTACGGAGGAAGGCATGGCAGGGCTCGTCGTCCTGCGGTCTCGAAGAGGGCGTATACGATTGCAAGAAAGGACTACTACTATCCCTCGGAACTGTAACAACAATGAACAAACTTTGCCTGTACATTACAATGTACTCATGATCTCAATGGGCACGGAAAGGTCGGGCAACTGTTGATACATTAGGACCAACGAGTTGTAAGCTCTTGCAACTTCATGTCAACTTCGCCGCCCCGAGGGACCACCATCCGACCTCGCCTACGATTCTTCCATAAGCGCTGCTCGCGCGCAAGCAACGTTGTTATGCATTGAATATCGAAATACTGTACTTTATGGACCCCCTAAATAAAGTCACAAAAATTACCTCTACTAGATGTTTGAGAACGAAGGACTGCGATGCAAGAGAGCAACACGACGGATAAGTTAGCAATGCCTGGACGACAGCGGTGAGGTGCGGGTATGTACGAGCAGCGAGGCTGGACGACAACGGTGAGGTGTGAGCGTGGACAAGGAGTGAGAATGTCAGCTACGAGCATGTACAAGCTGAGAGGCGCAAGCATTGACAAGCAGGGAAGGAGCGAGCATGCAGAAATGTTGATACGCAAGCATGTACAAGCAGAACCTCACGATCCGCTCAGAAGGACCCGAACGGCCTCTGCCCAGACGGCATCGGTGGTGCAGGAGGCATCGGGAAGCGCGACAGGTCACGCAAGGTCGGCACCTCGGACTGGCGCCTCCTCGGGAATCCCTTGTCTGAAGGAAAAAAAAGTCAGCAACCATCCCTGTCAATCTCAGCATAAACAACTCACCCTCCTCCATGATTACACTCGCCCTCGCCGGCTTCGACGCCGCCTCTTGCAGCATCTCCATCCGCCTGCTGATCGACGAGCTCGAGCGCAAGGCCGGCGCCGCACTGAGCTTGCCCTCCGAGTCACTCTTCCTGAACGACGTCTCGCGCATCGACGACGCGCGCGCCACATGGCCTCTGCTCATGGTTCCCTCCGCTAAGCTCATCCGATTCGCCGATAGATTATTTACGTTCTCCCTCTCCGCAAACCTCGACCGCAGGCCGTCCACGCGCCCAATGTACTCTGATCGCCTGTCCGACACTGCGCGCGACAGCGGGCGGGGATTCGCGGGGAGCGAAGGGCCAGCGCCTGAGCGGAGCATTGAGAGCCGCGCTGACCCAGAGGTGAGCTTGGCCGCATCGCGCGGGAGGGACGGCGCGTCGCGGGTCATCTCGGCCATGCGCATCTCGAGCATGACCATAGCGTGCAGCTCAGAGTGCGTCAGGCGGTGACGAGCAGGTTTGGGCGGGGACAGGGAGCGCTGCTTCAGAGGCGAAGAAGTCTTGGCATTAGAGCTGGTTGATGGCGAAGAGGAGTGGATGGTTAGGGGAGAAGACGCGCGCGCCTCGATCGGTGACGTGCGCATCTCGATGGGCGATGCGGTGCGGGAGAAACGCGGCGAGTTAGACCTCGAGATCGAGGAGCGGGAGATGGGCGATTGGGAGAGGGAGGAGACCGAGTTAGTACGAGACGAGGCAACGGAGCTGGGACGGGAGCTAGGTGCAGGTGGCAGGGGACCCATTGGCGGCGGCCCAATAGGCGACGTCGAGATACGGACGCGACGCGACATGGGCCGAGCACGAGCAGGCATGTGTGCAGCGGGAGCCGGGTACAGATCGAAATGCGGGTACACCGGGGCGTCTGGTGTGCGAAGGTAAGAAAAGGGTCCTTCAGCACATTTGAGGTGAAGACGTACATAGCGAAAGGTTCGGGTAGTACCCAGCGCTCGTCACTACGGGGATAGTGCGCGCCTTGTTGGACATGGCGCTCTGCTCGCGCATGACGAGGTTGTGTAGATCAGCATGCGAACGGCGAGCCTTGCATGCAGTGATTGGCTGGAATAGGCTTGCAGATTCGTGCATGACCATGGCGTGAAGCTGTGCATGCGTACGGCGTGTTTTCGCTGACCTGCGTGTCGCCGAGGACGATGACTCAGATACAATAGCGAGAACCTGTGCAGCCGGCATCGGGTACAAGTCGAAGTGAGGGTAAACCGGAGCGTCTGAAAGATCTTAGCACGGCCCGTCATGACGCGATAGCAGGCCAACTTACAAATGCAGATGAACGGATAGCTTCTAGCTTGAGACTGTCCCGCCGGAGACCCAATCTCACTCGCCCGAGTGTACGGCCAAACCTGGCGCCAAGGCGTATCCGGGAACGCCTCGACCTCCGAGAACGACATCGGCGTCGGCGGCTCCTCCTCATGATCATAGTCCGACTCTGGGGTGATCTGGATTGTGGGGATCTGCACGGTCTCACCGATCTGGCTGTACGACGGGAGCTCATCGTCCCAGGATTCGCCCCTGCGCACATCGTACGAAGCGAAGGACATCGGCGAAGATGGCTCCTCTTCAGGCTCCTCGACTTCACTGACGATCTGGGACTCAGTGGCGACGGAGATCATGATGCCGCGAGGGGGAGGCAGCTCGCGCTCGTCCTCCTCTTCGTCGGGGATCTCTGGCGCAGCCTCAGCCTCAGTGGATGCAGGCGGGTAGATGCCGTTGCTCAAGTTGTCGGGATAAGCCAGCGTGTACGGCCAGACTTGCTGCCACGGGGCGGCCTTGAAGGCGTCGTAGTGAGGAAAGGACATCGGGGTGGCACCTCGCTCCTCGACGTGCTTCGGAGCAGCCTGTGGGACGGGATCCTCGTGCACTTCAGTGGCTACCGAGATCGTGATGCCTGCGAACGGGTTTGGCCTCTGCACGACAAACTCCTCGTCCTCCTCCGCCGAGTCGTACTCCGAGTGTTCATTCTCCTCTTCGTGCTGCTCGACAGGATCTTGGAACGGATCTTCGTGGACTTCAGTAGCGACTTGAATCTGAATACCTGCGAACGGGTTGGGCCTCTGCCTGAAGGGATCCTCATCTTCCTCCGAGTCGTACACAGAGAGCGCTTCCTCCTCGTCTTGCTCTGGGTGCACCTCAGTTTGATCTTCGTGAACCTCAGTGGCGACCTCGATCTTGATACCCGCGAAAGGATTCGGCCTGGGCGCGAAGCGCTCCTCATCCTCTTCCGAGTCATATCCCGAGGCCTCCTCGTCGACGTGCTCCTCGATAACCTCCTCAGCATGGTTCTCGACAATAGCCTCGATGGGATCTTCGTGGACTTCGGTAGCGACCTGTATTTGAATACCCGCGAATGGGTTCGGCCGTTGCACGTAGCGATCCTCATCTTCTTCCTCCGAGTCGTAAACCGAGTGAAGGTCCTCCTCGTCGTGTGCCGAGTGCTCTTCCGAATCGTAGAGCGCGTGAAGGGCCTCTTCGTCGTCGTGAACCTCCGTAGCGACTTCGATTCTGATACCTGCGAAGGGATTCGGCCTCGTCATGATGAAATCCTCGCTGGACTCAGAGTCGTACACCGAGTGGAGATCCTCTTCTTCCTGGTACTCGTGCGCTTCGCTGGCTACCACAATGTCCTCCAAAGATGGCTCGACGACGGTCCGCGCTTGCGATACCGGCGGATAGATGCCGTTAGCCAAGTTACCGGGGTAAGCCTGAGTGTACGGCCAAACGTGGTCCCAGGGCTTGGCAGCGAAAGCATCGTAGTAAGGGAAAGAAAGTGGCTTAATCGACGTTTCCGTAGCTTGTGTCGAGGTCGTATCCTCGACCTCGCTCTCCGCGTAGTCAGAAACAGACTCGGCCACAGATGCAGCTTTCCTGTATGGCCAAACCTGATTCCACGGCGTGCCCTTGATCGGCGAAGGCTGAGCGAGCTCGCGGGGCGAATCGACAGTGACCTGAAGCTGGACGGCGGTACGAGCGTGGACCGCAGGATAGATGTTGTACAAGTTCTGCGGGTACTCGTCCTGAGGTAGCGGCTTGCGTACCGCCCGCTTTACACCGCGCTCATCGTCGAAGTCGAACACGATCTGGGCAGCGTCGGGCGTGGCGATGCGATCCTGGTTGTCCTGGTACATCGGGCTCGCCGGCCACGACGGCGCACCCCACGAGGTGGCCGTCATCGGTGTGACCGGGTGGCTGAACTCTCCGCGATCGGCGAGGTGAATAGACGGGCAGTACGAGCGGGCGGCAGGCGAGGGCGGGTACTCGGAGGGAGCGCCCCACGACGTGGCGGTCATGGGCGTGACGGGGCGGCTGAAGTCACCGCGGTAGGCCAGGTGGATCGAGGGCGAGCGAGGGTACTCGTAACCTTCGACAGGGGAAACCGGGTAGGAGTCGGGACCCCAGGACGTCGCAGTGGTCGGCGTGCACGGCCGGCTGTCCATCATGCGCTGCGCGAGGTCGACGCTCGGGGTGCGATATGTGGCGTACTGATACACAGGAGACGCAGGCCACTCAGAGGGCGGGCCCCATGAGGTTGCGGTCGTCGGCGTAGGCGGGCAATCTTCAAGATGACGCATTGCGATATCAGGCGAGTCGATGCGCGAGCGCGTCAGCGCGGGCGAGGGGAGGTTGAGCGCTCCCCACGACGTCGCAGTCGTTGGCGTCAGCATCACTGAGCCCTGCGCGCGCGCGGCGATGTGCACAGAGGGCACGCGGAGGGAGCCGTAGAGAGACATCTGCTGGTCGTAGTCCGGCGGGCCATAGGAGCTGATCGACCAGGCATAGTCCTCGAGATTGAGTTCGGAAACCTCGTCTTCCTCATCAGCGCCCTCTTCGTGTTCAGGTGCCTCCTCGACTGCGTTCTCTGCATCATTGACGCCGAGGGGTGAGGGGAGGACCGCCGACGTGCGCGCACGCCACTTGCGCACCTTGCGCTCA
The DNA here is from genome assembly GCF_000143185.2 of Schizophyllum commune H4-8. Taxonomy (NCBI): domain Eukaryota; kingdom Fungi; phylum Basidiomycota; class Agaricomycetes; order Agaricales; family Schizophyllaceae; genus Schizophyllum; species Schizophyllum commune. The sequence continues at coordinate 1,299,769 of NW_026089542.1, forward strand.
AGTGCGCTTTGCGGTTCGTCCTCTTGCAGGATCGGGGAGAGCTCGCGCGCCGGGGACAGAGTCGGCCTCGATGGCGTGCGCGATTGCGGTTGCGAAGTTGGGAAGTCGTAACGCTCTACCAACGAGAGCTTCCTCGGTACATGGCTGACCCGCTTGGAAAGGGTAGGCGCTTGCGACTGAGTGGGTGCCTGCGAGTGCTGGTCGCCAATGGATGTCGTTCTACTCTCGTGTCGGGAATGATCGTGCTGTCGGGGCGGGGACGATACCGGTCCGTCAATGGTCGACGGTGGCATATCCATCATGAAGGGGATTTCTTGCTCGCGATGAGAGCCGCTGACCCATAGTCGGAACCAACGGGCCTGCGTAAAGTCGATGTCGAACTCGACCTTGCCCGCGATGGGTAGGCGGCCACCGTGCGAGGACGCGTCGAAGGCATGGCTCCAGACGAGCGGCCAGGCGTCGTCAGAAATGCGCGGTGTCATCGTGATCCCGTTCTCGTTGATGTGGAGGTAAAGACACAGTCCAGCCGTGCTTGGAAAATTGAACTCCTTCGCGATGGCGGAGAGCTGGCCAAAGATCTGGTGACATACACGTGAGCGCTGGGCTTCATCGAGAGCATTATGGCCGACTTGCCGTGGGAAAGAGCGGAAGGAGAATGCCATCGCGCAACCGGTGGCGAGGGCCGGTGGATAGTGTGTGCCCCAGCGGGCCGTGCTCGTCGATCAGGCTCGGCGGGGGCAGGACAACGATGAAGGACTTCATGCTGCGCTGCACGGTGCGCTCGCGCGCCTCTCGTATCCCCGAGTTGTAGTACGATAGGGTGGGTCCCTTCCTCGGGCGGGGCGGCTCGGCGTACGCGTGCGGTTCTGGCTCGGGGAAACGTAACGTATCCAGGCCGACCGCAACGGACGCGTTCGCCGTGGACATCGAGAGGTTGGGCGGGACAGGCTCCGTGTCCGGGGGGCTCTGCAGCCCAGTGCCCGCCGGCACCCGCTGAGGGAATTGGAACATCGGCGGGCGCTGGAAGGGGTTCGCAGTGAGACGTGACATTGGGGACGTGGGGACGCTGCCCGGGAGGGTGCTAGAGGCTGCCTTGTTGAGGACCGGGAGCTCTAGAGGGCGCAGTGGTGAGTCCGTCATGATCATCGCTGGAGGAAAGCATCGCCGCGCACGGCTCTTACATATAACGTACAGTTCGGCCCCGCCGGCACAGACAGACGGAACAAACGGAGGACTTGTTTGATTGGGGAGAACGAGCGGATGAGGCCTTCCTGGGCTCTCTCCTCCAGGGTCTGTGTCTGCTGTGAGCGCGTGCGGCAACCTGGCCTCTCCCAAATCCATCCGTCCCGACCATTTTACTCGACATCGGCAACCGCGTTCGCGACCATCACTATCCATTAGCGTGGGTGAATAGCCCCAGGAACGCGTGAGTGCACACGATCATGTGAAATGTTGAAGTTCTGGTTACCTTCATATCCTATTCGTTCTATTATCGAGACAGAGAAGTCCCCATGAGCTGAAGATCTTCGAGTTGGGAGCTGTACAGCGCAACGTCCCAGAAGACCGATGAAGCAACGAGCTCGGCTTCGCGTTCACAGAGCAGAAAGAAGCGACTAAGCGACTGCGTCAGCTGCCATGAATTGTTCAACTGGTATGCCTTGTAGTATGTATACATAATAATACATTCCAAAGGAGGACATGCGAAAGCCTGTTGGTATTCCCCCCCCCAGGCGAGACGAGTAGCACAGAAGTTCAACCGTGAGAAACAATTGTCTTGCTTGGACGCCGGCGTCTGCCGCTATTCGGCAAATGCCGTGATTTCTTCGACATTGCTTTCGCGGTTCAGAGCTCTTCAAGCATCGGCGGATATGGTATACGCACAGATGGCAGACGCATACAGTCGTGTTATGTTCTCAATAGTGCAAAGACGACGCATAGAGTCCCGCACGATATCCCTGGCTGAAGGTTCGAACCTCCGACCTTGGGTATCAAACACCCGAAACGGGCCAAGTCCGAATCGTACCTGATCCTTCCCGCCAACAGTATAACGCGTCTCCCAAGCGCGCGCCACGACGATGGACGCGAAGCTCAGAGAATGTGCCGCCCTCGGCCAGAAGGACAAGACCCCAGCCTTCATCGCCCTCATTCCACAAGCCCTATCACAATCAGATCCCCTCCCCGATCTCCACGCCCTCGTCAGCTTCGTCGTGAATGAGGAGAGCGTCGGCTTGGTCGTCGGCCGCCAGGTCCTCGCGGAGGTCGTCAAAGCACTCGGGGAGAAGACCTTGTCGGACCACGAACTTAGAAAGAAGCTAGTGCAGGACACACTTGACTTGATCGAGCCGCGCATCGCGAGTTATGTGGAACAGGTGTGTGGCGTGTGAGTCGCGTTCGTTCTGCGATTACACGTGTTCTGCAGGCGAATGCGCTGCGGTTCCAGCTAGCAGACCTCCTGGAGGAGGAAGAGGAGTGGAGCGAGGCAGCGCGCACGCTGATCGGCGTCAACCTCGATGCAGGACAAAGGTGCGTGTGGCCACAAAGTGCATAGGTCCCCGGCTCATCAGCCTCCAGATCATCCACGGATGCGGACAAGCTGCGCGTATACGTGCGCATCGTGCGCCTGCTGCTTGAAGATGAGGACTCCGTTCAGGCAGAGACGTTCTACAATCGCGCTGCGCTCCTCGTTCATTCGGCTGGCAATGACAAGGAGACGCTGCTGCAGTTCAAGCTCTGCCAGGCGCGCATCAGCGACTACTCGCGCAAGTTCTTGGAAGCTGCAAGCCGGTACCACGAGCTCAGCTACACCGCGGAGATCGACGAGGATGAGCGGAAGTTCATGCTGTACGTAGCGCCACCGTTCTGCCCATCTCCCCCTCTCACACTCTCACAGATCCGCCGCCGTCACCTGCGCCGTCCTCGCCCCCGCCGGGCCCAACCGCTCCCGCATCCTCGCCTCCCTCTACCGCGACGAGCGCTCCGCCGAGCTCCCCACCTTCAACGTCCTCTCCAAGATGTTCCTCGACCACATCCTCCGCCCCGCCGAGATCCACGAATTCGAGAAGACCCTCAAGCCGCACCAGGTTGCCAAGATCGCCATCTCATCGAACGACCGCTTGTCCGCGGTCGCCGACGAAGACGAAGAAGCAGGGAGCGCAGACGAGCCCGTGAGCACGCGGCGCGGGCCGAGTACGGTGCTTGACAGAGCGGTGATGGAGCATAATCTGCTTGCGAGCTCGAAGATCTACAACAACATCACGTTCCGTGGACTGGGCGCCCTGCTCGACTTGACGCCTGGTGCGGCGGAGACGATGGCGCGACGGATGATCGAACAGGGCCGGTTGCGCGGATGGATCGACCAAGTAGACCGGCTGATTTGGTTCGAGGCGCGCGAGGACGAGGAGGCGCAGGGTAAGGCGGGTGGCTTAGGTGATGTAGAGGAAGCGGAGGATACGGGCTCGCCATTTACGAAGCGGTGGGATATGCAGATTCGGACGACGGCTGCGCATGTGGGTCTCCTTCTTCTGCTTTACTGTGATCTGGGATTGTTTGCTGATGAGGAGCTTGCAGGTCGAGTCTATTGTCCAGCATCTGTACGAGAAGAACCTGATCCATGTAGCCACTGCGGCATAGGTAGTGAATCGACGTTGTATCAGTGTCTGGAACCATTTGCTGAACTCTGTGCATCCTTCCGATATTGCTCAACCGAGTGCGGCCCTTGACTGGCTGTTCAGCACAATGAACAACTTTAGGCTCGTACTTCGACTGACGGGTTTACCGCCCACAGCCCTGCCCTCAGTCCGTCCCACGGGGCGCGGCCGTTCGATGTGGGGCTCGCACGCCACCCCGCATAACGACTCCTCGCCGCTCGGCTCGGCGCGCGCACCATGACATCCAAGGTGACATCACGACGCCACCCCCTACCCTCCTATAAGAGCTCGCGCGTTGGTCAAGTGCCCTCAGCATTCCCATCCTCGACGACCACCAACCACTGAACTTTGTTCACCCACACCACTCGATTATTCACCCTGACGAACTTCTCCGAATTCAACATGTCTGCTAGCCGTGGAGGTGTTATGGTGCGTCTGCGATATGTATCCCCCGATGCGCGCGGTGTTGACGAGCGCTTTAGGCCGCCGCCTGCGTCGGCGCGATCGCGCTCTCTGGCGTCGCCATGTACGCGCAGGGAAGGAACACGAAGGCCCACGAGGGGAAGGAGATGACCATGCACGGTGCGTCTGTCATACATGCCTCGCATATTCCTCTTCGTCCTGACGCGTGCACAGGCGATGGCCCCTCGCCAACAGGCAAGGGTCCGGGCACCGTCCGCGGCATGTCCTCAGCTGAGGTGTCCGACGCTGTCTCCCACGTTCCGCGCCCCGGTGAGCGCCAGGAGATGAAGGAGCGCGCTCAGCAATAGATCATCGTACAAGCCCGGCGAGGCCAATCTGAAATACACCTGTGTATTATAGACCATGTACCATATACCTGCCATAATTCCTTCCTCTCGCACTGGACGAGGACAAAGCTGCCAACGCGAGAAGAGGCTGATGATGGACAAACGTCGTCATCGAGCGTGATATCGAGTTGCAGCCTCGTGGATATCAACCCAAAATAGGAAGGTCATAACTCCGAAAAAGGCCAGTACCACATTCCGACATTCCCTAAATGCTCGTCTCCACAGCAATTGCCTCGCTATAATCACTTTACTAATTATTCTAAATCAGATGCCACATCTACATTGTTGCTCATTTTCCATCAGTCGTCGTGCAGGGCGTACTTCGACATGTGTCTTATCCTTCGCCCATACCTAAAGAAGATGTATGGAAGCGGCACCATGACGAGTGATAAACAGCCCACTGAATTGCTGTCAGCGCGCACTTCTGAGCGAATGTCATTTGACGTACACAGTGTGCACCCCCACGACACCGGAAAGGCTGCCGGCCCGTTCTTCTTCTGCAGGTTTTCGAACATGGCGCGCGCGAAGAGCGGGAACGCGCCCCCGACGATGGCGCGGAAAAAGTTGTTGCCGGCGAGTATGGATGCGGCGTAGCCCGGATAGGAATCGGGCTTAAAGGTTAGTGGTGAGCATGAGATTTCGTGGAGCAAGGCGCAAGACTCACTAAGTAGTTAACCACACTCTGGAAGAGGCAAAATGTGCCAACGCTGAAAAATGAAGACCCGATGATTGGGACGATCCAATGGATGCTTGCAGTTGAAGTCCAACCAAACCAGAACTGCATATGAATCAGTGCATAATCCACAGATCGCACTCAGGCCAGAAACATACCAAGCAAATAGGGATCGCCCAACACCCAATCAACGCCGGCGGCAGCCGAGCCTCCGGTGTGACGCGTGTATTGCCATGCTCGTCTGGCTCGTATAACGGCTCCAGATACCATTTCGCGTAAATGCAGTAGAAGGGGTACGTGACGCATACTCCGGAGAAGATGCCGAGGAAGGCGAGGCCCTCCATGCCGAGGTTGAACCCGTAAATGTTGGTGAAGACGAGGGGGAAGGCCTCGAACCAGACGTACTGCTTAAGGCGTGAGCGACTGGGTCGCCGGAAGGAGATAAATGCATACCAGCAGCGCGTAGATTAGGGCGATGTAAACGTTGAGTGAGAGCACGATGGGCTCGGTAAGCATTAGCTGAAAGGGTCGGACAAATGTCATCTGGAGAGAAGTGCTGAGAGCTTGAGAGGCGACTGGACAACGTATTAGAGATTGGGGCGTGGCTACGAGCGAGCGTAATTACTCACAATTGCGCTCGCCCTCGGTGTACAGCATATCGTTACCAGTCCGCCGCCGCAGGCGCTCCTTTCGTCGATACAGGATGTTATTTGGCGACGTCTCGGGCAGGAGCACAAACAGCCCGATCCACGTAGCGCCGGTGAGGAAGAGCAGCGGCCAGATTGACCAACGCCAGCCGAGTGCGCGTGCGGCGAAGCCGCCAATGATCGGCCTGGAGAGGTGAGTATGCGTTCGAGATGACTGAACGCTCGACGCACCCTAGCACGGGTCCACAGACAGAGAACGCGCCCCATAGTCCCATAGCGTACGCTCGCGTTTTGGGCGCAAACATATCAGAAATACTGGCGCCAACGGTCGCTTGAGGTGCTGCATATGAACGGGGGTAAGCTATGCTCATCATTGTATCATCGCATTGACTCACGCGAGCCCCAAAAGCCGGCCAGAAACCGCAAGACCAGAAATCCAGGTACGTTGGTAGCCAGCACGGTGGGCACTTGTAGCAAGACAAAGATGAAGAGAGAGATCATGTATGGCGGGTTGCGCCCAACTTGCGGGATCTCCGTGAGTGGGGAGAGGAACATAGGTCCAATGCCGTAGCCGAATACGAAGAGGGTCATGCCGAGGGTGGCTACGGTGAGGTTGGTACCGAAAGCCTGCGCGAAGTCTAGAGTCGAAGTTAGTAATGGCAATTGCAGGATGACGTGTAGGGCGTACCTTGTATGCCGGGGCTGTAGATGCTGGAGCCCACGTACACAGAGAATGTCAAGACGCAAAGCTGGAGAGTAACCAAGCTCTTCTTCGCCAGCGACCAGTTCATGGGGCTATAGAACAAGTAATCAGCGTAGACCTTGCAAGGGGGGCTAGACAACGTACTTCGCAGGATCGTCACGCCCATACCAGGTCACTAAATTCGGGTCTCCATCAAGTTCTGGTGAAGACCCGGCGGGAGAGACCAAGGGGGAGACGCCCTTCTCCGACTTCTGGAGCTCGCTTGTCGCTCGGCTATCCATGGGATCCCCGACCACGGTCTCTTCGTCTGAACCACGAGGGGTGAACTCTGACGAGCTCGCACTCGCCTCTGTCAGACGCTGACGTTGACCCCCGTCATTACGTCCCTTCTCGTCCGTGTATCGTCGCGGTACGTCGAAATCATCCCTGTCTTCAGGATGCGAAAGCCATCGTCGTCTAGAGCCATAGTAGAGTATGTGCCCCAAAGTAGAGTCCCGGATTAGGGACATAATGACGGGGGTGGAGCGGAAGGTGTGCTAATCAGTTCCGTGGACGGTGGGGAGTTATACTCGCAACGCCTGCGCAGTCGCCAGGACCCACTTTGCCGCTGTCTGCAAGCGCTTGCAGCCGTGCATGACATCAGGGGCGATTAGCAGCCATAGTGCTGGAGGTCGTCTACCTGGATTTGGGTCCGTTCATCTTCCCGGTGTTCCGAGACTCGGAACCAAAATCCATAGCCCAAGGAGTATCGATTGGAATGGTAGTGCTCGTACTTGTCAACGTTTGGAACCAGTCAGATGGCATGAGCGTCGGCGTGCTCGCGCTGGGCGCCTGTCCTGGGCCAGTGATCGTCTCCGAGGTGTGCATCACTCGAAAGGGTGAGTTCTGCGTGCGGTAAAAAGTGCCCATTATCAGGCAAGACTATTCTCTGTACCCGCGACGCGATCCTTCACCTACTCCACTACGCGCGAGGGTAATCTCTGGGAGTGTATGACCTAGTGGTCTCAGTATTGGACGTGCCGGTATAATAAACCCAACTCACGAAAGCGATCCAACCGCACGGAACGACGAAGCCCTCGTCGTCTGCCCATACTAAGACATCAAACATGGCCTTGAACCGCGGAGGAGCTATTGTGAGTTGGACGTAGTTGGCTCTGGGTAGGGGGCTGACGTTCGCAGGCCGTTGGCATACTGGGTGCCTTCATTACGGGCTCGATGGTCATGGCTAGTCGCGATATGGTCAACGATAGGCGGCACGGAAGCAGCATAGGGCCAGATGGTAAGTAGCACGATATCGCTGGCGCATTCAGCAGTCCTACGCTACAACTTCCTTGCTGACGCAAACATGGCAGGTATCACAAGCAACGTTCTTGACAAGAAAGCGTCAGACCAGAATCGCCCAGATAATTGCGACGTGAAGGAAATCCGGGATAGACGATTGGCTGAGCATCGCTCCCGAGGGAAGTGAAGGCAGTGGTAATAGGTCGGAACTACTGCACTGTAGATGGAAATGAATGATATTCGCCTGAGATTCATGAGCCCAGCAAAAATGGATGACGGGAGACTCACTTTTCATCCTCGGGTCCCGGTTGGTAGGCGCTGCTTAGCAAAGTGGGCATGATCCCGCGACCATCTAGAGGTTCATCATGGGACAAACTGCAGTGCCGCTACTCAATGGCGAGCAGCGACGAAGCAAGGGTATGCTGACCGGGTCAATGACTTCACTATCCCATGGCATCCTTGTCACGGGAGGTCCGGTCAAGTATAAGAAGCCTGCAGTCATAGGACGACTGTCAAACATACCGTTTGCTACACATCAACCCTCAAAAAGCGTCAATGCTCGCTAACAAGGGAACCGGCGTCGTGAGTGATCGCAAGCTCTGGACATAGCGTTACCGCTGACAGAAAACGTCGATCGTCAGGCTATAGCAGGTGTAGCTGCAGCAGGGTTGGCCGCCGCCAGCTTGTACAACTCAACGAGAGTGACGGCGGAGGAGAAGGTTGCTAGAAGTGCGTCGGCGGGCGATCAGAATAGCACAGCGCGCTGACCCAGACCTGTAGGTGGACGCGACCAACGATCACCGCTGGCTCAAGCCAGTGCCGCTGTTCACCCAGGTCAGCAAAAGCTGCCAGAGTTGAGCACCCATCGAAGAAGCTAGAGGAGGATGATGAGCAAATCGCAGAACAGGAAAACAGAAGACATACCTTGCAATGTACCGCGCTTCATATCGCCAGAAGCTTGGCGCGATAGACGCTTATCTACGCACTCTATACCTTGTCATTCCGCCTTGCCAATCCTTGTGACAAGGATACACATATGAGCGTCCCAAAGTCGAACAATTAGCAGCAGATGAGTACTGAAGTATAGCGCGTAAAACCTATGATACACGATTGCTATTGTGTGCCCGTGCGAGTCTCTTTCTTCCGCCGAGCGCGCTCGCGTTTAGTCTCGAGCTCGTGCCACTCGCCCTCGAGCGTAGACAGACTGAAAACTACGTGAGAAACGCGAATGAGGATACAAGAAAGCTGACTTACCCTGACGGTAATTCGGGCTGCGGATCTTGCTTAAAGTACGATGCCTCCATAGCTTGCGTCGCAGTGGAACGCGCACTCGGGTCATACGCTAGCAGAAACTCGGCGAGGTCGAGTGCAGGTGGCAACATCCACCTAGAGGACGTCAGTCTATCATTACGGGTGGCGTGGAAAAGCGAAAACTTACTTCTTGAAGTATTCACGAAAGTGGTTTGGTACCGGCTCCTTCGGCTTGACAAGCTCGTACCACGGCAGGTTGTGCACACCAGGCCAGCGCTCTGCTGTCGGCGTTCCCATCACCTTGTAGATGACGTCCAGCTGGTGTATTTCGTCGTCGCCCTGGAAGACAGGCTTCTTCGTGAACAGCTCGAGCATGATGCACCTTGACGAAGATCAGAACAGATGACCAGACCTATAGACTTTGCACGTACCCCGCACTCCACATATCGACCTCAGGCCCGTACATAGTCGCACCAAGAAGCAGCTCCGGGGGTCGATACCATAGCGTAATGACGCGATTGGTGTAGTCCGCACGCCGCCGCTTGTGGTAGAAGCGCGCCAATCCGAAGTCCGCCAGCTTGAGCTCGCCACGGTTGTTGACTAGGATATTCGAGCCCTTGATGTCGCGGTGGATGACGCCCTTATGATGAAGATAGGCCAGTCCCGCCAGCATTTGGTAGCACAGCGATTTGAGATGTGCCTCCGTGAAGCTGAACTGGTGCTGGGACAAGATGCCAGTCAAATCGTGGTCCATGTACTGGAAGACCATGTAGACGTGGGCTAAGAATGATAAGCAGTTGTGACTTGGAAGAGAATACTTGACTTACCATTCGACACCATCATCTCGTACAATCGGATGACGTTCTCGTGCTTAAGCGACTGAAGCAGCTTGATCTCCCGCATCGCAGTGACAGGAAAGCCGTCGCGCTCCGTCTCCATGCGTATCCGCTTGAGCGCAACCAAATTCTTCGACACGTTGTTCATGGCTTTGTAGACCTTGCCGAAGGTGCCCTCGCCGACCTGGCTGACAATGCTGTACAGCTCGCTCTTCTCCGCAGATGTAGCAGGGGCCGATGCCGGCGGTGGCGCTGGTGCCATGGCAGCATCGCTAGGCCCTGCCTCCTTGATGGGCTGCACCTTCTCCGGCGGCGATGTTGGATGCGTAGTCGGCGGCCCTGTTGTAGGCGTCCGTGAATCAGCCGTCGCCGGGGGCGTAGGATCTGTTGCTGGTCTTGGTGTCGTCTGTGCAGGCGGCTCAGCAGTAGGCGTAGGCTCAGCACTCGCCGGTGCAGGAGCGGGGGCGGGGCCGTCATCCGACATGTCCATATCCTCATCCTCCCCAGTGAAGAACTTTTTCAACGCCGCATTGGGCTTAGCCTGTTGCTTGACAGGCGCAAATCCGATGGGCTTGAAGCCAGCCTTCCGAGGACGGCTCGCACCTTTCGCGAGCTCTGCTTTAGGGTCTGCAGGTACGATGACTGGAGGAGCCTGTACCGGAGGTGGGTTGACGGGCCGCGGCTGGGCGAACGGCGCCTGAGCGGGCATAGGCGACTGTCCAGGCATTGGCACTTGACCGGGCATCTGAGCCTGGCCGGGCATCTGGCCGGGCATGGGTACCTGTCCGGCCATGGGCGGACCACGGAAGGGCGTTTGAGCGGCTGCGTACGGATATCCAGGGAACCCAGGCATTCCCGGCATCCCATAGGGCATAGGAGGCATTCCGGGCATTGCAGGCATCCCGGGCATCGAATACATGTACGGCATGCCTTGCATGGGGCGCTGAGGAAGACCAGGCGTCGGAACGCCATTGTACGGGTGCTGCATGAGAGCGGGATTCTGTGGAAGAGGATGGCCGGGTTGAGCATGCATCTGCTGCATCTGCGCTGGCGTCTGTTGTGGCTGCGGCTGCGCGGGAAGCGGATGATTTGTTGGCGCGATAGGCTGAGAGGGCTGCGAGGACGGTTGCGGGGTCGCAGACTGCGATACAGGCTGAGGGAGAGCGGGCGAGTTACGCGGCAGCGTCGCTTCTGGTGTGTGCCCCGATGGCCCAGGAGCAGCCGGCGTCTCACCCTTCGGCACATCTACTGCCATGGGTTGTGGGGAGGTGTCGGCCCTGAAGGGTGGCGCCATAGCAGCCTTGGGCTTCGGCGGCAGGTTCGCAGATGGCGGGACCTTCGTCTTGCTGGAACTTCCTGCAGCCTCCGGGGTCATGATCGAGGTGACAGGCTTCACGGGTATTGGAGCAGCGGGAGCGGACGATGTCGCCGCAGGGCTAACCTCTTTGACCTGCAGAGGCCCGCTGGTCGAGGACGACTGCGAAGCTTCATGTTTGAGGGGTTGCTCTTTCTCTTGAGGTGGTGGCTGCGATGACGAAGACGCCTGCGGGTCTCGCGAGGACTCGCGCACGAAATCCTGCGGACGCTCGGGTAGCGGCTCTCTCGGACCTGACCGCACGGTCTCAGAAGACCCTTTGCTCGAGCGGATGAGCTCCTGCTCAAAACTACGCAGCCCACCCATTGACTCTCTTGGCGGAGAGATAGCGAACGAGGCCTCATCACTGGTTCTCTTCTGCTTCGCGAACGTAAGCCATGGCGTAAAGACATAGAACGTCAATGCAAACCTTGTTCCCCTTCCCGTTCGACTGGTATTTGCCGTTGCGCTTCTGGCGAGGCGAAGTCTCGACCGCTTCGCCAGCCTTATTAGTCGGGGACAATACTGTCGTAGACGCTGTCGGTAATCGATGCAGCTGCCGAGGACGGGCGTAGGGGCTGATGCTACGAGTGCGGCTACGACTTCGACTGCGAGAGGTGCTTCTTGAACGAGAAGATATACTTCGCCGTCGTCGTGGGGGCGATGGTCGGCTATGAGCTGGCGACGGCGGTCGCTCGTAGACGATCTTGCGTTGTCGGCCCCGATCGTCGTCATGAGGCCGATCGTGACGAGGACGTTTGGTCGCTGGCGGGGATATCGAGCGTGAGGGTGAACGTCTTCGAGGGCGTCCATGATGCTCGTCGTACGAGGAAGAACGCGGAGGCGACGTGGAATGATGGTGTTTTCGGCTGTGCGAAGGCGACGGATAACGAGCTGCCCGTGAATCACGCCTACTCCAACTTATGAAAAGATATTGAGCCTAGTGAAGAAGGGTAGGATATATGCACGTACTTGTTGAGGTCGTCGTCAAAGCCCGCAGCGCCGCCGCTACCTCCACTCTCCCTTGCTCGCTTCTGTTTGTTCTTCTTCCCCTTATTCTTGTGCTTGCTGTACTTCGGGTCGATGCCCTGCTCACGCAGGCGCTCCTCGTACAGCTCGCCGTTGTGCGCCGATTTCCAGCCCGGTGCGGGCTCCCACATGCGGTCTCTGTCATCATCTGCTGGCCGATCTGGACGCTTCTGCTCCTCCCGGGCCCGCCGCCGCGTGTCCCAGCCCGCATCGCTCGTGTATTTCTTCCCGTCGTCCTCTTTGCGTCCTTTTCCGCGCCAGCCATCTCCACTTCGGCGCTCGTCGGAACGGCGGGACTGGCTCAGGTCCGGCGTCCACCCATACCCTTCGTCGTACACAGGTTCAACCGCAGCGGCGCCCCATGACTCGCGTATGGAGACGGGTGCCGAAGGCGAGGAAGGGCCTGTGTTGTAGTCGGGGTACCAGCTACGGCTGGGCTGTGGGTAGCGCGAGCCGTGGTAGTCCGCCTCCCGCACATCCGTCATCGGAAAGTCGTCTCGCCCGCGCGAGCGATAGTCGTCGCGGCCGTACGCATACACATCCTCCTCCACTGGTGGTCTCCATCGCGAGGACGACCCGCTGTCCTTGGAATCGTAGCGGCCTCTTTTTGAAGCCCTGTACCCGTCGTCGTGCGAAGAAGCGTGATACATGCGTGTGTGCGAGTCGGTACGCGTGTCGCCGGATAGCGAGCGGGTGTCGGTCGGGGCTACTGATGTGGGGTGCGGGTCGTGGTGGTCGTCGTCCTTGTTCTTGGATGGGTGTTGGCGCTTGTGCCGAGACGGACGATGGCTTGAAGCACTAGACATAGTTCCGGACAAAAAGGGTGAGTGATGGCTGCTGGTGCGCTGACGGATGAACACGAAAGCAAAACGAAAGCAAAGCGGACGCCACGGGCGAATAAATGAGCAGACGGACGTGCAGGGGGGACTGTAGGCGTTACAACATAAATCGTCGAGGATGAAGTGCGGCGCTTGGGATCGGTCGTCCGAGCGGCACGCAGGTAAGGCCTGGGTATGACGCCCTCCTCCGCAGGATAATTGGGTAAAAGGTGTATGGGGGCAGCGTGTTGTTGAATAACACTGGGATGCGTTCGCGGTCAAGACGCGAAGTTCGCCGCCAGAGGGCGCATCGCACTGAGAAGAAAACTTACAGGGCACCTGCAATCTATCTGCTGGGGGACAGCTCAGCGCGCACAGCGAGCTCGTTGCGTGCGGGGAGTGTGGAGAACGTCGCGCGCAATGTCACCGCGGACGTGACTGACGGCGTCAGGGAAGACGAGCAGAACACAGGCATCGGCCCGATCATCCTGGGCCTGACTTCATCAACTCTGCCCGATTCGACAGGGAAACGCCTGAGTGGTCCACCGAATCGACAAAGCATTGCTACTGATACAAAGTTACAAAGGAATAGCTACGAAAAGCACGACTGATGATGGTACACGAGCATAACTAATTGACTCAAATCATTGGTTGGTGCATTCCAGCGTCGGGCTGCCGTCGCTGCCAAGTGCCCTCCGCGCATGCATCGCGAGACTGAGCAGCATCGACTCATCAAGGCTACGCAGGGGTGTCTGGTGGGAATTTGCTTCCAGAATGCTGTCTGCGCTGCCCAGTTTCGAAAACAATGGCGGCCCACGGGACTTTGGCTTCGGAGCGAAGAGCTGCGCAATGTTAATGTGGCGATTCACATGCAGTGGATTTGAACTCGCCTTCACTGTTGTGTCTATGCCACTGACGGCGAACAAAGGCAGCTTTGGGTGGCCTGAATGAAGTCGGATAAGGTTCGCAATGTAAACTGGTCAGCCGACATACCCTCAATGACATTGACGACCTCGCCATCGCCCTCAAGGATATCAACGAGCTTTCCATCATCCTTGCGCCAGATGAAGAGATTGCCGTCGTCAGACCCCGACACGACGAACTCGTCATTTGGTCCCAAGTAATTCACTTGCATGTTATGAGTTTTCCGAATCGAACCCTCTTGTTTGCAAGATTTGACTCACCATCCTTCACTGTCCGAATATTCTTCGCACCCGCAAAGCGCCGTCGTGGCATCACTGTGGGTACATCGGGGAAGGGGCCCGGATCTTCTTCCTCCTCCTCCTCCTCGTCACTGTCACTGCGGTCCCCACTCTCATCCGTGTTGCGCTCTTCGTCCTCATCCATCTCGTCCGATTGAGTCAATTCATCGATGTCCCTCTCCATATCGGAGTCTGAAGGCCAATGCGACGGTCGTTCTCTGGGACTTCTTGATGGCGAGCGCTTTTCGGACCCTCTTGACGTTGAACGTTTTTTCGATCCCGATGCGGCACTATCCCTCCTTTCCTTCACTTCGTTCGAAGGCACGATGGACGGCCTGCGCGAAGCGTTTGCCTCCGCCGGATCGTCAAGGGTCGAGTAAAGGTAGACAGCGTCTGCGCTGAAAGCTGCAGATCCTTGCGTTAGCACCTAAACATTTACAACTTTCAAGGACATCCTACTCACAGAATATCGCTTCATGCCCATTGGTCGCCGACATCTTGCACCCCGTGATATGGTTTCCCAATCCCAACAGACGACCCCCATTATCCTCCGACTCCCCCTCCCTCCTCGGGCGCCCGAACCTGCGCACGCAGGTCGTAAGGCACTCGGTAGATGCGCTAGAGAGCGGAACGCCCCATTCCTCTTGAAGGAAGCGCCCCGAGTGACGTCGGTCAAAGAGGTAGCCATAGTCCGATTCCCCCGCCACGATGAGTTGGTGCGGCGTCAGCGGCGAGAGCGACATCGACATCAGCTCGAAGTCGACTTTGACGATGGGCGTGGGGCAGTGGCCGTCTCTGCGGCGGCAGGGGTGCTTGGCGCGGAGGTCGTGCTGGCGGACTGTGCCATCCTCGCTCACGGAGAGAAACAAATCAGGACTATGCTCGGTGATGATGCGCTTCACGGCGCCCTTGTGGCAGCGAATGGCATGAGTGCAGGCCTCGGCGGTGCTGTATGTGGTACAGCCTGAGACTGGTTTGAGCTGACATGCCGCAGAGGTGCGGGAAGGAATTCAGACCTTGCGAAGAATGCACCTCCCCTACATCGCACACGCGGACTTGGTGGTCGCCAGCGCAGGAGACTCTGCAAGAGATTCGGTCAGATAGGAGACCAGGTGAATGGGGGAAAGATGCAGTTGGGATATAACGTATGCGATGATGAACATGCATGGGTGGAAGGGACGAGCAGATGCACGGGAACCTCACGCACATCCTTGACGAATGCGGCAGCATCTTGTTATTGAATATATTCGCTTGGTGGCCTGTCCGAATGACCGAGCGACAAGTGAACGGGAACGGCTGGTCCGGATCGTCGTTCGTCTGATCCATCCGCCAGACACGTACGCTATGCAGATGTCCTCAATTTCCTGTCCTTCTCTACGAGATGCCTAGCCACTCACGTCCGATCATCGCCACCGCTCAACAATAGTTCTCCGTCCCTTGCCCAGCTCAGTGCATTCACACACCCCGTATGCCCGTACGCATCCCAATCGCCGCCCCCGACGTGGTACCCATTGTCGTCCCCAAGTACGTTCACGCGGTCGAGGGGCCAGGTAAGGCAAGCAGACAGCGCATCACGCTTGAAGCGCTCAGAAGTGCGGAGGGAGGGGTAGGAAGATGGAAGTGTGGTCATTCCATTGTATAGCTTGGCGGAGGGTGACTGATGGAAGCGCTTAGAGGACTCGGAGGGGTTCGCAGAGGTTGATGGTGAAGGCGATCTATGAGGCATGGTATCGCAGGTGCGAGCTGGAAGAGGTCAAGATGTTCATTCGAGCGAGGTTTTCACTCGTTTACGTTCAGGTGCCCAGCGAAAGTTCGGTCATGGAAGCGGGGAGTAGGATCTGGAATCGCGGGCCGATGTGCCGGGTGGCGTCAATGTCTGGGCAGGCAGCCACAACCTCGAAGTCAGCATCTGAAGTGCGTGCAATCGAAGATATAATGGTCCCGAGAAGGGATACCACGGGGATAGAGGTACAGGTGCATTGATGGATGGGATCCATTGAGTAGTACGAGCAACGGGAGTCTTACAGCAGACAAACAGAATGCATTCAGGCTACATATTCCGCCTTCTTCATCGTATCTCGTCTATACCTTCCAGTCGCTGGTCCATCCGCAGTCCAAAAGCGCGCAGGCGGGCGTGGTGGCTTATCCTTGCGATGTCGCGGCGTCCTCCGCCGCCTCGTGGGTGTCGTAGGAGCATCCACGGCATCAATCATCGGGCAGCATGCTTTAGGTGGCTCGTCTGGAAGGGCAGGTCCATCTGAGTATGGTGGGTGCTTGAGTAGATCATCTGGTACGGGAGGGCGAGTGCTTCGATGGGGCTGAGAATGTCTGACGAGAGCTAATGGAGCGCCCTCGCCGGGAGTTATAGCGCGCAGCGTTGTCACTCTACGTGCCCAGGATGAAGGTTGCTGCAATCATGTGCTCAGTAGCATTTGACAGGACAAGTTGCAATGAACCGACCCTAGACGGCGTCGACGCCTCCTCAAGGATGGAGGCATGATCGACAGCGACGGCCTTCGCCTTTCGCCGACGCTCCTTCGCCTGCGCCTTGGTGTCTTCATACTCTGGTTCTCTTACACTATGACAGAGGATCTCAGCAGGTATATGAGGCATGCGACACGACTACGTACTCAAGAGACAATGCGACAGGCTTAGGTGCAAGCGTGATAGCTGCTGGCGTATGTGAGGACAGCAATCGGAACTCTGCACGGCTAGTTAGATAGATCATGCTCAGCAGTAGAATGCGTACATACCAAGCTCTTCCGTCTGCCCTTGGGGTGCTTCGCTGACTTTGCGCTTCTTCTTTGGACGAGGGGAGTCCGGTAAGTCGAACCCCAGGCTCTCATGCAACATGCGCTTTAGCCTCTCTTGCAGGGCATCACTGTCATCGACAATGGTGGGTGCTTCATGTGTTTCTTCGTCATCATCGGCGTATATATCGTTTCTCGATGCCTTCTCGAGGGCATGCAGGTAGTCCGGCGCCATGGCGGTTCGCGATGAAGAGCACCGGTGATCCGGGCCGATCATCCGAAGCATGAACGGGTCGAAAATTGTGATCGGAGTCCGTTCCCCCACCATCCGTCCAGCACTTCACCATGGCAAAAGACGCAAAGCCCGCCGCGAAGAAGGAGAAACATCAGAGGAATGTCGCAGAGCCGAAGAAATTGTCGCTCAAGCGCAAAAACGAGGCCGCAGACGCAACGGAGGCGGCTGCAAAGCCCAAGAAGCTGAAGACGGCGAAGGCGGTCTCCACGGAGGTGCAACCCGTGAAGGAGAAGCAGGAGAAGAAGCAGGAGAAGAAGCAGCTCGCTATGGCAGAGGCATCGCCAAAACCAGCCAAGCCCGCAGCAGCGTCCGAGCCCCAGACTATCTCCCGCCCGACATCAAAGTCCATCCCCAAATCCTCCAAGGCTCCTGCGAAGCCGAAGGTTCTCGCCCCGCCGCCTGACGACTCGGAGGAGGAGGACGCAGATGCAGATGACGCCGATTCAGATAACGCTGGATCCATTCATGGTTTCTCTACCGATGAGGACGATTCATCTGACGAGGAGGTGGACGACACGCCCGTGGACGTCGGGAAACTTCCTACTGTGGCAAAAGACGACGAGACGGTGGCGCGCAAGCTCGAAAGAGCAAAGCGCCAACAGGTCAGTCCCTCTCCATCGTAGCTATACAGCATCTGATTGACCTTCGTGTTAGAGTGACGACCGTGGGGTCATCTATATCGGACGTCTCCCTCACGGGTTCTATGAGGATCAGCTAAAGGCCTACTTCTCCCAGTTTGGGGATGTCACCCGCCTCCGCGTCTCTCGCAACAAGAAGGTTCGTGGCGCCACTGACTGCTCTGCGGCGTACTCACTCGACCCACGTAGACCGGCAAGTCTAAGCACTACGCGTTCCTCGAATTCGACTCCTCGTCGGTCGCCCAGATCGTCGCGGAGACCATGGATAACTACCTACTCATGGGCCACATCCTCCGCTGCAAGGTGATCCCTAAGGACGAGGTCCATCCCGAGCTCTGGATCGGCGCGAACAGGAAGTACCGAGCTATCCCGACCGTGCGCATCAACAAACTACAGCACGATAAGGTGCGCAGCGCCCTACCCCCGCGGGCTGAATTCTCATACTGATCTCCAAATCCCTAATAGTCACGGACACCGGAGGAAAAGCAACGCGTGGAGAAGAGGCTATTGAAGCGCCAACGTCAGCAGCAGCGCAAGCTTGCGGCTGCTGGCATCGACTATGATATGGGCGATGCCGTCTACGTAAGTTCAATGCTTCGCCCGTGCGTGGATACCCCTTGACTCATTTCGCAGAAACCCTCTGTTGCAGTAGCATAGTAGCATAGAATGCAGCTACTCGTCTCCGCTTTATCTCGCGCACGCCATTGCATTGGACACCTTAGGCCTTATGACCTACCCTTGTTTGTATCGCTTTGACAATTCATCGTTTATGTGGTATATAGCTTCAGGCCTGGCCCAGGCCGTCCTCTCAGTCTGATTTTTCCTGCCCTTGCACACCCCTCCACAAGCAACAAATATGGCTTCTCTTCCAGTTATCGATTTTGCTCGCTGGGACAGCGGCAAGGCTGACGTCGGTGGCCATTTCTCTCTTTTTGCGTGTCCTAACGACGGTCATCGACTTTTAGGACAGGGCCGCCATCGCAGGCGCCCTCATCGATGCATGCAAGAACGTTGGCTTCGCCTACATCATCAACACAGGTATACCGCAAGGAGAGGGTGAGCTCTGCCGTGTTCCGTGCCGTGGTGCCACCCTGACGTTCATATTCCCGTAATCAGTCACCAGGATGTTCGACTGGGTGGGCCCACTCTGTCTCTCCATCCCATCGTACCCTTTGAGCCCACTTCATCTCCTAGTCTGCCAAGTTTTTTGCCCTTCCTGAGGAGACAAAGCTTCTGGCTCGTCACCCTCCTGAAGGATGGAAGCATCGTGGCTACAGCCGCCTCGGCGCTGAGCAAGTCATCCAGCCCAAGACGGTACGTCCCCTCCTTCCATCGTAGACATAGCCTTTCCTCACCCAACTACGCTCTAGTACGACTCCGATCCCTCCAAACTCGCGGCCCTTCGCCGCGCCGTCCCGGACCTCAAAGAGTCCGTCGAGATCGGCCTTGAAGACCCTCCTCGTCCCGCCCTGCAGAACCTTTGGGTTCCCGAGGACGACATCCCAGGCTTCCGCGCTGCCGCCGTTGCGTTCTACGATCTCTGCCGCGACTTTCAGACGAGCAAGCTGTTACCGGCCATTTCGATGGGCCTCGGGGTTGACAGCGACTACCTGGTCAAGTATCACGCGTACGAGGACAGTCAGCTGCGGTTGCTGCACTACCCCGAGGCCCCGGCCGCCCCGTTCGCGAGGGGTGAGCTGGGGAGGGTGCGCGCGCACACTGTAAGAGTATTTTCTTTCGACGCCGTAGAAAGCTAATAGAAGACCTCTAGGACTACGGGACCTGCACATTCCTGTTCCAGGACGATGTCGGTGGCCTTGAGGTCGAGTCCGCCTCGGGGGAATTTGTCGCCGCCACACCGATGCCAGGTGCCGTCGTCTTCAACGTCGGTGATCTCCTCATGCGTTGGTCGAACGGTACGTATCATTAGAAACTGTGATCGTTCTATTGAAATGGATCTCCGTCTAGACACACTCAAGTCGACGAAGCACCGCGTCTGCCCTCCGCCCGCAATCGAAAGCGGAAACCGGCACGAAGCCTTCATTCCAAGGCGGTACTCCATCCCCTACGTGAGTAGTCTTTCGCTACGAATGCTGCAATCCTGACCATATAATCCTTCAGTTCATTGTCCCCGACTTCGACAAGACGATTGACTGCATCCCCAGCTGCTTTGGGCCCGACAAGCCCAAGAAATACGAGCCTGTCAACGCGGGCGATTACATGGCGATGAGACTGAACGGGTCTTATTGAGGAACAAGCACTTTGTACGATAGGCATGATAGTACAGTATTCAGTGTTTTGTAACCGTCCGCGGTATTCGACAATCATGAAGGCATATCGTTCATATAGTCGTGAAAAAGGACATTCATGTTAGGCATCGATTGTAAGAGGAAATTCCAGTCAAGCGAAGCCGTGGCAGGGCGGGAAGAGCCCTGTACGCCACGAAAGTCGCCGTGATATCCGCTGGTCCTGGCCTCGACGAAGAGAGGCAGCACAGATGCCACCTGCCCCCATCCCTGGTCCGAGCAGTTAACCCCGATCACTGTATCGACTTTCGGGAAGAATCGCGCAAGGAACGAGGCCACAGCAACGTGCGACAATATAGGAGAGGCGGATACAGTTATTTGCCTGAGCGAGTGCTGTGCGCAGTCGGTGGGTATGCCCACAGGCATGCATGTGTCGCAGCCATTCACTGAGATGTGTAGTTCCCTAAGGTCCCGACAGTGGCGAGCGAGCCACGCCCATCCAGCGAGAGTGCTCGCGGGAATGCGCCTCCCTATGCTCTCGTTCCAGCCATGAATGGATAAGCGCTGAAGACGCGGAAATGCAACAGCGATGTCATGGAGGTCATCGTTGGTGAAGGCCGACGAAGACAGATTAATCTCCAGTTCCACAAGGTTGGCCAATGCAAGTAGAGGGTTGATCATAGAGAACGTAAGATCAAAGGGATCGGAGAACACGGTGCTGGGCATGCCTTTGACTGGACCTATAACGAGGTTGCGCAGCGATGCGTGACTGCAGCAGTGGGCCACGGCCTCACAGAACTCCACGAGAGATACGGGGGTTATGGCGCGCCCGCAGATATGCAGGTCAATGAGCTCGACGCTCTGTAGCGACCTGAGGAGGGTGCTTGCGAATCTGACGTCGTCTAGGTCGAGGAGTTTCATCTTTTCGAGGGAAGGTGCACTAGCATGCAGCTCTTTCGTGATCGAAAGGGCACAGCTGGGATCCCCACGCCCACTGATCTCGAGCGACCGCAGACGGGGGAGGGCCAACACCGCTTGCACGGCATCTGCGTCCACACGTCCAGAGATGCTCACGTTCTCCAGACTATCCCAACCGGAAAGAAGCTGACCGAAGTGAGCATCGTACGTCGTGGGGCCCTGTTGCATATCAAGCGCTGTAAGGAGAGGACATGCGCGCTTGTTGTTCAAGGCAAGGAGTAGGCCCGCTTCCGATTTGCAGCCGCGGAAGGAGGAGCCTGGTGCTAGGATACTGGCGAAGAGCATCGACGAGGCGTCCCTTTCTATCGACACGGTGAGCTTCACCAGCGTTGGAGGGATGAGGTCTGACACAAGGGCCGTGAAATCAGGTTGTCCACCCAGGTACGTGAGCTTCCGCAGGTTTGGGAAGAGGAAGTCGCCCGAGTTCTTCAGAACGGTACAGACTTCACGGAAGACCTCAGGCGCCGTTATCAGCGGGTACTCGGATAAGTCGATAGTCAGGCTGCGAACAAATCGCGCGTAATGTCGTATTCTTGTCAGATCTTGGGCTTTCGGGCGCCGTAGAGCGCGCTGTACATTCCACGATGAGTAAAGGGCAATTTATTGAGGGCGAGTTACCTACGTATTTGTCGACGATGTAGATACAAGTTGTTTTCGGCAATAACTTGACGAAGTGATCCAGGCTCCAACACTCGCGCCAAAGGATGCGTAGAGCTGACTCGTGAAAGTCCTGACAGGTCGCCGCGAGGGAACCTAAAGTGGCCCGAGGCAATTCTTCGAAGACCATCGAGCGAATTTCTTCGCTTCTGAAGGCGATATGCATGATTGATAACTGCACGTTGCGTCAGAACAAGGGAAAGGCACTGTCGAGTAAGGTACCTTGACACTCAAGCAAGCAAATGTAGATCGTCAAAAGAACAAAGACGGCGAAGACAACGTGCAAGGTAAAGAAAGGTCAAATGACGGTGCACGTGATTGTACTCTTGTACCCTACACGTTTGTACACGTCTTCAGACAATCTGAATAGCAAGAGGTACAGGGTCGAGATAGACATTCTTCAGAAGGAAGCCTCGCACAAGGAAGCCTCGAGGTTGAGAGTGTTCTGCACAAGGTCATCACCAACAAATCCAAGTATTAGCGTCGCCCATTTGTACACGCCAAGCAACATCATGTTAGTACTACTGCAGACTCTGCACCTCAGGGAACGGAACCGGTTCTTCCGTACGAGCCGCCTCTCCGTATGTCAGCAACCCAACGTACGGCATGATGTTGTACTTGAGGGTGTACGTCGCAGGCCCGACGTTGCTGGAAAGAAAGTCAGCATGTCTGTTCGGGGAGGGCGAGATGGGTGCATCCGCGAGTAACAACGCATCGGCGAGTGTCATAACATCGAGCGGGAACCATCACATCAAAGCGTATGAATGCACCAACAAGCTCAAGTGCACCGCCGAGTACGGATGCATCACCAAGATTAGGTGGACTTACTCAAAGGACGTCGACAGCTCGCGGAACGCATACTTGTGCTTGTCAACGAGGTTCAGGCGCGCTTCGTCCTTGCTGCGAATGATCTTATCCCAGATGACGACCTCGTTGTGCACCTAGCATACTTTAGCGATTGCATCAAGGGCCTATGGGACAGTGCGAAGCTTACTCCCTGCGCATTCGTATATTCAGCTTGAAGGTAGGCGAAGACCTGCTTCGTGTTCCAGTGGAACAAGGGCGAGAGGTCTATGACGCAGTCAGTAAGGCGCGCTTATAGTACATATTGTCTGAAGAAACGAGACGTGCTACTTACCCGCCGTAATGTTGAACTTCGTAAACGTCACGTCCTGGTTGCGCACCCGGAAATGCGGGGTCCTGGCAGGCGCCCTTTACAAAGTTAAAGAGCCCGTCAGCGCCTGTACCTGAGCACAGAACCAAGCCAAGCGAGATCAACACTGACGACTTAATTGCAAGAATAGACACGGTCCCCTTTGAAGGTGCCGTGTTCATCTCGAGAAGGACAGACGAGAGCGCAATAACCGCCACAAGGCCCATCAGGCAGGACGACAGCAGCGCCGAGAGGTTGTTGATTCGTGTGAGTATGTTGTGCATGGCGCCAGGAATAAGGTCCCGAAGACTTCGAGCACTGAGGAGGGGGAGTAGACGCGGGGTTCGAAGGTTTGTGGCGAGAGCCAAGTGACACGACGCGCCACTGCAGACGCGACGCGAACACGTGGAGACATCGGCATTTTCCGTTGGCATAGCATCGCCATGCCCGCTCCCTCTCTTTCCTCAGCAAACACATCACACCAGCGCCGCATTGCGTGATTAGACAGGTCATTGCGTCCTACGATATTGTACACACACGCGCGCGAGCGCCGTCGTAAAAGAGAGAAAGCGTATTGGTAACACGTTCAGTCGAATCCATCCTTCCAGTCAGTGCCCGTACAGGCCGACAGCAGCAAACCCAGCTTACTTCGCCTCAGCGAAGCCAACAGCGTCGCGACCAAGGTCGTAGACGGTGTAGTACTTGCGGAGGAAGACATCGCCTGATGGACGACATGAGTAAGCATGTCCCTTATGCGCAAAAGCAGCGCCACTGACCGATGATCCAAAGCGAGCCACCCGGAACGTTGATGTCCAAGCCAGTGAAGGACGAGATACAGGTGCCCTGGACCTCAAGGATGTAGTCCGTGCCCTTGAGCGTGTACGGCTTGCCACCGAAGTAAAGGGAAAGCTCAGGGAGGTCGGGGACCTTCGAACACTCGACCTGGTACTGGCCGTTCCAGGACTTCTTAGCACCAATCTCGGCGTTGATCATCTCGGCCATGTCGGTGGGGAGAGCGATCAGGGAGGTGCCTAAGACAAGATTAGGTTATGCGCCCGTGGCGATAGCACAACGAACTTACCCGTGTCAATAGCAGCGCCAGTGGACTCAAGCTCAAGCTCCTCGGAGCCAAAGGAGATCTTCTCAAGCTCAACTTCCCAGTAGGCCTTGCGGCGGACCGGGACGTAGGTGAGGTCACCCTTGTATGCGCTCTTGTCAACACCACCGAAGATGGCCTCGCCACCGTCCTCCTCGGACTTCCCGAGGCGGAAGGAGAAGACGGGCTCATCGAGGAGACCCTTGTTGATCATGTTGTAGTGCGGGGGCACAATGTGGTTGACGCTGATAGTGTCATAGCCAAGGCCAAGGATACCATCAAACCTGCGACTGGTCAGGTACACGAAAGGTCGGAAGTGGTGTCATACGCACTTGCCGAACGCGAAGGTGAGGCCGGGCTCCTTCACCGCCTCAGCAAAGTCTTGCCCAGGGATGGTGAGGTCGCCAATGGTGAGCACGTCCTGGGAGACGAAGCCCTCCATGGAACCGGAGCCGTACTGGATGGAGAACTCGGTGCCGTTCTGCTTGTACGTCGACGAGGCGCTCGAGTCGTACTTGGCGTGCAGGAAGCAGGCGATGGAGGTGCACTTGGAACTGGGGACCCAGAGGTTGCTAGACCCAGTGTCAAGGATGACCTTGAACTGCGGAGATACGTAAGCGATTGGGCCCATCGCCTCGCCACAGGCTGACACTCACGTTCTGCGGCGGGGTGCCCAAAGTGATCTCCGTGAAGTACTGCGCGTTCATGAAGTCTAAAGCAAGTGTCAGCAATGCGGCGGAGGCGAGGGTGTGATAGCGGCGCACTCGTCAAAGGAACGCCATGGCCACCCTTGACCTGCTCCTGCGTCCAGAAGAGGTCCTCGCCAGCATCGTTCTTCAGACGACGGCCAGCGCCGCCGGCGCCCATCAACGGCGTCTGGAACTCGTTGACAACACCATACTTCTCAGCGAGGTGGAGGCTCTCGAGCTCAGGGTTGCCGACCGTCGCCGGGATCTTCTGGAGCTGGAGCTTGTGGACCTCGGCGTAGACGGCGGGCAAGAGCCCAAGAAAGAGAGAAGTAAGGATCATGGTGGTTGGGAGGAGACAACCAGGCGCCGCCGCAAGGGCTGTATTGCGCGGCTTGAGTCACACCGGTCACGCATTACGTCATGTGCTTTGCTTCGGCTCAGGCGCTGTGGCGGCTGCGCGTAGAACTCCCCTCAAGTCTATGAAAGGCTATGCTCTGCCGACAGAGAAGCCCAGGAGTTTAGATTGCTCTTGATGTTGGCCACGCCAAGGTATATCCCTGCCTGACTTGAAGGCGCAAGATCAGTAAGAAAAGGATACCTCGATGACCGAAGAGGCCTATGCATGCATCTGTTGTTTCTTCGAGTACTAGAGGAGAAGGTGATCTACGAGAGTAATAAGTGCTACATGGGCCCCCATCAGTCGATGCATTTGAAAGCGAAGGTCTTCTGGAATCGTAGCGCGGATATCTGCAACATGATTATACCATGTTTCAATATGCCAGCAAGCCATTTGTTTTCCTACCCAGATAAGGTGCTTCTGGTAATATGACATCCTGTGAGCATGCTCTAGGATTCTTTCCAGTTCACGTTCGCGGACGCTGGCGAAAGTTGAACTGCAAAATACCCATATACGGCAGCTACGACGCCACAAAAGCCAGCGCGGTCATGTGCTCCAACTTAGAGACGGTCCGACTTTGTCTTCAACCATCGTTCCTTCCGCTAGCAGTTGCCCTCTCGCAGCTCACGACCTGAAGAAGGTCTTGAGGTCAACGCGTCTCGAATACGCTACGCCGACTTGCTGTCGGACGAATTTTGGACTCGTTCAACCTGAGGAAAAGACTTCGCTTCTTTCCGACTAAGCTCTAGCTGCGCATACGGGATCAATGCGGGGAAGAACCGACGAGGCAGAGGCGCAGGCGCAGGCGAATGCCCGAGAGTCGCCGCTGTCGAACCTCGAGAATCTGCTGCTAGCGCAGGCTGCATATGAATTCGGCGGCGGTGGCAGCGCGTGGAGTCAAGTCTCAAAGACGCTCAACCGTCATGCACTCACCAATAGGCCCGCCTCTTACTTCAATGCTCCGGTTTGTAGGTTCATTATGCTTTATAGCCATGCACTGACCCGTACAAGATGTGTCGCGCGCATCACACGAACCTCATGAATGACCACGGCCTGGACCCGTAAGTGTCTGATTGGCGGCGTCGGTGGCGACGCTAACGATTGCCAGGTCACATCCGGATAACGCAAAACCACATTGTACGTTGCCTGAACAACAGGGAGATCCATTAATACGAGCGTCCTCTAGCTGCTCCTTATAAGCAGCTGGCAGAGATCCTCTACGTGGAGCGTTTTCGTGAGCTGGAGCAGCAGATCAAGGCCGAGGAAGTGGCGTTCAAGTCAGCAGTCTCACTCAGACCTCTGCTACATTGACTAAGCGAACCACAGGCGCGTCTGGTCCGAAATTGAGGACATCAAGGCGGGAAAGTGGGACGCAGCAATTGCTGAGGGGAAGATACCGGTATCTCGAGACGTAAGCCTCTTTCATTCCATAAGATCGTTGACGGGCTCACTAACTCCAGTCAACCCGTACTGCTGTAGGAACCGACGGCGCAGAACAGGATCGACGACAGCGCGGCTGAGAAGGATGCTGATGAGGAGTCAGCCGCTGGTTCACCTGATGAGAAGGTGGACGAAGACGATGCGGACGGCGACCAGGAGCAAGATGATGCACAAGCTGAAGAGGAGGCGGATGTTCCGGAGACGCGAGAGCCTCCAGAAGTCCCCAGCGAAGACGAAGGTGCCAGCTCGGGCGAAGAACCGTTGCAAAACCAGCGAAGTGAGTCTGATTTTGACGTGTTTTCTCAAGTCTTATGCTCTCCAGGATCAAGTCGCATCTCGTCGACCGGCGCCTCTCGGATGGGTAGCAAAGGGAAGACACCGGAGGACGTTCCCGAGGCGGAAACAGAGGAGATGCAGGTCGACGACGACGAGGATGATGAGGAAGAGACGGAGACGCGCTTGAGTACGCTCAGGAACGAGCTGCGAGTCTGTCTACTCACAAAATGCACAGAGCGCAAGGCTTCGCCTTCGGACCACCCTGATAACGCCCGCGACGCCAAACGTGCTCGGGAGGGCTCCGAAGCAACTCCCGACGAGGATCAAAGTCTGTCTTCTCTTTTTCTCCTCCTCTCCTGTTCTAACTCACCGCAAATGTAGACCGTCGCAACTCCCGCCGCTCAGCCCCGTCTCAACCACCCGCAAACAAGAACTTCAAGCCCGTCATAACCATGCTCCACGAGCAAATCTCCCAGCACCGCAATGGCAACATCTTTCACAACCCCATCAAGACGAGCGAGGCGCCCGACTACTACCGCGTCGTCAAGCGCCCGATCGACCTGAAGACGATCAAGGCGCGCATACGAGACGGCGCGATTGCGAACACGGCCGAGTTCCACCGGGACATACTGCTCATGTTCGCGAATTCGATGATGTACAATCACCCGGAGACGGATATACACCAAATGGCGGCGGAGGTGGGTGCGAGGGCTTCGAGAGGGACCGAGCGTGCTGACTTTGTGCGATAGATGATGCTGGAGAGCGAGCAGATGATCGAAACGCACCGGCAGACCGAAGCTTGGAGTCAGACCTAGCTATCCCTTTAGCGTAGCAAACCTGCGAATCTTGCGCCTCGATTTTATCGCGATGGTTTTGCAATGAGTGCGAGTGCTTTCAGTCTCAACATTGGCAAGTAAACTATAGTACAACAAATACAGAGCAAGTCCGACAGCAGGGGTTCACGAGACATGACACGAAGATATGGTGTAGCACAACAAACAACGACAACATTCAGAACCAAGGCGAGTACAATTCTCCCATCTTCGTCAGCTGCAACGGGTTCGTCGCCTGCAAGATCAAGTTTGTAGCGGAGCTCACGACCGGCTGCGTCAGCACGGAGCCGTCCTGGCTGCTTGCCTGTGATGGTCGGTCAGTAGACTGCAAAACAGTCGCGTAGTGGCTACTTACGATCTCTCGCTGCTCCTTGCACGCCAGGATGCACGAACGCTTCACGAACTGGTCGATGTTCGAGAACACGACAGCGCGGAACTGCGGTTCGGCGGACCACGATCGCTCGCGCATGTTGAACCAGGACGTCATCTCATCGCGCGCGAACAGGCAGATATACGACTCCAGCTCGTGCTGCAATAAAGTCAACTTTCTGAATGGCATCTGAGGAGAGCAAGCGTACCTCGGTGTCCGTCAAGCTGCGTCCGATGGCCACCAGACCGGCCGTCATGAGAGCCTCCGTGCCAATAGGGCCGACGAAGTGTTGCAGATTGGGCGTGAAGCGGAAGGGCACGGCGTCGGTGGACATAGACATTGGGATGTTCTGAGCCATGCCTGCGCTAATGTCAGACCATGCTTGAAAGAGAAAAAGGCGACACAACTTACCTGGCGTGAGGGCAGCCATCGTGATCTGTCCAGTCTCGCGAGAGAAAAAGAACGTGTTCGGGGAGCGATGCGTGACGCCGAAGACATAGGTGAGGAAGCTGTTCGCTGCCAACTGCGTGGTGAACTGTTTCCGCATTCGCCAAAGCTCGGTCGGCCCCTTCATGGTGCGTAGCATGTACTGAAGGCCAATGAGACCACGAACACGGATGTGAGAAGCACGCTACTCACGTTGCTGAGGATGTTATCCGGCACAAGTTTGGTCATCAACTCGTCTATAATGTCCTTCTTCATCATCAGATACTCGACCTTGCTCGGATTCTGGAGTGACCGTCAACTAAAGAAACCCTCGCAGTAGAGGCTATCGCACCTGCTGCTGCCTCTGCGAGTTCTTGATATCGCGCAGTGTCTTTCGGACACGCTCGCCTATGAAGAATATTGCCTCCTCCCTCGACATCCCCTTGTCCACGCAGTACTGGTCATAGACGTCCTGAAGGGTCGTATAGGACGAGTCCGTCATCCATAACCTCATGGTCGTGTTCAGCGCAATGCTCATTGGGACGTGGAAGGTCAAATTTCGCCGCAACGTCTCCTTCTTGCGTCGCAGCGCCCTATCGCGGTGTTAGCTGTACAGATGGATGCGTTATGATGAACACGTACAGATTGAGCGTGCGGAAGACCTGCATCGTCCTCTCCTCCCGCCTGAAGTGGCGCAGGTACGGGAATTGCAGAGCGAAGGTCGTGCGGGAGTTGTCGTTGCCTATGATGGTAAATCGCTTCCAAGGCGTCCCGCTCGTACGTCCGTTCTCGACCCGTGGGGCAAACTTCTGGATGCGAACGAAGTTCTGGTTGTTATCCTTGTCCTGGCCAGTCGTCAGCTTCACGTTCAACTGCAAGTGATAGTAGTCGTACCTCAGTGTATTGTCCAGGTACCTCGATCTCATCGATCTTGCTATACTGGAATTGAGTGAGGTAGTGGCTGATTGAGTCCAGAGACTGCGTCCTCGGCCGCGAATCGAGACTTCGCTCGTATCTATCGCGCCAGCTTTGTAGCCTCTGCATGTACTCCTGATGGGTGAGCTTGGGCAGCAGGAAGTCTTGCTCGAAGTGAGCCTGCACAGCGTCAGAGAGTATTGCGATATACAGATGCGGAAGAACTAACCTTGGCGGGACTCGCGGGCATATTGGCGTGGACACGGCGCATGTTGTCGATAGATGCTTGCTTCAGCAGACCGTCGTCGTCGGGCACGTTCGTCCGGCTGACGTACATCGTACTGGCGTCGTGTAGCAGGAGACAGATATTGCGATAGTATTCCTCTTCCAGGTTCAGCTTGAACTTCGTGTTGATCTGATC
Source organism: Schizophyllum commune H4-8 (assembly GCF_000143185.2). Classification (NCBI taxonomy): domain Eukaryota; kingdom Fungi; phylum Basidiomycota; class Agaricomycetes; order Agaricales; family Schizophyllaceae; genus Schizophyllum; species Schizophyllum commune. Next base: position 1,329,599 of record NW_026089542.1, read on the forward strand.
GACCAACGTCTCCATGCTGAGCGTGAGCAGAGGGAACATGGTCTTCAAGATCTGCACGATCTCCTCGAGATAGTCCCATGCCTGCTTAGACACTGGGTCTTTGACCTGTGTACCTTGCCCAGCGGAGATCGCCTGCGCTGATTGCAGTCCGCTTTCCGCGCCGGACGCAGGGCTTGCGGTAGGGCCAGCGGCGTCGGCGCCGCCACCATTGGCAGCTTCGCTTGCCCGCGCTGCGGCGACTTGTCGAGAGCTCGCCAATCTTTTGACGCCGAGGATCTCGTCCCGGAACGTGCGCAAGTGGTAGAACAAAGCCTTCGTAGTGGTAAGCAAAAGCCAACGGGAGCTGCTTCATGCAACGACTCACCTGTGGGTAGTGCCGAGCGATCTGAAGCAGAATATATCGGGCTTGCTTCATCTCCTTGTGCATGAATGCCTGGCAAAGCTGAGGAATGTAGGCGATCCAGAACCATGGTACCGTCTCGCCCTTATAGGTGTCGAAGGCTCGCAAGACAGTCATGCTTGAGTCGTCCATGCTCAGCAGCCATAGGACGCGACCCAAGAGCGGCCGGCTTTTCCCGTTCTTGTAGAGCCCAGCGGCCTGAAGATAGCAAGTGACGGCGCTCGCGGCATGGTTCAGGTCGCTGGAGTTCTCCTTGAACAACCTGTCGCTAAATCTACCCCATTGCGCCCACGCTTTGGGCTGCTGCATGTCGAGCTGTACCGCCTGCGCGAAGGCCAAACCTGCGTCGTCATGCCGTCCCATCTTGGCACTGAACATGCCCTTCAGAGTGTAGAATTCCGACTTTTGCGACGCCGTGAAGAAGACCAGGTTGGTATTGTTGATGACTTCCAGTCCGGACGCGAGCTCGGCAGGTTTCTGATAGTGGCATCGAGCTTGCTCCCGCAGCTTCAAGAACGCCTCCGAGATCTCGATGTTCGGCAACGTGTAGATTTTCGTGAGAGCGGACATGCATACGTCAAGGAGCTCGTGTTTGCGAGCGACATGAGCGAAGCGGTTAATGATCCATGCCGTTTCGTGGAAGCCACGAAAGCCGAACGTGTTCGTGTTGGACGTCGTGCCACCATTCTGGCCTTGCTGGGGGATGAGCGGGACATATATTTTGTTGATAGAATTGAAGACGTTCTGGCGCCAGTTGACGAGGTCGCTCCAGATGCTGATATCATCGTGAATGTTTGGCAATCGCTCGCGCCAGGCCTGCAGAACCACCTTGAGATCACCCGACTTCTTCTCCAGGTTCCCCGCCACCGTCGTCGCAAGAGAAGCGTAGATAGATACCGCTTCCTGCAGCTCGACGAACTGCTGGAAATTCTGCAAGAGAGGAACATGTGCAGGGGACAGATGGGACGGCAGGTTGACCCATTTGCGCAAAGATAGCTGGGTGGCATCCTCCAAAGCCTTCGTGAACTCGGCATTCTTTTCAGGCGGTTCCGACCCCTTGACAAGGGACAGAAAGGCCTCAAAGATCAATCGACGAATAGTCGGTGGCTGCGGTAACAACGCCATCTGCTCTTCTATCAAGCTGATGTTCTCGTCCCAGTTCTTGGTACGCCAAGCGCTCTCGAGCAGAAGCTCGGGGTTGTTCTCGGCCTTCGCAAGGTCGTACAGGAGGTCCCATTGCTGAAGCTTTTGGGCGGCCAAGATCCAGTGATCCTCCCAAAGGCAGTACTCCTGCTCCGTGAACGGTATCGTTCCAGTACGAGCTTTGCTCTGCGCCGCCTCGTATGTCTGCTGCGCCTGTTCCCACATGCCGATCTGCTCGAACGCTAGACCGTTGTTGGTGTCGCTGTGAAGGGAGCGATGTCGCCAGACGCCGTAGAACATGTCCTCCTCTGCCAATTCAGCGTACACATCGGCGAGAGAGTCGTACACGTAGTCGCGCACACTCGGTTCATCGTCCTTCACGTAGTGCAGAGATGTGCCCAAGATCTCCATACCAACGTGCCAGGCGCCGTAGGTCTTCGCAAGGTATTTGACAAGATGCGGCGGCAGGTTCAGCGGTGGCGAGCAGGCGTGAGATCCGGCGAGAAAAGCTTGAATGACGTTGGGGCGGGCTTGAGCTTGCCTTGCATGATATTCGCGCGTTAGGCAGTTGATGAGGTGGTAGGTAATCTCGGACTGCTCTCTTCTTGAGATATGCGGCCACGCAGCGGGGAAGAGCGACGTCCAAGTATCATGGGCAGCTTGTAGGTCAAGGCATAGGAGCCGGCGCATGGGAGATACGAGCGCGTCTGTCGAAGGGCGGGCTAGTGCACCATCAACGAGCATGGCATTGGATCGAGGCGATGAATCCGCGGCACCGAGAACAAGGTAGATGGCGAGGTATGTCCAGTTGTGATCAGCCAGAGCGTCCCAATTCTGAACACCGAAGATGTAGGTTAGACGGTTCGATAGTGAGCGCGGAACGCTAGAGTCCAGCAGGTCCATGAACTTCTCGCGAAGCGCCGGATCAGGCGCGCGGCACCCGACGAGGAACGGTGCCTCCAAGCGATGCGTGAGGTCGCTGCGGCGTAGGGAGGCTTCCGTGAAGATGTCGTAGATGAGCTGAAGGTATGGAATGAACACGGCGGTGCCGCGCGTTTCGAAGATGACCATCTTCTGCAATATCGCACTCTTCTCCCGCATCGTAGGATATGTCTCCTGACTCGAAAGGGTCCAGTTCCGCACCATGTCGAGCATGTACCGTATGAGGACGACGCTCCGGGACTTTTCAATCAGGAGGTTCGCCACAGCAATGAACTGCTTGCGCTGCTCGCCCAGATACGTCATGGATGTTTGCATGATCTCGAAGGCGATGATAATTTGCTTCACGGATGCGTCAAGTAGTGGCGAATCGGGCGGGAGACTGGCGTGGTCCTTGACGAGTTTGGCGAACAGCTTGAGCAAGCCCTGCGAGAACTCGGTAATACGTTCCGGTGTTGGACCAACAACAGCTTTGAGCATCAACAAGGTCCCTCGTACGGGCGCATGCTTCGCGAGACCGTCCGCGATCGCTGTATAGACGAACTTGAAAAAGTCCGCCATGGGCGTGTCGACCTCTTCGTCCTCCTTCGGCAACGGATACAGCCGAAGAAGCCGCTCCAAGATGGGGTAGAGGGCATCATACAACGCGACGTTCTCCGACAGCATACCGCGGTGCAGCAGCTTGTGCAGGAACTCGGCATGCGTCCTGAACCAGTCGTCGGTTTGCTCTGAACTGATTATCTGCAATACCCTCGCACACGAGATGGCCCAGGATATGGTGCTGTCGTTATTCAGCTCCTGAGGCCGTGTTAGACTGCTTCGAACAGATGAGATACAAGGAACTTACAGATTCGAGGGGCTTTGAGAAGTATCGCAAACCGAAAGTTACGTCGGTGAAGCCTTTGGGTCCGACAACAAGCTTCAATAGCGCTAAGGAGCGCGTGACGAGGTGCGATGGCGAGTCCAGAGACAGGGCGATGCGGGGGTCTGCAACCAGTCGCGGATCCGGCTGAGAAGTCGCGATGCGTATCAAGTAGCTGACCATGTTCTCCTTCACGATGAGCGGCGTCGTCCAAGCCTTCCCTCCTTTCGCGATCTCCTCCATAGCCTGCTGCTCCCAGTCGTACAGGATGTGCAGAACCTCAATAGAGATCGCGCGATACTCCGCCGCCGTCGCATTGTTCATCCCCAGCTTGGAAAGCGAGTTCGAGATATGGGCGACAAAGAGGGCGCGCACAGGATAGAATAGCTGGGGGTGCTTGACGATGAGTTGACACAGCGTGCTCGTTGTCAACTGGGTGCTCCCTTCCTCTTGAGTCAGCCTACGAGCCATCATAGCCCACTGCGGGAATTCCTGACCAGGCTCAGGGCCCGGCAAGGACTGAGTGATCGTCGACAGGGCTTCTGCTCGGATGTTGTTCTTAATCTCCTGAGGCGTGCGCAACAACGTCGACCAAGAGCGCATTATGAAGTTCGCTGGAGCCTGGAAGGCGGCATAACACCTTGCGGTCAAAAGCAACGCAGTTTGCTTCACGAGATTGTCCTCCTCGTTGGGAATGACGTCCCATGCGTACTTCAAGATTCCCTTGCGCTCGTCCTCCAAAAGTTTCGAGTAGTGCTGCACGAAGACAATCATCAGGTAAAGGAGTTCGATCTTCGCGTCCTCGTTCATGCCATTGTTCGGATCCATAGCCTTCGGGGCCTGCCAGGTCCGTTTGCTGAGCTGGTGTACGTAGTCCGCGTCGATGAGCTCTTCGACAGCTTTCTCGCGCACTGCATGAACCTGCAAGATCGGAGTGACCATGTAGCGCAAAAAGTGGCTTCTATCTGCAGGGGTCCTTGCTGGCTGGTCCGACCAGGTCAAGAAGCGGTATAGGACGTTGCGCCTGAACATGAGATCATGACTCAGGGCTACATGCTCATAGAGGAAGCGTGTCGTCGGGATGAGGTTGATGCCCAGGTTGAGCGAGTATAGCGAGATGATCTCCGTGAGAAGGTCAATGCGAGGGATCTGCTTCAGGGCCGTAATGAAAACGTCGCGCGTAGCCACTATGCGTTCGACGACGGACGGATCGCTCTGGGCGATCTTGAGGTCGTTCCTCCAAAGGTCTACCAGGGCGTCGACGACGAAACCATTCTGAGCGAGCCAGGTGTGGTCCAACTCCGCGATGTCTTGGAACAGATGCAGAGTGGGTAGCACCAAAGCGGGTTCTGGCCCTCGTATGAACAGCGAAACCATCACGCCCGCCCGCGAAGCGAGCTCACGTTGGAGGCCTGGCGCCAGGCTCGCTTGCAGAATACTTCGCAGCGTACGCACATGTTTCGGAGAGTGCAAGTTTCGCATGAAGAAGTCGATGCCCTCCGATGGATAGCGCTCCAAGTATTTGGCCAGCGGCTCGGAGAACGGGGTGCGACTCGAGAAGTGCATCTCCCTTTCGGCGTCGACGATTGCGTTGACGAGGCTCTCGAGGAAGATGTTTGCTGCAGACGGCAGAAGGTGAAAGATATTCGCCAAGCGCACGAGCTTCGTGATGGCCTCGTTGTTGTACAGCGCCAGCTTCGAGGATGCTTGCAGCGTTTGCTTGTCGGCGACGGCGCGGAAATGGTCAAGCAGCTTGTGCCCGATCTCGACTTTGAAGTAGTTCGTAAGCAACTCCAAAAGTCGCGCGAGGCCCTCGAGGCCTGGCACCGATAGACGCTTGGGATCCGCTAGGTTCATCAAGATGGGCCTTAGGCCCGTTTGCAGGAGTTCCTTCGGCAGCCGGCTCTGGTGGTTCAAGACCATGCGCAAACCCTCGTGGGCGACGTTCTTCACCTCCAATGAGGGCGAGTACAAGGACTTGAAGTACACAGACGTGACCCTACAGTACATGTCAGTCAAATCTCGATGCAAGCTGGGCAGTCATTCGATAAGCGCACCTTTGCCTTGTCTGGTGTTGCTTCGAGTAGAAGTCCGTGAGCGGCATCGACGCCGTCAACAGCTTGATACAAGCAACCCTCAGCCGGTTGACATCCAACGTCCCTTGCCTCGGATGATTCCTTCCTAACAACGACGCGTCCTCCGCATCCGCCAACCCCAACGCCTCATGCAACAGCCGCAACAGCTCATCGTTGAGCTCCGCCAACGGAGGGTCCAGTGTGATGCAGTATCGAATCGCTTCAATCATGCCGATCTGGATGCTGCACGGCAACGCGCGCAGCGGCTTCGTGTAGATGCTCGACAGTAGTCTCTCGCGGTGCGGCGAGAGCAGCTCCGTCGCAGACCAGCCGCTCAAGCGCACGACCCGATCCATCGCCTTATGCACCGCGTCCCGCACGAGCGGATTCGGGGCCTGAATCTCGACGAAGAACACGCCAATCAACGACGCCGCGCGATTGAATGGGTGCTGCTGCCCCTCGATCCGCGGGTTGCACATCTCCAGCACCCGCAGCATCGCGTCCATGAACCGCGACACGTCGCGCTCGACGTCGATGGGAATGTCCTTCAGCACATGCAGTATCGTTCGGTAGATCTCCGTCTCGCGCTCGTGCACCCAGCGCACGGCGACGTGCGGCGTCTCCGTCATGATCTCGATGCCCGCGCAGCACGCGACCTTGCGCGCCCAGCCATCCTCAAAGGCGAGCGCGGTGAAGCGGTTGGCGATCTGGTGGAGGATGATCATGAGGTCCTCGGCCTTGACGGCAACATCGTCGCGCGTCGCAACCAGGTCCTCGACGATGGCACGGACGAGGTCGGCAGCCTTCTTTGCGCGCGTAGGGTTATCGTGAGCCATAGCCTGAGGTATGGCGTCCAACAGCGTTGACAGCATCGATGATGGAGTGGGGCGAGTGCCCTCCACGAGAGGCGATTGGCGGCGCCTGATCTCTGTCCTGAACACGAAGCTACTGGCCTCCTTCATGAGCTTCTCCGCACGCTCGTTGAACTCGGGGATATGGACTGCCTCGAAGACAGCGTCGATGCAGCATCGGAAGACGTTCTCAGTGTCGCGGTTGTTGATCCCCTGCACAAGCATCAGCCTCGAGTCCCTATACCCAATCACGAAACCCACCTCATTCAACAACTCGCCTACACATCCCTCCACGAACTCAAACGCATGTTCCCTCTCCAGCGCATTCGCCACCTGCTTCCTCAACACATGCAGCGCCAGCGTCGCTGTCGGCGCCAACGCCACCTTCGATGTACCACCCGCGAACGATACGCTCACCGCCGCCGAGTCCGAGATGTGCTGCCACTCGAACACCGGCTCCTTCGTCAGCAGGCGCCTGTTCCGCCCACCGAGCTTGCCCAGTATGCGGATCGCCGTGTGCGCGAAGACGTGGTTCGCGGGGCGCGGCTTGAGGAGGTCGTGCAGTGCCTCCATGAGCTCGCGCAGAACGTTGTTGAGCGTCGGGTCGAGGAAGTCGGGCGTGAGGTTGTCGATGCAGAGCTCGAGGGTGCGCAGGCCCTGGCCGATGATGTTCGGGTCGGGGCTCTTCAGGGCAATTGCGAGTGGGTGCATGAGATGTGTGAGGTGCGGCAGTAGATGCGTTAGCCGCAAGGGGATGGTAAGGCAGAGGTGAACGAGGAGATCGCGCCCATTGCCCTCCGACGCGAGCAGGTGCCGGTTCATGTTCTCCAGCATCTCCGGGAGAAGTGGCAAGACCTCCTTGTACAGCATCTCGAATCTCCCGGACCCAATCGCGCGGTAGATCGACCGCAACAGCGAGTAGTAGTGCGTCGGCCGCGATGCCTTCGCCGCCAGCGGGAAGCAGTCCATCAACAACTTCGGCAAATGACCCGCGATAATGCTCTCATTCGTCGCACTATACACCTCCTTGTCCAGCGCGCCGAACGCCATCTTGTAGTACCGGATCGTATACGCCGCATGGTAGTCGTCCAGGTCGCCCAACAGCGGCAGCCGGTCGACCAAGTACTTCAAGATTACCGACAGCATCGTCGATGATGTGGGCTCCCTCATGAGCAGCACCTGGCAGAGGTTGACGAGCGGGATGCGCTTCAGCGCGTAGTTGTAGAAGAAGTCAATCTTGACCGTCCAAATCTCCTGGAAGACGTGCGGGTCGATCTCGACGAAGACGGGGCCAAGGTGCTCGGCGATGGAGTCGGGC